>NW_022279613.1:1299226-1948840 GCF_009193385.2 Nasonia vitripennis | reverse complement strand
ATCTGGTGCTCTCATACTTAGATGATTTCTTCTTGTCCTGGTAGTCGTTCTAGCACCTAGACATTGTCTACGAGTTATGACAAATATTTGACGGTAATTTTGATGGATATCTGGTGCTCTGATACGCAGACGATGTTCCGTCGTCCTGGCACTTGGACATCGTCTACGAGATATGACAGATATTTGACAATAATTTGAATCGAGACCTGACGCTCTTATCTGTAGAAGATGTCTCGTTGTCCTGGTAGTCGTCCTGGCTTCTGGACATCGACTACGAGTAATGACAGATATTTGACAGTAATTTTAATAAATATCTGGTGCTCTTATACGTAGCTGATGTGGCTTTTGTCTGGTAGTCGTACTAGCACCTAGATATCGTCTACGGGTTATACAACAAATTTTGACGGAAATTTTGATGGATATCTGGTGCTCTGATCTCTCTACGTAGACAATGTTCCGTCGCCTGGCACCTAGACATCGTCTACGAGATATGACAGATATTTGACAATAATTTTAATAAATATCTGGTACTCTAATACGTAGATTATGTCTCTTTGTCCTGGTAGTCTTCCTAGCACCTAGATATCGTCTAGGGTTATAAACAAAAATTGACGGTATTTTGATGGATATCTGATGCTCTGATCTTCTACGTAGACAATGTTCCGTCGCCCTGGCAACTAGACATCGTCTACGAGATATGACAGATATTGACAGTAATTTTAATAAATATCTGGTGCTCTCATCTGTAGATGATGTCCGTAACCCCAGGAGTCGTCCTGCATTCGGACATGTCTACGAGTTATTACAGATATTTGACAATAATTTTAATTGAAATCTGATGCTATTATTTGGACAACGTCTACGAGATATGACAGATATTTTACGGTTATTTTAATAAATATCTAGTGCTCTCATACGTAGATGATTCTCTTGTCCTGGTAGTCGTCCTGGCTTCTGGACATCGTCTACTAGTTATTACAGATATTCCGACAGTAATTTTAATAAATATCTAGTGCTCTGATACGTAGCTGATGTCTCCTTGTCTGTTAGTCGTCCTGGCACCTAGACATCGTCTACGAGTAACGACAGATATTTTACGGTAATTTTTAATAAATATCTGTGCTCTGATACGTAGCTGATGTCTCTTTGTCCTGGTAGTCTTCTAGCACCTAGTATCGTCTACGAGTATGACAGGTATTTACGGTAATTTTATAATATCTGGTGCTCTAATACGTAGATGATGTCTCTTTGTCCTGGTAGTCGTCCTAGCACCTAGATATCGTCTACGAGTTTTGACAAAGATTTGACGGTAATTTTGATGGATATCTGACGCTCTTATCTGTAGAAGATGTCTCGTTATCCTGGTCGTCGTCCTGGCTCCTGGACATCGACTACGAGTAATAATAGATATTTGACAGTAATTTTAATAAATATCTGGTGCTTCATCTGTAGATGATGTCCCGTAACCCCAGGAGTCGTCCTGGCATTCGGACATCGTCTACGAGTTATTACAGATATTTGACAATAATTTTAATTGAAATCTGATGCTATTATTTGGACAACGTCTACGAGATATGACAGATATTTGACGGTTATTTTAATAAATATCTGGTGCTCTCATAAGTAGATGATGTCTCTTTGTCCTGGTAGTCGTACTAGCACCTAGATATCGTCTACGAGTTATGACAAATATTTGACAATAATTTGAATCGAGATCTGTCGCTCTTATCTGTAGAATCTGTCTCGTTGTCCTGGTATTCGTTCAAGCTCCTAGACATTCTCTACGAGTAATGACAGATATTTTACCGGTAATTTTAATAAATATCTGGTGCTCTCATAAGTAGATGACTTCTCCTTGTCCTGGTAGTCGTTCTGGCTTCTGGACATCGACTACGAGTAATGACAGATATTTGACAGTAATTTTAATAAATATCTGGTGCTCTAATACGTAGCTGATGTCGCTTTGTCCTGGTAGTCGTACTAACACCTAGATATCGTCTACGGGTTATAACAAATATTTGACGGTAATTTGATGGATATCTGGTGCTCTGATCTCTCTACGTAGACAATGTTCCGTCGCCCTGGCACCTAGACATCGTCTGCGAGATATGACAGATATTTGACAATAATTTTAATAAATATCTGGTACTCTAATACGTAGATTATGTCTCTTTGTCCTGGTAGTCTTCCTAGCACCTAGATATCGTCTACGGGTTATAACAAATATTTGACGGTAATTTTGATGGATATCTGGTGCTCTGATCTCTCTACGTAGACAATGTTCCGTCGCCCTGGCACCTAGACATCGTCTACGAGATATGACAGATATTTGACAATAATTTTAATAATATCTGGTACTCTAATACGTAGATTATGTCTCTTTGTCCTGGTAGTCTTCCTAGCACCTAGATATCGTCTACGGGTTATAACAAATATTTGACGGTAATTTTGATGGAAATCTGGTGCTCTGATCTCTCTACGTAGACAATGTTCCGTCGCCCTGGCACCTAGACATCGTCTTCGAGATATGACAGATATTTGACAGTAATTTTAATAAATATCTGGTGCTCTCATCTGTAGATGATGTCCCGTAACCCCAGGAGTCGTCCTGGCATTCGGACATCGTCTACGAGTTATTACAGATATTTGACAATAATTTTAATTGAAATCTGATGCTATTATTTGGACAACGTCTACGAGATATGACAGATATTTGACGGTTATTTTAATAAATATCTGGTGCTCTCATACGTAGATGACTTCTCCTTGTCCTGGTAGTCGTCCTGGCTTCTGGACATCGTCTACTAGTTATTACAGATATTCGACAGTAATTTTAATAAATATCTAGTGCTCTGATACGTAGATGATGTCTCCTTGTCCTGTTAGTCGTCCTGGCACCTAGACATCGTCTACGAGTAACGACAGATATTTTACGGTAATTTTAATAAATATCTGGTGCTCTGATACGTAGCTGATGTCTCTTTGTCCTGGTAGTCTTCCTAGCACCTAGATATCGTCTACGAGTTATGACAGGTATTTTACGGTAATTTTTATAAATATCTGGTGCTCTAATACGTAGATGATGTCTCTTTGTCCTGGTAGTCGTCCTAGCACCTAGATATCGTCTACGAGTTTTGACAAAGATTTGACGGTAATTTTGATGGATATCTGACGCTCTTATCTGTAGAAGATGTCTCGTTATCCTGGTCGTCGTTCTGGCTCCTGGACATCGACTACGAGTAATAATAGATATTTGACAGTAATTTTAATAAATATCTGGTGCTCTGATCTGTAGATGATGTCCCGTAACCCCAGGAGTCGTCCTGGCATTCGGACATCGTCTACGAGTTATTACAGATATTTGACAATAATTTTAATTGAAATCTGATGCTATTATTTGGACAACGTCTACGAGATATGACAGATATTTGACGGTTATTTTAATAAATATCTGGTGCTCTCATACGTAGATGACTTCTACTTGTCCTGGTAGTCGTCCTGGCTTCTGGAAATCGTCTACGAGTTATTACAGATATTCGACAGTAATTTTAATAAATATCTAGTGCTCTGATACGTAGATGATGTCTCCTTGTCCTGGTAGTCGTACTAGCACCAAGATATCGTCTACGAGTTATGACAAATATTTGACGGTAATTTTGATGGATATCTGGTGCTCTGATCTCTCTACGTAGACAATGTTCCGTCGCCCTGGCACCTAGACATCGTCTACGAGATATAACAGATATTTGATAATAATTTTAATAAATATCTGGTACTCTAATACGTAGATTATGTCTCTTTGTCCTGGTAGTCTTCCTAGCACCTAGATATCGTCTACGAGTTATGACAAATATTTGACGGTAATTTTGATGGATATCTGGTGATCTGATCTCTCTACGTAGACGATGTTCCGTCGCCCTGGCACCTAGACATCGTCTACGAGATATAACAGATATTTGACAATAATTTGAATCGAGATCTGACGCTCTTATCTGTATAAGATGTCTCGTTGTCCTGGTCGAATAAATATCTGGTGCTCTCATCTGTAGATGATGTCCCGTAACCCCAGGATTCGTCCTGGCATTCGGACATCGTCTACGAGATATGACAGATATTTGACGGTTATTTTAATTAATATCTGGGGCTCTAATACGTAGATGATGTCTCTTTGTCCTGGTAGTCGTCCTAGCACCTAGCTATCGTCTACGAGTTATGACAAATATTTGACGGTAATTTTGATGGATATCTGGTGCTCTGATACGTAGATGATGTCTCTTTGTCCTGGTAGTCGTCCTAGCACCTAGATATCGTCTACGAGTTTTGACAAAGATTTGACGCTAATTTTGATGGATATCTGGTGCTCTGATCTCTCTACGTAGACAATGTTCCGTCGCCCTGGCACCTAGACATCGTCTGCGAGATATGACAGATATTTGACAATTATTTTAATAAATATCTGGTACTCTAATACGTAGATTATGTCTCTTTGTCCTGGTAGTCTTCCTAGCACCTAGATATCGTCTACGGGTTATAACAAATATTTGACGGTAATTTTGATGGATATCTGGTGCTCTGATCTCTCTACGTAGACAATGTTCCGTCGCCCTGGCACCTAGACATCGTCTACGAGATATAACAGATATTTGATAATAATTTTAATAAATATCTGGTACTCTAATACGTAGATTATGTCTCTTTGTCCTGGTAGTCTTCCTAGCACCTAGATATCGTCTACGAGTTATGACAAATATTTGACGGTAATTTTGATGGATATCTGACGCTCTTATCTGTAGAAGATGTCTCGTTATCCTGGTCGTCGTCCTGGCTCCTGGACATCGACTACGAGTAATAATAGATATTTGACAGTAATTTTAATAAATATCTGGTGCTCTCATCTGTAGATGACTTCTCCTTGTCCTGGTAGTCGTCCTGGCTTCTGGAAATCGTCTACGAGTTATTACAGATATTCGACAGTAATTTTAATAAATATCTAGTGCTCTGATACGTAGATGATGTCTCCTTGTCCTGTTAGTCGTCCTGGCACCTAGACATCGTCTACGAGTAACGACAGATATTTTACGGTAATTTTGATGGATATCTGGTGCTCTGATACGTAGCTGATGTCGCTTTGTCCTGGTAGTCGTACTAGCACCTAGACATCGTCTACGAGATATAACAGATATTTGACAATAATTTGATTCGAGATCTGACGCTCTTATCTGTAGAAGATGTCTCGTTGTCCTGGTCGAATAAATATCTGGTGCTCTCATCTGTAGATGATGTCCCGTAACCCCAGGATTCGTCCTGGCATTCGGACATCGTCTACGAGATATGACAGATATTTGACGGTTATTTTAATTAATATCTGGGGCTCTCATACGTAGATGATATCCTGTTGTGCTAGTAGTCATCCTGGCACCTGAACATCGTCTACAATATATGACAAATATTTGACAATAATTTGAATCGAGATCTGTCGCTCTTATCTGTAGATGCTGTCTCGTTGTCCTGGTAGTCGTTCTAGCACCTAGACATTGTCTACGAGTAATGACAGATATTTTACTGTAATTTTAATAAATATCTGGTGCTCTCATACGTAGATGATGTCTCTTTGTCCTGGTAGTCGTACTAGCACCTAGATATCGTCTACGAGTTATGACAAATATTTGACAATAATTTGAATCGAGATCTGTCGCTCTTATCTGTAGAATCTGTCTCGTTGTCCTGGTATTCGTTCTAGCTCCTAGACATTCTCTACGAGTAATGACAGATATTTTACGGTAATTTTAATAAATATCTGGTGCTCTCATAAGTAGATGATTTCTCCTTGTCCTCGTACTCGTCCTGGCTTCTGGACATCGACTACGAATAATGACAGATATTTGATAGTAATTGTATTAAATATCTGGTTCTCTTATACGTAGATGATGTCTCTTTGTCCTGGTAGTCGTCCTAGCACCTAGATATCGTCTACGAGTTATGACAAATATTTGACGGTAATTTTGATGGATATCTGGTGCTCTGATCTCTCTACGTAGACGATGTTCCGTCGTCCTGGCACCTAGACATCGTCTACGAGATATAACAGATATTTCACAATAATTTGAATCGAGATCTGACGCTCTTATCTGTATAAGATTTCTCGTTGTCCTGGTCGAATAAATATCTGTTGCTCTCATCTGTAGATGATGTCCCGTAACCCCAGGATTCGTCCTGGCATTCGGACATCGTCTACGAGATATGACAGATATTTGACGGTTATTTTAATTAATATCTGGGGCTCTAATACGTAGATGATGTCTCTTTGTCCTGGTAGTCGTTCTAGCACCTAGACATTGTCTACGAGTAATGACAGATATTTGACGGTAATTTTGATGGATATCTGGTGCTCTGATACGTAGATGATGTCTCTTTGTCCTGGTAGTCGTCCTAGCACCTAGATATCGTCTACGAGTTATGACAAATATTTGACGGTAATTTTGATGGAAATCTGGTGCTCTGATCTCTCTACGTAGACGATGTTCCGTCGTCCTGGCACCTAGACATCGTCTACGAGATATAACAGATATTTGACAATAATTTGAATCGAGATCTGACGCTCTTATCTGTAGAAGATGTCTCGTTGTCCTGGTCGAATAAATATCTGGTGCTCTCATCTGTAGATGATGTCCCGTAACCCCAGGATTCGTCCTGGCATTCGGACATCGTCTACGAGATATGACAGATATTTGACGGTTATTTTAATTAATATCTGGGGCTCTCATACGTAGATGATATCCTGTTGTGCTAGTAGTCATCCTGGCACCTGAACATCGTCTACAATATATGACAAATATTTGACAATAATTTGAATCGAGATCTGTCGCTCTTATCTGTAGAATCTGTCTCGTTGTCCTGGTATTCGTTCTAGCTCCTAGACATTCTCTACGAGTAATGACAGATATTTTACGGTAATTTTAATAAATATCTGGTGCTCTCATAAGTAGATGATTTCTCCTTGTCCTCGTACTCGTCCTGGCTTCTCGACATCGACTAAGAATAATGACAGATATTTGATAGTAATTGTATTAAATATCTGGTGCTCTTATACGTAGATGATGTCTCTTTGTCCTGGTAGTCGTCCTAGCACCTAGATATCGTCTACGAGTTATGACAAATATTTGACGGTAATTTTGATGGATATCTGGTGCTCTGATCTCTCTACGTAGACGATGGTCCGTCGTCCTGGCACCTAGACATCGTCTACGAGATATAACAGATATTTGACAATAATTTGAATCGAGATCTGTCGCTCTTATCTGTAGATGCTGTCTCGTTGTCCTGGTAGTCGTTCTAGCACCTAGACATTGTCTACGAGTAATGACAGATATTTTACCGTAATTTTAATAAATATCTGGTGCTCTCATACGTAGATGATGTCTCTTTGTCCTGGTAGTCGTACTAGCACCTAGATATCGTCTACGAGTTATGACAAATATTTGACAATAATTTGAATCGAGATCTGTCGCTCTTATCTGTAGAATCTGTCTCGTTGTCCTGGTATTCGTTCTAGCTCCTAGACATTCTCTACGAGATATGACAGATATTTGACGGTTATTTTAATTAATATCTGGGGCTCTAATACGTAGATGATGTCTCTTTGTCCTGGTAGTCGTCCTAGCACCTAGCTATCGTCTACGAGTTATGACAAGTATTTGACGGTAATTTTGATGGATATCTGGTGCTCTGATACGTAGATGATGTCTCTTTGTCCTGGTAGTCGTCCTAGCACCTAGATATCGTCTACGAGTTATGACAAATATTTGACGGTAATTTTGATGGATATCTGGTGCTCTGATCTCTCTACGTAGACGATGTTCCGTCGCCCTGGCCCCTAGACATCGTCTACGAGATATAAAAGATATTTGACAATAATTTTAATAAATATCTGGTACTCTAATACGAAGATTATGTCTCTTTGTCCTGGTAGTCTTCCTAGCACCTAGATATCGTCTACGAGTTATGACAAATATTTGACGGTAATTTTGATGGATATCTGGTGCTCTGATCTCTCTACGTAAACGATGTTCCGTCGTCCTGGCACCTAGACATCGTCTACGAGATATAACAGATATTTGACAATAATTTGAATCGAGATCTGACGCTCTTATCTGTAGAAGATGTCTCGTTGTCCTGGTCGAATAAATATCTGGTGCTCTCATCTGTAGATGATGTCCCGTAACCCCAGGATTCGTCCTGGCATTCGGACATCGTCTACGAGATATGACAGATATTTGACGGTTATTTTAATTAATATCTGGGGCTCTCATACGTAGATGATATCCTGTTGTGCTAGTAGTCATCCTGGCACCTGAACATCGTCTACAATATATGACAAATATTTGACAATAATTTGAATCGAGATCTGTCGCTCTTATCTGTAGATGCTGTCTCGTTGTCCTGGTAGTCGTTCTAGCACCTAGACATTGTCTACGAGTAATGACAGATATTTTACGGTAATTTTAATAAATATCTGGTGCTCTCATACGTAGATGATGTCTCTTTGTCCTGGTAGTCGTACTAGCACCTAGATATCGTCTACGAGTTATGACAAATATTTGACAATAATTTGAATCGAGATCTGTCGCTCATATCTGTAGAATCTGTCTCGTTGTCCTGGTATTCGTTCTAGCTCCTAGACATTCTCTACGAGTAATGACAGATATTTTACGGTAATTTTAATAAATATCTGGTGCACTCATACATAGATGATTTCTCCTTGTCCTGGTAGTCGTACTAGGACCTAGATATCGTCTACGAGTTATGACAAATATTTGACAATAATTTGAATCGAGATCTGTCGCTCTTATCTGCAGAAGCTGTCTCGTTGTCCTGGTATTCGTTCTAGCTCCTAGACATTCTCTACGAGTAATGACAGATATTTTACGGTAATTTTAATAAATATCTGGTGCTCTCATAAGTAGATGATTTCTCCTTGTCCTCGTACTCGTCCTGGCTTCTGGACATCGACTATGAATAATGACAGATATTTGATAGTAATTGTATTAAATATCTGGTGCTCTTATACGTAGATGATGTCTCTTTGTCCTGGTAGTCGTCCTAGCACCTAGATATCGTCTACGAGTTATGACAAATATTTGGCGGTAATTTTGATGGATATCTGGTGCTCTGATCTCTCTACGTAGACGATGTTCCGTCGTCCTGGCACCTAGACATCGTCTACGAGATATAACAGATATTTGACAATAATTTGAATCGAGATCTGACGCTCTTATCTGTAGAAGATGTCTCGTTGTCCTGGTCGAATAAATATCTGGTGCTCTCATCTGTAGATGATGTCCCGTAACCCCAGGATTCGTCCTGGCATTCGGACATCGTCTACGAGATATGACAGATATTTGACGGTTATTTTAATTAATATCTGGGGCTCTAATACGTAGATGATGTCTCTTAGTCCTGGTAGTCGTCCTAGCACCTAGCTATCGTCTACGAATTATGACAAATATTTGACGGTAATTTTAATAAATATCTGGTGCTCTCATAAGTAGATGATTTCTCCTTGTCCTCGTACTCGTCCTGGCTTCTGGACATCGACTATGAATAATGACAGATATTTGATAGTAATTGTATTAAATATCTGGTGCTCTTATACGTAGATGATGTCTCTTTGTCCTGGTAGTCGTCCTAGCACCTAGATATCGTCTACGAGTTATGACAAATATTTGACGGTAATTTTGATGGATATCTGGTGCTCTGATACGTAGATGATGTCTCTTTGTCCTGGTAGTCGTCCTAGCACCTAGATATCGTCTACGAGTTATGACAAATATTTGACGGTAATTTTGATGGATATCTGGTGCTCTGATACGTAGATGATGTCTCTTTGTCCTGGTAGTCGTCCTAGCACCTAGATATCGTCTACGAGTTATGACAAATATTTGACGGTAATTTTGATGGATATCTGGTGCTCTGATCTCTCTACGTAGACGATGATCCGTCGCCCTGGCACCTAGACATCGTCTACGAGATATAACAGATATTTGACAATAATTTTAATAAATATCTGGTACTCTAATACGAAGATTATGTCTCTTTGTCCTGGTAGTCTTCCTAGCACCTAGATATCGTCTACGAGTTATGACAAATATTTGACGGTAATTTTGATGGATATCTGGTGCTCTGATCTCTCTACGTAGACGATGTTCCGTCGTCCTGGCACCTAGACATCGTCTACGAGATATAACAGATATTTGACAATAATTTGAATCGAGATCTGACGCACTTATCTGTAGAAGATGTCTCGTTGTCCTGGTCGAATAAATATCTGGTGCTCTCATCTGTAGATGATGTCCCGTAACCCCAGGATTCGTCCTGGCATTCGGACATCGTCTACGAGATATGACAGATATTTGACGGTTATTTTAATTAATATCTGGGGCTCTCATACGTAGATGATATCCTGTTGTGCTAGTAGTCATCCTGGCACCTGAACATCGTCTACAATATATGACAAATATTTGACAATAATTTGAATCGAGATCTGTCGCTCTTATCTGTAGATGCTGTCTCGTTGTCCTGGTAGTCGTTCTAGCACCTAGACATTGTCTACGAGTAATGACAGATATTTTACGGTAATTTTAATAAATATCTGGTGCTCTCATACGTAGATGATGTCTCTTTGTCCTGGTAGTCGTACTAGCACCTAGATATCGTCTACGAGTTATGACAAATATTTGACAATAATTTGAATCGAGATCTGTCGCTCTTATCTGTAGAATCTGTCTCGTTGTCCTGGTATTCGTTCTAGCTCCTAGACATTCTCTACGAGTAATGACAGATATTTTACGGTAATTTTAATAAATATCTGGTGCTCTCATACTTAGATGATTTCTCCTTGTCCTGGTAGTCGTACTAGGACCTAGATATCGTCTACGAGTTATGACAAATATTTGACAATAATTTGAATCGAGATCTGTCGCTCTTATCTGCAGAAGCTGTCTCGTTGTCCTGGTATTCGTTCTAGCTCCTAGACATTCTCTACGAGTAATGACAGATATTTTACGTTAATTTTAATAAATATCTGGTGCTCTCATAAGTAGATGATTTCTCCTTGTCCTCGTACTCGTCCTGGCTTCTGGACATCGACTACGAATAATGACAGATATTTGATAGTAATTGTATTAAATATCTGGTGATCTTATACGTAGATGATGTCTCTTTGTCCTGGTAGTCGTCCTAGCACCTAGATATCGTCTACGAGTTATGACAAATATTTGACGGTAATTTTGATGGATATCTGGTGCTCTGATCTCTCTACGTAGACGATGTTCCGTCGTCCTGGCACCTAGACATCGTCTACGAGATATAACAGATATTTGACAATAATTTGAATCGAGATCTGTCGCTCTTATCTGTAGATGCTGTCTCGTTGTCCTGGTAGTCGTTCTAGCACCTAGACATTGTCTACGAGTAATGACAGATATTTTACGGTAATTTTAATAAATATCTGGTGCTCTCATACGTAGATGATGTCTCTTTGTCCTGGTAGTCGTTCTAGCACCTAGACAGTGTCTACGAGTAATGACAGATATTTGACGGTAATTTTGATGGATATCTGGTGCTCTGATACGTAGATGATGTCTCTTTGTCCTGGTAGTCGTCCTAGCACCTAGATATCGTCTACGAGTTATGACAAATATTTGACGGTAATTTTGATGGATATCTGACGCTCTTATCTGTAGAAGATGTCTCGTTATCCTGGTCGTCGTCCTGGCTCCTGGACATCGACTACGAGTAATAATAGATATTTGACAGTAATTTTAATAAATATCTGGTGCTCTCATCTGTAGATGATGTCCCGTAACCCCAGGAGTCGTCCTGGCATTCGGACATCGTCTACGAGTTATTACAGATATTTGACAATAATTTTAATTGAAATCTGATGCTATTATTTGGACAACGTCTACGTGATATGACAGATATTTGACGGTTATTTTAATAAATATCTGGTGCTCTCATACGTAGATGACTTCTACTTGTCCTGGTAGTCGTCCTGGCTTCTGGAAATCGTCTACGAGTTATTACAGATATTCCACAGTAATTTTAATAAATATCTAGTGCTCTGATACGTAGATGATGTCTCCTTGTCCTGGTAGTCGTACTAGCACCAAGATATCGTCTACGAGTTATGACAAATATTTGACGGTAATTTTGATGGATATCTGGTGCTCTGATCTCTCTACGTAGACAATGTTCCGTCGCCCTGGCACCTAGACATCGTCTACGAGATATAACAGATATTTGACAATAATTTGAATCGATATCTGACGCTCTTATCTGTATAAGATGTCTCGTTGTCCTGGTCGAATAAATATCTGGTGCTCTCATCTGTAGATGATGTCCCGTAACCCCAGGATTCGTCCTGGCATTCGGACATCGTCTACGAGATATGACAGATATTTGACGGTTATTTTAATTAATATCTGGGGCTCTAATACGTAGATGATGTCTCTTTGTCCTGGTAGTCGTCCTAGCACCTAGCTATCGTCTACGAGTTATGACAAATATTTGACGGTAATTTTGATGGATATCTGGTGCTCTGATACGTAGATGATGCCTCTTTGTCCTGGTAGTCGTCCTAGCACCTAGATATCGTCTACGAGTTTTGACAAAGATTTGACGGTAATTTTGATGGATATCTGACGCTCTTATCTGTAGAAGATGTCTCGTTATCCTGGTCGTCGTCCTGGCTCCTGGACATCGACTACGAGTAATAATAGATATTTGACAGTAATTTTAATAAATATCTGGTGCTCTCATCTGTAGATGATGTCCCGTAACCCCAGGAGTCGTCCTGGCATTCGGACATCGTCTACGAGTTATTACAGATATTTGACAATAATTTTAATTGAAATCTGATGCTATTATCTGGACAACGTCTACGAGATATGACAGATATTTGACGGTTATTTTAATAAATATCTGGTGCTCTCATACGTAGATGACTTCTCCTTGTCCTGGTAGTCGTCCTGGCTTCTGGAAATCGTCTACGAGTTATTACAGATATTCGACAGTAATTTTAATAAATATCTAGTGCTCTGATACGTAGATGATGTCTCCTTGTCCTGTTAGTCGTCCTGGCACCTAGACATCGTCTACGAGTAACGACAGATATTTTACGGTAATTTTGATGGATATCTGGTGCTCTGATACGTAGCTGATGTCGCTTTGTCCTGGTAGTCGTACTAGCACCTAGACATCGTCTACGAGATATAACAGATATTTGACAATAATTTGATTCGAGATCTGACGCTCTTATCTGTAGAAGATGTCTCGTTGTCCTGGTCGAATAAATATCTGGTGCTCTCATCTGTAGATGATGTCCCGTAACCCCAGGATTCGTCCTGGCATTCGGACATCGTCTACGAGATATGACAGATATTTGACGGTTATTTTAATTAATATCTGGGGCTCTCATACGTAGATGATATCCTGTTGTGCTAGTAGTCATCCTGGCACCTGAACATCGTCTACAATATATGACAAATATTTGACAATAATTTGAATCGAGATCTGTCGCTCTTATCTGTAGATGCTGTCTCGTTGTCCTGGTAGTCGTTCTAGCACCTAGACATTGTCTACGAGTAATGACAGATATTTTACGGTAATTTTAATAAATATCTGGTGCTCTCATACGTAGATGATGTCTCTTTGTCCTGGTAGTCGTACTAGCACCTAGATATCGTCTACGAGTTATGACAAATATTTGACAATAATTTGAATCGAGATCTGTCGCTCTTATCTGTAGAATCTGTCTCGTTGTCCTGGTATTCGTTCTAGCTCCTAGACATTCTCTACGAGTAATGACAGATATTTTACGGTAATTTTAATAAATATCTGGTGCTCTCATAAGTAGATGATTTCTCCTTGTCCTCGTACTCGTCCTGGCTTCTGGACATCGACTACGAATAATGACAGATATTTGATAGTAATTGTATTAAATATCTGGTTCTCTTATACGTAGATGATGTCTCTTTGTCCTGGTAGTCGTCCTAGCACCTAGATATCGTCTACGAGTTATGACAAATATTTGACGGTAATTTTGATGGATATCTGGTGCTCTGATCTCTCTACGTAGACGATGTTCCGTCGTCCTGGCACCTAGACATCGTCTACGAGATATAACAGATATTTGACAATAATTTGAATCGAGATCTGACGCTCTTATCTGTATAAGATTTCTCGTTGTCCTGGTCGAATAAATATCTGTTGCTCTCATCTGTAGATGATGTCCCGTAACCCCAGGATTCGTCCTGGCATTCGGACATCGTCTACGAGATATGACAGATATTTGACGGTTATTTTAATTAATATCTGGGGCTCTAATACGTAGATGATGTCTCTTTGTCCTGGTAGTCGTTCTAGCACCTAGACATTGTCTACGAGTAATGACAGATATTTGACGGTAATTTTGATGGATATCTGGTGCTCTGATACGTAGATGATGTCTCTTTGTCCTGGTAGTCGTTCTAGCACCTAGACATTGTCTACGAGTAATGACAGATATTTGACGGTAATTTTGATGGATATCTGGTGCTCTGATCTCTCTACGTAGACGATGTTCCGTCGCCCTGGCACCTAGACATCGTCTACGAGATATAACAAATATTTGACAATAATTTTAATAAATATCTGGTACTCTAATACGAAGATTATGTCTCTTTGTCCTGGTAGTCTTCCTAGCACCTAGATATCGTCTACGAGTTATGACAAATATTTGACGGTCATTTTGATGGATATCTGGTGCTCTGATCTCTCTACGTAGACGATGTTCCGTCGTCCTGGCACCTAGACATCGTCTACGAGATATAACAGATATTTGACAATAATTTGAATCGAGATCTGTCGCTCTTATCTGTAGAATCTGTCTCGTTGTCCTGGTATTCGTTCTAGCTCCTAGACATTCTCTACGAGTAATGACAGATATTTTACGGTAATTTTAATAAATATCTGGTGCTCTCATACTTAGATGATTTCTCCTTGTCCTGGTAGTCGTACTATGACCTAGATATCGTCTACGAGTTATGACAAATATTTGACGGTAATTTTGATGGATATCTGGTGCTCTGATCTCTCTACGTAGACGATGTTCCGTCGTCCTGGCACCTAGACATCGTCTACGAGATATAACAGATATTTGACAATAATTTGAATCGAGATCTGACGCTCTTATCTGTATAAGATGTCTCGTTGTCCTGGTCGAATAAATATCTGGTGCTCTCATCTGTAGATGATGTCCCGTAACCCCAGGATTCGTCCTGGCATTCGGACATCGTCTACGAGATATGACAGATATTTGACGGTTATTTTAATTAATATCTGGGGCTCTAATACGTAGATGATGTCTCTTGGTCCTGGTAGTCGTCCTAGCACCTAGCTATCGTCTACGAGTTATGACAAATATTTGACGGTAATTTTGATGGATATCTGGTGCTCTGATACGTAGATGATGTCTCTTTGTCCTGGTAGTCGTCCTAGCACCTAGATATCGTCTACGAGTTATGACAAATATTTGACGGTAATTTTGATGGATATCTGGTGCTCTGATCTCTCTACGTAGACGATGTTCCGTCGCCCTGGCACCTAGACATCGTCTACGAGATATAACAGATATTTGACAATAATTTTAATAAATATCTGGTACTCTAATACGAAGATTATGTCTCTTTGTCCTGGTAGTCTTCCTAGCACCTAGATATCGTCTACGAGTTATGACAAATATTTGACGGTAATTTTGATGGATATCTGGTGCTCTGATCTCTCTACGTAGACGATGTTCCGTCGTCCTGGCACCTAGACATCGTCTACGAGATATAACAGATATTTGACAATAATTTGAATCGAGATCTGACGCACTTATCTGTAGAAGATGTCTCGTTGTCCTGGTCGAATAAATATCTGGTGCTCTCATCTGTAGATGATGTCCCGTAACCCCAGGATTCGTCCTGGCATTCGGACATCGTCTACGAGATATGACAGATATTTGACGGTTATTTTAATTAATATCTGGGGCTCTCATACGTAGATGATATCCTGTTGTGCTAGTAGTCATCCTGGCACCTGAACATCGTCTACAATATATGACAAATATTTGACAATAATTTGAATCGAGATCTGTCGCTCTTATCTGTAGATGCTGTCTCGTTGTCCTGGTAGTCGTTCTAACACCTAGACATTGTCTACGAGTAATGACAGATATTTTACGGTAATTTTAATAAATATCTGGTGCTCTCATACATAGAGGATGCCTCCTTGTCCTGGTAGTCATCCTGGCAATGACATATATTTTACCGTAATTTTAATCGTTATCTGGTGCTCTCATACGTAGATGATGTCTCTTTGTCCTGGTAGTCGTACTAGCACCTAGATATCGTCTACGAGTTATGACAAATATTTGACAATAATTTGAATCGAGATCTGTCGCTCTTATCTGTAGAATCTGTCTCGTTGTCCTGGTATTCGTTCTAGCTCCTAGACATTCTCTACGAGTAATGACAGATATTTTACGGTAATTTTAATAAATATCTGGTGCTCTCATACTTAGATGATTTCTCCTTGTCCTGGTAGTCGTACTAGGACCTAGATATCGTCTACGAGTTATGACAAATATTTGACAATAATTTGAATCGAGATCTGTCGCTCTTATCTGCAGAAGCTGTCTCGTTGTCCTGGTATTCGTTCTAGCTCCTAGACATTCTCTACGAGTAATGACAGATATTTTACGTTAATTTTAATAAATATCTGGTGCTCTCATAAGTAGATGATTTCTCCTTGTCCTCGTACTCGTCCTGGCTTCTGGACATCGACTACGAATAATGACAGATATTTGATAGTAATTGTATTAAATATCTGGTGATCTTATACGTAGATGATGTCTCTTTGTCCTGGTAGTCGTCCTAGCACCTAGATATCGTCTACGAGTTATGACAAATATTTGACAATAATTTGAATCGAGATCTGTCGCTCTTATCTGTAGATGCTGTCTCGTTGTCCTGGTAGTCGTTCTAGCACCTAGACATTGTCTACGAGTAATGACAGATATTTTACGGTAATTTTAATAAATATCTGGTGCTCTCATACGTAGATGATGTCTCTTTGTCCTGGTAGTCGTTCTAGCACCTAGACATTGTCTACGAGTAATGACAGATATTTGACGGTAATTTTGATGGATATCTGGTGCTCTGATACGTAGATGATGTCTCTTTGTCCTGGTAGTCGTCCTAGCACCTAGATATCGTCTACGAGTTATGACAAATATTTGACGTTAATTTTGATGGATATCTGGTGCTCTGATCTCTCTACGTAGACGATGTTCCGTCGCCCTGGCACCTAGACATCGTCTACGAGATATAACAAATATTTGACAATAATTTTAATAAATATCTGGTACTCTAATACGAAGATTATGTCTCTTTGTCCTGGTAGTCTTCCTAGCGCCTAGATATCGTCTACGAGTTATGACAAATATTTGACGGTAATTTTGATGGATATCTGGTGCTCTGATCTCTCTACGTAGACGATGTTCCGTCGTCCTGGCACCTAGACATCGTCTACGAGATATAACAGATATTTGACAATAATTTGAATCGAGATCTGTCGCTCTTATCTGTAGATGCTGTCTCGTTGTCCTGGTAGTCGTTCTAGCACCTAGACATTGTCTACGAGTAATGACAGATATTTTACGGTAATTTTAATAAATATCTGGTGCTCTCATACGTAGATGATGTCTCTTTGTCCTGGTAGTCGTACTAGCACCTAGATATCGTCTACGAGTTATGACAAATATTTGACAATAATTTGAATCGAGATCTGTCGCTCTTATCTGTAGAATCTGTCTCGTTGTCCTGGTATTCGTTCTAGCTCCTAGACATTCTCTACGAGATATGACAGATATTTGACGGTTATTTTAATTAATATCTGGGGCTCTAATACGTAGATGATGTCTCTTTGTCCTGGTAGTCGTCCTAGCACCTAGCTATCGTCTACGACTTATGACAAATATTTGACGGTAATTTTGATGGATATCTGGTGCTCTGATACGTAGATGATGTCTCTTTGTCCTGGTAGTCGTCCTAGCACCTAGATATCGTCTACGAGTTATGACAAATATTTGAAGGTAATTTTGATGGATATCTGGTGCTCTGATCTCTCTACGTAGACGATGTTCCGTCGCCCTGGCACCTAGACATCGTCTACGAGATATAACAGATATTTGACAATAATTTTAATAAATATCTGGTACTCTAATACGAAGATTATGTCTCTTTGTGCTGGTAGTCTTCCTAGCACCTAGATATCGTCTACGAGTTATGACAAATATTTGACGGTAATTTTGATGGATATCTGGTGCTCTGATCTCTCTACGTAGACGATGTTCCGTCGTCCTGGCACCTAGACATCGTCTACGAGATATAACAGATATTTCACAATAATTTGAATCGAGATCTGACGCTCTTATCTGTAGAAGATGTCTCGTTGTCCTGGTATTCGTTCTAGCTCCTAGACATTCTCTACGAGTAATGACAGATATTTTACGGTAATTTTAATAAATATCTGGTGCTCTCATACTTAGATGATTTCTCCTTGTCCTGGTAGTCTTCCTAGCACCTAGATATCGTCTACGAGTTATGACAAATATTTGACGGTAATTTTGATGGATATCTGGTGCTCTGATCTCTCTACGTAGACGATGTTCCGTCGTCCTGGCACCTAGACATCGTCTACGAGATATAACAGATATTTCACAATAATTTGAATCGAGATCTGACGCTCTTATCTGTAGAAGATGTCTCGTTGTCCTGGTCGAATAAATATCTGGTGCTCTCATCTGTAGATGATGTCCCGTAACCCCAGGATTCGTCCTGGCATTCGGACATCGTCTACGAGATATGACAGATATTTGACGGTTATTTTAATTAATATCTGGGGCTCTCATACGTAGATGATATCCTGTTGTGCTAGTAGTCATCCTGGCACCTGAACATCGTCTACAATATATGACAAATATTTGACAATAATTTGAATCGAGATCTGTCGCTCTTATCTGTAGAATCTGTCTCGTTGTCCTGGTATTCGTTCTAGCTCCTAGACATTCTCTACGAGTAATGACAGATATTTTACGGTAATTTTAATAAATATCTGGTGCTCTCATAAGTAGATGATTTCTCCTTGTCCTCGTACTCGTCCTGGCTTCTCGACATCGACTAAGAATAATGACAGATATTTGATAGTAATTGTATTAAATATCTGGTGCTCTTATACGTAGATGATGTCTCTTTGTCCTGGTAGTCGTCCTAGCACCTAGATATCGTCTACGAGTTATGACAAATATTTGACTGTAATTTTGATGGATATCTGGTGCTCTGATCTCTCTACGTAGACGATGTTCCGTCGTCCTGGCACCTAGACATCGTCTACGAGATATAACAGATATTTGACAATAATTTGAATCGAGATCTGTCGCTCTTATCTGTAGATGCTGTCTCGTTGTCCTGGTAGTCGTTCTAGCACCTAGACATTGTCTACGAGTAATGACAGATATTTTACGGTAATTTTAATAAATATCTGGTGCTCTCATACGTAGATGATGTCTCTTTGTCCTGGTAGTCGTACTAGCACCTAGATATCGTCTACGAGTTATGACAAATATTTGACAATAATTTGAATCGAGATCTGTCGCTCTTATCTGTAGAATCTGTCTCGTTGTCCTGGTATTCGTTCTAGCTCCTAGACATTCTCTACGAGATATGACAGATATTTGACGGTTATTTTAATTAATATCTGGGGCTCTAATACGTAGATGATGTCTCTTTGTCCTGGTAGTCGTCCTAGCACCTAGCTATCGTCTACGAGTTATGACAAGTATTTGACGGTAATTTTGATGGATATCTGGTGCTCTGATACGTAGATGATGTCTCTTTGTCCTGGTAGTCGTCCTAGCACCTAGATATCGTCTACGAGTTATGACAAATATTTGACGGTAATTTTGATGGATATCTGGTGCTCTGATCTCTCTACGTAGACGATGTTCCGTCGCCCTGGCACCTAGACATCGTCTACGAGATATAAAAGATATTTGACAATAATTTTAATAAATATCTGGTACTCTAATACGAAAATTATGTCTCTTTGTCCTGGTAGTCTTCCTAGCACCTAGATATCGTCTACGTGTTATGACAAATATTTGACGGTAATTTTGATGGATATCTGGTGCTCTGATCTCTCTACGTAGACGATGTTCCGTCGTCCTGGCACCTAGACATCGTCTACGAGATATAACAGATATTTGACAATAATTTGAATCGAGATCTGACGCTCTTATCTGTAGAAGATGTCTCGTTGTCCTGGTCGAATAAATATCTGGTGCTCTCATCTGTAGATGATGTCCCGTAACCCCAGGATTCGTCCTGGCATTCGGACATCGTCTACGAGATATGACAGATATTTGACGGTTATTTTAATTAATATCTGGGGCTCTCATACGTAGATGATATCCTGTTGTGCTAGTAGTCATCATGGCACCTGAACATCGTCTACAATATATGACAAATATTTGACAATAATTTGAATCGAGATCTGTCGCTCTTATCTGTAGATGCTGTCTCGTTGTCCTGGTAGTCGTTCTAGCACCTAGACATTGTCTACGAGTAATGACAGATATTTTACGGTAATTTTAATAAATATCTGGTGCTCTCATACGTAGATGATGTCTCTTTGTCCTGGTAGTCGTACTAGCACCTAGATATCGTCTACGAGTTATGACAAATATTTGACAATAATTTGAATCGAGATCTGTCGCTCATATCTGTAGAATCTGTCTCGTTGTCCTGGTATTCGTTCTAGCTCCTAGACATTCTCTACGAGTAATGACAGATATTTTACGGTAATTTTAATAAATATCTGGTGCACTCATACATAGATGATTTCTCCTTGTCCTGGTAGTCGTACTAGGACCTAGATATCGTCTACGAGTTATGACAAATATTTGACAATAATTTGAATCGAGATCTGTCGCTCTTATCTGCAGAAGCTGTCTCGTTGTCCTGGTATTCGTTCTAGCTCCTAGACATTCTCTACGAGTAATGACAGATATTTTACGGTAATTTTAATAAATATCTGGTGCTCTCATAAGTAGATGATTTCTCCTTGTCCTCGTACTCGTCCTGGCTTCTGGACATCGACTACGAATAATGACAGATATTTGATAGTAATTGTATTAAATATCTGGTGCTCTTATACGTAGATGATGTCTCTTTGTCCTGGTAGTCGTCCTAGCACCTAGATATCGTCTACGAGTTATGACAAATATTTGGCGGTAATTTTGATGGATATCTGGTGCTCTGATCTCTCTACGTAGACGATGTTCCGTCGTCCTGGCACCTAGACATCGTCTACGAGATATAACAGATATTTGACAATAATTTGAATCGAGATCTGACGCTCTTATCTGTATAAGATGTCTCGTTGTCCTGGTCGAATAAATATCTGGTGCTCTCAGCTGTAGATGATGTCCCGTAACCCCAGGATTCGTCCTGGCATTCGGACATCGTCTACGAGATATGACAGATATTTGACGGTTATTTTAATTAATATCTGGGGCTCTAATACGTAGATGATGTCTCTTTGTCCTGGTAGTCGTCCTAGCACCTAGCTATCGTCTACGAGATATGACAAATATTTGACGGTAATTTTGATGGATATCTGGTGCTCTGATACGTAGATGATGTCTCTTTGTCCTGGTAGTCGTCCTAGCACCTAGATATCGTCTACGAGTTATGACAAATATTTGACGGTAATTTTGATGGATATCTGGTGCTCTGATACGTAGATGATGTCTCTTTGTCCTGGTAGTCGTCCTAGCACCTAGATATCGTCTACGAGTTATGACAAATATTTGACGGTAATTTTGATGGATATCTGGTGCTCTGATCTCTCTACGTAGACGATGTTCCGTCGTCCTGGCACCTAGACATCGTCTACGAGATATAACAGATATTTGACAATAATTTGAATCGAGATCTGACGCTCTTATCTGTAGAAGATGTCTCGTTGTCCTGGTCGAATAAATATCTGGTGCTCTCATCTGTAGATGATGTCCCGTAACCCCAGGATTCGTCCTGGCATTCGGACATCGTCTACGAGATATGACAGATATTTGACGGTTATTTTAATTAATATCTGGGGCTCTCATACGTAGATGATATCCTGTTGTGCTAGTAGTCATCCTGGCACCTGAACATCGTCTACAATATATGTCAAATATTTGACAATAATTTGAATCGAGATCTGTCGCTCTTATCTGTAGATGCTGTCTCGTTGTCCTGGTAGTCGTTCTAGCACCTAGACATTGTCTACGAGTAATGACAGATATTTTACGGTAATTTTAATAAATATCTGGTGCTCTCATACGTAGATGATGTCTCTTTGTCCTGGTAGTCGTACTAGCACCTAGATATCGTCTACGAGTTATGACAAATATTTGACAATAATTTGAATCGAGATCTGTCGCTCTTATCTGCAGAAGCTGTCTCGTTGTCCTGGTATTCGTTCTAGCTCCTAGACATTCTCTACGAGTAATGACAGATATTTTACGGTAATTTTAATAAATATCTGGTGCTCTCATAAGTAGATGATTTCTCCTTGTCCTCGTACTCGTCCTGGCTTCTGGACATCGACTACGAATAATGACAGATATTTGATAGTAATTGTATTAAATATCTGGTGCTCTTATACGTAGATGATGTCTCTTTGTCCTGGTAGTCGTCCTAGCACCTAGATATCGTCTACGAGTTATGACAAATATTTGACGGTAATTTTGATGGATATCTGGTGCTCTGATCTCTCTACGTAGACGATGTTCCGTCGTCCTGGCACCTAGACATCGTCTACGAGATATAACAGATATTTGACAATAATTTGAATCGAGATCTGACGCTCTTATCTGTATAAGATGTCTCGTTGTCCTGGTCGAATAAATATCTGGTGCTCTCATCTGTAGATGATGTCCCGTAACCCCAGGATTCGTCCTGGCATTCGGACATCGTCTACGAGATATGACAGATATTTGACGGTTATTTTAATTAATATCTGGGGCTCTAATACGTAGATGATGTCTCTTTGTCCTGGTAGTCGTCCTAGCACCTAGCTATCGTCTACGAGTTATGACAAATATTTGACGGTAATTTTGATGGATATCTGGTGCTCTGATACGTAGATGATGTCTCTTTGTCCTGGTAGTCGTCCTAGCACCTAGATATCGTCTACGAGTTATGACAAATATTTGACGGTAATTTTGATGGATATCTGGTGCTCTGATCTCTCTACGTAGACGATGTTCCGTCGCCCTGGCACCTAGACATCGTCTACGAGATATAACAGATATTTGACAATAATTTTAATAAATATCTGGTACTCTAATACGAAGATTATGTCTCTTTGTCCTGGTAGTCTTCCTAGCACCTAGATATCGTCTACGAGTTATGACAAATATTTGACGGTAATTTTGATGGATATCTGGTGCTCTGATCTCTCTACGTAGACGATGTTCCGTCGTCCTGGCACCTAGACATCGTCTACGAGATATAACAGATATTTGACAATAATTTGAATCGAGATCTGACGCACTTATCTGTAGAATATGTCTCGTTGTCCTGGTCGAATAAATATCTGGTGCTCTCATCTGTAGATGATGTCCCGTAACCCCAGGATTCGTCCTGGCATTCGGACATCGTCTACGAGATATGACAGATATTTGACGGTTATTTTAATTAATATCTGGGGCTCTCATACGTAGATGATATCCTGTTGTGCTAGTAGTCATCCTGGCACCTGAACATCGTCTACAATATATGACAAATATTTGACAATAATTTGAATCGAGATCTGTCGCTCTTATCTGTAGATGCTATCTCGTTGTCCTGGTAGTCGTTCTAGCACCTAGACATTGTCTACGAGTAATGACAGATATTTTACGGTAATTTTAATAAATATCTGGTGCTCTCATACATAGAGGATGCCTCCTTGTCCTGGTAGTCATCCTGGCAATGACATATATTTTACCGTAATTTTAATCGTTATCTGGTGCTCTCATACGTAGATGATGTCTCTTTGTCCTGGTAGTCGTACTAGCACCTAGATATCGTCTACGAGTTATGACAAATATTTGACAATAATTTGAATCGAGATCTGTCGCTCTTATCTGTAGAATCTGTCTCGTTGTCCTGGTATTCGTTCTAGCTCCTAGACATTCTCTACGAGATATGACAGATATTTGACGGTTATTTTAATTAATATCTGGGGCTCTAATACGTAGATGATGTCTCTTTGTCCTGGTAGTCGTCCTAGCACCTAGCTATCGTCTACGAGTTATGACAAGTATTTGACGGTAATTTTGATGGATATCTGGTGCTCTGATACGTAGATGATGTCTCTTTGTCCTGGTAGTCGTCCTAGCACCTAGATATCGTCTACGAGTTATGACAAATATTTGACGGTAATTTTGATGGATATCTGGTGCTCTGATCTCTCTACGTAGACGATGTTCCGTCGTCCTGGCACCTAGACATCGTCTACGAGATATAACAGATATTTGACAATAATTTGAATCGAGATCTGACGCTCTTATCTGTATAAGATGTCTCGTTGTCCTGGTCGAATAAATATCTGGTGCTCTCATCTGTAGATGATGTCCCGTAACCCCAGGAATCGTCCTGGCATTCGGACATCGTCTACGAGATATGACAGATATTTGACGGTTATTTTAATTAATATCTGGGGCTCTAATACGTAGATGATGTCTCTTTGTCCTGGTAGTCGTCCTAGCACCTAGCTATCGTCTACGAGTTATGACAAATATTTGACGGTAATTTTGATGGATATCTGGTGCTCTGATACGTAGATGATGTCTCTTTGTCCTGGTAGTCGTCCTAGCACCTAGATATCGTCTACGAGTTATGACAAATATTTGAAGGTAATTTTGATGGATATCTGGTGCTCTGATCTCTCTACGTAGACGATGTTCCGTCGCCCTGGCACCTAGACATCGACTACGAGTTATGACAAATATTTGACAATAATTTGAATAGAGATCTGTCGCTCTTATCTGTAGAAGCTGTCTCGTTGTCCTGGTATTCGTTCTAGCTCCTAGACATTCTCTACGAGTAATGACAGATATTTTACGTTAATTTTAATAAATATCTGGTGCTCTCATAAGTAGATGATTTCTCCTTGTCCTCGTACTCGTCCTGGCTTCTGGACATCGACTACGAATAATGACAGATATTTGATAGTAATTGTATTAAATATCTGGTGATCTTATACGTAGATGATGTCTCTTTGTCCTGGTAGTCGTACTAGCACCTAGATATCGTCTACGAGTTATGACAAATATTTGACAATAATTTGAATCGAGATCTGTCGCTCTTATCTGTAGAATCTGTCTCGTTGTCCTGGTATTCGTTCTAGCTCCTAGACATTCTCTACGAGATATGACAGATATTTGACGGTTATTTTAATTAATATCTGGTGCTCTGATACGTAGATGATGTCTCTTTGTCCTGGTAGTCGTCCTAGCACCTAGATATCGTCTACGAGTTATGACAAATATTTGAAGGTAATTTTGATGGATATCTGGCGCTCTGATCTCTCTACGTAGACGATGTTCCGTCGCCCTGGCACCTAGACATCGACTACGAGTTATGACAAATATTTGACAATAATTTGAATAGAGATCTGTCGCTCTTATCTGTAGAAGCTGTCTCGTTGTCCTGGTATTCGTTCTAGCTCCTAGACATTCTCTACGAGTAATGACATATATTTTACGGTATGTTTAATAAATATCTGGTGCTCTCATACTTAGATGATTTCTCCTTGTCCTGGTAGTCGTACTAGGACCTAGATATCGTCTACGAGTTATGACAAATATTTGACAATAATTTGAATCGAGATCTGTCGCTCTTATCTGCAGAAGCTGTCTCGTTGTCCTGGTATTCGTTCTAGCTCCTAGACATTCTCTACGAGTAATGACAGATATTTTACGGTAATTTTAATAAATATCTGGTGCTCTCATAAGTAGATGATTTCTCCTTGTCCTCGTACTCGTCCTGGCTTCTGGACATCGACTAAGAATAATGACAGATATTTGATAGTAATTGTATTAAATATCTGGTGCTCTTATACGTAGATGATGTCTCTTTGTCCTGGTAGTCGTCCTAGCACCTAGATATCGTCTACGAGTTATGACAAATATTTGACGGTAATTTTGATGGATATCTGCTGCTCTGATCTCTCTACGTAGACGATGTTCCGTCGTCCTGGCACCTAGACATCGTCTACGAGATATAACAGATATTTGACAATAATTTGAATCGAGATCTGACGCTCTTATCTGTAGAAGATGTCTCGTTGTCCTGGTCGAATAAATATCTGGTGCTCTCGTCTGTAGATGATGTCCCGTAACCCCAGGATTCGTCCTGGCATTCGGACATCGTCTACGAGATATGACAGATATTTGACGGTTATTTTAATTAATATCTGGGGCTCTCATACGTAGATGATATCCTGTTGTGCTAGTAGTCATCCTGGCACCTGAATATCGTCTACAATATATGACAAATATTTGACAATAATTTGAATCGAGATCTGTCGCTCTTATCTGTAGATGCTGTCTTGTTGTCCTGGTAGTCGTTCTAGCACCTAGACATTGTCTACGAGTAATGACAGATATTTTGCGGTAATTTTAATAAATATCTGGTGCTCTCATACGTAGATGATGTCTCTTTGTCCTGGTAGTCGTACTAGCACCTAGATATCGTCTACGAGTTATGACAAATATTTGACAATAATTTGAATCGAGATCTGTCGCTCTTATCTGCAGAAGCTGTCTCGTTGTCCTGGTATTCGTTCTAGCTCCTAGAAATTCTCTACGAGTAATGACAGATATTTTACGGTAATTTTAATAAATATCTGGTGCTCTCATAAGTAGATGATTTCTCGTTGTCCTCGTACTCGTCCTGGCTTCTGGACATCGACTACGAATAATGACAGATATTTGATAGTAATTGTATTAAATATCTGGTGCTCTTATACGTAGATGATGTCTCTTTGTCCTGGTAGTCGTCCTAGCACCTAGCTATCGTCTACGAGTTATGACAAGTATTTGACGGTAATTTTGATGGATATCTGGTGCTCTGATACGTAGATGATGTCTCTTTGTCCTGGTAGTCGTCCTAGCACCTAGATATTGTCTACGAGTAATGACAGATATTTTACGGTAATTTTAATAAATATCTGGTGCTCTCATACGTAGATGATGTCTCTTTGTCCTGGTAGTCGTTCTAGCACCTAGACATTGTCTACGAGTAATGACAGATATTTGACGGTAATTTTGATGGATATCTGGTGCTCTGATACGTAGATGATGTCTCTTTGTCCTGGTAGTCGTCCTAGCACCTAGATATCGTCTACGAGTTATGACAAATATTTGACGGTAATTTTGATGGATATCTGGTGCTCTGATCTCTCTACGTAGACGATGTTCCGTCGCCCTGGCACCTAGACATCGTCTACGAGATATAACAAATATTTGACAATAATTTTAATAAATATCTGGTACTCTAATACGAAGATTATGTCTCTTTGTCCTGGTAGTCTTCCTAGCACCTAGATATCGTCTACGAGTTATGACAAATATTTGACGGTAATTTTGATGGATATCTGGTGCTCTGATCTCTCTGAGTAGACGATGTTCCGTCGTCCTGGCACCTAGACATCGTCTACGAGATATAACAGATATTTGACAATAATTTGAATCGAGATCTGTCGCTCTTATCTGTAGATGCTGTCTCGTTGTCCTGGTAGTCGTTCTAGCACCTAGACATTGTCTACGAGTAATGACAGATATTTTACGGTAATTTTAATAAATATCTGGTGCTCTCATACGTAGATGATGTCTCTTTGTCCTGGTAGTCGTACTAGCACCTAGATATCGTCTACGAGTTATGACAAATATTTGACAATAATTTGAATCGAGATCTGTCGCTCTTATCTGTAGAATCTGTCTCGTTGTCCTGGTATTCGTTCTAGCTCCTAGACATTCTCTACGAGATATGACAGATATTTGACGGTTATTTTAATTAATATCTGGTGCTCTGATACGTAGATGATGTCTCTTTGTCCTGGTAGTCGTCCTAGCACCTAGATATCGTCTACGAGTTATGACAAATATTTGAAGGTAATTTTGATGGATATCTGGTGCTCTGATCTCTCTACGTAGACGATGTTCCGTCGCCCTGGCACCTAGACATCGTCTACGAGATATAACAGATATTTGACAATAATTTTAATAAATATGTGGTACTCTAATACGAAGATTATGTCTCTTTGTGCTGGTAGTCTTCCTAGCACCTAGATATCGTCTACGAGTTATGACAAATATTTGACGGTAATTTTGATGGATATCTGGTGCTCTGATCTCTCTACGTAGACGATGTTCCGTCGTCCTGGCACCTAGACATCGTCTACGAGATATAACAGATATTTGACAATAATTTGAATCGAGATCTGACGCTCTTATCTGTAGAAGATGTCTCGTTGTCCTGGTCGAATAAATATCTGGTGCTCTCATCTGTAGATGATGTCCCGTAACCCCAGGATTCGTCCTGGCATTCGGACATCGTCTACGAGATATGACAGATATTTGACGGTTATTTTAATTAATATCTGGTGCTCTCATACGTAGATGATATCCTGTTGTGCTAGTAGTCATCCTGGCACCTGAACATCGTCTACAATATATGACAAATATTTGACAATAATTTGAATCGAGATCTGTCGCTCTTATCTGTAGATGCTGTCTTGTTGTCCTGGTAGTCGTTCTAGCACCTAGACATTGTCTACGAGTAATGACAGATATTTTGCGGTAATTTTAATAAATATCTGGTGCTCTCATACGTAGATGATGTCTCTTTGTCCTGGTAGTCGTACTAGCACCTAGATATCGTCTACGAGTTATGACAAATATTTGACAATAATTTGAATCGAGATCTGTCGCTCTTATCTGTAGAATCTGTCTCGTTGTCCTGGTATTCGTTCTAGCTCCTAGACATTCTCTACGAGTAATGACAGATATTTTACGGTAATTTTAATAAATATCTGGTGCTCTCATACGTAGATGATGTCTCTTTGTCCTGGTAGTCGTACTAGGACCTAGATATCGTCTACGAGTTATGACAAATATTTGACAATAATTTGAATCGAGATCTGTCGCTCATATCTGCAGAAGTTGTCTCGTTGTCCTGGTATTCGTTCTAGCTCCTAGACATTCTCTACGAGTAATGACAGATATTTTACGGTAATTTTAATAAATATCTGGTGCTCTCATAAGTAGATGATTTCTCCTTGTCCTCGTACTCGTCCTGGCTTCTGGACATCGACTAAGAATAATGACAGATATTTGATAGTAATTGTATTAAATATCTGGTGCTCTTATACGTAGATGATGTCTCTTTGTCCTGGTAGTCGTCCTAGCACCTAGATATCGTCTACGAGTTATGACAAATATTTGACGGTAATTTTGATGGATATCTGGTGCTCTGATCTCTCTACGTAGACGATGTTCCGTCGTCCTGGCACCTAGACATCGTCTACGAGATATAACAGATATTTGACAATAATTTGAATCGAGATCTGACGCTCTTATCTGTATAAGATGTCTCGTTGTCCTGGTCGAATAAATATCTGGTGCTCTCATCTGTAGATGATGTCCCGTAACCCCAGGATTCGTCCTGGCATTCGGACATCGTCTACGAGATATGACAGATATTTGACGGTTATTTTAATTAATATCTGGGGCTCTAATACGTAGATGATGTCTCTTTGTCCTGGTAGTCGTCCTAGCACCTAGCTATCGTCTACGAGTTATGACAAATATTTGACGGTAATTTTGATGGATATCTGGTGCTCTGATCTCTCTACGTAGACGATGTTCCGTCGTCCTGGCACCTAGACATCGTCTACGAGATATAACAGATATTTGACAATAATTTGAATCGAGATCTGTCGCTCTTATCTGTAGATGCTGTCTCGTTGTCCTGGTAGTCGTTCTAGCACCTAGACATTGTCTACGAGTAATGACAGATATTTTACGGTAATTTTAATAAATATCTGGTGCTCTCATACGTAGATGATGTCTCTTTGTCCTGGTAGTCGTTCTAGCACCTAGACATTGTCTACGAGTAATGACAGATATTTGACGGTAATTTTGATGGATATCTGGTGCTCTTATACGTAGATGATGTCTCTTTGTCCTGGTAGTCGTCCTAGCACCTAGATATCGTCTACGAGTTATGACAAATATTTGACGGTAATTTTGATGGATATCTGGTGCTCTGATCTCTCTACGTAGACGATGTTACGTCGCCCTGGCACCTAGACATCGTCTACGAGATATAACAAATATTTGACAATAATTTTAATAAATATCTGGTACTCTAATACGAAGATTATGTCTCTTTGTCCTGGTAGTCTTCCTAGCACCTAGATATCGTCTACGAGTTATGACAAATATTTGACGGTAATTTTGATGGATATCTGGTGCTCTGATCTCTCTACGTAGACGATGTTCCGTCGTCCTGGCACCTAGACATCGTCTACGAGATATAACAGATATTTGACAATAATTTGAATCGAGATCTGTCGCTCTTATCTGTAGATGCTGTCTCGTTGTCCTGGTAGTCGTTCTAGCACCTAGACATTGTCTACGAGTAATGACAGATATTTCACGGTAATTTTAATAAATATCTGGTGCTCTCATACGTAGATGATGTCTCTTTGTCCTGGTAGTCGTACTAGCACCTAGATATCGTCTACGAGTTATGACAAATATTTGACAATAATTTGAATCGAGATCTGTCGCTCTTATCTGTAGAATCTGTCTCGTTGTCCTGGTATTCGTTCTAGCTCCTAGACATTCTCTACGAGATATGACAGATATTTGACGGTTATTTTAATTAATATCTGGGGCTCTAATACGTAGATGATGTCTCTTTGTCCTGGTAGTCGTCCTAGCACCTAGCTATCGTCTACGAGTTATGACAAGTATTTGACGGTAATTTTGATGGATATCTGGTGCTCTGATACGTAGATGATGTCTCTTTGTCCTGGTAGTCGTCCTAGCACCTAGATATCGTCTACGAGTTATGACAAATATTTGAAGGTAATTTTGATGGATATCTGGTGCTCTGATCTCTCTACGTAGACGATGTTCCGTCGCCCTGGCACCTAGACATCGTCTACGAGATATAACAGATATTTGACAATAATTCTAATAAATATCTGGTACTCTAATACGAAGATTATGTCTCTTTGTGCTGGTAGTCTTCCTAGCACCTAGATATCGTCTACGAGTTATGACAAATATTTGACGGTAATTTTGATGGATATCTGGTGCTCTGATCTCTCTACGTAGACGATGTTCCGTCGTCCTGGCACCTAGACATCGTCTACGAGATATAACAGATATTTGACAATAATTTGAATCGAGATCTGACGCTCTTATCTGTAGAAGATGTCTCGTTGTCCTGGTCGAATAAATATCTGGTGCTCTCATCTGTAGATGATGTCCCGTAACCCCAGGATTCGTCCTGGCATTCGGACATCGTCTACGAGATATGACAGATATTTGACGGTTATTTTAATTAATATCTGGGGCTCTAATACGTAGATGATGTCTCTTTGTCCTGGTAGTCGTCCTAGCACCTAGCTATCGTCTACGAGTTATGACAAATATTTGACGGTAATTTTGATGGATATCTGGTGCTCTGATACGTAGATGATGTCTCTTTGTCCTGGTAGTCGTCCTAGCACCTAGATATCGTCTACGAGTTATGACAAATATTTGACGGTAATTTTGATGGATATCTGGTGCTCTGATCTCTCTACGTAGACGATGTTCCGTCGTCCTGGCACCTAGACATCGTCTACGAGATATAACAGATATTTGACAATAATTTGAATCGAGATCTGACGCTCTTATCTGTATAAGATGTCTCGTTGTCCTGGTCGAATAAATATCTGGTGCTCTCATCTGTAGATGATGTCCCGTAACCCCAGGATTCGTCCTGGCATTCGGACATCGTCTACCAGATATGACAGATATTTGACGGTTATTTTAATTAATATCTGGGGCTCTAATACGTAGATGATGTCTCTTTGTCCTGGTAGTCGTCCTAGCACCTAGCTATCGTCTACGAGTTATGACAAATATTTGACGGTAATTTTGATGGATATCTGGTGCTCTGATAGGTAGATGATGTCTCTTTGTCCTGGTAGTCGTCCTAGCACCTAGATATCGTCTACGAGTTATGACAAATATTTGAAGGTAATTTTGATGGATATCTGGTGCTCTGATCTCTCTACGTAGACGATGTTCCGTCGCCCTGGCACCTAGACATCGACTACGAGTTATGACAAATATTTGACAATAATTTGAATAGAGATCTGTCGCTCTTATCTGTAGAAGCTGTCTCGTTGTCCTGGTATTCGTTCTAGCTCCTAGACATTCTCTACGAGTAATGACAGATATTTTACGGTAATTTTAATAAATATCTGGTGCTCTAATACGTAGATGCTGTCTCATTGTCCTGGTTGTCGTCCTAGCACCTAGCTATCGTCTACGAGTTATGACAAATATTTGACGGTAATTTTGATGGATATCTGGTGCTCTGATACGTAGATGATGTCTCTTTGTCCTGGTAGTCGTCCTAGCACCTAGATATGGTCTACGAGTTATGACAAATATTTGCCGGTAATTTTAATGGATATCTGGTGCTCTGATCTCTCTACGTAGACGATGTTCCGTCGTCCTGGCACCTAGACATCGTCGACGAGATATGACAGATATTTGACAATAATTTTAATAAATATCTGGTGCTCTAATACGTAGATTATGTCTATTTGTCATGGTAATCGTCCTAGCACCTAGATATCGTCTACGAGTTATGACAAATATTTGACGGTAATTTTGATGGATATCTGGTGCTCTGATCTCTCTACGTAGACGATGTTCCGTCGTCCTGGCACCTAGACATCGTCTACGAGATATGACAGATATTTGACAATAATTTGAATCGAGATCTGTCGCTCTTATCTGTAGAAGATGTCTCCTTGTCCTGGTAGTCGTTCTAGCACCTAGACATTGTCTACGAGTAATGACATATATTTTACGGTAATTTTAATAAATATCTGGTGCTCTCATACTTAGATGATTTCTCCTTGTCCTGGTAGTCGTACTAGGACCTAGATATCGTCTACGAGTTAAGACAAATATTTGACAATAATTTGAATCGAGATCTGTCGCTCTTATCTGCAGAAGCTGTCTCGTTGTCCTGGTATTCGTTCTAGCTCCTAGACATTCTCTACGAGATATGACAGATATTTGACGGTTATTTTAATTAATATCTGGGGCTCTAATACGTAGATGATGTCTCTTTGTCCTGGTAGTCGTCCTAGCACCTAGCTATCGTCTACGAGTTATGACAAGTATTTGACGGTAATTTTGATGGATATCTGGTGCTCTGATACGTAGATGATGTCTCTTTGTCCTGGTAGTCGTCCTAGCACCTAGATATCGTCTACGAGTTATGACAAATATTTGACGGTAATTTTGATGGATATCTGGTGCTCTGATCTCTCTACGTAGACGATGTTCCGTCGCCCTGGCACCTAGACGTCGTCTACTAGATATAACAGATATTTGACAATAATTTTAATAAATATCTGGTACTCTAATACGAAGATTATGTCTCTTTGTCCTGGTAGTCTTCCTAGCACCTAGATATCGTCTACGAGTTATGACAAATATTTGAAGGTAATTTTGATGGATATATGGTGCTCTGATCTCTCTACGTAGACGATGTTCCGTCGCCCTGGCACCTAGACATCGACTACGAGTTATGACAAATATTTGACAATAATTTGAATAGAGATCTGTCGCTCTTATCTGTAGAAGCTGTCTCGTTGTCCTGGTATTCGTTCTAGCTCCTAGACATTCTCTACGAGTAATGACAGATATTTTACGGTAATTTTAATAAATATCTGGTGCTCTAATACGTAGATGCTGTCTCATTGTCCTGGTTGTCTACCTAGCACCTAGATATGGTCTACGAGTTATGACAAATATTTGACGGTAATTTTAATGGATATCTGGTGCTCTGATCTCTCTACGTAGACGATGTTCCGTCGTCCTGGCACCTAGACATCGTCGACGAGATATGACAGATATTTGACAATAATTTTAATAAATATCTGGTGCTCTAATACGTAGATTATGTCTATTTGTCATGGTAATCGTCCTAGCACCTAGATATCGTCTACGAGTTATGACAAATATTTGACGGTAATTTTGATGGATATCTGGTGCTCTGATCTCTCTACGTAGACGATGTTCCGTCGTCCTGGCACCTAGACATCGTCTACGAGATATGACAGATATTTGACAATAATTTGAATCGAGATCTGTCGCTCTTATCTGTAAAAGATGTCTCCTTGTCCTGGTAGTCGTTCTAGCACCTAGACATTGTCTACGAGTAATGACATATATTTTACGGTAATTTTAATAAATATCTGGTGCTCTCATACTTAGATGATTTCTCCTTGTCCTGGTAGTCGTACTAGGACCTAGATATCGTCTACGGGTTATGACAAATATTTGACAATAATTTGAATCGAGATCTGTCGCTCTTATCTGCAGAAGCTGTCTCGTTGTCCTGGTATTCGTTCTAGCTCCTAGACATTCTCTACGAGATATGACAGATATTTGACGGTTATTTTAATTAATATCTTGGGCTCTAATACGTAGATGATGTCTCTTTGTCCTGGTAGTCGTCCTAGCACCTAGATATCGTCTACGAGTTATGACAAATATTTGAAGGTAATTTTGATGGATATCTGGTGCTCTGATCTCTCTACGTAGACGATGTTCCGTCGCCCTGGCACCTAGATATCGACTACGAGTTATGACAAATATTTGACAATAATTTGAATAGAGATCTGTCGCTCTTATCTGTAGAAGCTGTCTCGTTGTCCTGGTATTCGTTCTAGCTCCTAGACATTCTCTACGAGTAATGACAGATATTTTACGTTAATTTTAATAAATATCTGGTGCTCTCATAAGTAGATGATTTCTCCTTGTCCTCGTACTCGTCCTGGCTTCTGGACATCGACTACGAATAATGACAGATATTTGATAGTAATTGTATTAAATATCTGGTGATCTTATACGTAGATGATGTCTCTTTGTCCTGGTAGTAGTACTAGCACCTAGATATCGTCTACGAGTTATGACAAATATTTGACAATAATTTGAATCGAGATCTGTCGCTCTTATCTGTAGAATCTGTCTCGTTGTCCTGGTATTCGTTCTAGCTCCTAGACATTCTCTACGAGATATGACAGATATTTGACGGTTATTTTAATTAATATCTGGTGCTCTGATACGTAGATGATGTCTCTTTGTCCTGGTAGTCTACCTAGCACCTAGATATGGTCTACGAGTTATGACAAATATTTGACGGTAATTTTAATGGATATCTGGTGCTCTGATCTCTCTACGTAGACGATGTTCCGTCGTCCTGGCACCTAGACATCGTCTACGAGATATGACAGATATTTGACAATAATTTGAATCGAGATCTGACGCTCTTATCTGTAGAAGATGTCTCCTTGTCCTGGTAGTCGTTCTAGCACCTAAACATTGTCTACGAGTAATGACATATATTTTACGGTAATTTTAATAAATATCTGGTGCTCTCATACTTAGATGATTTCTCCTTGTCCTGGTAGTCGTACTAGGACCTAGATATCGTCTACGAGTTATGACAAATATTTGACAATAATTTGAATCGAGATCTGTCGCTCTTATCTGCAGAAGCTGTCTCGTTGTCCTGGTATTCGTTCTAGCTCCTAGACATTCTCTACGAGTAATGACAGATATTTTACGGTAATTTTAATAAATATCTGGTGCTCTCATAAGTAGATGATTTCTCGTTGTCCTCGTACTCGTCCTGGCTTCTGGACATCGACTACGAATAATGACAGATATTTGATAGTAATTGTATTAAATATCTGGTGCTCTCATAAGTAGATGATTTCTCGTTGTCCTCGTACTCGTCCTGGCTTCTGGACATCGACTACGAATAATGACAGATATTTGATAGTAATTGTATTAAATATCTGGTGCTCTGATACGTAGATGATGTCTCTTTGTCCTGGTAGTCGTCCTAGCACCTAGATATTGTCTACGAGTAATGACAGATATTTGACGGTAATTTTGATGGATATCTGGTGCTCTCATACGTAGATGATGTCTCTTTGTCCTGGTAGTCGTCCTAGCACCTAGATATCGTCTACGAGTTATGACAAATATTTGACGGTAATTTTGATGGATATCTGGTGCTCTGATCTCTCTACGTAGACGATGTTCCGTCGCCCTGGCACCTAGACATCGTCTACGAGATATAACAAATATTTGACAATAATTTTAATAAATATCTGGTACTCTAATACGAAGATTATGTCTCTTTGTCCTGGTAGTCTTCCTAGCACCTAGATATCGTCTACGAGTTATGACAAATATTTGACGGTAATTTTGATGGATATCTGGTGCTCTGATCTCTCTGAGTAGACGATGTTCCGTCGTCCTGGCACCTAGACATCGTCTACGAGATATAACAGATATTTGACAATAATTTGAATCGAGATCTGTCGCTCTTATCTGTAGAATCTGTCTCGTTGTCCTGGTAGTCGTTCTAGCTCCTAGACATTCTCTACGAGATATGACAGATATTTGACGGTTATTTTAATTAATATCTGGTGCTCTGATACGTAGATGATGTCTCTTTGTCCTGGTAGTCGTCCTAGCACCTAGATATCGTCTACGAGTTATGACAAATATTTGAAGGTAATTTTGATGGATATCTGGTGCTCTGATCTCTCTACGTAGACGATGTTCCGTCGCCCTGGCACCTAGACATCGTCTACGAGATATAACAGATATTTGACAATAATTTTAATAAATATGTGGTACTCTAATACGAAGATTATGTCTCTTTGTGCTGGTAGTCTTCCTAGCACCTAGATATCGTCTACGAGTTATGACAAATATTTGACGGTAATTTTGATGGATATCTGGTGCTCTGATCTCTCTACGTAGACGATGTTCCGTCGTCCTGGCACCTAGACATCGTCTACGAGATATAACAGATATTTGACAATAATTTGAATCGAGATCTGACGCTCTTATCTGTAGAAGATGTCTCGTTGTCCTGGTCGAATAAATATCTGGTGCTCTCATCTGTAGATGATGTCCCGTAACCCCAGGATTCGTCCTGGCATTCGGACATCGTCTACGAGATATGACAGATATTTGACGGTTATTTTAATTAATATCTGGTGCTCTCATACGTAGATGATATCCTGTTGTGCTAGTAGTCATCCTGGCACCTGAACATCGTCTACAATATATGACAAATATTTGACAATAATTTGAATCGAGATCTGTCGCTCTTATCTGTAGATGCTGTCTTGTTGTCCTGGTAGTCGTTCTAGCACCTAGACATTGTCTACGAGTAATGACAGATATTTTGCGGTAATTTTAATAAATATCTGGTGCTCTCATACGTAGATGATGTCTCTTTGTCCTGGTAGTCGTACTAGCACCTAGATATCGTCTACGAGTTATGACAAATATTTGACAATAATTTGAATCGAGATCTGTCGCTCTTATCTGTAGAATCTGTCTCGTTGTCCTGGTATTCGTTCTAGCTCCTAGACATTCTCTACGAGTAATGACAGATATTTTACGGTAATTTTAATAAATATCTGGTGCTCTCATACGTAGATGATGTCTCTTTGTCCTGGTAGTCGTACTAGGACCTAGATATCGTCTACGAGTTATGACAAATATTTGACAATAATTTGAATCGAGATCTGTCGCTCATATCTGCAGAAGTTGTCTCGTTGTCCTGGTATTCGTTCTAGCTCCTAGACATTCTCTACGAGTAATGACAGATATTTTACGGTAATTTTAATAAATATCTGGTGCTCTCATAAGTAGATGATTTCTCCTTGTCCTCGTACTCGTCCTGGCTTCTGGACATCGACTAAGAATAATGACAGATATTTGATAGTAATTGTATTAAATATCTGGTGCTCTTATACGTAGATGATGTCTCTTTGTCCTGGTAGTTGTCCTAGCACCTAGATATCGTCTACGAGTTATGACAAATATTTGACGGTAATTTTGATGGATATCTGGTGCTCTGATCTCTCTACGTAGACGATGTTCCGTCGTCCTGGCACCTAGACATCGTCTACGAGATATAACAGATATTTGACAATAATTTGAATCGAGATCTGACGCTCTTATCTGTATAAGATGTCTCGTTGTCCTGGTCGAATAAATATCTGGTGCTCTCATCTGTAGATGATGTCCCGTAACCCCAGGATTCGTCCTGGCATTCGGACATCGTCTACCAGATATGACAGATATTTGACGGTTATTTTAATTAATATCTGGGGCTCTAATACGTAGATGATGTCTCTTTGTCCTGGTAGTCGTCCTAGCACCTAGCTATCGTCTACGAGTTATGACAAATATTTGACGGTAATTTTGATGGATATCTGGTGCTCTGATAGGTAGATGATGTCTCTTTGTCCTGGTAGTCGTCCTAGCACCTAGATATCGTCTACGAGTTATGACAAATATTTGAAGGTAATTTTGATGGATATCTGGTGCTCTGATCTCTCTACGTAGACGATGATCCGTCGCCCTGGCACCTAGACATCGTCTACGAGATATAACAGATATTTGACAATAATTTTAATAAATATCTGGTACTCTAATACGAAGATTATGTCTCTTTGTCCTGGTAGTCGTCCTAGCACCTAGATATCGTCTACGAGTTATGACAAATATTTGAAGGTAATTTTGATGGATATCTGGTGCTCTGATCTCTCTACGTAGACGATGATCCGTCGCCCTGGCACCTAGACATCGTCTACGAGATATAACAGATATTTGACAATAATTTTAATAAATATCTGGTACTCTAATACGAAGATTATGTCTCGATGTTCAGGTAGTCGTCCTGGCAGCTAGTCATCGTCTACGAGTAATGACAGATATTTAACAATAATTTGATTCGAGATCTGTCGCTCTTATCTGTAGATGCTGTCTCGTTGTCCTGGTAGTCGTTCTAGCACCTAGACATTGTCTACGAGTAATGACAGATATTTTACGGTCATTTTAATAAATATCTGGTGCTCTCATACGTAGATGATTTCTCCTTGTCCTGGTAGTCGTACTAGGACCTAGATATTGTCTACGAGTTATGACAAATATTTGACAATAATTTGAATCGAGATCTGTCGCTCTTATCTGTAGATGCTGTATCGTTGTCCTGGTAGTCGCTCTAGCACCTAGACATTCTCTACGAGTAATGACAGATATTTTACGGTAATTTTAATAAATATCTGGTGCTCTCATAAGTAGATGATTTCTCCTTGTCCTCGTACTCGTCCTGGCTTCTGGACATCGACTACGAATAATGACAGATATTTGATAGTAATTTTAATAAATATCTGGTGCTCTAATACGTAGATGATGTCTCGTTATCCTGGTCGTCGTCCTGGCTCCTGGACATCGACTACGAATAATGACAGATATTTGACAGTAATTTTAATAAATATCTGGTGCTCTAATACGTAGATGCTGTCTCATTGTCCTGGGTGTCGTCCGAGCACCTAGATATTGTCTACGAGTTATGACAAATATTTGACGGTAATTTTGATGGTTATCTGGTGCTCTGATCTCTCTACGTAGACGATGTTCCGTCGTCCTGGCACCTAGACATCGTCTACGAGATATGACAGATATTTGACAATAATTTGAATCGAGATCTGACGCTCTTATCTGTAGAAGATGTCTCCTTGTCCTGGTAGTCGTTCTAGCACCTAGACATTGTCTACGAGTAATGACATATATTTTACGGTAATTTTAATAAATATCTGGTGCTCTCATACTTAGATGATTTCTCCTTGTCCTGGTAGTCGTACTAGGACCTAGATATCGTCTACGAGTTATGACAAATATTTGACAATAATTTGAATCGAGATCTGTCGCTCTTATCTGCAGAAGCTGTCTCGTTGTCCTGGTATTCGTTCTAGCTCCTAGACATTCTCTACGAGATATGACAGATATTTGACGGTTATTTTAATTAATATCTGGGGCTCTAATACGTAGATGATGTCTCTTTGTCCTGGTAGTCGTCCTAGCACCTAGCTATCGTCTACGAGTTATGACAAGTATTTGACGGTAATTTTGATGGATATCTGGTGCTATGATACGTAGATGATGTCTCTTTGTCCTGGTAGTCGTCCTAGCACCTAGATATCGTCTACGAGTTATGACAAATATTTGACGGTAATTTTGATGGATATCTGGTGCTCTGATCTCTCTACGTAGACGATGTTCCGTCGCCCTGGCACCTAGACATCGTCTACTAGATATAACAGATATTTGACAATAATTTTAATAAATATCTGGTACTCTAATACGAAGATTATGTCTCTTTGTCCTGGTAGTCTTCCTAGCACCTAGATATCGTCTACGAGTTATGACAAATATTTGAAGGTAATTTTGATGGATATATGGTGCTCTGATCTCTCTACGTAGACGATGTTCCGTCGCCCTGGCATCTAGACATCGACTACGAGTTATGACAAATATTTGACAATAATTTGAATAGAGATCTGTCGCTCTTATCTGTAGAAGCTGTCTCGTTGTCCTGGTATTCGTTCTAGCTCCTAGACATTCTCTACGAGTAATGACAGATATTTTACGGTAATTTTAATAAATATCTGGTGCTCTAATACGTAGATGCTGTCTCATTGTCCTGGTTGTCTACCTAGCACCTAGATATGGTCTACGAGTTATGACAAATATTTGACGGTAATTTTAATGGATATCTGGTGCTCTGATCTCTCTACGTAGACGATGTTCCGTCGTCCTGGCACCTAGACATCGTCGACGAGATATGACAGATATTTGACAATAATTTTAATAAATATCTGGTGCTCTAATACGTAGATTATGTCTATTTGTCATGGTAATCGTCCTAGCACCTAGATATCGTCTACGAGTTATGACAAATATTTGACGGTAATTTTGATGGATATCTGGTGCTCTGATCTCTCTACGTAGACGATGTTCCGTCGTCCTGGCACCTAGACATCGTCTACGAGATATGACAGATATTTGACAATAATTTGAATCGAGATCTGACGCTCTTATCTGTAGAAGATGTCTCGATGTTCAGGTAGTCGTCCTAGCACCTAGACATTGTCTACGAATAATGACAGATATTTGACAGTAATTTTAATAAATATCTGACGCTCTTATAATCACTCTTACATCTGTATAAGATGTCTCCTTGTCCTGGTAGTCGTCCTGGCACCTAGACATCGTCTACGAGTAATGACAGATATTTAACAATAATTTGAATCGAGATCTGTCGCTCTTATCTGTAGATGCTGTTTCGTTGTCCTGGTATTCGTTCTAGCACCTAGTTATTGTCTACGAGTAATGACAGATATTTCACGGCTATTTTAATTAATATCTGGGGCTCTCATACGTAGATGATGTCTCTTTGTCCGGGTAGTCGTTCTAGCACCATGACATCGACTACGAGTAATGACAGATATTTTACGGTAATTTTAATAAATATCTGGTGCTCACAAACGTAGATGACTTCTCCTTGTCCTGGTAGTCGTCCTGGCTTCTGGACATCGTCTACGAGTTAATACAGATATTTGACAATAATTTTAATTGAAATCTGGTGCTATTATTTGGACGTCTACGAGATATGACAGATATTTTACGGTTAATTTAATTAATATCTGGTGCTCTTATTCGTAGACAATCTTCTGTCGGTCTGAGAGTCGTCCTAGCACCTAGATATCGTCTACGAGTTATGACAAATATTTGTCGGTAATTTTGATGGATATCAGTGCTCTGATCTCTCTACGTAGACGATGTTCCATCGTCCTGGCACCTAGATATCGTCTACGAGATATGACAGATATTTGACAATAATTTGAATCGAGATCTGACGCTCTTATCTGTAGAAGATGTCTCGATGTTCAGGTAGTCGTCCTGGCAGCTAGTCATCGTCTACGAGTAATGACAGATATTTAACAATAATTTGAATCGAGATCTGTCGCTCTTATCTGTAGATGCTGTCTCGTTGTCCTGGTAGTCGTTCTAGCACCTAGACATTGTCTACGAGTAATGACAGATATTTTACGGTCATTTTAATAAATATCTGGTGCTCTCATACGTAGATGATTTCTCCTTGTCCTGGTAGTCGTACTAGGACCTAGATATTGTCTACGAGTTATGACAAATATTTGACAATAATTTGAATCGAGATCTGTCGCTCTTATCTGTAGATGCTGTATCGTTGTCCTGGTAGTCGTTCTAGCACCTAGACATTCTCTACGAGTAATGACAGATATTTTACGGTAATTTTAATAAATATCTGGTGCTCTCATAAGTAGATGATTTCTCCTTGTCCTCGTACTCGTCCTGGCTTCTGGACATCGACTACGAATAATGACAGATATTTGATAGTAATTTTAATAAATATCTGGTGCTCTAATACGTAGATGATGTCTCGTTATCCTGGTCGTCGTCCTGGCTCCTGGACATCGACTACGAATAATGACAGATATTTGACAGTAATTTTAATAAATATCTGGTGCTCTAATACGTAGATGCTGTCTCATTGTCCTGGGTGTCGTCCGAGCACCTAGATATTGTCTACGAGTTATGACAAATATTTGACGGTAATTTTGATGGTTATCTGGTGCTCTGATCTCTCTACGTAGACGATGTTCCGTCGTCCTGGCACCTAGACATCGTCGACGAGATATGACAGATATTTGACAATAATTTTAATAAATATCTGGTGCTCTAATACGTAGATTATGTCTATTTGTCATGGTAATCGTCCTAGCACCTAGATATCGTCTACGAGTTATGACAAATATTTGACGGTAATTTTGATGGATATCTGGTGCTCTGATCTCTCTACGTAGACGATGTTCCGTCGTCCTGGCACCTAGACATCGTCTACGAGATATGACAGATATTTGACAATAATTTGAATCGAGATCTGACGCTCTTATCTGTAGAAGATGTCTCCTTGTCCTGGTAGTCGTTCTAGCACCTAGACATTGTCTACGAGTAATGACATATATTTTACGGTAATTTTAATAAATATCTGGTGCTCTCATACTTAGATGATTTCTCCTTGTCCTGGTAGTCGTACTAGGACCTAGATATCGTCTACGAGTTATGACAAATATTTGACAATAATTTGAATCGAGATCTGTCGCTCTTATCTGCAGAAGCTGTCTCGTTGTCCTGGTCTTCGTTCTAGCTCCTAGACATTCTCTACGAGATATGACAGATATTTGACGGTTATTTTAATTAATATCTGGGGCTCTAATACGTAGATGATGTCTCTTTGTCCTGGTAGTCGTCCTAGCACCTAGCTATCGTCTACGAGTTATGACAAGTATTTGACGGTAATTTTGATGGATATCTGGTGCTCTGATACGTAGATGATGTCTCTTTGTCCTGGTAGTCGTCCTAGCACCTAGATATCGTCTACGAGTTATGACAAATATTTGACGGTAATTTTGATGGATATCTGGTGCTCTGATCTCTCTACGTAGACGATGTTCCGTCGCCCTGGCACCTAGACATCGTCTACTAGATATAACAGATATTTGACAATAATTTTAATAAATATCTGGTACTCTAATACGAAGATTATGTCTCTTTGTCCTGGTAGTCTTCCTAGCACCTAGATATCGTCTACGAGTTATGACAAATATTTGAAGGTAATTTTGATGGATATATGGTGCTCTGATCTCTCTACGTAGATGATGTTCCGTCGCCCTGGCATCTAGACATCGACTACGAGTTATGACAAATATTTGACAATAATTTGAATAGAGATCTGTCGCTCTTATCTGTAGAAGCTGTCTCGTTGTCCTGGTATTCGTTCTAGCTCCTAGACATTCTCTACGAGTAATGACAGATATTTTACGGTAATTTTAATAAATATCTGGTGCTCTGATACGTAGATGATGTCTCTTTGTCCTGGTAGTCGTCCTAGCACCTAGATATCGTCTACGAGTTATGACAAATATTTGACGGTAATTTTGATGGTTATCTGGTGCTCTGATCTCTCTACGTAGACGATGTTCCGTCGCCCTGGCACCTAGACATCGTCTACTAGATATAACAGATATTTGACAATAATTTTAATAAATATCTGGTACTCTAATACGAAGATTATGTCTCTTTGTCCTGGTAGTCTTCCTAGCACCTAGATATCGTCTACGAGTTATGACAAATATTTGAAGGTAATTTTGATGGATATATGGTGCTCTGATCTCTCTACGTAGACGATGTTCCGTCGTCCTGGCACCTAGACATCGACTACGAGTTATGACAAATATTTGACAATAATTTGAATAGAGATCTGTCGCTCTTATCTGTAGAAGCTGTCTCGTTGTCCTGGTATTCGTTCTAGCTCCTACACATTCTCTACGAGTAATGACAGATATTTTACGGTAATTTTAATAAATATCTGGTGCTCTAATACGTAGATGCTGTCTCATTGTCCTGGTTGTCTACCTAGCACCTAGATATGGTCTACGAGTTATGACAAATATTTGACGGTAATTTTAATGGATATCTGGTGCTCTGATCTCTCTACGTAGACGATGTTCCGTCGTCCTGGCACCTAGACATCGTCGACGAGATATGACAGATATTTGACAATAATTTTAATAAATATCTGGTGCTCTAATACGTAGATTATGTCTATTTGTCATGGGAATCGTCCTAACACCTAGATATCGTCTACGAGTTATGACAAATATTTGACGGTAATTTTGATGGATATCTGGTGCTCTGATCTCTCTACGTAGATGATGTTCCGTCGTCCTGGCACCTAGACATCGTCTACGAGATATGACAGATATTTGACAATAATTTGAATCGAGATCTGACGCTCTTATCTGTAGAAGATGTCTCCTTGTCCTGGTAGTCGTTCTAGCACCTAGACATTGTCTACGAGTAATGACATATATTTAACGGTAATTTTAATAAATATCTGGTGCTCACAAACGTAGATGACTTCTCCTTGTCCTGGTAGTCGTCCTGGCTTCTGGACATCGACTACGAGTAATGACAGATATTTTACAATAATTTTAATAAATATCTGGTGCTCTAATACGTAGATGATGTCTCTTTGTCCTGGTAGTCGTTCTAGCACCTAGATATCGACTACGAGTTATGACAAATATTTGACAATAATTTGAATAGAGATCTGTCGCTCTTATCTGTAGAAGCTGTCTCGTTGTCCTGGTATTCGTTCTAGCTCCTAGACATTCTCTACGAGTAATGACAGATATTTTACGGTAATTTTAATAAATATCTGGTGCTCTAATACGTAGATGCTGTCTCATTGTCCTGGTTGTCTACCTAGCACCTAGATATGGTCTACGAGTTATGACAAATATTTGACGGTAATTTTAATGGATATCTGGTGCTCTGATCTCTCTACGTAGACGATGTTCCGTCGTCCTGGCACCTAGACATCGTCGACGAGATATGACAAATATTTGACGGTAATTTTGATGGATATCTGGTGCTCTGATCTCTCTACGTAGACGATGTTCCGTCGTCCTGGCACCTAGACATCGTCTACGAGATATGACAGATATTTGACAATAATTTGAATCGAGATCTGACGCTCTTATCTGTAGAAGATGTCTCCTTGTCCTGGTAGTCGTTCTAGCACCTAGACATTGTCTACGAGTAATGACATATATTTAACGGTAATTTTAATAAATATCTGGTGCTCTAATACGTAGATTATGTCTATTTGTCATGGTAATCGTCCTAGCACCTAGATATCGTCTACGAGTTATGACAAATATTTGACGGTAATTTTGATGGATATCTGGTGCTCTGATCTCTCTACGTAGACGATGTTCCGTCGTCCTGGCACCTAGACATCGTCTACGAGATATGACAGATATTTGACAATAATTTGAATCGAGATCTGACGCTCTTATCTGTAGAAGATGTCTCCTTGTCCTGGTAGTCGTTCTAGCACCTAGACATTGTCTACGAGTAATGACATATATTTAACGGTAATTTTAATAAATATCTGGTGCTCACAAACGTAGATGACTTCTCCTTGTCCTGGTAGTCGTCCTGGCTTCTGGACATCGACTACGAGTAATGACAGATATTTGACAATAATTTTAATAAATATCTGGTGCTCTAATACGTAGATGATGTCTCTTTGTCCTGGTAGTCGTTCTAGCACCTAGATATCGACCACGAGTTATGACAAATATTTGACAATAATTTGAATAGAGATCTGTCGCTCTTATCTGTAGAAGCTGTCTCGTTGTCCTGGTATTCGTTCTAGCTCCTAGACATTTTCTACGAGTAATGACAGATATTTTACGGTAATTTTAATAAATATCTGGTGCTCTAATACGTAGATGCTGTCTCATTTTCCTGGTTGTCGTCCTAGTACCTAGATATGGTCTACGAGTTATGACAAATATTTGACGGTAATTTTAATGGATATCTGGTGCTCTGATCTCTCTACGTAGACGATGTTCCGTCGTCCTGGCACCTAGACATCGTCGACGAGATATGACAGATATTTGACAATAATTTTAATAAATATCTGGTGCTCTAATACGTAGATGATGTCTCTTTGTCCTGGTAGTCGTTCTAGCACCTAGATATCGACCACGAGTTATGACAAATATTTGACAATAATTTGAATAGAGATCTGTCGCTCTTATCTGTAGAAGCTGTCTCGTTGTCCTGGTATTCGTTCTAGCTCCTAGACATTTTCTACGAGTAATGACAGATATTTTACGGTAATTTTAATAAATATCTGGTGCTCTAATACGTAGATGCTGTCTCATTTTCCTGGTAATCGTCCTAGCATCTAGATATCGTCTACGAGTTATAACAAATATTTGACGGTAATTTTGATGGATATCTGGTGCTCTGATCTCTCTACGTAAACGATGTTCCGTCGTCCTGGCACCTAGACATCGTCTACGAGATATGACAGATATTTGACAATAATTTGAATCGAGATCTGACGCTCTTATCTGTAGAAGATGTCTCGATGTTCAGGTAGTCGTCCTAGCACCTAGACATTGTCTACGAATAATGACAGATATTTGACAGTAATTTTAATAAATATCTGACGCTCTTATAATCACTCTTACATCTGTATAAGATGTCTCCTTGTCCTGGTAGTCGTCCTGGCACCTAGACATCGTCTACGAGTAATGACAGATATTTAACAATAATTTGAATCGAGATCTGTCGCTCTTATCTGTAGATGCTGTTTCGTTGTCCTGGTATTCGTTCTAGCACCTAGTTATTGTCTACGAGTAATGACAGATATTTCACGGCTATTTTAATTAATATCTGGGGCTCTCATACGTAGATGATGTCTCTTTGTCCTGGTAGTCGTTCTAGCACCATGACATCGACTACGAGTAATGACAGATATTTTACGGTAATTTTAATAAATATCTGGTGCTCACAAACGTAGATGACTTCTCCTTGTCCTGGTAGTCGTCCTGGCTTCTGGACATCGTCTACGAGTTAATACAGATATTTGACAATAATTTTAATTGAAATCTGGTGCTATTATTTGGACGTCTACGAGATATGACAGATATTTTACGGTTAATTTAATTAATATCTGGTGCTCTTATTCGTAGACAATCTTCTGTCGGTCTGAGAGTCGTCCTAGCACCTAGATATCGTCTACGAGTTATGACAAATATTTGTCGGTAATTTTGATGGATATCTGGTGCTCTGATCTCTCTACGTAGACGATGTTCCATCGTCCTGGCACCTAGATATCGTCTACGAGATATGACAGATATTTGACAATAATTTGAATCGAGATCTGACGCTCTTATCTGTAGAAGATGTCTCGATGTTCAGGTAGTCGTCCTGGCAGCTAGTCATCGTCTACGAGTAATGACAGATATTTAACAATAATTTGATTCGAGATCTGTCGCTCTTATCTGTAGATGCTGTCTCGTTGTCCTGGTAGTCGTTCTAGCACCTAGACATTGTCTACGAGTAATGACAGATATTTTACGGTCATTTTAATAAATATCTGGTGCTCTCATACGTAGATGATTTCTCCTTGTCCTGGTAGTCGTACTAGGACCTAGATTTTGTCTACGAGTTATGACAAATATTTGACAATAATTTGAATCGAGATCTGTCGCTCTTATCTGTAGATGCTGTATCGTTGTCCTGGTAGTCGTTCTAGCACCTAGACATTCTCTACGAGTAATGACAGATATTTTACGGTAATTTTAATAAATATCTGGTGCTCTCATAAGTAGATGATTTCTCCTTGTCCTCGTACTCGTCCTGGCTTCTGGACATCGACTACGAATAATGACAGATATTTGATAGTAATTTTAATAAATATCTGGTGCTCTAATACGTAGATGATGTCTCGTTATCCTGGTCGTCGTCCTGGCTCCTGGACATCGACTACGAATAATGACAGATATTTGACAGTAATTTTAATAAATATCTGGTGTTCTAATACGTAGATGCTGTCTCATTGTCCTGGGTGTCGTCCGAGCACCTAGATATTGTCTACGAGTTATGACAAATATTTGACGGTAATTTTGATGGTTATCTGGTGCTCTGATCTCTCTACGTAGACGATGTTCCGTCGTCCTGGCACCTAGACATCGTCGACGAGATATGACAGATATTTGACAATAATTTTAATAAATATCTGGTGCTCTAATACGTAGATTATGTCTATTTGTCATGGTAATCGTCCTAGCACCTAGATATCGTCTACGAGTTATGACAAATATTTGACGGTAATTTTGATGGATATCTGGTGCTCTGATCTCTCTACGTAGACGATGTTCCGTCGTCCTGGCACCTAGACATCGTCTACGAGATATGACAGATATTTGACAATAATTTGAATCGAGATCTGACGCTCTTATCTGTAGAAGATGTCTCCTTGTCCTGGTAGTCGTTCTAGCACCTAGACATTGTCTACGAGTAATGACATATATTTTACGGTAATTTTAATAAATATCTGGTGCTCTCATACGTAGATGATGTCTCTTTGTCCTGGTAGTCGTACTAGCACCTAGATATCGTCTACGAGTTATGACAAATATTTGACAATAATTTGAATCGAGATCTGTCGCTCTTATCTGTAGAATCTGTCTCGTTGTCCTGGTATTCGTTCTAGCTCCTAGACATTCTCTACGAGATATGACAGATATTTGACGGTTATTTTAATTAATATCTGGGGCTCTAATACGTAGATGATGTCTCTTTGTCCTGGTAGTCGTCCTAGCACCTAGCTATCGTCTACGAGTTATGACAAGTATTTGACGGTAATTTTGATGGATATCTGGTGCTCTGATACGTAGATGATGTCTCTTTGTCCTGGTAGTCGTCCTAGCACCTAGATATCGTCTACGAGTTATGACAAATATTTGACGGTAATTTTGATGGTTATCTGGTGCTCTGATCTCTCTACGTAGACGATGTTCCGTCGCCCTGGCACCTAGACATCGTCTACTAGATATAACAGATATTTGACAATAATTTTAATAAATATCTGGTACTCTAATACGAAGATTATGTCTCTTTGTCCTGGTAGTCTTCCTAGCACCTAGATATCGTCTACGAGTTATGACAAATATTTGAAGGTAATTTTGATGGATATATGGTGCTCTGATCTCTCTACGTAGACGATGTTCCGTCGCCCTGGCACCTAGACATCGACTACGAGTTATGACAAATATTTGACAATAATTTGAATAGAGATCTGTCGCTCTTATCTGTAGAAGCTGTCTCGTTGTCCTGGTATTCGTTCTAGCTCCTACACATTCTCTACGAGTAATGACAGATATTTTACGGTAATTTTAATAAATATCTGGTGCTCTAATACGTAGATGCTGTCTCATTGTCCTGGTTGTCTACCTAGCACCTAGATATGGTCTACGAGTTATGACAAATATTTGACGGTAATTTTAATGGATATCTGGTGCTCTGATCTCTCTACGTAGACGATGTTCCGTCGTCCTGGCACCTAGACATCGTCGACGAGATATGACAGATATTTGACAATAATTTTAATAAATATCTGGTGCTCTAATACGTAGATTATGTCTATTTGTCATGGTAATCGTCCTAACACCTAGATATCGTCTACGAGTTATGACAAATATTTGACGGTAATTTTGATGGATATCTGGTGCTCTGATCTCTCTACGTAGATGATGTTCCGTCGTCCTGGCACCTAGACATCGTCTACGAGATATGACAGATATTTGACAATAATTTGAATCGAGATCTGACGCTCTTATCTGTAGAAGATGTCTCCTTGTCCTGGTAGTCGTTCTAGCACCTAGACATTGTCTACGAGTAATGACATATATTTAACGGTAATTTTAATAAATATCTGGTGCTCACAAACGTAGATGACTTCTCCTTGTCCTGGTAGTCGTCCTGGCTTCTGGACATCGACTACGAGTAATGACAGATATTTTACAATAATTTTAATAAATATCTGGTGCTCTAATACGTAGATGATGTCTCTTTGTCCTGGTAGTCGTTCTAGCACCTAGATATCGACTACGAGTTATGACAAATATTTGACAATAATTTGAATAGAGATCTGTCGCTCTTATCTGTAGAAGCTGTCTCGTTGTCCTGGTATTCGTTCTAGCTCCTAGACATTTTCTACGAGTAATGACAGATATTTTACGGTAATTTTAATAAATATCTGGTGCTCTAATACGTAGATGCTGTCTCATTTTCCTGGTTGTCGTCCTAGCACCTAGATATGGTCTACGAGTTATGACAAATATTTGACGGTAATTTCAATGGATATCTGGTGCTCTGATCTCTCTACGTAGACGATGTTCCGTCGTCCTGGCACCTAGACATCGTCGACGAGATATGACAGATATTTGACAATAATTTTAATAAATATCTGGTGCTCTAATACGTAGATTATGTCTATTTGTCATGGTAATCGTCCTAGCACCTAGATATCGTCTACGAGTTATAACAAATATTTGACGGTAATTTTGATGGATATCTGGTGCTCTGATCTCTCTACGTAAACGATGTTCCGTCGTCCTGGCACCTAGACATCGTCTACGAGATATGACAGATATTTGACAATAATTTGAATCGAGATCTGACGCTCTTATCTGTAGAAGATGTCTCGATGTTCAGGTAGTCGTCCTAGCACCTAGACATTGTCTACGAATAATGACAGATATTTGACAGTAATTTTAATAAATATCTGACGCTCTTATAATCACTCTTACATCTGTATAAGATGTCTCCTTGTCCTGGTAGTCGTCCTGGCACCTAGACATCGTCTACGAGTAATGACAGATATTTAACAATAATTTGAATCGAGATCTGTCGCTCTTATCTGTAGATGCTGTTTCGTTGTCCTGGTATTCGTTCTAGCACCTAGTTATTGTCTACGAGTAATGACAGATATTTCACGGCTATTTTAATTAATATCTGGGGCTCTCATACGTAGATGATGTCTCTTTGTCCTGGTAGTCGTTCTAGCACCATGACATCGACTACGAGTAATGACAGATATTTTACGGTAATTTTAATAAATATCTGGTGCTCACAAACGTAGATGACTTCTCCTTGTCCTGGTAGTCGTCCTGGCTTCTGGACATCGTCTACGAGTTAATACAGATATTTGACAATAATTTTAATTGAAATCTGGTGCTATTATTTGGACGTCTACGAGATATGACAGATATTTTACGGTTAATTTAATTAATATCTGGTGCTCTTATTCGTAGACAATCTTCTGTCGGTCTGAGAGTCGTCCTAGCACCTAGATATCGTCTACGAGTTATGACAAATATTTGTCGGTAATTTTGATGGATATCAGTGCTCTGATCTCTCTACGTAGACGATGTTCCATCGTCCTGGCACCTAGATATCGTCTACGAGATATGACAGATATTTGACAATAATTTGAATCGAGATCTGACGCTCTTATCTGTAGAAGATGTCTCGATGTTCAGGTAGTCGTCCTGGCAGCTAGTCATCGTCTACGAGTAATGACAGATATTTAACAATAATTTGAATCGAGATCTGTCGCTCTTATCTGTAGATGCTGTCTCGTTGTCCTGGTAGTCGTTCTAGCATCTAGACATTGTCTACGAATAATGACAGATATTTTACGGTCATTTTAATAAATATCTGGTGCTCTCATACGTAGATGATTTCTCCTTGTCCTGGTAGTCGTACTAGGACCTAGATATTGTCTACGAGTTATGACAAATATTTGACAATAATTTGAATCGAGATCTGTCGCTCTTATCTGTAGATGCTGTATCGTTGTCCTGGTAGTCGTTCTAGCACCTAGACATTCTCTACGAGTAATGACAGATATTTTACGGTAATTTTAATAAATATCTGGTGCTCTCATAAGTAGATGATTTCTCCTTGTCCTCGTACTCGTCCTGGCTTCTGGACATCGACTACGAATAATGACAGATATTTGATAGTAATTTTAATAAATATCTGGTGCTCTAATACGTAGATGATGTCTCGTTATCCTGGTCGTCGTCCTGGCTCCTGGACATCGACTACGAATAATGACAGATATTTGACAGTAATTTGAATCGAGATCTGTCGCTCTTATCTGTAGAATCTGTCTCGTTGTCCTGGTATTCGTTCTAGCTCCTAGACATTCTCTACGAGTAATGACAGATATTTTACGGTAATTTTAATAAATATCTGGTGCTCTCATACGTAGATGATGTCTCTTTGTCCTGGTAGTCGTACTAGGACCTAGATATCGTCTAGGAGTTATGACAAATATTTGACAATAATTTGAATCGAGATCTGTCGCTCTTATCTGCAGAAGTTGTCTCGTTGTCCTGGTATTCGTTCTAGCTCCTAGACATTCTCTACGAGTAATGACAGATATTTTACGGTAATTTTAATAAATATCTGGTGCTCTCATAAGTATATGATTTCTCCTTGTCCTCGTACTCGTCCTGGCTTCTGGACATCGACTAAGAATAATGACAGATATTTGATAGTAATTGTATTAAATATCTGGTGCTCTTATACGTAGATGATGTCTCTTTGTCCTGGTAGTCGTCCTAGCACCTAGATATCGTCTACGAGATATGACAGATATTTGACGGTTATTTTAATTAATATCTGGGGCTCTAATACGTAGATGATGTCTCTTTGTCCTGGTAGTCGTCCTAGCACCTAGCTATCGTCTACGAGTTATGACAAATATTTGACGGTAATTTTGATGGATATCTGGTGCTCTGATCTCTCTACGTAGACGATGTTCCGTCGTCCTGGCACCTAGACATCGTCTACGAGATATAACAGATATTTGACAATAATTTGAATCGAGATCTGTCGCTCTTATCTGTAGATGCTGTCTCGTTGTCCTGGTAGTCGTTCTAGCACCTAGACATTGTCTACGAGTAATGACAGATATTTTACGGTAATTTTAATAAATATCTGGTGCTCTCATACGTAGATGATGTCTCTTTGTCCTGGTAGTCGTTCTAGCACCTAGACATTGTCTACGAGTAATGACAGATATTTGACGGTAATTTTGATGGATATCTGGTGCTCTGATACGTAGATGATGTCTCTTTGTCCTGGTAGTCGTCCTAGCACCTAGATATCGTCTACGAGTTATGACAAATATTTGACGGTAATTTTGATGGATATCTGGTGCTCTGATCTCTCTACGTAGACGATGTTCCGTCGCCCTGGCACCTAGACATCGTCTACGAGATATAACAAATATTTGACAATAATTTTAATAAATATCTGGTACTCTAATACGAAGATTATGTCTCTTTGTCCTGGTAGTCTTCCTAGCACCTAGATATCGTCTACGAGTTATGACAAATATTTGACGGTAATTTTGATGGATATCTGGTGCTCTGATCTCTCTACGTAGACGATGTTCCGTCGTCCTGGCACCTAGACATCGTCTACGAGATATAACAGATATTTGACAATAATTTGAATCGAGATCTGTCGCTCTTATCTGTAGATGCTGTCTCGTTGTCCTGGTAGTCGTTCTAGCACCTAGACATTGTCTACGAGTAATGACAGATATTTTACGGTAATTTTAATAAATATCTGGTGCTCTCATACGTAGATGATGTCTCTTTGTCCTGGTAGTCGTACTAGCACCTAGATATCGTCTACGAGTTATGACAAATATTTGACAATAATTTGAATCGAGATCTGTCGCTCTTATCTGTAGAATCTGTCTCGTTGTCCTGGTATTCGTTCTAGCTCCTAGACATTCTCTACGAGATATGACAGATATTTGACGGTTATTTTAATTAATATCTGGGGCTCTAATACGTAGATGATGTCTCTTTGTCCTGGTAGTCGTCCTAGCACCTAGCTATCGTCTACGAGTTATGACAAGTATTTGACGGTAATTTTGATGGATATCTGGTGCTCTGATACGTAGATGATGTCTCTTTGTCCTGGTAGTCGTCCTAGCACCTAGATATCGTCTACGAGTTATGACAAATATTTGAAGGTAATTTTGATGGTTATCTGGTGCTCTGATCTCTCTACGTAGACGATGTTCCGTCGTCCTGGCACCTAGACATCGTCGACGAGATATGACAGATATTTGACAATAATTTTAATAAATATCTGGTGCTCTAATACGTAGATTATGTCTATTTGTCATGGTAATCGTCCTAGCACCTAGATATCGTCTACGAGTTATGACAAATATTTGACGGTAATTTTGATGGATATCTGGTGCTCTGATCTCTCTACGTAGACGATGTTCCGTCGTCCTGGCACCTAGACATCGTCTACGAGATATGACAGATATTTGACAATAATTTGAATCGAGATCTGACGCTCTTATCTGTAGAAGATGTCTCCTTGTCCTGGTAGTCGTTCTAGCACCTAGACATTGTCTACGAGTAATGACATATATTTTACGGTAATTTTAATAAATATCTGGTGCTCTCATACGTAGATGATGTCTCTTTGTCCTGGTAGTCGTACTAGCACCTAGATATCGTCTACGAGTTATGACAAATATTTGACAATAATTTGAATCGAGATCTGTCGCTCTTATCTGTAGAATCTGTCTCGTTGTCCTGGTATTCGTTCTAGCTCCTAGACATTCTCTACGAGATATGACCGATCTTTGACGGTTATTTTAATTAATATCTGGGGCTCTAATACGTAGATGATGTCTCTTTGTCCTGGTAGTCGTCCTAGCACCTAGCTATCGTCTACGAGTTATGACAAGTATTTGACGGTAATTTTGATGGATATCTGGTGCTCTGATACGTAGATGATGTCTCTTTGTCCTGGTAGTCGTCCTAGCACCTAGATATCGTCTACGAGTTATGACAAATATTTGACGGTAATTTTGATGGTTATCTGGTGCTCTGATCTCTCTACGTAGACGATGTTCCGTCGCCCTGGCACCTAGACATCGTCTACTAGATATAACAGATATTTGACAATAATTTTAATAAATATCTGGTACTCTAATACGAAGATTATGTCTCTTTGTCCTGGTAGTCTTCCTAGCACCTAGATATCGTCTACGAGTTATGACAAATATTTGAAGGTAATTTTGATGGATATATGGTGCTCTGATCTCTCTACGTAGACGATGTTCCGTCGCCCTGGCACCTAGACATCGACTACGAGTTATGACAAATATTTGACAATAATTTGAATAGAGATCTGTCGCTCTTATCTGTAGAAGCTGTCTCGTTGTCCTGGTATTCGTTCTAGCTCCTACACATTCTCTACGAGTAATGACAGATATTTTACGGTAATTTTAATAAATATCTGGTGCTCTAATACGTAGATGCTGTCTCATTGTCCTGGTTGTCTACCTAGCACCTAGATATGGTCTACGAGTTATGACAAATATTTGACGGTAATTTTAATGGATATCTGGTGCTCTGATCTCTCTACGTAGACGATGTTCCGTCGTCCTGGCACCTAGACATCGTCGACGAGATATGACAGATATTTGACAATAATTTTAATAAATATCTGGTGCTCTAATACGTAGATTATGTCTATTTGTCATGGTAATCGTCCTAACACCTAGATATCGTCTACGAGTTATGACAAATATTTGACGGTAATTTTGATGGATATCTGGTGCTCTGATCTCTCTACGTAGATGATGTTCCGTCGTCCTGGCACCTAGACATCGTCTACGAGATATGACAGATATTTGACAATAATTTGAATCGAGATCTGACGCTCTTATCTGTAGAAGATGACTCCTTGTCCTGGTAGTCGTTCTAGCACCTAGACATTGTCTACGAGTAATGACATATATTTAACGGTAATTTTAATAAATATCTGGTGCTCACAAACGTAGATGACTTCTCCTTGTCCTGGTAGTCGTCCTGGCTTCTGGACATCGACTACGAGTAATGACAGATATTTTACAATTATTTTAATAAATATCTGGTGCTCTAATACGTAGATGATGTCTCTTTGTCCTGGTAGTCGTTCTAGCACCTAGATATCGACTACGAGTTATGACAAATATTTGACAATAATTTGAATAGAGATCTGTCGCTCTTATCTGTAGAAGCTGTCTCGTTGTCCTGGTATTCGTTCTAGCTCCTAGACATTTTCTACGAGTAATGACAGATATTTTACGGTAATTTTAATAAATATCTGGTGCTCTAATACGTAGATGCTGTCTCATTTTCCTGGTTATCGTCCTAGCACCTAGATATGGTCTACGAGTTATGACAAATATTTGACGGTAATTTCAATGGATATCTGGTGCTCTGATCTCTCTACGTAGACGATGTTCCGTCGTCCTGGCACCTAGACATCGTCGACGAGATATGACAGATATTTGACAATAATTTTAATAAATATCTGGTGCTCTAATACGTAGATTATGTCTATTTGTCATGGTAATCGTCCTAGCACCTAGATATCGTCTACGAGTTATAACAAATATTTGACGGTAATTTTGATGGATATCTGGTGCTCTGATCTCTCTACGTAAACGATGTTCCGTCGTCCTGGCACCTAGACATCGTCTACGAGATATGACAGATATTTGACAATAATTTGAATCGAGATCTGACGCTCTTATCTGTAGAAGATGTCTCGATGTTCAGGTAGTCGTCCTAGCACCTAGACATTGTCTACGAATAATGACAGATATTTGACAGTAATTTTAATAAATATCTGACGCTCTTATAATCACTCTTACATCTGTATAAGATGTCTCCTTGTCCTGGTAGTCGTCCTGGCACCTAGACATCGTCTACGAGTAATGACAGATATTTAACAATAATTTGAATCGAGATCTGTCGCTCTTATCTGTAGATGCTGTTTCGTTGTCCTGGTATTCGTTCTAGCACCTAGTTATTGTCTACGAGTAATGACAGATATTTCACGGCTATTTTAATTAATATCTGGGGCTCTCATACGTAGATGATGTCTCTTTGTCCTGGTAGTCGTTCTAGCACCATGACATCGACTACGAGTAATGACAGATATTTTACGGTAATTTTAATAAATATCTGGTGCTCACAAACGTAGATGACTTCTCCTTGTCCTGGTAGTCGTCCTGGCTTCTGGACATCGTCTACGAGTTAATACAGATATTTGACAATAATTTTAATTGAAATCTGGTGCTATTATTTGGACGTCTACGAGATATGACAGATATTTTACGGTTAATTTAATTAATATCTGGTGCTCTTATTCGTAGACAATCTTCTGTCGGTCTGAGAGTCGTCCTAGCACCTAGATATCGTCTACGAGTTATGACAAATATTTGTCGGTAATTTTGATGGATATCAGTGCTCTGATCTCTCTACGTAGACGATGTTCCATCGTCCTGGCACCTAGATATCGTCTACGAGATATGACAGATATTTGACAATAATTTGAATCGAGATCTGACGCTCTTATCTGTAGAAGATGTCTCGATGTTCAGGTAGTCGTCCTGGCAGCTAGTCATCGTCTACGAGTAATGACAGATATTTAACAATAATTTGAATCGAGATCTGTCGCTCTTATCTGTAGATGCTGTCTCGTTGTCCTGGTAGTCGTTCTAGCACCTAGACATTGTCTACGAATAATGACAGATATTTTACGGTCATTTTAATAAATATCTGGTGCTCTCATACGTAGATGATTTCTCCTTGTCCTGGTAGTCATACTAGGACCTAGATATTGTCTACGAGTTATGACAAATATTTGACAATAATTTGAATCGAGATCTGTCGCTCTTATCTGTAGATGCTGTATCGTTGTCCTGGTAGTCGTTCTAGCACCTAGACATTCTCTACGAGTAATGACAGATATTTTACGGTAATTTTAATAAATATCTGGTGCTCTCATAAGTAGATGATTTCTCCTTGTCCTCGTACTCGTCCTGGCTTCTGGACATCGACTACGAATAATGACAGATATTTGATAGTAATTTTAATAAATATCTGGTGCTCTAATACGTAGATGATGTCTCGTTATCCTGGTCGTCGTCCTGGCTCCTGGACATCGACTACGAATAATGACAGATATTTGACAGTAATTTGAATCGAGATCTGTCGCTCTTATCTGTAGAATCTGTCTCGTTGTCCTGGTATTCGTTCTAGCTCCTAGACATTCTCTACGAGTAATGACAGATATTTTACGGTAATTTTAATAAATATCTGGTGCTCTCATACGTAGATGATGTCTCTTTGTCCTGGTAGTCGTACTAGGACCTAGATATCGTCTAGGAGTTATGACAAATATTTGACAATAATTTGAATCGAGATCTGTCGCTCTTATCTGCAGAAGTTGTCTCGTTGTCCTGGTATTCGTTCTAGCTCCTAGACATTCTCTACGAGTAATGACAGATATTTTACGGTAATTTTAATAAATATCTGGTGCTCTCATAAGTATATGATTTCTCCTTGTCCTCGTACTCGTCCTGGCTTCTGGACATCGACTAAGAATAATGACAGATATTTGATAGTAATTGTATTAAATATCTGGTGCTCTTATACGTAGATGATGTCTCTTTGTCCTGGTAGTCGTCCTAGCACCTAGATATCGTCTACGAGTTATGACAAATATTTGACGGTAATTTTGATGGATATCTGGTGCTCTGATCTCTCTACGTAGACGATGTTCCGTCGTCCTGGCACCTAGACATCGTCTACGAGATATAACAGATATTTGACAATAATTTGAATCGAGATCTGACGCTCTTATCTGTATAAGATGTCTCGTTGTCCTCGTCGAATAAATATCTGGTGCTCTCATCTGTAGATGATGTCCCGTAACCCCAGGATTCGTCCTGGCATTCGGACATCGTCTACGAGATATGACAGATATTTGACGGTTATTTTAATTAATATCTGGGGCTCTAATACGTAGATGATGTCTCTTTGTCCTGGTAGTCGTCCTAGCACCTAGCTATCGTCTACGAGTTATGACAAATATTTGACGGTAATTTTGATGGATATCTGGTGCTCTGATCTCTCTACGTAGACGATGTTCCGTCGTCCTGGCACCTAGACATCGTCTACGAGATATAACAGATATTTGACAATAATTTGAATCGAGATCTGTCGCTCTTATCTGTAGATGCTGTCTCGTTGTCCTGGTAGTCGTTCTAGCACCTAGACATTGTCTACGAGTAATGACAGATATTTTACGGTAATTTTAATAAATATCTGGTGCTCTCATACGTAGATGATGTCTCTTTGTCCTGGTAGTCGTTCTAGCACCTAGACATTGTCTACGAGTAATGACAGATATTTGACGGTAATTTTGATGGATATCTGGTGCTCTGATACGTAGATGATGTCTCTTTGTCCTGGTAGTCGTCCTAGCACCTAGATATCGTCTACGAGTTATGACAAATATTTGACGGTAATTTTGATGGATATCTGGTGCTCTGATCTCTCTACGTAGACGATGTTCCGTCGCCCTGGCACCTAGACATCGTCTACGAGATATAACAAATATTTGACAATAATTTTAATAAATATCTGGTACTCTAATACGAAGATTATGTCTCTTTGTCCTGGTAGTCTTCCTAGCACCTAGATATCGTCTACGAGTTATGACAAATATTTGACGGTAATTTTGATGGATATCTGGTGCTCTGATCTCTCTACGTAGACGATGTTCCGTCGTCCTGGCACCTAGACATCGTCTACGAGATATAACAGATATTTGACAATAATTTGAATCGAGATCTGTCGCTCTTATCTGTAGATGCTGTCTCGTTGTCCTGGTAGTCGTTCTAGCACCTAGACATTGTCTACGAGTAATGACAGATATTTTACGGTAATTTTAATAAATATCTGGTGCTCTCATACGTAGATGATGTCTCTTTGTCCTGGTAGTCGTACTAGCACCTAGATATCGTCTACGAGTTATGACAAATATTTGACAATAATTTGAATCGAGATCTGTCGCTCTTATCTGTAGAATCTGTCTCGTTGTCCTGGTATTCGTTCTAGCTCCTAGACATTCTCTACGAGATATGACAGATATTTGACGGTTATTTTAATTAATATCTGGGGCTCTAATACGTAGATGATGTCTCTTTGTCCTGGTAGTCGTCCTAGCACCTAGCTATCGTCTACGAGTTATGACAAGTATTTGACGGTAATTTTGATGGATATCTGGTGCTCTGATACGTAGATGATGTCTCTTTGTCCTGGTAGTCGTCCTAGCACCTAGATATCGTCTACGAGTTATGACAAATATTTGAAGGTAATTTTGATGGATATCTGGTGCTCTGATCTCTCTACGTAGACGATGTTCCGTCGCCCTGGCACCTAGACATCGTCTACGAGATATAACAGATATTTGACAATAATTCTAATAAATATCTGGTACTCTAATACGAAGATTATGTCTCTTTGTGCTGGTAGTCTTCCTAGCACCTAGATATCGTCTACGAGTTATGACAAATATTTGACGGTAATTTTGATGGATATCTGGTGCTCTGATCTCTCTACGTAGACGATGTTCCGTCGTCCTGGCACCTAGACATCGTCTACGAGATATAACAGATATTTGACAATAATTTGAATCGAGATCTGACGCTCTTATCTGTAGAAGATGTCTCGTTGTCCTGGTCGAATAAATATCTGGTGCTCTCATCTGTAGATGATGTCCCGTAACCCCAGGATTCGTCCTGGCATTCGGACATCGTCTACGAGATATGACAGATATTTGACGGTTATTTTAATTAATATCTGGGGCTCTCATACGTAGATGATATCCTGTTGTGCTAGTAGTCATCCTGGCACCTGAACATCGTCTACAATATATGACAAATATTTGACAATAATTTGAATCGAGATCTGTCGCTCTTATCTGTAGATGCTGTCTTGTTGTCCTGGTAGTCGTTCTAGCACCTAGACATTGTCTACGAGTAATGACAGATATTTTGCGGTAATTTTAATAAATATCTGGTGCTCTCATACTTAGATGATTTCTCCTTGTCCTGGTAGTCGTACTAGGACCTAGATATCGTCTACGAGTTATGACAAATATTTGACAATAATTTGAATCGAGATCTGTCGCTCTTATCTGCAGAAGCTGTCTCGTTGTCCTGGTATTCGTTCTAGCTCCTAGACATTCTCTACGAGTAATGACAGATATTTTACGGTAATTTTAATAAATATCTGGTGCTCTCATAAGTAGATGATTTCTCCTTGTCCTCGTACTCGTCCTGGCTTCTGGACATCGACTAAGAATAATGACAGATATTTGATAGTAATTGTATTAAATATCTGGTGCTCTTATACGTAGATGATGTCTCTTTGTCCTGGTAGTCGTCCTAGCACCTAGATATCGTCTACGAGTTATGACTAATATTTGACGGTAATTTTGATGGATATCTGGTGCTCTGATCTCTCTACGTAGACGATGTTCCGTCGTCCTGGCACCTAGACATCGTCTACGAGATATAACAGATATTTGACAATAATTTGAATCGAGATCTGTCGCTCTTATCTGTAGATGCTGTCTCGTTGTCCTGGTAGTCGTTCTAGCACCTAGACATTGTCTACGAGTAATGGCAGATATTTTACGGAAATTTTAATAAATATCTGGTGCTCTCATACGTAGATGATTTCTCCTTGTCCTCGTACTCGTCCTGGCTTCTGGACATCGACTACGAATAATGACAGATATTTGATAGTAATTGTATTAAATATCTGGTACTCTTATACGTAGATGATGTCTCTTTGTCCTGGTAGTCGTCCTAGCACCTAGATATCGTCTACGAGTTATGACAAATATTTGACGGTAATTTTGATGGATATCTGGTGCTCTGATCTCTCTACGTAGACGATGTTCCGTCGTCCTGGCACCTAGACATCGTCTACGAGATATAACAGATATTTGACAATAATTTGAATCGAGATCTGACGCTCTTATCTGTATAAGATGTCTCGTTGTCCTGGTCGAATAAATATCTGGTGCTCTCATCTGTAGATGATGTCCCGTAACCCCAGGATTCGTCCTGGCATTCGGACATCGTCTACGAGATATGACAGATATTTGACGGTTATTTTAATTAATATCTGGGGCTCTAATACGTAGATGATGTCTCTTTGTCCTGGTAGTCGTCCTAGCACCTAGCTATCGTCTACGAGTTATGACAAATATTTGACGGTAATTTTGATGGATATCTGGTGCTCTGATACGTAGATGATGTCTCTTTGTCCTGGTAGTCGTCCTAGCACCTAGCTATCGTCTACGAGTTATGACAAGTATTTGACGGTAATTTTGATGGATATCTGGTGCTCTGATACGTAGATGATGTCTCTTTGTCCTGGTAGTCGTCCTAGCACCTAGATATCGTCTACGAGTTATGACAAATATTTGACGGTAATTTTGATGGATATCTGGTGCTCCGATCTCTCTACGTAGACGATGTTCCGTCGCCCTGGCACCTAGACATCGTCTACTAGATATAACAGATATTTGACAATAATTTTAATAAATATCTGGTACTCTAATACGAAGATTATGTCTCTTTGTCCTGGTAGTCTTCCTAGCACCTAGATATCGTCTACGAGTTATGACAAATATTTGAAGGTAATTTTGATGGATATATGGTGCTCTGATCTCTCTACGTAGACGATGTTCCGTCGCCCTGGCATCTAGACATCGACTACGAGTTATGACAAATATTTGACAATAATTTGAATAGAGATCTGTCGCTCTTATCTGTAGAAGCTGTCTCGTTGTCCTGGTATTCGTTCTAGCTCCTAGACATTCTCTACGAGTAATGACAGATATTTTACGGTAATTTTAATAAATATCTGGTGCTCTAATACGTAGATGCTGTCTCATTGTCCTGGTTGTCTACCTAGCACCTAGATATGGTCTACGAGTTATGACAAATATTTGACGGTAATTTTAATGGATATCTGGTGCTCTGATCTCTCTACGTAGACGATGTTCCGTCGTCCTGGCACCTAGACATCGTCTACGAGATATGACAGATATTTGACAATAATTTGAATCGAGATCTGACGCTCTTATCTGTAGAAGATGTCTCCTTGTCCTGGTAGTCGTTCTAGCACCTAGACATTGTCTACGAGTAATGACATATATTTAACGGTAATTTTAATAAATATCTGGTGCTCACAAACGTAGATGACTTCTCCTTGTCCTGGTAGTCGTCCTGGCTTCTGGACATCGACTACGAGTAATGACAGATATTTGACAATAATTTTAATAAATATCTGGTGCTCTAATACGTAGATGATGTCTCTTTGTCCTGGTAGTCGTTCTAGCACCTAGATATCGACTACGAGTTATGACAAATATTTGACAATAATTTGAATAGAGATCTGTCGCTCTTATCTGTAGAAGCTGTCTCGTTGTCCTGGTAGTCTTCCTAGCACCTAGATATCGTCTACGAGTTATGACAAATATTTGACGGTAATTTTGATGGATATCTGGTGCTCTGATCTCTCTACGTAGACGATGTTCCGTCGTCCTGGCACCTAGACATCGTCTACGAGATATAACAGATATTTGACAATAATTTGAATCAAGATCTGTCGCTCTTATCTGTAGATGCTGTCTCGTTGTCCTGGTAGTCGTTCTAGCACCTAGACATTGTTTACGAGTAATGACAGATATTTTACGGTAATTTTAATAAATATCTGGTGCTCTCATACGTAGATGATGTCTCTTTGTCCTGGTAGTCGTACTAGCACCTAGATATCGTCTACGAGTTATGACAAATATTTGACAATAATTTGAATCGAGATCTGTCGCTCTTATCTGTAGAATCTGTCTCGTTGTCCTGGTATTCGTTCTAGCTCCTAGACATTCTCTACGAGATATGACAGATATTTGACGGTTATTTTAATTAATATCTGGGGCTCTAATACGTAGATGATGTCTCTTTGTCCTGGTAGTCGTCCTAGCACCTAGCTATCGTCTACGAGTTATGACAAGTATTTGACGGTAATTTTGATGGATATCTGGTGCTCTGATACGTAGATGATGTCTCTTTGTCCTGGTAGTCGTCCTAGCACCTAGATATCGTCTACGAGTTATGACAAATATTTGAAGGTAATTTTGATGGATATCTGGTGCTCTGATCTCTCTACGTAGACGATGTTCCGTCGCCCTGGCACCTAGACATCGTCTACGAGATATAACAGATATTTGACAATAATTCTAATAAATATCTGGTACTCTAATACGAAGATTATGTCTCTTTGTGCTGGTAGTCTTCCTAGCACCTAGATATCGTCTACGAGTTATGACAAATATTTGACGGTAATTTTGATGGATATCTGGTGCTCTGATCTCTCTACGTAGACGATGTTCCGTCGTCCTGGCACCTAGACATCGTCTACGAGATATAACAGATATTTGACAATAATTTGAATCGAGATCTGACGCTCTTATCTGTAGAAGATGTCTCGTTGTCCTGGTCGAATAAATATCTGGTGCTCTCATCTGTAGATGATGTCCCGTAACCCCAGGATTCGTCCTGGCATTCGGACATCGTCTACGAGATATGACAGATATTTGACGGTTATTTTAATTAATATCTGGGGCTCTCATACGTAGATGATATCCTGTTGTGCTAGTAGTCATCCTGGCACCTGAACATCGTCTACAATATATGACAAATATTTGACAATAATTTGAATCGAGATCTGTCGCTCTTATCTGTAGATGCTGTCATGTTGTCCTGGTAGTCGTTCTAGCACCTAGACATTGTCTACGAGTAATGACAGATATTTTGCGGTAATTTTAATAAATATCTGGTGCTCTCATACGTAGATGATGTCTCTTTGTCCTGGTAGTCGTACTAGCACCTAGATATCGTCTACGAGTTATGACAAATATTTGACAATAATTTGAATCGAGATCTGTCGCTCTTATCTGTAGAATCTGTCTCGTTGTCCTGGTAGTCGTTCTAGCTCCTAGACATTCTCTACGAGTAATGACAGATATTTTACGGTAATTTTAATAAATATCTGGTGCTCTCATACTTAGATGATTTCTCCTTGTCCTGGTAGTCGTACTAGGACCTAGATATCGTCTACGAGTTATGACAAATATTTGACAATAATTTGAATCGAGATCTGTCGCTCTTATCTGCAGAAGCTGTCTCGTTGTCCTGGTATTCGTTCTAGCTCCTAGACATTCTCTACGAGTAATGACAGATATTTTACGGTAATTTTAATAAATATCTGGTGCTCTCATAAGTAGATGATTTCTCCTTGTCCTCGCACTCGTCCTGGCTTCTGGACATCGACTAAGAATAATGACAGATATTTGATAGTAATTGTATTAAATATCTGGTGCTCTTATACGTAGATGATGTCTCTTTGTCCTGGTAGTCTTCCTAGCACCTAGATATCGTCTACGAGTTATGACAAATATTTGACGGTAATTTTGATGGATATCTGGTGCTCTGATCTCTCTACGTAGACGATGTTCCGTCGTCCTGGCACCTAGACATCGTCTACGAGATATAACAGATATTTGACAATAATTTGAATCGAGATCTGTCGCTCTTATCTGTAGATGCTGTCTCGTTGTCCTGGTAGTCGTTCTAGCACCTAGACATTGTCTACGAGTAATGGCAGATATTTTACGGAAATTTTAATAAATATCTGGTGCTCTCATACGTAGATGATTTCTCCTAGTCCTCGTACTCGTCCTGGCTTCTGGACATCGACTACGAATAATGACAGATATTTGATAGTAATTGTATTAAATATCTGGTACTCTTATACGTAGATGATGTCTCTTTGTCCTGGTAGTCGTCCTAGCACCTAGATATCGTCTACGAGTTATGACAAATATTTGACGGTAATTTTGATGGATATCTGGTGCTCTGATCTCTCTACGTAGACGATGTTCCGTCGTCCTGGCACCTAGACATCGTCTACGAGATATAACAGATATTTGACAATAATTTGAATCGAGATCTGACGCTCTTATCTGTATAAGATGTCTCGTTGTCCTGGTCGAATAAATATCTGGTGCTCTCATCTGTAGATGATGTCCCGTAACCCCAGGATTCGTCCTGGCATTCGGACATCGTCTACGAGATATGACAGATATTTGACGGTTATTTTAATTAATATCTGGGGCTCTAATACGTAGATGATGTCTCTTTGTCCTGGTAGTCGTCCTAGCACCTAGCTATCGTCTACGAGTTATGACAAATATTTGACGGTAATTTTGACGGATATCTGGTGCTCTGATACGTAGATGATGTCTCTTTGTCCTGGTAGTCGTCCTAGCACCTAGATATCGTCTACGAGTTATGACAAATATTTGACGGTAATTTTGATGGATATCTGGTGCTCTGATACGTAGATGATGTCTCTTTGTCCTGGTAGTCGTCCTAGCACCTAGATATCGTCTACGAGTTATGACAAATATTTGACGGTAATTTTGACGGATATCTGGTGCTCTGATACGTAGATGATGTCTCTTTGTCCTGGTAGTCGTCCTAGCACCTAGATATCGTCTACGAGTTATGACAAATATTTGACGGTAATTTTGATGGATATCTGGTGCTCTAATACGTAGATGATGTCTCTTTGTCCTGGTAGTCGTCCTAGCACCTAGCTATCGTCTACGAGTTATGACAAATATTTGACGGTAATTTTGACGGATATCTGGTGCTCTGATACGTAGATGATGTCTCTTTGTCCTGGTAGTCGTCCTAGCACCTAGATATCGTCTACGAGTTATGACAAATATTTGACGGTAATTTTGATGGATATCTGGTGCTCTGATACGTAGATGATGTCTCCTTGTCCTGGTAGTCGTACTAGGACCTAGATATCGTCTACGAGTTATGACAAATATTTGACAATAATTTGAATCGAGATCTGTCGCTCTTATCTGCAGAAGCTGTCTCGTTGTCCTGGTATTCGTTCTAGCTCCTAGACATTCTCTACGAGTAATGACAGATATTTTACGGTAATTTTAATAAATATCTGGTGCTCTCATAAGTAGATGATTTCTCCTTGTCCTCGCACTCGTCCTGGCTTCTGGACATCGACTAAGAATAATGACAGATATTTGATAGTAATTGTATTAAATATCTGGTGCTCTTATACGTAGATGATGTCTCTTTGTCCTGGTAGTCTTCCTAGCACCTAGATATCGTCTACGAGTTATGACAAATATTTGACGGTAATTTTGATGGATATCTGGTGCTCTGATCTCTCTACGTAGACGATGTTCCGTCGTCCTGGCACCTAGACATCGTCTACGAGATATAACAGATATTTGACAATAATTTGAATCGAGATCTGTCGCTCTTATCTGTAGATGCTGTCTCGTTGTCCTGGTAGTCGTTCTAGCACCTAGACATTGTCTACGAGTAATGGCAGATATTTTACGGAAATTTTAATAAATATCTGGTGCTCTCATACGTAGATGATTTCTCCTAGTCCTCGTACTCGTCCTGGCTTCTGGACATCGACTACGAATAATGACAGATATTTGATAGTAATTGTATTAAATATCTGGTACTCTTATACGTAGATGATGTCTCTTTGTCCTGGTAGTCGTCCTAGCACCTAGATATCGTCTACGAGTTATGACAAATATTTGACGGTAATTTTGATGGATATCTGGTGCTCTGATCTCTCTACGTAGACGATGTTCCGTCGTCCTGGCACCTAGACATCGTCTACGAGATATAACAGATATTTGACAATAATTTGAATCGAGATCTGACGCTCTTATCTGTATAAGATGTCTCGTTGTCCTGGTCGAATAAATATCTGGTGCTCTCATCTGTAGATGATGTCCCGTAACCCCAGGATTCGTCCTGGCATTCGGACATCGTCTACGAGATATGACAGATATTTGACGGTTATTTTAATTAATATCTGGGGCTCTAATACGTAGATGATGTCTCTTTGTCCTGGTAGTCGTCCTAGCACCTAGCTATCGTCTACGAGTTATGACAAATATTTGACGGTAATTTTGACGGATATCTGGTGCTCTGATACGTAGATGATGTCTCTTTGTCCTGGTAGTCGTCCTAGCACCTAGATATCGTCTACGAGTTATGACAAATATTTGACGGTAATTTTGATGGATATCTGGTGCTCTGATACGTAGATGATGTCTCTTTGTCCTGGTAGTCGTCCTAGCACCTAGATATCGTCTACGAGTTATGACAAATATTTGACGGTAATTTTGATGGATATCTGGTGCTCTGATCTCTCTACGTAGACGATGTTCCGTCGCCCTGGCACCTAGACATCGACTACGAGTTATGACAAATATTTGACAATAATTTGAATAGAGATCTGTCGCTCTTATCTGTAGAAGCTGTCTCGTTGTCCTGGTATTCGTTCTAGCTCCTAGACATTCTCTACGAGTAATGACAGATATTTTACGGTAATTTTAATAAATATCTGGTGCTCTAATACGTAGATGCTGTCTCATTGTCCTGGTTGTCTACCTAGCACCTAGATATGGTCTACGAGTTATGACAAATATTTGACGGTAATTTTAATGGATATCTGGTGCTCTGATCTCTCTACGTAGACGATGTTCCGTCGTCCTGGCACCTAGACATCGTCGACGAGATATGACAGATATTTGACAATAATTTTAATAAATATCTGGTGCTCTAATACGTAGATTATGTCTATTTGTCATGGTATTCGTCCTAGCACCTAGATATCGTCTACGAGTTATGACAAATATTTGACGGTAATTTTGATGGATATCTGGTGCTCTGATCTCTCTACGTAGACGATGTTCCGTCGTCCTGGCACCTAGACATCGTCTACGAGATATGACAGATATTTGACAATAATTTGAATCGAGATCTGACGCTCTTATCTGTAGAAGATGTCTCCTTGTCCTGGTAGTCGTTCTAGCACCTAGACATTGTCTACGAGTAATGACATATATTTAACGGTAATTTTAATAAATATCTGGTGCTCACAAACGTAGATGACTTCTCCTTGTCCTGGTAGTCGTCCTGGCTTCTGGATATCGACTACGAGTAATGACAGATATTTGACAATAATTTTAATAAATATCTGGTGCTCTAATACGTAGATGATGTCTCTTTGTCCTGGTAGTCGTTCTAGCACCTAGATATCGACTACGAGTTATGACAAATATTTGACAATAATTTGAATAGAGATCTGTCGCTCTTATCTGTAGAAGCTGTCTCGTTGTCCTGGTATTCGTTCTAGCTCCTAGACATTTTCTACGAGTAATGACAGATATTTTACGGTAATTTTAATAAATATCTGGTGCTCTAATACGTAGATGCTGTCTCATTTTCCTGGTTGTCGTCCTAGCACCTAGATATGGTCTACGAGTTATGACAAATATTTGACGGTAATTTTAATGGATATCTGGTGCTCTGATCTCTCTACGTAGACGATGTTCCGTCGTCCTGGCACCTAGACATTCTCTACGAGTAATGACAGATATTTTACGGTAATTTTAATAAATATCTGGTGCTCTAATACGTAGATGCTGTCTCATTTTCCTGGTTGTCGTCCTAGCACCTAGGTATGGTCTACGAGTTATGACAAATATTTGACGGTAATTTTAATGGATATCTGGTGCTCTGATCTCTCTACGTAAACGATGTTCCGTCGTCCTGGCACCTAGACATCGTCTACGAGATATGACAGATATTTGACAATAAGTTGAATCGAGATCTGACGCTCTTATCTGTAGAAGATGTCTCGATGTTCAGGTAGTCGTCCTAGCACCTAGACATTGTCTACGAATAATGACAGATATTTGACAGTAATTTTAATAAATATCTGACGCTCTTATAATCACTCTTACATCTGTATAAGATGTCTCCTTGTCCTGGTAGTCGTCCTGGCACCTAGACATCGTCTACGAGTAATGACAGATATTTAACAATAATTTGAATCGAGATCTGTCGCTCTTATCTGTAGATGCTGTCTCGTTGTCCTGGTAGTCGTTCTAGCACCTAGACATTGTCTACGAGTAATGACAGATATTTTACGGTCATTTTAATAAATATCTGGTGCTCTCATACGTAGATGATTTCTCCTTGTCCTGGTAGTCGTACTAGGACCTAGATATTGTCTACGAGTTATGACAAATATTTGACAATAATTTGAATCGAGATCTGTCGCTCTTATCTGTAGATGCTGTATCGTTGTCCTGGTAGTCGTTCTAGCACCTAGACATTCTCTACGAGTAATGACAGATATTTTACGGTAATTTTAATAAATATCTGGTGCTCTCATAAGTAGATGATTTCTCCTTGTCCTCGTACTCGTCCTGGCTTCTGGACATCGACTACGAATAATGACAGATATTTGATAGTAATTTTAATAAATATCTGGTGCTCTAATACGTAGATGATGTCTCGTTATCCTGGTCGTCGTCCTGGCTCCTGGACATCGACTACGAATAATGACAGATATTTGACAGTAATTTTAATAAATATCTGGTGCTCTAATACGTAGATGCTGTCTCATTGTCCTGGGTGTGGTCCGAGCACCTAGATATTGTCTACGAGTTATGACAAATATTTGACGGTAATTTTGATGGTTATCTGGTGCTCTGATCTCTCTACGTAGACGATGTTCCGTCGTCCTGGCACCTAGACATCGTCTACGAGTAATGACAGATATTTAACAATAATTTGAATCGAGATCTTTCGCTCTTATCTGTAGATGCTCTCTCGTTGTCCTGGTATTCGTTCTAGTACCTAGTTATTGTCTACGAGTAATGACATATATTTTACGGTAATTTTAATAAATATCTGGTGCTCACAAACGTAGATGACTTCTCCTTGTCCTGGTAGTCGTCCTGGCTTCTGGACATCGACTACGAGTAATGACAGATATTTGACAATAATTTTAATAAATATCTGGTGCTCTAATACGTAGATGATGTCTCTTTGTCCTGGTAGTCGTTCTAGCACCTAGATATCGACTACGAGTTATGACAAATATTTGACAATAATTTGAATAGAGATCTGTCGCTCTTATCTGTAGAAGCTGTCTCGTTGTCCTGGTATTCGTTTTAGCTCCTAGACATTCTCTACGAGTAATGACAGATATTTTACGGTAATTTTAATAAATATCTGGTGCTCTAATACGTAGATGCTGTCTCATTTTCCTGGTTGTCGTCCTAGCACCTAGGTATGGTCTACGAGTTATGACAAATATTTGACGGTAATTTTAATGGATATCTGGTGCTCTGATCTCTCTACGTAAACGATGTTCCGTCGTCCTGGCACCTAGACATCGTCTACGAGATATGACAGATATTTGACAATAAGTTGAATCGAGATCTGACGCTCTTATCTGTAGAAGATGTCTCGATGTTCAGGTAGTCGTCCTAGCACCTAGACATTGTCTACGAATAATGACAGATATTTGACAGTAATTTTAATAAATATCTGACGCTCTTATAATCACTCTTACATCTGTATAAGATGTCTCCTTGTCCTGGTAGTCGTCCTGGCACCTAGACATCGTCTACGAGTAATGACAGATATTTAACAATAATTTGAATCGAGATCTGTCGCTCTTATCTGTAGATGCTGTTTCGTTGTCCTGGTATTCGTTCTAGCACCTAGTTATTGTCTACGAGTAATGACAGATATTTCACGGCTATTTTAATTAATATCTGGGGCTCTCATACGTAGATGATGTCTCTTTGTCCTGGTAGTCGTTCTAGCACCATGACATCGACTACGAGTAATGACAGATATTTTACGGTAATTTTAATAAATATCTGGTGCTCACAAACGTAGATGACTTCTCCTTGTCCTGGTAGTCGTCCTGGCTTCTGGACATCGTCTACGAGTTAATACAGATATTTGACAATAATTTTAATTGAAATCTGGTGCTATTATTTGGACGTCTACGAGATATGACAGATATTTTACGGTTAATTTAATTAATATCTGGTGCTCTTATTCGTAGACAATCTTCTGTCGGTCTGAGAGTCGTTCTAGCACCTAGATATCGTCTACGAGTTATGACAAATATTTGTCGGTAATTTTGATGGATATCTGGTGCTCTGATCTCTCTACGTAGACGATGTTCCATCGTCCTGGCACCTAGATATCGTCTACGAGATATGACAGATATTTGACAATAATTTGAATCGAGATCTGACGCTCTTATCTGTAGAAGATGTCTCGATGTTCAGGTAGTCGTTCTAGCACCTAGACATTGTCTACGAGTAATGACAGATATTTTACGGTCATTTTAATAAATATCTGGTGCTCTCATACGTAGATGATTTCTCCTTGTCCTGGTAGTCGTACTAGGACCTAGATATTGTCTACGAGTTATGACAAATATTTGACAATAATTTGAATCGAGATCTGTCGCTCTTATCTGTAGATGCTGTATCGTTGTCCTGGTAGTCGTTCTAGCACCTAGACATTCTCTACGAGTAATGACAGATATTTTACGGTAATTTTAATAAATATCTGGTGCTCTCATAAGTAGATGATTTCTCCTTGTCCTCGTACTCGTCCTGGCTTCTGGACATCGACTACGAATAATGACAGATATTTGATAGTAATTTTAATAAATATCTGGTGCTCTAATACGTAGATGATGTCTCGTTATCCTGGTCGTCGTCCTGGCTCCTGGACATCGACTACGAATAATGACAGATATTTGACAGTAATTTTAATAAATATCTGGTGCTCTAATACGTAGATGCTGTCTCATTGTCCTGGGTGTCGTCCGAGCACCTAGATATTGTCTACGAGTTATGACAAATATTTGACGGTAATTTTGATGGTTATCTGGTGCTCTGATCTCTCTACGTAGACGATGTTCCGTCGTCCTGGCACCTAGACATCGTCTACGAGTAATGACAGATATTTAACAATAATTTGAATCGAGATCTTTCGCTCTTATCTGTAGATGCTCTCTCGTTGTCCTGGTATTCGTTCTAGTACCTAGTTATTGTCTACGAGTAATGACATATATTTTACGGTAATTTTAATAAATATCTGGTGCTCACAAACGTAGATGACTTCTCCTTGTCCTGGTAGTCGTCCTGGCTTCTGGACATCGACTACGAGTAATGACAGATATTTGACAATAATTTTAATAAATATCTGGTGCTCTAATACGTAGATGATGTCTCTTTGTCCTGGTAGTCGTTCTAGCACCTAGATATCGACTACGAGTTATGACAAATATTTGACAATAATTTGAATAGAGATCTGTCGCTCTTATCTGTAGAAGCTGTCTCGTTGTCCTGGTATTCGTTCTAGCTCCTAGACATTCTCTACGAGTAATGACAGATATTTTACGGTAATTTTAATAAATATCTGGTGCTCTAATACGTAGATGCTGTCTCATTTTCCTGGTTGTCGTCCTAGCACCTAGGTATGGTCTACGAGTTATGACAAATATTTGACGGTAATTTTAATGGATATCTGGTGCTCTGATCTCTCTACGTAAACGATGTTCCGTCGTCCTGGCACCTAGACATCGTCTACGAGATATGACAGATATTTGACAATAATTTGAATCGAGATCTGACGCTCTTATCTGTAGAAGATGTCTCGATGTTCAGGTAGTCGTCCTAGCACCTAGACATTGTCTACGAATAATGACAGATATTTGACAGTAATTTTAATAAATATCTGACGCTCTTATAATCACTCTTACATCTGTATAAGATGTCTCCTTGTCCTGGTAGTCGCCCTGGCACCTAGACATCGTCTACGAGTAATGACAGATATTTAACAATAATTTGAATCGAGATCTGTCGCTCTTATCTGTAGATGCTGTTTCGTTGTCCTGGTATTCGTTCTAGCACCTAGTTATTGTCTACGAGTAATGACAGATATTTCACGGCTATTTTAATTAATATCTGGGGCTCTCATACGTAGATGATGTCTCTTTGTCCTGGTAGTCGTTCTAGCACCATGACATCGACTACGAGTAATGACAGATATTTTACGGTAATTTTAATAAATATCTGGTGCTCACAAACGTAGATGACTTCTCCTTGTCCTGGTAGTCGTCCTGGCTTCTGGACATCGTCTACGAGTTAATACAGATATTTGACAATAATTTTAATTGAAATCTGGTGCTATTATTTGGACGTCTACGAGATATGACAGATATTTTACGGTTAATTTAATTAATATCTGGTGCTCTTATTCGTAGATGATGTCCTGTCGTGCTAGTAGTCATCCTGGCACCTGAACATCGTCTACAATATATGACAAATATTTGACAATAATTTTAATCAAAATCTGGTGCTCTTATCCGTAGACAATCTTCTGTCGGTCTGAAAGCGTCCTAGCACCTAGATATCGTCTACGAGTTATGACAAATATTTGACGGTAATTTTGATGGATATCTGGTGCTCTGATCTCTCTACGTAGACGATGTTCCATCGTCCTGGCACCTAGACATCGTCTACGAGATATGACAGATATTTGACGGTTATTTTAATTTATATCTGGGGCTCTCATACATAGAGGATGCCTCCTTGTCCTGGTAGTCATCCTGGCAATGACATATATTTTACCGTAATTTTAATCGTTATCTGGTGCTCTTATACGTAGATGATGTCCTGTCGTGCTATTAGTCATCCTGGCACCTGAACATCGTCTACGATATATGACAAATATTTGACAATAATTTTAATCAAAATCTGATGCTCTTATCGGTGGACGATTTTCTGTCTGTCTGAGAGTCGTCCTAGCACCTAGACATTGTCTACGAATAATGACAGATATTTGATAGTAATTTTAATAAATATCTGGTGCTCTAATACGTAGAAGATGTCTCGTTGTCCTGGTAGTCGTCCTGGCACCTAGACATCGTCTACGAGTAATGACAGATATTTAACAATAATTTGAATCGTGATCTGTCGCTCTTATCTGTAGATGATGTCTCTTTGTCCTGGTAGTCGTCCTGGCTTCTGGACATCGACTACGAGTAATGACAGATATTTGACAGTAATTTTAATAAATATCTGATGCTCTCATACGTAGATGATGACCGGTCGTCCTGGGAGTAGCCCCGGCACCTAGACATCATCTACAAAATATGACAGATATTTGTAGGTAATTTTAATCATTATCTGGTGCTCTTATACGTAGACGATGTCCCGTCGTCCTGGGAGTCATCCTGGCACCTGGACATCGTCTACGAGATATGATAGATATTTGATGGTAATTTTAATCGATATCTGATGTAATGATTCGTAGTTAACATGCAATCATCGTGAGGGTTTCTAGACCCAGAGTATATATTTCATTTCAAACTACTGATAATTCGTGATAAATTTTGGATTGTAGTATAAATAAAACTTGCTCTTTGCGTATGACAGGGTTAAAACTGTCGTAATTATTAGATATAGATGTTCTAATAAAAACACCCTTATTTTAATTTTTTTATTATACCAAACAATTAATTCATTATTTCATGTGCTAAATTTATGGGGACACAACACTTTTAAATTACAAAAAAAAAGAATTATGAGTAAAAATTACAAAAATGAAAAAAATGAAAAATTTACATAACATTGCACCGAGTGCCACAATGGACCAGCAGGGATAATTAAAGGTTTATCACGGTAAAGTTAAAGGTATTTATACTAAATATCACTAAAAAAGTTTCTAATGATTTACTTTAATTTTGTCATTTTTGCTCATAATTTTTTTTTGCTGGATTTAAAGGTGTTGCCTTCCCTTAAATATAAAATTGACGTAAAAAAAACGGTAGTTTTACTGGTGAATTATCTGATTTGTTCACTAAATTTTAATGCAAAACACGTTTTAATATGATGAAATATTAAAAATTATCATATTTTCCAATAAAATATGTTAATGAAATGTTTTTTCTTTATTCGTATCTAATTTTATTCGTTTTTTTATCGTCTAATAAATTGTCATTGTGTTTATAAGTACACTTTTTACTTAGAAATAATTTAAAGTTATTTCTCGATGTCGCTCTTAAGAAGGAACATTCAATTAACCACGACTGAATACTGGAGTTCATTAATAGATTTCAGATCAAAAGATTGGCCTCGAGATTTATTTAGTCATATAACAAAACTTAATCTTATCGTAAATGGTCCTATTATTATTCGAAACAGTATTTCATTTAATGATAGAAATTCAGTTATTGCGTTTATAAGGTCGTAATCATTTTCACTTTTAATTTTATCATCGCTATAAAAGACAAAGCTTTTTCCATCAATTTTTTAAACTATATTTTTATCAATTTTTAATATATTGAAATTTAGAGGTGATAAAATTACTTTGTTTCTTAAAGCTAAATCATTTGTATCAATTTCATGACCAAAAATTTCTGTAGGTAGATCATTTTTACAGATAAATTCTTATGGGATTCTTTTAACATTATTTTCTCTTGCGGCGAGCTGCGTTGCAACGCGGATTAATTACAGGCGTTGTGAGAGTTCTCCGTCTCACCGAGGGATTGCAATCCGGTCGAGTATTTCCGAGTTTTCCCCTGAAATCGAGCCCCGTTACGATATTCAAATCGTATTTAAAAAATATTATATTATTACAGTTCGATTGATTGTTTTGCCTTCTTCAATTAATGACCATTATAAAATTATGTATTAAATATGCTTGACTATTTATAATTTTGCAAGTTTTTTGCCTATTTTCAATGATTTGCAGCTTATAAGGGATGCATTTTTACCTAATACGTATCGACAATCGTTGAAGCGTGAGCGCGATCGATGGGCCCTTAAACTCTTGCCTTACGCGAGTACAAATCTCAATCGCGATTTGTAAAATGGCCTCCGCTAATGGAGGCAATAAGCTTGGTGCCAATAAGTTAAATAAAAGTTTAACCAGTCACAGTCTAAATAATAAAAGTTCCAACAAAAAAAAAACCCCAATCGACAACAATACAAGAATGACAAGCTACGCAGCTATAATGCAAAGACATCAGTTTCCCACTAAAAAATAAGGCCTTATCATGGATTGTGTGGACAGTCTCACCTTGACCGACTACACCTGTGTCATAGGTGATATCGTACAACCTGTAAATATACTCAACGCCTCTAACATTTTCAACAACAGAATACGTCTCTTCCTTTCCACCAAAAAACTGATCGACGAAATCACAGCTAAGTACAAACACATTCCCATTGGTGAAGCATCTGTTACAGTACGTCCTGTAGTATCCAAATAACAAAGAGTGATCATTTCAAATATCTGTCCTACTATACCGCACTATATACTTGAAGAAGTAATTGATTGAATTGAAAAAAGTCTTAATATCAGACGTAGCTCTCCAATCTCAAGTCTTAGAGCAACTATATCTAAAGAAGGATACTCTCATGTTCTCAGTGATAGAAGGCAGATGTATATTAATCTTGACGACGTAGACAAGCTTCCTGAAATTATCAAAATAACCCACGATGACACCATGTATTATATCCATCCATCAACAGATGCCATCAAATGAAGCAATGCCCACATGCAAAACCCGACAACCAAAACAAAGATTTAAGTCCCCAAGTTGTAAATAGTTCATCAGTTACTTGAATTCCAGAGATTCCTGTGGCATTCCGAAATCGCTCTGAAATGACTTTTTCTGCTATTGAACGTACAAACAATTCGATCGTTCTCACCGAGTTCGCTCGCCCGCAATCTGTAGAATCATTACTACCACTAATGGAGCTTGACCAACGGGATGATGTTGCCGCAGATAAGTGCAACAAAAAGCGACACCTATCGTTATCTTCTACAGCAGGCTCATCGCTGATTCAAAACAAAAAACTGCATCTTTCTTTATCCGAATCTAGTCTTGAATCTTTCAACGAAAAAAACAACCCAACAACAAAAAGCTAAAAGCTCCAACTCCAAAAAAAGTCTAGTAAACTGAACACTCTAATGCAAGAAATTAAACTAAAAATTGAAGATCCTGTCTCAAACTTTCCACTGAATTATCAAAATTTCATCAATTTTCTCAAGCAAGTCTTTTCCAATCCTTCAGCCGTACTCGATATAGCAAACACATTCTCGGTCAACGTTGCTGATCTAATCAACATGATGAGGACACTACACCCAAACTTACCATCAAGCACCTTGAAACGAAAGTTCACTTCCATCATAAAAAACTGGATCAATCCTTATCAGAACCACTGATAACAAACAGCGTAAAAAGTACACAAGAATCACAATCTGACGAAAAAAAAAACAATATCACATCTCAATGACTTAAAATAGTATTTTGAAACAGTAGAAGCATAATTTAAAGGAAAGAAGAACTTTACTCAGTCCTTGAATATTTAGATATTTTTGTATGCGTTGAATCTTCATTGACAGACGCGAATCATTTCCATTCTTTTTTTGGCTTCAAAACATTTCGAAAAGATTGCAACTATTCCAGTGGAGGAGGTATCCTGATGCTGATTTAAAACAACTTAGCCTTTCTTGAAATTGAATTGAGACAATCTTACCTGCTCCGAACAATCCGTTGAACTAGCAGGTATTAAAATGACAAATATTAAGCCGTGTATTAAACTTTTAGTTTGTTACACAGCTCCGGGTATCATTCTTTATCAAAACACATGGGATGAAATCTTTGACAACATTCGAAAAAGTAAATTTACAATTTTTATGGGAGATACCAACGGACACAGACTCCACGAAAGTCTCAGTAATTCTAACATGTTTTTGCATAATTTTAACACAATCACCCATGTCACCCTTAATAGTTGCGCCTACTCTAACTTAGACTTAATATTTTCCTCCTCCAATCTTTCAAACAGAATACATACGAAAGTAGCTGACGATACCCTCGGCTCTGATCACTACCCGGGATTAATTGATGTTTTCATAGAAAAAAGTATTTATTACAAAAAGTCATTCAACCTTAAATCCATTAGAACAAATTGAGGAAAAGTCTACGAAAATCTAGAAAACAATTATTTCTAATTCTTTTCATCAGAGTTTGAAACATCTTGCACTAGAGAAAAATACTCAAAATGCACCAATACTGTATCAAGCGCAGTTTAACATAACACTCCGAAAAAAAGAATTGCAAATACAAAGATGCACAGGAATTCCGCTCGCTGGTGGGACGCGGAATGTCACAAAATAAAGAGGCTCCGTAAAGTTGCGCTAAAAAAATGGGAGTTTACCAAAAATAAGGATGACTACATTGAATATAAAGAGTATTGTGCAACGGTTAAAAAAACTTACAAAACAAAAAAAAAGAAACTTTTGTAGATTTTTTAGAGACTATCGATTTTAGAACAGACCCTAATTATGTTTGGCAAACCTCCAAAACTCTAAAAAACGCAGCGTATGAGCACGTAGAGAGCGCATACGGATCGCAGGTGCATCCGACTGCGACATTACACAACTGAGCGCCGAAAATCGGAGCGAGTGCTCTGACCTCTGTGTCAGCACTCCTTGTGCGCGTGAAAGACGACTACAAGGTGTAAGCGTCGATCCTTTATGGCGAATGCTGATTGGACTACCACGATCTTTTTCATCTAAATTTCGTAACTGCGTGAATTCGTACCGAGACTTTAAAAACCCCGGAGCCGATCCACGCAGTGCCTTTTTGCGTAGTGACTTACTCACTGTCGGCTACAACTGATTCTAAGGTGAAGCGGCGGTGTTTGCTAGTGTTAGTGTTTGGAGCGTGCTAAATTCGTCCAACACCTTGGGAGCGTGCTAAATCCGTTCCTTGGCATAGCATACACCGGAGAGCCCTTTGAATACAGATCAGTGTCACAGAGAGCAATACGAGCTAAGGTTCGTCGAGTGGAATTTCCGGCATTAGCAAAAGCAGTTGACCATCCTTATTTTAAATTGCCACGTGAACGCGTATAGATAATACAGTCAGCATCTGCCACAAAGGGTGATTAGAACCATCTGAGAGTGCGCAGGATATTAATAATAGTAAGTTAAGCCAAATATAACGAATCTCCGTCAACTCTGTAAACTGAACGTCTATGAAATGCTCTGGGCCAATAAAAACATAACAATCAATATAAATAAAACCTTTGTGTATTAAATAGATAATAATAACTAAACCTCAATCAAAACAAATAAATTCGAATCAGCTTCGCAGTCACGACGTGCAGGTAAGAGTACTTTACTTGTGGACTAACCATCAGCATCCACACACGAAACGAGTTAAGCTGACATAAGGTAGAGTCTGCAGAACACCGTAGTGCCACAAGCGACTTGCCTGCAACGACCGTAAGTACAGTGGACACTCACACGTCCACCAAACGCAGTCTAGGACAGAATACCGTCCGCACGAAAAATACGCGTCCGCGCAGACTAGCAGCGCGGGACATCCTCAATTCCACAGTCCGCGTGTAACTTTAGTAATAGAATTGGCTGTCGAGCCGAAGGCTAGTTTTCGCAAATAAATAATTATTTGTAAGACTCGCGTAGCCCGTTCTACTATCTAGTACGGTCTTTACATCTATTTAATCTCGTAAAATTCAATTATTCTCTTGAATCGAAGAATAACCATTCATATTGCGGCTTGGACGGGATTGATTATGAAGTATTGCAAAAGCTTCCTCTTTAGTATAAACTTATAATGGTAGATATTTTTAATAAAATGTATGAAACCAGCTCATATCCGAACGATTGGCAAAAATCATACGTCCATTTCATTAGAAAATCCGACGGACAAAATGTGAGACCAATGAGCTTAACGTCATGCTCTTGCAAACTTTTTGAATCCATGCTAAAAACTAAACTCCAATGGTGGATAGAGTCTAATAACATCCTGCCTAAAAGTCAAACTGGGTTTCGTAAAGGGCAATCCAAAATAGACAATCTTACCAATATCACCTTAAATGTATAGGAAGCCTTTTGTAAAAAAATGGATCTTTTACCTGCATTTCCAGTTGTAAATGGCGCATTTGAGCACGTAAATATTGGCATTCTCTTGCAATAATTGGCTACGATTGGGTGCCCTCTCAGATTGGTAAAATTAATTCAATTCTTGACCACCGAGCGTTTCATATACACCGAAATAAATGGTGACCAGTTTAAAACCGTTTACAAGGGTGTTCCGCAAGGCGGAGTGCTTAGTCATCTTTTATGCAACATGTACGTTGCAAAAATATGTGAAAATTTACCGAAAAGCATCACTGCGTCTCAATTTGCGGATGATATTGCGCTTTACTGTAAGAGGGGATACTTTAGATACATCTTTAGATACATGTAAAAATCTTTTAGAAAAGGCGATTTTAACCGTCAATTGTAATTAAAATAATCAAGGGTTAAAACTTTTCGCACATAAAACTGTTTTTATACATTTCAATAGGCGAAACATTAAACCAGGAGACACAGAAATTTCTGTCTACAACACGCTCATTAAATCTAGCGAATCCACCCATTTCCACGGTATCATTTTTGATTACAGGCTATATTCGAAAAAGCAAATTGAACAAGTAAACAAAAGAGTCTTCAGAGCTTTAAACATAATCAAATTTTTACGAAGCATGTGGTGGGGTGCCCATCCCAACACGCTGATAATCTTTTATAAGATCTTTGTAAGGTCTATTATGATTATGGGTGTTTTGTCTACTTCCCTACGCAATCTTCATCTCAACAAAAACTCGAAAAAATACAATATATGGCTATCAGATTAGCATTAGGATATAGAGCAAGCACTCCTACTAATATTCTTTTGGGAGAATCCAAACTACCACTTATACTAGAGCGCTTCAAGTATCTATGTAACCTATCTAAACAAAATATAGTCTAACTATGAACTGCCAATTTATAAGACTATATCTAATTTTAATAAACTAGCCCTTAAAAAATAACAATAGAAAATTTAGCAACAGAATTCTCCAAACTTGTATAAAAAGCACTCGTCCCTTAAATAATATCATCTATTCTAAAAATAATTTTCCTTTATACACCACGAACTATGAAATATTAACAAACAACATACAAGTTGATATCGAAACGGGAGAAAATCTAAAGAAAAGCTTTGACCCTAACTGTTTATTTAAAAAACCGATTTACAACAAAAACGTAAATATTTTTTTTACAGATGGTAGCTAATCCAAAAATTCTTCATCAGTAGAAAGTGCATGTCTCTATGAAAATCAAAACAAAGTAATTGTAAGAAGCATTGACAAGGCTGCTTCAATCTTCACCGCCGAATGCGTCACCATTAATGATGCTGTTGATATTGTGTTAACACAGCCAAATCAATCTTCTTATATATTCTCTGATTCACTTCATGCCTTGCTCTCGTTGAAAAGTTCCAATAACCATGTTAAAACTAACCCCTACGTTCTCGAAATCAAGAGGAAAATTTATGAATTTTCTATCAGTTTATCGAAATTTTTGCGAAATTTCGAAACCAAAACTCTTTTGGCACACGTGAGGAGTGGTGGCAACAAAAGAGCTGACTTATTCGCTAAGGATGCTGCGAACTCTGAGCCTACAGACACCCTAAAAATTCCTTTTACTGACTTCAAAGAATCAGCCAAAAACGACGCAAATTTAGGTACCCTTGAATTTATTAAAAACCAAGCATTAAGCAAAGGCAAAGATTATTTCAAAATATATTACAAGGACAGCCCCAAACCTTGGTTCGCTAAAACTAATCTATCTCGCAAAATTATATCCACCATTAACAGATGCAGAGCTGGCCACTACATTATTGCCTCCTTACTTATGCGTATAGGATTAAAAAAAACCTCTCTATGAGAATGTGGCGACGAATATCATTGACCATAATCTGTGGCACTGTTCTATGTTCAACGAACAGCGTCTAACGTTTATAAAAGAATTATACAAACAAAAAATGTACCTTCTTCTCTCATGCTCCACTCTATTATCGTTCCCTCATGTTCAAATCTGTCACGCTGTACACACATTCTTGAAAAATTGTAAATTACAAATTTAAAAAAATGTATACTTTGTAAAACCAAACATTTGTATAAGTGACATTGTTATGCAAAATAACTCTCTCATGAAAATTTTAATTGCCTAAATAAATGAAAAAAAGACATGAAATGTACTAGGTTAGAAGTGTCAAATTCGCATGTAAAACCTCTTATTAGCCTTTATATCATGTTTGTTTTCTACACAAATTCTGAAGGTCAGGCCCATACTAAAACTTTGCAACTACTTTTTAACTATGAAAAGGTATCTTTTTACTGTATTGACGTTGTCGGAGTCCGGATCGAACATTCAGATTTTTATATTTTAAGGTTTAAAATGCAAATAAGGTAGCCTTAACATATATATATATATATATATATATATATATATATATATATATATATATATATATATATATATATATATATATATATATATAGGGCTTTATAGGTATTATTATTAAAAAATTCAGAAAATTTCACTCAAAAAAGTATCAGGGTAGTTTTAGTTAAAAATGCACCACTTATGAGCTACAGATCATTGAAAATAGGCAAAAAATGCAAAAGTTGCTTAAAACCTCAACTTTGACCAGCTAGAACTCAAAGCCAAATGTAGCAATCGCGCTAAAATTTATTTTGGGAGTCAGGTACAATATATAGATAATATCTACAGTTTAGGCAAAAATTAAAATTTTCATATCTTCGATTTTACAGAGAACCATCCATATACATATATAATTTTATTTCTAATTTATTACAAACTTATCTGTATATTTCTATAAATACTTAATTATTATTAATATAATTTATACATTAAGAAAATAATATTATCCATTTTACCTACTTATGTGAAAAAACAATTATAATATATGTCGCCATTATTAAAAAAACCGCTGCCAATTCATTAGCACGTAGCTTCCTCCAACTAAATTTATAGGTCTAATAAATAAAATATTGTTTTAATATACAGTATAGAATACGAACGCTGCCGTCAATTTTTGTCACTAACGAATATATCGGTGTAACATAAATTCATAGATGGGGACTTTAACGACGTGCAACGACACCCCTATAAGAGGAAGCAAAAGTTTTAAGAAAAATCGGTTTTTACATTTTAGTTCTTTACTTGAGAACCGCTGGACAAAATCGTTTAAAATTTTAGCAGCAGACAGCTTTTTCATGCTAAATCACCGAATAAAATTTTGAAGCATTTGACTACATTGTATTCGAGATATATGGAATCAAAAAATTTTCAAAAAATAAATTGAAACCTTGATATCTTAAGAACTATAGGGGTTTAAAAGTTGCGCAATAAACATAGCCAAAACACATAAAATATCTACTTTTTCCCGGAATCTCAAGTGCAATAAGGCCTTTTTGCGTCCATAAGCGAGACACAAAAAAAACTCATTTTTTTCAGTTTTCGCATTATTACTGAAAAAATAAGTGGTCAAATCAATTGACATTTTAATGGGATATAGTTTGGCAGGTCATTCATCGACATAATTTTTTTCGCGAGGTTATGACGTTATTTTCAGAGATATGAATTTTTAAAAAAAATATCACCTCTTTTATTTTATCTGCCGAACAAAGCGTAAGTAGGTAATTTTATTTTCTTTTAAATGCATTATAGCTGTATTGTTTGTAACAACCTGATGATTGAAAAAAACGCAAAATAGTGTTTTTCAAAAATCAAAAAATGGTCATAAAAAAATATAGTTGAGAAAATAAAAAATAACTGTTATTACCAAATTCAGAATCCAAAAATATATATGCATGTCAAATTTTATTGATATTGACAGAGTTAATCCAGAAATACTACAATATGTATATACACACACATATATTCATAGGGCTAAGTGCAATCCATAAATGCAATAAAGTCTTTTTACGTCCATAATTGAGGCACAAAAAAACTCATTTTTCTCAGTTTTCGATTTATTATTGAAAAAATAAGTAATTAAATCACTTGAAATTTTAATTAGATATAGTTTGTCACGTGACCCATCGACATAATTTTTTTCGTGAGGTTATGATGTTTAGTTTCAGAAATATAAATTAAAATAAAAATCACCTTTTTCATTTTATCTGCCGAACAAAGCGGTCAATCCGAGGACCAAACAAGAAATAGTAAGTAATTTTATTCTGTTCGAAATGCATTTTAGCTAAATTGTTTGTAATAATGGGATGATCGAAAAAAACGCTGAATAGCGTTTTTCAAAAATCAAAATATGGCAAAAAAAATAGTTGAGAAAATAAAAAATCACTGTTTTTCCCGAATTTGGAATCTTAAAATAGATATGCATGTCAAATTTTATTGATATGGACGGAGTAGTTTCAGAAATTTTATGGTATACACACACACACATACACACATAGATATATATTCTTTGCTAGTTCTGATATTAAGCAATACATAATGTTGAAGCTACGTGCCAAAGAATTGGCAGCGGTTTATTTTCCAGTGATGGGGTGGGTAGTGGTCCTCTGATGTTGCCTGGTAATTTGAAATATTGTTTTCCTTCTATTTCGTGTGTGTAGCTTTTGATTTCTTGGTATAGTTTGCATGATCTTGATATTCCTTTGGCAAGGCTGTAGGCATTTTTTGTTATAAAATTATTGTCTAGAAAGTCATATAGTTTTTCTACCACACACACACACACACACACACATACATACACACGTACATCTATACGGACATTTTCTAAAAACACTTAATAGGAGCGAGAGAAACTTGAGAGCTAAAAACACTTGATTTGAACTTCCAATACACCAGAAAGTATTTTCTAGAAGTTTTGACGAAACTCAAAATTTTACTATTACTCAATATTTTAAACAAATTAACTACGAAAACAACTTGGGGTAAACGATGTATTTTTAACGAAAGGAGAAAATATTTTGTCCCTACTACAAAAGAGTAAAAACAGAAATTCGCTCTTTACCAAAGAGCAAATTGAAAATGTTCTCCTTTCTAAAAGTAGAAAAAGTATCCCAAAAATTTTGAAAACGTAAATTGAGGATTTTACTTTTTATCAAAGAGCAAATTGAAAATTTTCTCCTTACTAAAAGTAGCAAATGTATTCTGGAAATTTTAAAAGAAGTATATACTTATTTCTCGAGCAAAAACGATTAGTTTCTAGAAGAGCGAATAAAATAATAAACATGTTTTTTTAGGGTATGATGATGATATAACTTCAGATAAGCTCCGCATATTTTTGTTCAATTATATTTGTTAAATTTTATTTTTTGATGTTAATAATTCATACACGAGTAAAGGTTGCAGAAGAACATTTTCAATGTGCTCTTTGGTAAAGAGCGAATTTCTGTTTTTACTCTTTTAAAGTGAGTGCGAAACATTTTCTCCTTTCTGAAAGTAAAAATTTATATGTTTACCCTTTATAAAAGAGCGACTTGACGATTTTCCACTTTACGAAGAGCGAAAGTGATAGTTTGCTCTTTTCAAACTAGTAAATCGCAAAATTTTTACTCTTTAGGAGTTAGAGTGTACATATTTAAAATAAAATAAGATTAATCAAAATAAGTCGAGTTTATAACAATATTTTTGGAAACATAATATAACACAAACTCAAAATTGTTAAGTTCAAGGATGGGCTCAGTTTAATATTTATGAAACAAGCATGGTAAAATATGTAGTAAGTACACAAGAATGGTTTGTATCTGATCAATATATTATTTAAGTTTTTAGTTAACAATTATTTAATTCAGAACTTGATTGATCCCAACAATTCTATGTTTGTTATATTATGAATAAAATAATATTGTATAACTTATATTATTTAATATACTATAATTTACTTTATTCGATTGATCATATTTCTTTTTAGATCTGTAATTTTGTTTTAATCGAAATTATTATGTTTATACTATTATTATCGACATGCACTGTAATAATAAATAAATCAAACTCGGCTAACCGTTTACTTTTGTTGAAAGTTAATATTTCTGAGACATTACATTTTTTTTTCAATCAAACTTATTAGAAGTATCTGAAATATGTTCTAGAAATAAAATGTATATTTTATAAACAGTTTTAATTACAAACAAAACACAGTTAATGGACTCGACATTGACAATTCTTGAATCATAATTGATTTTATGTGATCGAACTATGTAAAAAATGTAGTTCGATTAATAAAAAAAAATACATTAATTGAAGTTTCTGATTAAGTTATTTTTTATATTGCAACTGCAGAATATTCTTAAATTTTCAGTTTGCGGGCTCCGCCTCAATCATTTACGTCAATAACGTAAGCTCGCGGCGCGTGATTAGATTAATACGCACTATTATATTATTTGCACGAAAAATATATAGAGGTTCCACATGTTGCTAATATATATCTAAAAAAACTAAACCATACATTGTGAATTATGATTAATAAACGAACGCAGTTACGATAATCTATTGTACTAATTTCATGGCCCCGATATTTTTGCAGCAATCGTGAACTTAACACCTCACGAAGAACAAAACCATCGACTCTCACATGTAACATTTGTACGATAATATTCTTATATTACAATAGCAGTCCGCGCATGCGTACAAATATTTTATAGGATAATATTTGTAGATTTTTCTAGTCTTTGCGACAATATGTATATATATATATATATATATATATATATATATATATATATATATATATATATATATATATATATATATATATATATATATATATATATATATATATATATATATATATATATATATGCGTGTAAGTTGTTTCATTGATCAGTCTGCTCTAATATTTTGATATAGTATAATCAGTAAATCATAAACATTTTGTACGATAATATTCCTATAAGTTTATTTGTAATATTTTTCTAATATAGTATTTGACGCAGAAAATCATAGTGTCAAAGCTGACTAAACTTTGGAAGGCAGTGTAAGTTAAATATATCTATTTATACATATTTCTGATATTCACAACTGCAATCTGTGCATTCATACCAATATGTATAAATAGCCGGGAAAGTGGTTTTGATTCCTCAGTCTGCCCTGAACTTTAGAAGTGGCCAGTTCGGAAAAATTATAATAATTTTGTACGATAATATTTATATACAGATCTGATATCTATCAATGCAGTCCGCGCAAGCGTACCAATATGTATAAATAGCCGGGGAAATTGTTTCGATTGCTCAGTCTGCTCTGGCCTTTGAAATTTGAATATATTCAATTGCTTTCTTCTAGAGGAAGCTTTGTAATAGTAAAATTTTAAGTTTCTTCAAAACTTCTAGAAATGGCTTTTTGGTGTGTTAGAAGTTCAAATCAATTGTTTTTAGCTCTCAAGTTTCTCTCGCTCCTGGCGATATCGTGAGCACTCGCAATAGACGTGTTCAACATCCTCTGTTGCATCCGAACATTTGGGCAGTTCGGATGGTCGTCTAGTTTAAACTGATGCAAGTACGCCCGAAAACATCCGTGCCCGGTCAAAAACTGCGTGAGGTAGTAGTTAACTTCTTTATGTCTTTTTCAAATCAAGTCCACTATCCTTGGTATAAGGCGATAAGTTTATCGTCCTTTGCCATTCAGCCATCGTCTTCTTTCTTGCAGCATCCCAGATCTCCTTCTAGATTTTGTCACTCGATCGTCTCCTAGCTTCGAATACGTCCTTACTTTTCAACGCTAAGAGGTCAATGGGTAGCATATCTGCTATAATGCAGGCATCATCGTCCGATACTCTTAGTGCACTTCGCCTGTACACGGTAGTCAACTTTCGTGCACACGATTTCACCCGCATTGCATCTGCCCATATTGGGGCTCCGTATAGCATAATCAATGTGGTTACACTGGCTAAAAGTAACCTTCGCTTATGAGATGGCCCTCCTTCATTTGGCATAAATCGTGATAGAGCAGTCCCAACTTTTGCTGCTTCATCACTGACTATCTCCAGAGGCTGTTTAAAACTTAGTCTTGCATCGATGGTGATGCCCAAGTATTTGATGGTTGGTTGAAAAACGATATCATGTCCATCCACCGTCAGTATGATTTCCTCCATCTTCTTCCTACTGAAAATGAGGATAACTTCTGTTTTGTGACTAACTAGTTCCAGTCCCATCTCTATTAGCCATTCGTGTATTATGACTCTTCAGCTATGTCTTTCAACTCTTTTTTATGTTTCGCTACTACCACTACTGCTATGTCGTCAGCGAATCCTATGACTGTTGCTCCTTCAGGTAATTGTAGCTTCAGTACCCCGTCATACATGATGTTCTAAGTCGGTGGGCCAAGTACCGACTCTTGGGGGACGCCTTCTGTAAATTTATATGTCTTGATACCGTCCTCAGTGTCATATAATAGTTTTGTGTCCGTCAAGTAGTCAGACATCACCCTTCTTATATATAAGGGCACATCCTGCTTCCAGAGTGCCTCGTATATTTTACTATATCTGGCAGAATTAAATGCATTTTTGACATACAATGTAACTATGGTGCAATACTTCTTTTTTCCTTCCTTCTATCTTTTCCCCTCCATCACTGTTTGATCAGTGTCAGTCACTAGACTAACTGCGTCCAGGGTTGAACGCTTCTTTCTGAAGCCATATTGGTGTTTCGCTAATCCACCTTTTCCTTTTATAAAATGATCCATTCTGACGCAGATAATGCATTTCAGAATCTTCCTTGGGGTATCCAGCATGCAGAGTGGTCTGTATGATGAGGACTCCTCGGGTGGTTTCTTTCCTTTTGGCAGAAGCACTAGTCGCTGTTTTTTTTCAGTTTGTAAGAAATGTTCCCTCTTCTAGACATGTATTGTACAAGTCTACGAAGACCTCTGGATGAGCATGAATGGCATGCTTTAACGCAATATTTGGAATGCCATCCGGACCTAGGGCCTTGTTGTTTTCTACCCTTCTGCAGGCGTCTAACAATTCCAGAATCGTGATCGGTGAGAAAGCCTCTTTATTTAAACCTCTTTCGATGACACTTGTCTTCTCCAGTTGCCTGGGGAACTGCGTGGTCACTATCCGGTGTAATAGCTCCGGGCAGTTTTTGGTGAAGGCACGTAGCTTCCTTTAATCTTCTTCATTACTATTTTTTACGGTCAACTCCAAGGGTCTTGTTCGACTCCGTCCTGTAATTCCTTAAGGCACCGTCGTTTGTTTTCGCGGATTTTCTTCTTAAGCTAGGCATCTACTATTTCCTGGTCTATACCAGTTTTATAGTATTTCTTCCTCGCCCGTTGTTCTCGTCTTCTGGTCCAGTAGCACTTGCTACGTGCATTCGCAATCTCCTTGTCACACCAGTATACTAGTGGTCGTGTACTGTATGCTACTCTTCGTGGCATTGCAGCGTCACATGCTTATGTGATGTTTACTGTCACCAGCTCCGCCTTGCTGTTTGCCGTCCCAGACAGTTGCATTTCTTCTAGTGCTAACAGGAACATCTCCTTATCATAATCCTTTGTTTTTCAACTAACTCTATTTATCGTTGTACTCGCGCTGGATCCCCTTTTTGGTATTTCTACCTTCATTATTATGGCCTGATGATCACTATGTGTGTAGTGTTTACTTACTGTCTATAGATCAACTGAGCCAATAAGGCTGCTACTAACAAATGTCAGGTTGACAATAGACCCTGCGTCTCCTCTTCTAAATGTGTGCGTGCATCATTGGTTAACTAGGATCAAATCCAGAAGAGCACATGCTTCCAGGAGTACTCATCCTCTGTAGTTAGTCTTCATGCTGCCTCACTCCACAGCTTACGCATTAAAGTCGCCTGCAATCAGTATTGGTTTTCTCCCTACTGCGTCTTGTATGAACCGATCTAGCAGTTGTTCGAACTGCTCGATTGAAGCGTTAGGTGAAGCGTAGCAGCTGTAAACAGTGACACCTGCTACCTTAGCCCGTATAAATCCTTCATTACCTATCTTCATTTTTTCACAGAAAGCAACGTTTGCACATGCACAGATTGCTGCTTCACCCGTAGTGTCCATTTCTCACAATGTTTCGTCTAGATCTCTATATTGTTCGCACACAATAACTACGTCCTGTAGGTAGGTCTACGTAAGTAGGTCCTGTGCTGTCTCATAGTGGTTTAGATGCACTATCTTCATTTTCGTTGGTTCTTCATTACTTTGAATACAGCTCGGTAGACTGGGCATGTATAGCTATCAGCTGCATGGATACTCTTTGATTTTCCATCCTTTTTCCGACAGAAAATGCAACTCAGCGCATTCGTGCAACTTTTCGCTGTATGTCCTTCTGTTCCGCACTTAAAACAGCATTTACTTTCTGTCGTACGTCTCTGTACACTGATGGTCGAGTCTCTTGACTAATCTCTTTGATTCTGCAATTAACCCAACCTACTTTAAGCTTTCCCCGTGCGATCGCTTTTTGTGCAATCTGGGCAGGCAGCTGTACGACGTCAGTCTGCGTATCTCCATGAGTTTTCCAAAGAGTCTTTACGGACGTCTCCTTTACTACTTTCTTCTCTTCTGGAAACTCTCTACTCAGGGCTTCTAGAATATCCTGCTTAGAGATAAGCATATCCAGATCTTTTATTGCAAAGATCACTTCATGCTGAAGTTTCTTAATTGTGGCTTCTTTTACCAGCACCGCTTTAACCGCTTCTTGAAGTTTCTGCGATTTTACTTCTCTGGTACATTGTAGCTCCAAAAGAAAATCTCCTGCCACCGTTTTGCGTATCTTATTCGCTGTTACTAAGCACCGTAAGATTAGGGTCTGCTTTTATTTTCCTTAAAATATTAGCGTACAAATTTTCTTCAGCAGCTTTTATAACAAGTGCATCAGGCCTTGTGAGACTTTCTCGTGGTTTTCTAGTGCCATTTTGGTTCTTTTCTTTCTTTTTATCCTTTCTAGTAATAACCTCCTGCCAGAGTGGGTCTGCTTTTTCTTTACGAAACACCTGTGATTGTATTTTTGATGCAACTTCCACAGAGGCTAATTCCTTATTTTTTCTCGTTCTTTTAGCGTAGTTTTCTTGTCGCTCTTCTACTTGCCTTATGCTTATTTAGCGTTCTCGTCGTCACAGCGTTTGATGCTTCTATCATCTGTGATGTCTTGTCTTCCTTTTGAATATGCTGCTGGTTCGGTGACATTTCCGCTTTTTATAGCATAAATCGAAGACTCTCCTTGATCTTTTCCAGCGCCACTTGTCCTCTTTTAATTTGCTTAACCTGGATCATAATCGCCGATAGATTGCTTTTAACAGACTTATGAATGTTGGATGCGTTTGACACAACATTATCCGTAGAGTCCAGCAGGTCTCGTCTCTTCTCCCATATGCTTTCTCGTTCCCGCTCAGCATCCTGGATTGTATTCCAAATCTCGAGAGTTCCTTTCCCTGCTTTCTTTCCTTGCTCGGTTAAATTTTCCATGCTCGATAATATTCTTCGTTCAGGCATGTGTCCAACCACCATCGATCCCCCATCTATAGAGGCAGCTGACATGGTCCCAACACATGACTGTAAGCGGTGCCAGACTAAGAACATCATACTAGAGTAAAGCACGCGATACTGCCCTAGCCCTATGAATGTGTGTGTGTGTATATATATTGTAGTATTTCTGGATTAACTCTGTCAATATCGATAAAATTTGACATGCATATATTTTTTGGATTCTGTATTTGGTAAAAACAGTTATTTTTTATTTTCTCAACTATATTTTTTTATGGCCATTTTTGATTTTTGAAAAACACTATTTTGCGTTTTTTTCAATCATCACGTTGTTACAAACAATCCAGCTATATTGCATTTAAAAGAAAATAAAATTACCTACTTACGCTTTGTTCGGGAGATAAAATAAAAGAGGTAATTTTTTTTTTTAATTCATATCTCTGAAAATAACGTCATAACCTCGCGAAAAAATTATGTCGATGAATGACCTGCCAAACTATATCCCATTAAAATGTCAATTGATTTGACCACTTATTTTTTCAGTAATAAATCGAAAACTGAAAAAAATGAGTTTTTTTTGTGTCTCGCTTATGGGCGCAAAAAGGCCTTATTGCACTTGAGATTCCGGGAAAAAGTAGATATTTTATGTGTTTTGGCTAAGTTCATTGCACAGCTTTCAAACCCCTATGGTTTATAAGATATCAAGGTTCCAAGTTTCTTGTTTTAAATTTTTTGATTCCATATATCTCGAATACAATGTAGTCAAATGCTTCAAAATTTTATTCGGTGATTTAGCATGAAAAAGCTATCTGCTGCTAAAATTTTAAACGATTTCGTTAAGCGGATTTCAAGTAAAGAGCTAAAATGTAAAAATCGTTTTCTCGAAAATTGCGCGAGCGTCCTATCTAATGAATAGCCTATTGTTTTGATGGTTAGATTGGTTAGGTACACATGTAAACATGCGTAAATTTCTGTGAAAAAATTGACGAAAGTGTTCATATTCTATAATAAAAACAGAGGATTCTGCAAACTTTTGGACAATGAACCATCCAAAACTTATATTAAATTATGTATCAAAAACCGCCTCATACATTATCAAGCAGTTCCTATTGAAAATTGTTTGCAAGATCTGACGTAAGACCATATCAACGATCTTATACAAGATCTGGTACAAGATCTTGTCCCAGATCTTACACAAGATCTTATCATCGATTTCAACCACGAACCTACATAAGATCTTACATAAGATCTTGAGTGAATTATTGGGAAAAAAAATTGTTTTACTTATCGTATAAGCAAGCTCTTATACAAGATCTGGTGCAAGATCTTGTGTAAGATCTTATGTAAGATCTTGTGTAAGATCTTAAGTCAGATCTGATGGGAGATTTTGCGTGATATTTACTGTAAAATCATGTATAATTTTATCAGGAAAAATATTTTTTTTTTATGAAAGCAAGATTTTATGCAAATTCGTACATAAAACCTCTTAAAAATTGTTTTTAAATGCTATTTCTTATTTCCTTCTCTCTTAAAATGATTGATATTTAGGTAAGTAGCAATTACAAAGCAAACTATAGCTGCCGATGAAAAATAAGACTAGTAGGATGGGGCCTGGAAGAAATGCTCGGGGATTCGCAAAATAACCACGATGCAAGATAGCCAATAAAAGTAGAAGTTTTACTATTTTATTCTGGATTAAAAAACTTTTTTTAAATTAACTCGTGTTTTATTTTACATACTGTAAATTAACATTTTATTAGGAAACAATATTTATTCTTGGTTTTTCTTCATACCAGCTAAATGCTCCTTTCGTAGGTCTTGTAGTTTTTGACTGATATATGGCTTCATTGTGTTCATTAGAAGCTCGACAGTGTCCTTGTCTTTTATTTTTTTTTTCTAAAAAGTCTTTGTACAACTCTGAAATTAAAAATGAATCAAATGAAATGAGTATTTCCTTGCGAAAATAATGTGCAGTGATCTGTGCATGGATCTCTGCAAAGTTTTCTGCACTGATCTCTGTCAAAAATTTGAACCTTCTATTTTTAATTTCCAGAAAAATCAAAAAATTATGAAAAATGCCTTACTAGGTATTATTATTTAGAAGATAACTCTATAACTTTGATAGTGAATTCCACAATTTTTATTTTTCAAGTTTTAAAAAATTTTTATGTCAATCTGTTATTAAATAAATAAAGTTTGTCTCCACAAGTTTGAGTCCACAACCAGAGTGTTGGTGTTATTATCAGGATGATAACACCCATTAAGGCATTTATTATGTTTTTAGCTTTTAAGAATTTTTTTTTGGAATTAAAAAAAATACGGACCAAATTATGTGCAGAGATCAGTGCAGAAAATTTTGCAGACATCTATGCACATATTTTTTTTGTAGCAGGTTTTTATGTTTATGGTATTTTACATTATTTAGATAAAGAAGGTGAAGTTTTATCAATAAAATTAATGGAGAATGCATGAACCTTCACAATTTTGTATAGCATAGTCTTACAAAATAATGTGCAAATATCTGAGTAGAAATCTCTACAGAAATCTGTGCACAGGTGTTTGCACATTATGTTAGTAAAGGGTAGCATAAAATTCCGCTTTGTTTGTATTCGAAAATAATCGCACATGTATGTAATCACCTTCCATACCCGTATAGAAAGAAACTGTTAAACTGTATATTTGCAATACTTTTTTGCATTTTGTAATTTACAATAATAAATTAAAAAAAAAACTAAAATTCGGCTTTACATATTTTTTGGCAATCAATATTTTATTGAAAAATAGCCCATTTTTCAATAAAAGTTTTTTTAATAAAATAAAGTTAATTCGCAAATCTCGATTTACCTACAATCCTGTAAACACGTTCGTAACACCAAAGCTAAAAATAATCTTTGAAAAATAGTTTTATTACCTCCGTCTGCTCATTAAGTTAATAATATTTATAAAGTTCAAATGTATTTTCCATCGAGAAAATCATTATTACTAGACATATAAAAATGTATAATACTATAAACTAGAATAAACTTCTGATTTGTAGTTGCATTTAGATTTTTATATTAATTCAGATTTGAAGATAATGGGTTAAAGGTTAATAAAATTGAGATTTGTAGTTAATCAATGTAGTTTGGATTATTAGGACTAAATTATTATCACTATCAAGGATTGATTTATCACAGGAATACAGTTTTTAAATCAATCGTGCACAGTATCCTGTTGAAATAACTTACGTGATTACTCTCACGATTATTAAAGCAGATACATGAGTAATTGCATGTATAACATCCGAATAGTAAAAAATTTCATGTGAGTACAGGATAGCCGCGTAAGTAGTCATGTTATTAGTCGCGTAATTGATTTCGTGATTATCTCATGATTAATATTAAAATTAATTGCTTCATTATATAATCAAGTTAGTTCTCGTGTGGGTTATTAATTTCTCGATATACATACGTGTTTAGTCACGTAAGTAAACGCGTGAGTAATCAGCGGAGTGATTACGGGAGTTGTCGAATGGGGTTTTTAGTAGGACAGGTTATAATAATTGTAATTTGATTGATTTAGAAGCTATATAATAGAGGTCTATGGTGTTTGGAAGAAATGGATTTGTAATGAAATTAAGGATCTGAAAAATTAATTTCTATAAGTTTATGCTAATAATATAAGCTTACACTGTGTAGTGACGAGATAAGTGAATTGGCACCTTGGCTGTAAAAAAAATTTTCTCTTTTAGTTGTGAATACGTAAAATTAATTAAATTTAGATTATAATAAGGGAATTTATAAAATGTATCTACGAGAATCTTAAAGGAGGCTAGAAAGCTGTGAATAGTGGGAACGAACAAGCGCTGAAAGTTTATGAGTGTGAGGATTCTGGGTGACTCAAACGGGGATGAAATACCTTAGGATCGCTCTGTAATCCAAAGTAATTCACATACTCCGTCGATCGCCCTGAAACAACTATATACTGACGACGACTTCGCAAGAAGTACAATACTACAGCGACAATACTGCAGCGAGGCATCAACATACTAACACAGGCCCTGAAGAAATTGTATCAAGCGCAACATATGTTTACGAAGGACTTCAGACTAATCAGCCTGATTTCATTCATGGAATCATCAAATTCACCCTGGAAAAGCTGGTTGACAAGTTTATCAAGAAGACATTGCTATACCCCTCCAAAGAGTAGGACAGCTTTGTGGCCCTGAAAAGAGCCGGTTGTGTTCTCGTGTGGTAATCAATGAGGCCTAGGTGGCCTAACGTAGCCTAGTAGGCTTACCGTGACCACCAATGCAACTCATGCACTGAATGGCGCAACTGACGCTCCTACTCCTTAGGAGATTGTTGGTCACTTGGAGAAAGTCTCTACGTAAAGCGATACTCGCCCACGGCTAATCTTAATCCATTTCTACTAAGTCCTCTTGCAGCCTTAAGCAATTTTGTAGGAGGGCTATCGCCTAAAATGTTCTTGGACTGCCTGAGTCCCTCGGCATTCTGCAATTTGGCGCTCAGTTCTTTGTTAAGCCAGCGCAGAGGTTATCAGCGCCTCTGCCCGCCAGCCTGTCCACCATTTCGTTGCCCACCACTCTGGACACCTGGGACCCACAGTAGTCTTACGACGTTGCGATTTGCTAGTACTTTCAGCGTCTCTCTATAGCTAAGAAGTTCTTTTGAAGTAACTCTGTGATGGCACCTAGAAGACTGGTATGCTGGTCGAGGGAGCATACAATCTCTTGTAAAGATCACATTACCAGTTGATCTAAACTGTAGACAGACGTTGGAGTTATTGGCAAATAGCAACGCTGTGCAAGGTAGCAAAATGCCAATGGAGTTAGACAGGCCAAAGATATCATAGGTTACACCCTACCGGTGAAATAGCTTGCGTCTACCAGAGGACTAAGAATAAATGGATTCAGGTTAGCCGTGGACTGGCTAACTGAACACTGAAAGGTAATGTACCACCTACAGAAAATAGGATACACAGATTCTGAGGATTGCAGGTAATGCAAAGAAGAAGAAAATACCACCTCTCACCTACTGTTTAGATGTCCTATTTTCACGGGGTCGAGGCAGAGCTTGTGGGATGTCTCCTTAACGGGGACAGAGGAGTTAAGGGCGGCTAACTTGACATGCCTAATTGCCGTAGCTGTCAACAAGAAATTGTAAGGTGTAATGTTATAGGTTAACGAGGCAAATTACTAAGACACTTTAGATAGATGCAGCCCTGCCAAGGTACTGTGGCCTACCCAAAATCGACAAAAATGAAAGTTCAATATCAATAGGTTAACCTTCTTATTTCTTGTCAAGAAGCTTTCTTAAAATTTGACAAAACAGCATGAAGAAGCCTGATTCACATACAGAAAATAGCTACGAATTCGTAAATAATAATGTTAATACTTCTGAAAATGATTGCTGGATCAGCCTCGATATAATTGCATATTACGATACAAGTGTCATAAATAGTCCGATACGGCACGATGTGTATTGGGCACCCAAGCATGACTAATGAGCGGTGCGTGGCTCAGTTGGTTAAGGCACGCACCTTAACTAACGAAAACTCAGCTGTTCAAGGCGTCAAGAATTTGATCCCCCGTAAAGTCACTTGGATTTTTTTTTCAGTGTAATTTCGGGGTTTCCTGTCTCACAGGCACATGCCTGGGCGAATGCGAAACAATAGTGAAGAATATATCAAAGGTAAATAAAAAAAATATTAGGGTAGCGGGTAGCCAGTCCGATGCACTAGACAGAGAAAGTCGGCCTTACTGGTGAGGAGCTGGTCGCTAAAACAAACTATTGTCAGCTTAACTAGCAAATGTGTGAGTCTGGGTCCTGACTGGAAATGCCTCGCAGGCGTAAGAGGTATGAGCCAGAAAATTGGTAGTAAAAAGGCGTTCAAAACAAAAGTAGGGACAAAAAATAGAGTGCTAAAGTGAATAAAGGTATAAAAACACTATCCATGCCCGTGCAAGATACTAGTGTATAAGCCCATCACTTTTCTTTTATAGCACTGACTCACTCATAAATTCGCTGTTGACCTGCAAAAATTGAACTCAGCAGGAAAACATTCTATACTGACAACGATTCCGTAATTGCGAGTTTTTACTTTAGGTTATTGTTAATTAACTTTTTGCACGTACAGGAACATTTCGATTAAATAAAACCTACTTTGATAGTTTCCTGATAAGGACGGTACTGATTGTTGAAACTACGAAGGGAAAAGAAAGAATTTTATGTATTTAAAGAAAGATCCTGATGTATTTTTGATGCTCGTTAACTACTTTAGATGCGCTCGGCGCGGTTTTTAGTTTTTACTTTCCACGTGCCTTCTTTAGAGTAAGACAACTAAAAAAGTGTTTGGAATAGTGATAAAATAACCATTATTCAATCTGGCTTTTGGCAATGTTTTGCCTGGCTTATAATATGTACAAAACATGTCAGTTCAATGTAGTTTTATTCTGTTATGGATTTATGAGCTCAAGAAATTCTGGATTCAAAGGTTTTAGGATTTTATGGTTAATTGATTAATGGTTGTAAGGAAGTAATACAAATTTATAGATTCAGGAGTTTATGCGATTATGAGATAAGGGTTGTATATGTTCAGTGGTTTATTAGTCTGTACGAGTTACTGTCAGTATCGAGTTCATCTTTGTTGCAGCAGAAGACAAGCGTTCTTTGAAAAACTTTGAAACTTAAGGTTTTGGTCGTACTTCATTTGTTAAACAAAAGTCTTGATAAATGTTCTATATTCAAGATACAATATAATTTCAAGAAATAACATTTTGAAGATGGGCTCTCAGAGCATTTTTCTACAGCACGATGCTACTGCATAGATGTATGCATAAAGCGAAAACTAATAAATTATGATTTTTTGAAAAAACTTGTAAGAACGTAAGAATGATATTTTATTGAAATGATATATACTGTGAAGTCCTTCATTTCCTATTCGTTTTTCGTGCGCAAAAGGAGCCGATTTGACGTAGTTAAAAAAGTATGATGGGTAACAAGGAGAAAGTGGCTTTTTCTGTCTAAGATGATGCTTGAACTAGAGTCAGAGTCACTAAAGGCTCGCTAGAAAATTCCAATTCTCCCTCCCCTTCCTAGGTGCACCATGTAGTAATAAATAGTTCTGATTCTCCATCATTCGTGCCAAGTTTGTTCCTACGTCATAATCGACAGCGGTATCCAGCCCACGTAAAATTGCGGGTAAGTACGAGGGATCATGACGGGTAATTACGAGGGATCAGGAGGATCAGAAATATTTAAATGTCTTTTTTGTAACAAACGAACGATTTTCGCGTTTTTTGTATCTATTAAACTGTTAATCTTTTTAAAAATGCGTTGATTTTGATTTATTTTCATTATTTATTTATTATTTACGAAAAAATTGAATTTCACTTTTTTGTAATGTTCGAACAAGAGCGTAGTTGCTATGTTATAAAATAGTGACGTCAGCCCTGTTTAACACGTACGAAAAAACACAAAAATATGTCCGCTCGTTACAAAAAATATGATGTGCACCAAAGACTAAGTGGGTTTTTTAGGCCGAGTGTAGAGTTTGCAGTACTTACCTGCGGTTCGTGCTACCTCTCCTCGACTTGTACTACAAAATCCACACTCGGTCTAACAAAGCCCATTCTACGACCTTGGTACACAATATATATGCTATTGTGCTCCGAGAGAAAAACATTCTGCATACACACATGCAAATGCCAAAATATTTCTGTAACTGAATTCGTATGCTTATTCATAATTATTATTGATTAAGTACCTTTGAGTAATTGCATTCGATCTGGCTCAAACTCCATTCTTTCTTCCCCAGGGTATCGAAACGAGGTAAGATGTAATTTAAGACATTTATTTTTTAGCTTGTTTTCAGGCCATATAAGTTCCATTAAGTCTCTCAAAAAGATCGTAGAATTCTTAGGTTTTCTCTTATTCATTTCTCTCCATATTTCTTTGTCTACTGAGACATCTAACCCTAAATAGATCTGAAAATGTTTGAATATTATCATATTATTGTAATATAGGCAAAGACACACACATGGATATTTTCCAAACTCAGTCAAGAAATGGACTTTTTATGACACGTGCATGAAAAACACCACTTTTCATGCATGTAAAATGAATAAAAAATCGAGTTTCTCTTATCAATGGAAGGAAATAATTTTTTCCTTGCCTCGTATCAAGAGAAGGAGTTTTAGGGTACTTTATACCCTAGATGCACAATGAATAAGATTGGTGTTCCGAAAGTCTTGTTGTTAGATTGTAAGTAAATTTGTTGGTAAAGAATACCGATACAAAAGTCCGATTTTTGAATTTAAAAAAAAAGTTAAACATTCTCGTATTTAGATGTTTGCTGATAAACTTTTTTGGTGTACTAGGAAATCTAAGTGGTAAATCTTTTTATCATGTCATAAATAAAATTTGAATTTTGCCGCCTGCTGAGCATCAACAATTTAAAGCGATTGTAGGTTATGTAATAAAATTCGCACGTTTAATTTGCGTTCCTAAATTCTTGTAGCAGGCGACTGATTATTTATTAAATGTTTCACGATAAAGCCCATCACTTTTTTAAGAAAGGATTAAAAACAAAAAACATGACATACCGTGTCTTCGTCCAGCTCTTCATATCTCTTGTGTCCTATGTTAAGCTCGAATTTTTCTGCAAATAAATAGAAGAATAAAATATATCAAAAGTAAAGAAGAAAATAAAGTGACAGATGTAGAGAAGCAAAGGAAGAAGGCAAGTAAGAGTAAGCACTATAAAAAGAGAAATAAAGAGAAACAAGAAAATTAATAGTTCTAGAAAAAAGTGAGGTGGGGAGAAAAAGAAAGAGAGGAGAGAGAGGGAGGGGGAGGGGGTGGGATGAGAAGAGAGAGGGGCGGGGAACAGAGAGGGAGGGAGGGGGGAAAAGAGCAGTTTAAAAAGTTACACAGAGGAAATAATGTAAGTTAAAGATGAAACTACTAACCCGCTATTTTATATTTCTTTGGCTTCCTTTTTTGGATGTTTGGTTTCCTTTTATTACTTGCGCATTAGTTGAATTTTCGGTCATAGTGCCTTGATTCTCTTTATTTGCTTCCTCTTCTTCATCCAAAAGATTTCAAGGCTCATGGCTAGCAAGAGTTGCGATGTGCTCTCAGAAGGTATAGTGACTTTACTTTTTAAGGTGTGCTAACTGTAGCTATAAAAAGTTAAAGTCAGCTATAACGTTTGTAAACGTCATCAAAATCTTTTAGCATGTACGTGTATGTGTGTTTTATGTGTATTTGACTGCGTGTACACACACACACACGGATCAAGCCACAGAGCCCAGTCCCGCCGTCGATTCCGATCGGGTGAAAGCCCTGGTAGTTGGCGCTGGCCTCATAGAGTTTGGGGGGGGGGGGGGGGGTGGGAGGCAAACTCATTTAGGAGCCGCAGAGGTTTGTCACCTGACCACTGCTGCATGTAGAGACGCAGGTGATATGGAAATAAAGGTTGATGCAGACAAAGATAAGAGAGCTGTTTGCATAACGCAAAGGAATGCGCACTTGGATCGCCTTGGCAGCAGAATTGATGAATTGATGGACTATGTCAGGGACAGGCACAATATGCACAAAAAAGTTAAAAATCTTGCCTGAATCATAAGAGCAAGCTATAAGAATCTCTGCATGGCAGATGATAACTTATAGCAATGCCAACGCCCGGGAACTCAGGGGAGGAAACCCAGGCAACCCCAAGTCTTAGATCTCGGAAGGTGGGTACAACAAAGAAAGCCCCAACTACTCCGTAGGATAGAAATGGAGGAAATAAAGAAGAGCATAATCAACCTAAAAAGGCAGCATGGCAGAAAGTCGCCACAAGAAAGTCAAAGAAAAAGGAAAGAAAGGCAAGCAAAGAGGATAAAAGTGTCCCTGGCGTTACAAACCAGAATAGGGCCAGTAAGGATGGACCAAAGCGGGCAAGACCTCTTAGACCGGATGCTTTAATCATCAAGCCTGCAGAAGGAAAGAGCTATGCAGACATTTTGTCAAAAATGAAAGCGGCTCCGTCACTTAAGATGCTGGTGAATAGCGTAAATAAAATACGCAGAACAGTTGCAGGAGATCTTCTGATAGAGCTTAAACGCACAAGAGAAGTCAAAATCTTGGACTTCCAAGAAGCAGTTAAAGCGGTACTAGTGGAAGGCGCCACAATAAGAGTACTCCAGCAAGAAGAAACCATTGAAGTAAGAGATCTAGACATGCTTACCTTAAAAGAGAAGGTACTAGAAGCACTACAGAAGGAAATTGGCAAAGAGAACATCATAGAAGACTCTATGATAAGATCTCTCCGAAAGACGTACGGTGACACGCAGATTGCAGTAATACGGGTACCAGCTTAGATAGCGGCTAAGATCAGAAAAGGATGGGTCAACTGTAGGATCCGGGTGGCTAACCGCAAAAACGAGCAGCTTAGGTGTTATAAATGTCTTGGTTTTGGCCATATCGGCAGAAACTGCACAGTAACTGAAGATAGAAGTAAGCTTTGCTTTAAATGTAGAAAAGATGGGCATAAAGCAAAGGAGTGTGAGAACCAACCCAACCGTGTACTCTGCAAAGGAGGCACAGGTGGAAAGAGTAACCACGAAGCTGGTAGCTATGCATGCCCAGTTTACCGAGCTGCAGTAGAAGCCACTAACAGATGAAGAAAATGAATATAGTGCAGTTGAATATAAATCACTGCGCGACTGCACAGAACCTACTGAGCCAGTATGTCCGTGAGACAGAAATCGACATAGCCATCGTCTTTGAACAATACAGAGACCTGGACAAACCATCGTGGGATATGGACAGTACTGGTAAAGCGGCGATATAGGCATGCGGAGACGCCGCTTTCCAGGAAAAACTGACAAGACGTAATGAAGAATTCGTACGCGCTAAGGTCGCAGGCGTACATATTTACAGCTGCTATGCTTCTCCTTACACGTCGATAGAACAATTCAGACAACTGTTGGACCGGCTAGTACAAGGATGCTGTAGGAAGATAACCGGTACTGACAGCAGGTGGTTTCAACGCCTGGGCAGTAGAGTGGGGCAGCCAAAGGACGAACGAAAGCGGACGAGCGCTATTGGAAGCATTCGCCCTCCTTGACTTGGTCTTAGTTAACCAGAAATGTTCTTACACATTTCAAAGAGGAGACGCAGGGTCCATCATAGATCTCACGTTTGTCAGTAGCTGCCTGATTGGCTTAGATCATGAACAGTTAGCGATCATTACACAAATAGTGATCACCAAGCGATAATAATGGAGATAAAAATATCAAAACAGAAATCCAACGGGAGGGCAACGACAAAAAGAGTCGGAAGGAAAACGATTATGATAACGGGACATTCCTGCTGGCTCTAGAAGAAATACAGTTGTTTGGATCGGCGAATGATAGGGTCGAGCAGGTAATAGGAAATATTACCCGAACCTGCGACGCAACGATGTCAAGAAGGGCTCCCAATAATAGACGACCGCCAGTATGCTCGTGGGATAAAGGAATTGACGATCCCCGCAGCGAGTGTCATCGAACCAGAAGACCGGAACAGCGGGCTTGGAAGAAATACTACAAGACTGGTCGAGGTAGAGAAATAGTAGACGCCGTTAACAAAGAAATGAAGGATGCTAAACGGATACTCAAGAAAAAAATCCGAGAAAATAAACGACGGTGCCTTAAAGAGTTACAGGACGAGGTTCAGCTAAATCCCCGGGGGCGACCGTACCAAGTAGTAATGAAGAAGATAAAGGGAGGTTATATTCCCCCTCCTAAGAGCCCAAAATTGTTGGACCGTATTGTGACCACACAAAGAGGATCCCGCATATATAAGAAGGATTATGTCTGACTACCTGAAAGATAGAACCCTCTTGTACGACACAGAGAGCGGTACGAAAACCTATCAAGTAACCGGAGGGGTCCCACAAGGGTCAGTGCTTGGCCCATTATTGTGGAACATCATGTACGATGGAGTACTTAGGCTAGAGCTACCTGAAGGGGCAACGGTTGTAGGGTTTGCAGATATGACATTGCAGTAGTGGTAGTAGCAAAGCAAAAGAAAGAGGTGACGGAAATCGCTAACGAGACAGTAGGTATAATCCACGATTGGCTAAAGCAGACTGGGCTTGAGCTTGCTAGCCACAAAACGGAGGCTATCCTTATATCTAGTAGGAACAAAATAGAGACAATAACGCTGACAGTGGACGGACACGAAATAGACTCTCAGCCGACCATTAAGTACATGGGAATCACCATGGACGCCAAACTAACGTTTAAGCAGCATCTCAAGAGGGTGAGCAATAAGGCAGCAAAAGTTGGTGCTACACTATCACGACTAATGCCAAATGTAGGTGGGCCAACGCAGGATCGGAGGTTACTCCTAGCCACTGTAACTACATCAATGATGTTATACGGTGCCCCAATATGGGCGGACGCTATGTTGGTGAAATCCTATGCACGAAAGCTGTCAACAGTTTATAGGAGAAGTGCATTGCGGGTCGCTTCTGCCTACCGAACAGTATCAGAAGATGCAGTGTGCGTTATCTCAAGTATGTCGCCTATTGAACTTCTAGCAACAGAACGAAAGAATATATACGAAGAAAGCCGGCGTGGTGACAATACTCAAAAGGAAGTTTGGAAATCCGCGAAGGAACAAACCCTAGCTGAGTGGCAAAGAGGATGGGACTTCAGTGGAAAGGGGCGATGGACGCACCGCCTCATACCACTTATTATGGGCTGGACCAATAGATGACACGGCGAAGTGAATGACTACCCTACGCAGGTTTTGAGCGGACATGGGCGCTTTCGAACCTATACCGCTTCAATATAGAGGACAATCCATATTGCCCAGTATGTTCGGAAGCAAACGAAGATTCGGAGCATGTTTTCTGTGACTGTTCACGATACGAAATGGAACGAGAAGAACTCGAGCGTTACCTTCAGACTAGGGTGACCCCTGAGTCAATGATGACAGCTATGCTAGCGTCGAAAGATGGCTGGTGCGCAGTAAACAACTACGTAAGGACCATTCTCAAGAAGGTTAGAAATGACGAAGAGAGTAGAAGGGAAGGACAAGGCGAAACAGCTGAGTAAAACTGTTGCTAGACGAAGGCCACTAAGTAGTAGATACGAAACGCTCCTCGGACTGATGCAGAGGAACGTAGGTCACAGAGTTGAGCTCTCACTCCCCTGCCCGATGCAGAGGAACGTAGGAGCTAGGGTTTAGTACCTGTAAGTGCTCCTCAGACCGATGCTGAGGAACATAGGTAACTGAGTTGAGCCCAGACTCCCTCACCCGATGCAGATGAACGTAGGTGTCGGGGTTGAGTCTGTCCAGAGGATGGCCGATGCTGCAGGAAACAGGCGGCTGGACGATGCACAATGAAGAATACGGCAGGACTATGTAGAATGAAGAAGACGAGTTTGATCCTGAACCCCTAATCACCTTGGTGGATGGGGATGTATAGAAATGTCAAACTTCAAAGGAGAAGCCAAAAAAGGCTAGTTAATGGGCCCCACGGAAGTATTGTTCAACGATACTACCTGTGGAAATCTGGTGTCGGAGGGCCACTTGTGCAGAGCCTGCCTACGCCACATAAAAATAAAAAAAAGAAACACACACACACACCACACACACACTTGACCTGATACGATTATTGACATAAGTACGCAATCCGGTATATAATGCCTTATAAGACCCGGAGAAATGTTGATGCACAGAAAGACATTTTAAACTGTAAGAGAACGCAGCAGCTCAGTGCTTAATTCGTACAACTCATGGTTTTGGTATTCCGATTTTCACGAAAGCTACTTGAGCCACGCCTTCCCTTTCTACAAAACTTATGGTGAAAGGTGTCATTTAACTGACGTTAGGATCTACCCAGTTTATTTACTTACCCAGTGTGTCCGTGAGCAGAAGGTAGACATAGCCATTGTGTGCGAGCAATACAGAAACCTGGAAGAGTCGACATGGGAATCTGATGGATCAGGCAAAGCAGCGATTTGGACATGCGGGGATGCTGCTTTTCAGGACAAATCAGCTACATGAGTGGAAGGTTTTGTACGAGCAAAAATAGCAGGTATACATATCTACAGCTTCTATGCCTCACTAAATGCGTTAATCGAAGAATTCGAACGATTGTTAGATATACTGGTACAGGATATCAGAGGAAGAAAGCCAGTGATTATTGCTGGTGACTTTAGAGAAGAGAATGCCTCCAGGAGCACCTGCCCTCTGAGGTTAGTCCTTTAACTGTCCCAATCTACTGCCCAAGCGTTAAAGTGGATTTGGTATTAGCCAATAAAGGCTGCACCCACACCTTCAGAAGATGAGACACGGGATCTATAGTAGGTCTGACGTATGTAAGCAGCTGCCTGATTGACTCAGTTGACGAGTGGATGGTAAGTGAAAACTATACAAATAGTGCCAAATCTGAGACGACCGACAGTATAATGGCGAGACAACGAAGTTGAGAGTGTCCGCGGCGAGTGCCATCGAACTAGGAGGCAGGAACAGCGGGTGAGGAAGAAATATTATAAGACCGGTAGATGCCAGGATATAGTAAAAGCACAAGAGCTGGAAATAAAGGACGTTAAGCGGAAACTCAAGAGGATAATTCGTGACAACAAGCGAAGGAGCCTCAAAGAACTGCAGGACGAGGTCAAACTGGATCCCTGGAGCCAACCTTATAAAGTAGTAATCAAAAAGATAAAGTGAAGTTACGTACCGCCTCCTAAGTGCACAGAATTAAGGCACCGTATCGTAACTATGCTATTTCCTCTTAAATTAGACGAAACATATGAAATTTAGAAATGGACAGACAATGTAACTATTACCCTAATCACTACGGAGCAGCTGTTGACTGCATGCAAAAAGGTGGGATACAACACGACTCCAAGCCCGAAAGGCATACCCAATATTGCATTGAAACATGCTATCTACGCCCGGCCTGAAGTCTTCGAAGACTTGTTTAATTCGTGTCTTAAGGGAGGAACGTTTTCTGCGAACTGGAAATAAAAACGTCCCATGCTGCTACCAGAAGGAGATAAGCCATCCGGAGAATCCGCATCGTACAGACCACTATGCATGATATACACATCAAGCAAGATTCTTAAACCCATAATCTGCGTAAGGATGGACCAGGCCATAGAAAGATCAAGTGGACTAGATGATTAACAATGTGTCTTTAAGAAGAAGCGCTCCACCCTAGATGCTGTCATCTTAGTGATCAGCTTAGTGTTAGCTTATTGATCGACACTGCCTAATCAGCGATAAAAGAACTCTAGACGTAAAAAATGCGTTCAACTTGACTGAATTCTTATAAGAGGAATAACATGAGAATCATATGAGGAAACATTTGAGCATCGTATGTTATATCGCAAGTTTGCAAAAGTATAAATAATCAGGTGTTGGGGATTTAAATGATCTACACAAACTATGCATTTAACCTTGTATATTTTCGTAGTCCCTCTTCAGAGAAAGTCTATAAATTACAAGAAAAGAAACGAAAAGAAACGCATAGTTCGAGTAGATCATTTGAATCCCCAACATCATAGTCCATTGTATAAACATCCAAGACAATCTCAATTAAAAATAGTCATACTTATTTTCCCGTGCTCTGACATAGATTTCTCTTTTACTACTACTGATGCTATACGAAATACTTCTATGAAGTGATTTTATATAAATATAATGTTGAAAAAAACTAAAACTAATGGATTAGTGGAGCGGTGAGAGCGGGCCAGAGCCCTCTAGATGCGGCACAAACTTTAGCATATCCACACTTCAAGAGTTAACGGCACGTATCGAAAGGATCATGCGCTGAGTCCTCGCGAGGTCGCTATGTATGGCAAAGCGAGTCAGTGAATCAAGAGTGCGGCGAGAGAATAGCCGCCAAGCACCAAGAAAAGGGAATAAAAGGCTGAGTTAGCGTGTTCTGAAAGAAAAAAACGAGCGAGAGGGAGAGAGGGGGGAGGTCGGTGACATTGAGCGATATAGATAACGTTATTTGCGTGCGTTCAGAGCGTTGGTGTTGCGCGCGAGAGAGGCGATGGAAAGAAGATTGCAAGAGAAAACGCGGCTGAAAACCATAAAATTGAAAAAAAGAGCGAGAATGTACAGGAAAAGTTTCAGAGCTGATTCTGAGAAACCAGGTCCACTTTGTGTTGCCGGTCGCGAGAGGGAAGGGAGATCAAACGTGGGCGAGGCACGTGTCGACAGAAACCTTTTCGAACACGGCGGCGTAGGGCGCTGAGAGATTTTAGATTTTAGATTTATTAGATTTATTTGACGTATAATATGTTGTACGATAAATTGTATACAGCAGCAATAGTAGTACAGCAAAAATGTGTATTGTGATAGTATGATAATGTGAAGATGGGTCAAGCGAGAGTGTGTGAGTGTGTGCGTTTGCGTGAATGTGTACAAGCATGTGTGTGTGTGCGTTTGAGTGAATGTGTACAAGCGATTCAAGTGTTTGTGTTTTCAAGCTCAAGAAAGTGCTCTTTAGCTAGTCTCTTGAAACCTGAGACAGATGTAGTGTTACGAATGTGAGATGGTAGGTTGTTCCATAGGTATGAGGCGCTGATATGAAACGAGTTCCTCAGCGTCTCCGTCGCGAATGTCGGAATATCCAGAGGTATCACCTCCCCCCTAACAGGCCGAAGTGTCACGCGGAAGTCAAAGTATGCCAGTACGTATGATGGTACGGCTGTGTTAAACATTTTTCTTAGGAAACAAACAGTGTAATACTTCCTGCGTCCGGCAGTGGTTAGCCACTGCAACTCCCGCCTGTATGGGGAGATGTGCTCATCTCTTCTTACACCATAGATGTACCGAATTCCTGTATTCACGAGCCTCTGAAGTTTTAGGTCGAGTTCCTGCGTCAGGTCACAGTATACGAGGGAACAATAGTCTATAAGAGGAAACAGGAGGGCCTGCACTAAGTGCTTGCGCAACCTGAGATTGGTGCTTTTCCTGAAAAAATAAAGCCTGTACATTAGTGTGTGAGCACGCTTACACACTTGTGTAATATGCTCCCTCCACGTAAGCTTAGAGTCGAGCACCAATCCCAGATTACGCATGGAAGATTCAAAGCTGACCTGGGCACCCCCTATGTTAATGAAAGTGTTAGCTGTTGAGGGTAATGCGTTTATGTAGTAGGGAGAGCCCAGGACAATTGCTTTAGTTTTAGTAACGTTAAGTTTTAGCTTATTCTGTGCAGCCCAACCAGTAATCCTCTCAGCATTGGCACTCATCTTGTTTGATAAAGAATCGAGCTCTTCGAGGTGGCATTGACTGTAAATTTGCAAGTCATCCGCGTAGATGAGATGGAAAACATCGGTATCAAGGCAGAAACCGATGTCATTAATGTACAATGCAAACAGCAGTGGACCCAGAACGGACCCCTGCGGGACGCCGATGTTGAGACGCCGAGGAGAAGAACGTTCGTTATTGTCACCAACGACGGCCTGCACTCTACCAGAGAGGTAGGAGGCAAACCAGCGGATGACTTGCTTTGAGAAGCCGAAGGTGGATAGCTTTCTCAGGAGCCTGACGTGACACACAGTGTCAAACGCCTTGCTAAAGTCAAAGAGAAGGAGTAGTGTTACTTTCTTTTTGTTTATCCCAGCTCTGGCATCATCAGTTAGCTTAATTAGGCCAGACTGAGTGCTGTGACCAGTGCGGAAGCCTGTTTGAAGGTTATCTAGTAATAGCCTTGATTCAAGGTATTCTGAGACTTGCCTGTGCACTAGCCACTCCAGAGCCTTGGAAAGAAAGCAGATAAGTGAAATCGGACGGTAATCAGTCAGGGCTGTTGGTGAGCTGACTTTGTTGAGTGCGCGCACAAGTGACATTTTCCAGGCAGATGGGAAGCAGGGTTCGCTAAGGGACAGGTTGAAAATATGACTTAGTGAGGGAGCAAGAACCGGCAAAGCTTTTGAGATGACAACCTGTGGGATGCCGTCGCTCCCCCTGGCCTGAGTGTCAAAGTGCGACACCGCAGCCAACACGTCCGATTCCGTTATAGGTTTGAATTCGAAATGTTCCGGGAGGTCAAGACTTTCCAGGGTAACAAGATAATCCTCAACAGCAGGAGCCAGCGGATCATTTGAGATCGCGCTGAAATGCGTGTTGAGTTCATCTGTGGTGAATCTAGATGGTAAGGGGGCCTTGGTGGCAGAAATTCCAAGTTTCTCCAGCTCTTTCCAGATCTCAGCAATATCGGTCAAGGTGGACAGGTGTGAATAGTAATAATTCAGTCTGGCCTCCTCGACTTGTTCGTGAGCATAGTCTCTAGCTAATCTGTAAACGCGTCGATCTGATTCGAGCCTGGAGTCCCTGAAACGCCTGTAAAGTCTATTGCTCTCGGATACAAGGCCACGAAGAGCCGCAGTGTACCACGGGTGACGTTGTCGTCCTGGTGTCACAGTCCGCAATGGAGCGAGGTGGTTGATGGCGTTAGTGAGGTTAGCGTTGAGTAAAGATATGCAGTCGTCAAGTGATGAAGTGGTGAGAGATGACCAGTCACATTCGCTAAGAAAGTCTCTCAGCTTCTCAGCGCTGATTCCTTTAAAGTTTCTGTATGAGTATGTATTTGGTACGTAGCGTGGAATCTGTACGTCGAGAGTGGCTGTGATAAGGTCGTGTCCGTTGATGAAAGGTGCGTTTGTCTTCCAATATAACTGCAGGCGATCCTGCTCGTCGATTAGGCACAGATCAAGCCAGGTGTCAGAACCCTGTTTATGGTGTGTGGCACCATAGGGAACGGACGAAAGAGAGTTCTCATCAATGAAGGCCCTGATGAAATTGGCATTTTCAGATGAGGATAGTTGGTCAGAGTTAAAGTCCCCCATTATAACCTTCGTGGAGTAGTTGTGCATGTGAATTGTTAGTTCGTTAATAAAGTTAGAGCCTTGGAAAAAAGGAGCATGAGGTGGACGATACACAACCCCCACGAAGATCGGAGAAACTCCCTTGGCCGATATCTCACAAAAGAGGTATTCAGGCTTGCCTGGCTTGCCGGACCATTCACCGTCGGATGATGAAATAACACTAACCGTCAGAGATTTGTGTATATAGAGGGCCACACCTCCACCGTTTCTGTTTCTGTCTCATCTGTAGAGCAGGTAATCATCCAGCGAAGGGCTGGATGTCACCTTCTCGCTTAGCCAGGTCTCAGTAACAGCTATTACGTGGAATAAAGAGCGAGTGGATAAAAAGAGCCTGATCATCTCAATGTGACCCGTGAGAGAGTTCGCATTAAAATAACAGACCCTTAGACCTTCAGACAGAGATACCTTAGAACCCGATGAAGACACGGCGGATGAGCTTGATGGCGGACGTGGTGGGATGAAATGTATGTGTGGCAGCTTCATTGTGGAGTGATGTTTACGGCGAGCGGGATCCGAGCTAAAAAATTATCCAGCTCGGCATCGGTGGTAATGACGGTGGCATGCTCGTTGTCATCGTTGCAGCGTACGAACAATCTCCCGTCCCTGACGAACGTTCGGCAGCCCTGCCTCCTCTTGTCTTCCAGCCTAGCCCGTGAACGCAGCTTCGGGACGTCGGTGGGGAGTAGCTCATTGATGTTTATGAGCCCTTGGTGGTCAGGGCTCAGAGAGAGAGAGAGAGAGAGAGAGAGAGAGAGAGAGAGAGAGAGAGAGAGAGAGAGAGAGAGAGAGAGAGAGAGAGAGAGAGAGAGAGAGAGAGAGAGAGAGAGAGAGAGAGAGAGAGAGAGAGAGAGAGAGAGAGTTGCATGCGACGAATGGTAGCGCGAACTTAGAGATATTTTGTAACTTTTGGGTTGCAATGAAGAGTGAATTGAATCTTATACTTTGGTGTGTTTCTTCCAGTCATCCCTGTGTAACTCGACTTGATGCAATCTAGCGAGACTTCTTCCGAGTTTGGAAATGGAACATTTTAGAAATAAAAATCATGTAGATAAGAGGCCGAGAAACGAAAGTAAAAATTCGTTTTCACGGATTTTTGCCACGTCACACAATAATGAAATGATACTTGTTAATATTGACATGTGGTTTGTACACAAATTTAAGAAACAGCATTTAGATATGTAAATTTTTAATGACAGTTTAAATCTAAAGATATGAAAGATTACGATAGCTAAGCGATCAAGACACTTAATTCACAACTTTAAAATCCCAAGTTCAACTCTTTGCGAGACAAAGTTTTTTTTATTATAATATTTTATACTACAGTGTGGCTAAAATCTGCTTTTAAGTTACGCCTATGTGACTACAGTAGTTTTTTTTGCACCGTGTGAGTGCACTCGTTAATCTCGGGCGCTAACCTTGATGTGCAAATAAGGACTACTTTAGTCACTAAAAGGTGCGACTTGTGGATTTTATCAGTCTGTGCTACAAAACTTTATACGATACTCGTGACTAAAGGAGGTTCACCACCAAAATCATTTTCTTAGGAAATTGATGAAACTTTGCAATTTAAAATGAATGATGAAACTTTAAAATTTCAGATCAATCCGATGTCTAGAAGCTTAGATATAAGGACTTAAAGTTTGGACGATTAACACGCGATCCCGTTGCTGGGCCCGCGAGCCCGCTGAGTCTCTCGCTTTCCGACGCGGCGAGTCTAACGATGTGTGCGTGCGGCCTGTAGAGGCGCATTCAAAAGTATCTGCGCTGCAGAGAGGGGGAAGCCATGCTGAGAGCGCAGCTAAAAAGCTTTGAGAAAACGTTTTTCCCGAGTTAAAATTACGATCTTATCGATTATTCAATAATAAATTATTGATAACTACCCTAGTGGAAATGGAAATTGTGCCGCACTGTGCCATACTGTGCCAAGCTGTGCCACACTGTGCTACATATATACCAATTCGAACATTTGGTAAAAGCTTAGCACAGTTTGGCACAGTGTGTAGCTCGCAAATTTTCGTCCTACCATATGCGCCATCTATCGTCAGGTTCTCTGCTACTTGGTTGTTGCTCTCTTCTGTCACTCGCTTTGGTTCGTGATATTGGTAACTTCCTCTTCTTTATTCTCGATGTGTTATTTTGCTTCTCTTTAACCATCTGACTTTCTTCTTAATCAATATTCCCCGTAGGCCATTTCTCATATATTTCAATGTCTTCCAATGTCGTACTTCTTCTCATGTTTTTCGAGGCTTTCTCTCCTCTAGATTAGCTTCTAGTCAATAAAGGCTACACCTGCACCTTTAAAAGAAGAAAAACAGAATCTATAGTAGATCTGTCTTATGTTAGCAGATATTAAATGGGCTTAGTTGACAAGTAGATCATCAGTGAGTACATGCAAATAACTATACAAATAGTGATCACGAGGCAATAGAGCTAAGTAAGTCAAAGTGAAAAGTAAACGCGAGTTCAAAGCAAAATAGAATTAGCTGGAAAGTGGTGTATGGCAAGCAAGTATTTTTGCTAGCATTAGAATATACGCAGTTGTTTATCTCGAACTGAAAAGTTGAGCAAGTGATAAGTATAAGTATACGAGCCTGCTATGCCGCCATGTCAGAAGAGTACCAAATTAGAAACGACTGCCATGATACTAGTGGGATAAAGAAATCAAGAGTGCCTGTAGCGAGTGTCTTACTATACTAGGAAGCAGGAACAGCTAGTAAGAAAGAAGTAGTAGAAGATTGGTAAAGGCAAGAAAATAGTAGACGCCCGAGAAGCCTATAGAATTGCAGGACGAGATCGAGTTAGATTAAACATACAAAATCGAGGCAAGGACAATCAATGAAGCTATTTCCCCAATTACCGCAGAGAAACTATTGACTGCATGCAAAATGGTGGGAAAGAACAAGGCTCCAGGCCCGGATGAAGTCTTCGTGGATGATTAATAATCTTAGAACGAGTGAAAGAACTCAGAGTGAGTTCCGACAAAAGGAAAGGGTTGAGTGAGTGAAGGGTTCTTTTTAATTAACACACGCGATTTCGCGGTACACAAAAAGCACTTGCTTTGGCATAAAAACCCTCACGGTTTAGAGGAAAAAGCCTCAGCAAGTGTAAGCTTTATTGAAAATAAGGAAAGGGAAACTATACAAATAAAAGAAAGAGAACAGTGACTCTAAAAGAGAAAAAACTCATGTGAAAGAACGCACGCAAACGTAAAGACGCGAGGTACCTTTTCCGCACGCAGAGAGAGCTCTCTTACCGCAAAGACAAACGCAAAAACCGCCGCTGAAGAGGGCGTTGAGCAGGCCTCGTCGTAGTTCGCCGCTGCTTCCGTCCTGGTCCTGGAGGTCTGGAAGCCGGGCCTGGGGAGCGAAAGGATGGTCCGCAACCGTGCACCAAGCGCGCCCCGACGTCTCGGGGAGCCAGACGCTTGGCACGAGGGCAACAAGGGGTGTTGCCGCTGTTCGCTCGCCCCGAAGGAGTCACGTACAACACGTGGACACCTTCGCCAACAAACCTTAAGACTATCGCCTCGAGGCACACTCACACACTCGCACAAATACACACACGCGAACGACGCGATCGCGAATTTTCCGCTAAACACTACAAACAAGGCGCAGAACGAGGTGAACAGTGATAGCTCTGAGAAGAACAAGTCACTGGCTCACCGTACAAAGAAAAAAAATCGAAAAGCGTAAGGAAGCCAAACGTGCGAAGCGCTAGGCAGTCCGAACAGGAATCCGCGCGCTCGCAAGCAGGGCCGGCGGCGCGCAACTCGGCGCATGCGCGCGCGCTCTCAACGTCGCAACGGAGAGCGCGCAGCGGCGCGAAATTCAAAAAGCCTAAATTTACACCTACACTACTTGAACGAATAAAACGAACTGAACAGTGGAATTATATAATTTATATCTCAAAGAAGAAATGTTCCCTACGGGCGAGTAAAAAAAAACGCCTTGTGCTGCTAAAAAAAGAAGATACTCTACCTGAAAAAGCCGCATCATAGAGACCACTATGTATGCTGGACAGTGTATGCAAGACACTGTCTGATCAGCGATGAAAGGGAAAATATGAAAAATAGGATACAAAAAACTGTGCTATTGACATGTCAAAAATGCGTTCAACTTTGCCAACTGGAGTAAGATAAAGGAGTCACCCCATAAACAGGAGGTATCTTTGTATATAAGAAGGATTGGTAGTAGAATTCTGTCCTTTTGGTTGTAAGACCAATATGATACAGTTCTATAATTGATAGAGTTCTAAGGTTAGAAGTACTTAAAGTACATTGCAGTGGTACAAGTAGCAAAAAAAAAAAACCAATGTAGTGGCAGATATTACTTGGGAGGCTATTCTTTTGTATAATTCACGAATGGCTGATTAATGGGATCCGAAACCCATCTTTTACCGACTGTATCAGTGCTCGACAGAAAATAGCATGCAACTAAAGAAGTGCAATGAATTATGAAAAACCAAGAGTTAGTTGTCCTTCCTTTTATAAACATCTATCACAGTTCCAAGTTTCAAATAAAAATATTAACGCATTAATAAATAGCATTTGAACGAAAATCAGTAGCTGAAGCGTGAGTATGCTGAGAATTTCGCATACTCTTATTTTTCATAATCTTTTCTTTATCCTCCCCCTTCATCTTAGCAACAATAAATTGTCCGCTTTTTCTCGCAAATTCGAACCCTGCGTTAACCTTTAGCGTATCATGTAAAAACTCCATTACCTATGCTTTAAAATCATTACCACCCGTATTCACGCCTCTAATTACAATAGTGTCTTTTATTTCTTTCCTCTCTTAATCATACAATAATTTTTGCATTATAACTACTCTCTCTCTCCCCTCTCTCTCTCTCTCTGATACGACGCGCTGCTTTTACCGCTCCATCCGCTTCTGAAACTCCATACGGAACCCCTGCCTCCCTCTGTTGTCGTGCTCTCTAAGCTAGTGGCCGACCTAGTGGTCTGCATTTCCTGCCATTCGTTTCCAATTCCTTTATTTGATTTTCTAACATTTCCAAACGCTCTCCTATTTCTACCAAAGCCGCGCTCATCGCTATCTTAGCTTTTTGCATCTCTACCTTTTCCTGCTTAATCTTTCTTACCTCATCTCTAATTTTATTTTTGAACACACGCATATCATCCTCCCGCTTCTCTAACTCGCGCCGTTTTTCAGTCTTGTCCTTCTTGGTTTTGCCCTTTTCCTCTTCCGCGAAGTTTACCTTCTTTGTCAGCTTCTGGTCGAACGTTGTTTGGGTTCCAGTACGGCCTCCTCCTTTGCTCTTGTTGTCCTCGTCAGTTTCCGCCTTCTTCATCTGCGACGATCTCGTATACGCACCGCCGCCGACCATTGCTCTACGCACAAAAAAGGACTCCCTATAACCAAGTACAAGCAACAGCACAGTTACTACACTTAGAGGGGAATCTGCGAAGAAGCAGACTCTAAGTGAGATTTAGAGATTGATGGTTGGATCTCTTCTTCTACGCTCCCTGATAGGACATAAAGTAGGGAAGGACGAATAGACAGGGTACATAGAGTAAAGATAAAACTGAGTGCTGATTGAGACTAGATTATATTAAACTATGTACAAGTTGACTAGGTTTGTTCACACCGGCGGACACGCCGTGACTGATTGATGAAAGTGACTGAGCTTACAAGCTCCCCGTGCGCTCGCTACGTCGTGGTGCTTGGTGGTGGTAGGAGGAGACCGCCACAGAGATGGTATAAACAAGATGGAACTCCAACAATAAGCGAATAGAGCGATGAACAAGGCTGGACATAGGGTAGTTAATTACTACCTCATGCAGTTTTTGAGCGGACATGGGTGCCTCTAAGCTTACCTGCACAGTTTTAAGAAAGATGGCTGTCCAAACTGTTTAGTATGTTTAGAAACAAATAAAGATGCCTAGCATGTCTTCTGCGATAGCTTAAGGTATCAACGGGAGTGGGAAGAACTAGAACGTTTTCTTTACGGCAAGAGTGACAGATGAGTCACTCATAACACTCATAACAACTACACGGGCGTCGGAGAATAGGTCGCGTGTAGTAAGCAATTACATAGTAGCCATCCTTAAGAATGTTAGAAAAGAAGAAAAAGACGGAACAAATAGATAAGTATCAGGTTCCTGGCTGTACAAAAGATGACCGGACACTGCTACACAAAATAGACTACCGGACGACGTAAAAATAATAAAACGAGTTACATCCTGAACCTTTAATCATCTTAGTGGATGGAGTTGTACGGAAATATAAAACTTTAAACGAAAAACCGGCTAGACTAATTAGCCTAGCCGGTTTTTCGTTAATCCCCATTAATTAATGAGTCTTACTGAAGTATTGTCTAATAATAGTGCTGGTACACGGAGAAAAAAAAAACGTTGCGCTTACTCAAAATCTAAGTAAATTTAACCTGGGTCGTTCAGTAACAGACTATCAAGTAAATCTAAATCGCTCGCGTAGTTTCAACTGAATGAACAGTTCGGCAGTTAACTCCAGTACTAAATAAAATTTGTAAATGAAAATTGCATAATATATATTATTACTATGCTCGACATTGCCTTAGTCATAGTTTGTTTGTGAAACCAAAAAGAAGGCCATATAATAATAAGAAGAAGAATATGCTTGACTGTGCCGCGAAAGGAACTCAAACAGAAGTTATGGGCACAAAGGAAGGTCGGCGCAGATCCGACTTCTCGGACGAAATACTCTATATTGTATCCATATATTTCTCTTTCTTTCTCTCTCTGTCTCTCGTTTCTCACGCTACACCATACTAGTATACTTCTTTAGGTTAGGTGTGCCCCGGCCGCCCCTTTTCGCTGTCGCGCGCAGTTACGTAGATTTTACAAAAGTCTGTAGTAGCATCTACTCAACGGCTTTACTTAAGTAGCTGCAGTAAACGCTACTGTTCTTTTTTATCCATGTAGAGATCCGGTTCCGGATGGTAACGTTTACAAAGCTTGCTCTGTCTAGGCCCAAATATAAAAAAAAACATAAGGAGTGCTGTAAAGTGCGTTGGCGAAAGATTGAAGGCTACTCACACCCTTATATTGGTACTGTTGCGCATACTTTTCACTTAGGACAGTCGCGCTTTCGATGCGTTCATCAGGCTCGTTGTCCAACATTCAAGCCTCTTTCACACTTGCTAAAATATATGTTCAGGCTGATCCCTTGCCTAAACAATACCTTACTGCTAGATGATACTGTACTTTTGTTGAACCACTTTTAGCATTGTGCAGTTTTTCGGTATTTATCATGACTGTTTTACCACTAACTCACTTTTGTTAAACTTAGTTGGTTGAGTTTGGCCAGTCAAATTGCAGTATGTTTATTTTCTGGGTTTTTGCTGTTTTGCTTTATGAGTTGCTATCGTCCTGCTTAGCTCGCTTACTTTGTCTTTTTCTATTAGGAATCTTTAGATATCACTGTCGTCATCCGCACGCCGATGAACCGGCTACTATCGTAGCATGCCTTACACTGTTAGAAAAAAATGTTGATCTACAGTAGGATACGCAGTAAAAATTATTGTTTACTCTAAAAATACAGCCATAAATTGTTGCAGTAAGAATTTTAGTTTATTTTTTAATGGAAGTGGAGCACTAAAAATACATCAATTAAAATAAAAATTAGTCATTGAAACATACTCAAATTTAAAAGATTTCTGTAATTATTAACTTTTCTCAAAATTAAAATTTTATTATTTGAAAAGATAGAAAGATAGAATGCTATTAATGATGAATTCATAACAATTATTACTTCCAAATATATCTAGTAACTTGTTCTTGTTAAAAATATTTTGACAATTTCAGAATATTTTGAAACTTGATAATACTAAGTCACAATAAAAAAAGCTTTATCATTATATTTTTTCAGATCGCATTTAACGATATTGCTGAAGAAATAATACCTCTTATTGATAATAACGCAAATCCTAGAATCTATCCTGCGGATAATGATGTTGTTATACACGAAAGTAGAACTACTGAAAACGAACCAAATCTGCACCCTGAAAATGTACATATAATTGGCTTTTTTAAATTTTGCTAAACTCAAATTCATGAATATTTTATCATATCGAGTCCAAATTTATCTATTTTATTCTAATCTTTAATATAAAAGTTGCATAAAGCGCATTTAAAATTGCCTATTCTTAGAATAAAACATGGCACAGAGCAATTACTCGAGTTTAAAATGTTTAATCTACTTATAATTTAGTTCAAATAAATAGTTTAAAGTACTTAATTGTTTATAGAATTACTTATCACAATATACATTCAATTACATAAATTCTATATTTAATTAATTTTTTCAGGATATTTCAAGTGTAATCATGATAATGATAGAAATTTTCATCTACCAGAAGATTTATTTGGAAACGATTCAGAGTTTTATTTTGATGATGAAATGAAAAAATAAAAAACTTAAAAGATTTGATGAACACAAAAGGATTTTTTGACACAATTACGACACCTGTTAATATAAGTAGAGGCGAGCTACTGTTAATGCTTTTAAAATTTTGTTTAATGAATCATACATGTCAAGCAGAAATGTCGAATTTGTTCAGATTTATTAATGCTATTTTTGCTGAACCTATATTACCGGAATCACGATATATGTTAGATATAATTCTAAATCCGGACAATAACACTGAATTATATGGGTGCTGTCTAACATGTGGAAATTGCCTTGGAAAATTAGGTGAAGTTGATGAAAAGGTGGTTTGCAATATTCGTCAAAATCAAACAGATCTATCTACTTCATCGTGTGAAAATTTATTTGCAATTCTTGATACCTCAAAATCAATATCTGATATTATCAGCAGTCATGAGGATTATTATAATTATATTGTGAAAGAAAGAGTTTATGAAGAAAATCATATGAAAGATATTTTTGATGGTAAAATGTATCGTGACTTTGTATCGGCACTTCCTGAACAAGACAATTAAATGCTCAAAATATTCGATTTGGCCTGTGTATCTAATGGTACATGAAATTCCTGTTCAAGATTTAGCAAAATTGTAACATGCTGTTTATGGTTTAATAAAATCAAACCGCCCATGGAGACTTTTTTATATTCACTTGTTAATCAAATTAACAGCTTATTCCGTGACGGTATTAATTGTACCATACAAGGAGAAGTGAGAAAGTTAAAATTATTCGTACTTCTTTGCTGTGTCGACACGATTGCTAGAGCTCCTGTTCTCGGAAAGAAGCAATTTAATGCTCACTTTGGTTGTGATTGGTGTGAACATCCTGGTGAATGGTGTGGAGGTAGTATGAGGTATCCTATATTATTTGAGACACCTAGAGAAAGAGATAAGGATACGACAATAGATTACATGTTACAAGTAGAATGTATGGAAAATCCAACTCCTATTTATGGCATCAAATCTGTATCACCTCTGATTAATTTACCACATTTTGATATTATCAACGGTTTTGTACCGGACTACATGCATTGCTGCTTGCTTGGAGTTGCGAAGCAAATTACTAATTATCTGCTTGATAAATGCGATACGCATCTTATTGATGATTTAATCAAAAGTATCAAGGTCCACATGTTGTAAGTCGCTTGTCTAGACCACTTTCAGACAGAAACTATTGGAAAGCACGGGAGTGGGAAAATTGGATCATATATTATAGCGTCCCAATTCTAGCTTCTAAAATCTGTAGTGAAATGCTTCATTACTGATCATGTCTATCGCCGTGTTTAAACACCCGAAAAATATAAGAACGCTTCCACGCCTTAGGAAAATACCCATTAGTCAACATCTTGTTAAAAATATCGACTATGGGCCTCTCCAAGACTGGCCAGCAGCGCTTAACAAAAACATTACATTGTCCGTACCAGGGTTCGCCGTGCATTTCAACTCACGGACGATAAGGCGCAGATCCTCCGCCAAAACACTTACATTGGAAATAAGCTCGTGCGAATCAAGAAGACGATTCAAAGGGCTAGTTGGACTAGAGTTATAAACTGAATTGAAATGGGAGGAGAACAAGTTAACCGTTTCAGGCTCCGATTCAGCCTTTAAATCATCAAGATACGTTGTAACTGGAATACCAGCCTCGCCCTTCAAACCCTTGACAAATGATCAGAACGCGTTTATCTTGGACCTAAGGCCGGTTTCCACAGATTGAACATAATCCCGGTACCGAGATCTCGACATCCGGATACAAACGGCGCGGAGCCTCTTAAATTCAATTTCATCGTTGGTTTCGCCAGTGAGCTTCCACGCTTTATGAGCCAACTTTTTATCTCTAATAGTACGTATAAGTTCTCGATCATACCATACAGGATATGTACTAGGATTCGATCTCGACAAAGGAACCTGTTTGCTAATACAGGTGCCCACAACATTATAAAAACCGCACAAAATATCATCGAGATAGTCACTAGAAAGGATCGAATCCCAGTCCACATCACTAAGATGGTTAACAATTGATTCGTAATCGGCAGCAAAAAAGTTACGTTTTGACACAGGTACAAAATCACTATCACAAGAAATATTAACATTAAAAGCACTCGGAACGTGATGACCATCGGTAGGCACAAGCTGTTCATTCAGTTCAAAGAGATCGATGAAATCAGGAGATCCAAACAATAGGTCCAACGAGTAGTCCTTCGATGGATGTGGTGGAATAAGTTGGGACAGTCCCAAAGATGAAAAACAGCCGCAGATGAGTTTAGCCTTCATGCGATGACCCGGATCCACATAGCCAGTCTGAGCAAACTGTAGTGGATTTGAGTGCCATGTGACGTAAGGAAGATTGTAATCTCCCACCATAACAAGCTGACAATCAGCATTGGCCTCAGCGACGATCTCCAGCCCATCGACATACTCCTGGTATCGTGTCGTATCGGAATAAGGCTGAAGATAGACCGCACCCAGGATCATGGTAATGTCTGGAAGTGAAATTCTGATGAAAATTTGCTCGAGTGAGGATTCGACAAATAATTCAGAGGAGTTGATGTGATTCCTTACAGCAACAAGAACGCCGCCACCTCTTGAGACCCCAACAGCCTGAAGGTCACGATCCCTTCTATAAATCCGATAGCCAACCAGTCCGAGCTCGGCAGATAATAAAGCGGGTTGCAGCCAAATCTCTGTAAAAACGATGATATCCGGTAAATAAGCCAGTTGAAGAAGATTTGAACGAAGATAGGTTAGCTTATTTACCAGTGAGTGGGCATTTTGGTAGTAGATGGTGAGCTTGGCTTTATCCGCAACACAACAATTAGCTTTGATGTCTGTTGGCAAGAAAAAACCCCTGACTCTTTTTGGCGTCAATGAGAGCTAAACTGTCCCGAACAAATTTGACTGTCTTGGGCCTGTCAGGATGGTCGCGATTATGCTTGCTCGCCTCCTCAAGCAGCTGACGACGACGTGCGCGCTGGGCTAGTGTAAGGTCTGCGGCAACAGAAATCCCAGATGGAAGCAGACTTCTGTGTGTGATAATACGGATCACCTCAAAACTGGTGCTGAACCTTACAACTATTGGAGGGAAGGCCCCTCGATAGGTCGGCCTGGCAAACCTCCTAACGCTGATCTTATCAAGACCCAGGCTGTAAATCTTGCCCAAGATCACCCTGACAGTCGCCAAATCAGAGTCTGACTCGCCAACTGGAACGTCGTACAGAAGGAGGTTGCGTGAGCGGTACAGTTGGTCCTGAACTTCCGACGCAGAGTCAAGAGAGGCAAGAGCCTGGACAACTCGGCCATCGGGCAGTGGTGTAGAACCGTCTCCAGACACGACAACCGGATCAGCCAGAACAGCAGATGGGCGCTCCTCAAGGGCCCTCAAACGGGCATCCAGCTTAGCGACTTCCTCACGTATAGCACGCCTCTCCGTCCTGTCCTGCTCCAGCTGAGAGTCAAAGCGCGCAAACCTGTCGTCAATACCAGTCAGGGACTCCCTGATCGTAGCTACCCTGCAGCAAGTTCTTCAGCTCCTCAAATTAATCATCGAAAACTGAGGCTTGGGCGGGGGCAGGAGACACCACCACTGACTCAGACGCTCCGACGGCAGCCGACACTAGGACCGAGGCAGGCACACGCGATCCCCCGATGCTCAGATGGCCAAAGGAAACGGAAGTCGAAGGTCCGAGACAGAGGTTACAGACCACTTTGTCAAGGTCATCGCTACACTTAACACAACCCGACAAGCCAGCACATTTCTCGTGGAAGCGACGGTTACATTTTGCACAGTCAAGGTCACCTTGACCAAAACGCACGCAGTTCACATATGCGCAACCGATACAACTGCTCAATCTCGGATTACGCTTGGTAACCAACGAATCATCTATTGGCATGACTCTGCCGTCCGAGGATGCCACACGGATGAAAAGCTTCCATTGAGCGACATTGCTGAAATCACAATCCGCAGACGAGGCACAACACACAAAATGCAATAAATGCGAAGAAAAGCCGAAAAACGATAAAATACAGACTCAAGTGGACGAAGTCAATGTGCAGTCAGCCGTTGGTACGGCAGTGTCCTTTTACACCCGTATACGCAGTGATACGAATAATTTTGTGAGAGTGGATTTTCGAGCGTGAAGGTTACTTAAACAAAATTAATTCGCACCGACACAGCCTGCGGACACAATATAAAAGGCTTTAGCACTCAAATAAATCAACTTAAAAATAGTTCGACTCCACGTGGTCGGGCAAACCTAACCTACAGAGACACTTGAATACTCGCACTCAGCTTACACAATAAAGCTAAAAATTTTGCACTATTTTACACTCAATTTACCCAACAACTAGACTAGATTAAAGCTAAATAACTAACACAATCAAACTCCGCACACATTCATTGTAAGCAAACAGCGCTAAATTTAGCGCTAAGTCTTGTTCAACCAAATCACATCACGCAAATTTTGAAGCTAGGCGTAGAGCATGGCAGCTGGAAACGATGATGAGGCGAGACGCACCAGGAGATCAAGCTGGAATTCACAGTTCGTTCCAGGAAAATCGTGTCAAAAAGCCAGAAGTGATGCCAAGATGGCTGCAGGGGGTCTTCACACACGGATGCCTTGTCGATGAACAGTACGATGAAGATTTCTCTGCGAGCGTCGAACCCCGGCCAATAAAAATTAGCACAGTCCGAACCTTGCAAAAAAGTGCGTGCAAGAAACTATAAACAAAGAGCCCGAAGGCAGATAAAGGCAGAGATAATCCAGTTAAAAGCAGGAGCGATTGAAAGTGCGTGTGCTTATATTTACCGTTAGATGGCGTCCGTCGGTTATCGCCAGTTCGGTAGCGTGTAACTCCATTTCTACCATCTTTGTACTAGCCTCTGACTTTTCATTCGGATGTGCGGCTATATACTCCGTCCACTCCTTGTGATTAAAGTTTTTCCAATATTTACCCGAATCCGACTCTTCTTCATCCTCCATTTCGACTGACAGACCCCTCGGTTCGACAACCTGGGGAGCGGCGTAAATAATCGGCCCAGGATTTACTGGGTAGATCGACGCGACTAATAATTCAACCCCAAGTAATTCGCGGGTTCCAGGGGGTTGAGCTGAGCTCTCGCTACTCCGTTTCCGAGGCTGGAGGACTTTGCAATTTGAGCTCTCACGTACTGTAACCCCTTCCTTGTTGCACAACTGGCAATATACCTGACGTGCTAACCTTCTCCCGATTGTTGGCCTAGGCCCGCGGACATTGGCCATGAGTCGGTTAAGTTGCGCTATCCTAGTCATAACTTTCTTGCAGACGCGTTCAGTTTCGTGTCTAGAGTTAGCCCTAAATACTTGGCCGATGGTTCCGTCATTATAGTCTCACCGCCTACCATCTTAGGTATGATGGTAGGTATTCGCTTTCTTGTCAAGATAACGATTTCGGTCTCAATCAGCGCTAATGTCAGTTCGTGATTTGCCATCCACCATAGCACTCTACTTATAATCGCATTCAACTTCGCTTGCGCGATGTCTACGTTTCGTGCCGTTATAACCGTGTAACGGTTTAATTTTCCCCAGGAGACTGGATAGTCAGTCAGTTCCAGGATCTGGATAGGGGAAAGGGGCAAAAAAAGAGTCTGTTTTTATATTTTTAATAATAACAAAATATATTTCTTAAGTAAAGAATAGCAATTTGCAATCAGTTGCTAAATCCCGGCTGATGAATTGTTTAAACTAACGCGGTTGACAATTTACAAGAATATCTACGCGATTTCGTTACAAGAATGATTCGGTGTTCGCGGCTACGGTGTTTCGGTACGGTGGCGCTTTGACGGATCGGTGGCGGGTTTTGAGGTTAGGAATTCATTCGGTATGGTGGAGTCGCACGGCTACGCTGATCCGAATCTGCGTACAGTAACGGGGTTTTGAGGTTATCCCTCGGATTTGTGGAGTTGTGTGGGCACGGCTTCACAAATCTTCGTCGCTCGTCTCGTTCCTCTCTTTATCCTGTGTGCGCACAGAGATAAAGCGAGTCGTGAGATGTCGGCGTAAGGCTGTGTTTGTTGGTTAGCAACTTACCTTTATTTCACGAGGACGTAAGCGCACGACCGGGTGAATCGCCGGTGGTGTAATTGTTACTCCCTCATCCCTCTCGGCTCATAACAGTATTTTATTATTTTTTGTAGTAAATTTCGAATTTATTAATCAGTACATTTTTACATTTCATACAATATTCTCACAAAAACTTTTTTTAATATTGTAAGCAAACTATTATTTTTTGTAGTAAATGTTAAATACATAAATAAGTACATTATTACATTTTGTGCAGTTTTCAAACAAAAGTTTTTTATTTACATATCATTCATTTCATTCCAAAATTTTTCAAATGCATAAAATTTAAATTGCTTTCTTATCACTTTGAAAAGCTCCATATCAGCAATAGTACAATTAAAATGAAAATTGGGCTATAAGTTTTTCTTACAGTAAAAGATGTAGATAAGGCTCTTTCGGGATTCTTACTCTTGATACAACCTAATTTTTGAAGTGGCATCTTTTGAACAAGATATTCTCGATGTTCTTGAAGCATTGTACACACAGTTCTTTTTTTGGACATTATTTCTTCGTCTTTTTCTCTTAAATTGCTGAGCCATATCGTAAACCAATGTAATTCGCAGTCACAAAGCAATGGATTATCTGTAAAGAAAATATTAAATTTAAAGTTTTCTGAATGCAATAAATTTAAAATTAACATTTGATGTCAAATAGTAGAAGACATTGCATTTGTCATAAAATAAAGGTTTGTTTCTCTTCAGTTATTGAATCGAAAACTCAGAAAAGATTACAAATCAACATAATATATTATCTTACATTATATTTATTTATTTATTTATTTATCAAACCACTTACAATGCATTTAGAAGGCATCCTATAGAGGTAAATAAAATTACCTGTACATAGGAAATGGTATAAAGAAAAGCTTAAAAACTAACCTAAAACTAAACAAGAAAGAAAAGTAGAAAAACAAAACAAGTATGTACTTTGCATACTCGTTGTGCTCCCCACCTTTCCAGCCCTTTCATACTGTTGTTGTAAAAATTGTTACTCATGATTGTGTTTATTTGTCTTTTCTAGCTACTAATATTCATTGCAAAAAATACACGCAATTGAATAAAGTTTTGAATTTGAATACGCAAATAACGATGATAAAACTTTTTAATGTTTAACAAAATACTTATTAATAATATATTTCCATATAGTTTATACTATAACTTTCAAAAATACTTATTTACATAAAATGTCTATTTGAGATCTCTTACATTGCGTTGGTTAATTGTAAAATACTAGTACTTAAAATTTAAGAGTTTTTCCATAATATATTGCATTCATTTTCTTTGATGTATTCTTTGAGTTTTGTTTTAACTGGTAGCTTACTACCACTTAATTCTTTCAGATCTCTTGTTAAATTGTTAAAAATTTTAATTGCTACATAGTAACTATTCTTAGTAGCTATTGTCTTAGATATTTTAGGTATTTGAATATCTTTGTTTCTTGTTTTGCTCGTCGAGTTAATATATTTTTGTCTTAGATTTTTATGATGGTACAAGATTGATTGATAAAGGAATAATTGTTTTACGTTTAGCGGGTATTTTTCTTTTATAAATTTGATTTTACAAATAATTTTCATGATTTTATTTTGTACTCCTTGAATTAGTTTAAGGCAAGTACCATAAGCTCCGCCCCATGCAATTATTCCATAATTAATTATGCTATGAAAGAAAGCGTAGTAATCAGTAAGTAGTGTTTTAGTGTCCATGATGTTCTTAATTTTAGCAAAAATAAAGATCAAATATTTGTTTTTTTTTTTTTATAATATAATCAACGTGTTTATCCCATTTCATATTAAAATCGAAGATTAATCCTAAATATTTATGGAATTCAACTCTTTTTAATGATTTGCTATCTAGCCTTATATCAACTGGTAATGGCACACTATCACTATCACAAATTTCCAAATCTCATGACAACCGTTTTCTCTACATTTAAAGACAATTTATTTACTGCTAGCCATTTCGCTACGGTTTTTAAATATTCATTCATCCTTTCCTCTGCCTTAGCCCACGTATCGTCACTCGAGATGACGATGGTGTCATCAGCGTAGGACAGGATAGAATCATTTGGCATATCTCTCAGTAGATCATTCACGTATATTATAAATAGTAACGGCCCTAGTATAGTTCCTTGAGGAATTCCAGTTGTTACGGTTTTATCTTCACTCATACAATTTGGAATTTTTACTCTTTGTTTCCTACTATCGAGACAGCTGATAAACAAATCTAAAGCAGTCCCTCTTACACCATATAGTTCTAATTTTTTAAGCAGAATTTTGTGGTTTACCATATAAAAAGCCTTGGATAGGTCTAAAAAAGCAGTTATCAGAGATTTGCTTTTATCCAAATTGTTGTAAATTAAGTTTGTTATGTAATTTAGACAATCTGTGGTGCCTCTATTACTAACAAAACCAAATTGTTTGTCTGATATTATATTATGTATTTCCATAAAATTGTAGAGCCTAATAAAAATTATTCTTTCAAGGATTTCCGCAATGTTTGAAATGAGGGATATAGCCGGTAGTTAGACATCAGAGTCTTAACCCCAGTTTTATAAGTAGGTATAACTTCAGCCCTCTTGAGGGCTGAAGGCCATACTGATTTCTCAATGCATAAGTTATAGATGTATTCCAATGGTGAAAGAATGTAATCTGCTATAGTTTGAAGGGCAGCTACACTTATATCATCCACTCCACCTGCTTTTTTTTCATGGAGCATATTATTTCATGTATCTCTATCGCATTCGTAGGTCTGATGAACATTGATTGATTATTACTGATTGGAAGTTTTACCTCATTTTCGTCCGGTACGACAATATGATTACTTAATGTTACTCCTATTGTACAGAAATACTCATTCAAAGTGTTTGCTATTTCCGCCCTATTTTCAAGCTTTACGTTATTGTCATATATATATATTCAATTTGTTCCTTTTTTGTACAGTTGATTTACCTAACTTAGCCTTAATTGTTTTCCACAGTTTCTTTAGATTATCACTGTTTCGCTCTATGGTTTCGCGATCGTATTTTATCTTAGCATCTTTGATGCCTTTATTTAATATTTTTGAATAATTAATATAGTCCTGTTTCAAAATTTGACACGTTGGTTTGCTCTTCATTAAATTATACAAGTTTTCTTTTGTTTATTGTTATCCAGTTTTTGCGTGGTACAGAATCTTTCTTTTTGTTTTTGTTTGCTTTGTTTGTAATAGTAGCTTTATCAACACAGTGTTGTATTATTTCTATTAAAGATTCTATAGCACAATCCGGGTTATCTATGCTCAAGATAGAGTTCCAATCAATTATACTTGCCTCTCTTCTTAGTTTTTTGTTACAAATAAGTTTCGAAACTGTATGGTCATTTATCTGTGCAGTTTCTTGTTTAAAATTTATCATCAGAGGGTACTGATCATTGAAAGGATTTGTTAACTTGTATGAATCTATTGAAATATTATTTGACTTAACAAAGAAGTTATCTATGCATGTACTTCCATCATTGTTGGTGGAGGGTCTAGTTATCGTTGTGAAACAAGGACTATATTTGAATTACAAAAAATTATTTATATATTCCTGGCTAAATGTTTTTTCGAATAAGTCTTTTGTACTAAAATTACCGTCAAGTATATCCACATTGAAATCACCCACTATACAATAGTTTTTTATCTTTCTCTGGGTTAACATGAATTTTTTAATGCTATGGATAAATTCTGTTTTTGGTAAGTCATGTGATCTGTAGATCGCGGAGACTTTAAAGGCTTCACCAGTTATTAGTTTTATATTTGTGCTTATTATCTTTAGTCTATCTATCTCATCTATACTAGTACTTTCAAATATGTTATTCTTTATATAAAGCATTACCCCGTCAGATTTATTGATTACACTATTATTGTAATAACTCTTATAACCACCTAGGTGAAAGTACTCTGGATGTTTTAGCTTCCATGTCTCCGTGCACACTACAATCACTGGCTTCCTAGCTAGTCGCTCAATAAAAGTCTCAAATTTCGCAAAATTTGCATTTAGACTTCTTACATTTATACATAATATTAAGTTTTTAGTTTTATCATCATTAAGACTTTTATTGAGGGTTCGTATGTTATAATATTCTATTTCACTATTTCTTATTTCAATAAAGTCAATGTCTTCCATTATGCGCTTTGTTGTTCATTTTGCTCACTATTCCTGAGTTTATGCTATGCAGACTTGTAGTCGATAATCCAGCTGATATTTAAGCGAAACAAATGTTTTCCGGTTCTCCGGGCCACCAGCCCTACGTCACACTTTTTTATATATTACGTTTTCTAGTTATGAAAAAAATGATTGACTATAAAAAGTTTGAGCCTTAAAAATTTTTGACCTCATATATTTTGGGTCTTAAAAAATTTGGGTCATAAAAATTTTGGATCTTTAAAATTTTAACTTTCAAAAAATTTTGGTTTCAAACATAAAATTTTACAAATTTTGGATCTTAAAATTTGGGCCTAACAAATTTTTATTCTCACGAATTTTCAACCTTCAAACCATTGAGTCTTAAAAATGTTGAACCTTCAGAAAATATATAGATGGAGACGTGTTCGTAAATTTAGGTTGATCCTAACAAACTTATTTTAGGCATTACAAAATGTGGTTCTTACGAACTAATTTCAAAATTAAAATAAATAAATGTTTACTTTATTGTTGTCTAGCTTCATTTATTGTACATTGTGATTTTGCTGCTGCATTAGTTTAATGCTACAGTAGATTTCATATTTTCAGCGCTGTATTTAAAAAATACAGCATCTGATTTTCACATATACAGCGCTGCATGTAAAAACTGCTGCAGCCAATTCTAATATTTCCAGCGCTACATTTAAAAAATGCTACAACTAATTTTTACACATACAGCCCTGCATTTAAAAAATGCTGCAGCCGATTCTTACATTTACAGCCCAGAATTTACAAAATGCTGCACCCGGTTCTCTTATTTTTAGCGCAGAATTTACAAAATGCTGCATCCGGTTCTCTTATTTTTAGCGCAAAATTTACAATGCTGCAGCCCATTTTCATATTTCCAGTGGTGCACTTAGAAAATAGAGCAGCTGTTATAATATCGTACTATTTAAAATGTTTCGTGTTGTTCTACTTTAGCATTGTTCATTTATAGCAAATTTAAATGTGGTCTATCTTTTACTTTCAATAAAGCCACATATAACTAACCATGACTAAAAACTGACCATGGCAGATAGACGCCAACTTTATTGTATAACTGACCTTGTGATTTATTTATTGTCAATGTGGAACCTTATCTGTGAAAAAAATATTTTTGACGCATATTAAAAAGTAGTTCTTCTTTTGATGGTGATAAAGTTATTCTTGGTATCAAATAGTACATTATGATATGTGTGACTTAAATGGTTCTTTTTTACACGGCGCAGTTAGCACCCGAGCGTAGCGACTACTTTAGTCACAGATAGGTGTGACTTAACAGCGTATTTTAGCCGCGCTGTGCTATAATCTAATTTTTCGATGATCTTTCCCTTTAAAATTTCTGCTTGGATCAAATGCTTTAAAAACTGTTTAACTATTAATCGTGTTTCATTACGAAGACCTTCATTATTATTCTAATTATTTAAGGTAGTTTACCGGAATATTTATTTTCTAGTTGAATTGCGAAGCAAGTTTTCTTAGAATATTTTTTTAAAACAAGCTTATGATGTAAAATAGCAATACAAATCATGGAGAAAAAGTTGGATAGGGCAAGCGAGGTCTTTTCTAAGATACAACAATTCAAAGTTTTCATCCCATGCTATCAGTATATCTCTATATAGGTGCGCAGTATTCCTCTCTCTTACAAGTTTTGAGAGTATTTTGTACTTTAAACAATTTATATCACAATTCTAATGTTTGATACTATAAATTGGAAGGTTTTGACATTAGATAACACTGCATACTTTTTTAAATAAGGAATTTTCTAATGAAAACCCTGATTGAGCACCACTGCAGCCAGTGAACTACCTTAATAAAATTTCAATGACTCCAATTTTAAATTGTAATTTATGTAGAGGAAGTCCATTAGGAGTTAAAGATTTCAGAAATTCTATAGGTAACATAACATCTAAGTTTTCTTCATTATTATTTTCTGTTGTATTTACACTTAAATATTGAACGAAATGTCCTTTCATAATAGCTTGTATTTTAATATCAATATCGATTAAATCATCATTTAATGTTTTGTCATTGATTTTTATGTTATTTCCAAAGATTTCTGTAATAATGTCTCCTTTTGATATCATGTTAACAGGTATTTGAAATAGTTCATTGTCTTGTTCATAAAGATTTAGACGTTTTCCATGACCAACATTTAATAGACATTGTTTGAAATTGTCATCGTTGTTGGATACACGAAGGTTTTGATTCAATTTCATGCGTCTAAAATTTGTCCGCAAGTAGCTTTACTTCACTAAATTTTCGATAACTTAAATTCGATTACTGTGTCAAACTACCGGTAATGTTTGTCTAAAATCTCCTGAAACGAGCATAGATTTATCAACAAACGTTATTTTTAAATCACATAAATCTTGAAAAAGACGATCAACTGCTTCAAAAGCAAATTTCGATATCATTGATATTTCATCCCATATTATAATTTATACATCTTAAAGTTTTTTTTTATTCATAGAATTAGGTTTTACATTACATGTTGCACAATCATTAATATTCGGTGGTAATTTAAATGTTGTATGTACTGTTCTTCCATTACTAAGTAAGTTCGCTGCAATACCAGTCTAAGCAATACATAAAAATGGTATATTATGTAATTTTCAGTAATCTATTAAAACATTAAGTAAATAACTTTTTTCACTCCTTCCTGGTGTATCAATAAAAATACACTTATACTGTTTATAATTTAAACTTTCTAAAACTGTATAATGTATATTTTTTTGATTTATGTTAAGGGATCCAACTTTCTTCTGTAATTTATCTAGCATATTAGTTTCTTTATAAAAAAATGTCGCATTATCAAATCCTTCAATGTACATTGTTATATTAGGCAAATTAAAATCACTTAACGTCAAACCGTTTACTTGCATTACTTTTTCAATTGCATTTACTGCTATATTATCACCTGTACATTCTTTATAATTAGGATGATAAAAATTACTCTTACATTTTTAATATAATTCTCGTGCATTGATTGGGTTATGAAAAATACAAATAAAAGCAAACAATTCGCATAGCACTGTTGGAAACTTTATTTATACTGCTTGTTGTATACATTTGTCTCACTCTTCATCTTCATTGATAAGATGTTTTGCTATAGCAGCTTTATAAAATGTAGAATATAAAACTTCGATAACAGTACGTAAATCTTCAAATAAGGTTGGCCTTTTACATGTAAAAGTAATAATCTGATAAAGTATCGTCCTCGATTTTATTCCATGTTTTTAGTTTTTCGTCAAATGTGTAATGTATTAGTTATGACGGGCGATATTAGCACGTCATAAGCTCAGCATGCCGCGAGAAGGAAGACTTGTACTAAATTCACACTGTTACAGGTACCAGCGCTGGCAAGGCGGGGAGAGCTGCTGGACGACGCGAGAGAGGCGGAGAGAGAGGGAGAGAGAGAGAAAATTCGGCGACACGCGACTGAGACGCGTGCCGCCAGATACGATCCGACCTTTGAACTGACTCCTCGCGAGACGCTCAGTACTTTCGGGAGATAGCTGTTAGGAGAGTAAAAGTTGAAGTGTGTGAGTGTGCGTGCGTATACGACATTGCGTCTCGCTACCGCATCCGGAACTGCACCGATGGGGTTCCGACTGCTGACAGCGAACATCAGGGCGATACCGGCTAATTGTAAGTGCCAGCTCTCTCTCTCTCTCTCACGCTACACTCGCCAGGGCTCTCCTTATCCTCCCTCGTACCTGCGACCTCGCTTGCTCGCATGCAAGCCCTGTATATAGTTTGTCAATAAACGCTGTGACAGTTCCTCAACAATCTCGACAGTCGTTATTTTGCATGTTCCTCCGCGTATACTTGTACCTCGCTCCATCACCGACCCAGCCGCCTCCGCGGGCTTGCGTCTCGCATATGTACGAGATCGCAGCATAACTGGCATGGCCGGAACCTATTCAGCACTAGGTGCTATCCCGACGACTCTCTTTCTCGAGAGTAACGAGGTCTACGGACCTTGATTATAGCGGAGCTGGAAACTGAGCAACTGCATCCAGTACACCGTTATATAGTGTATCAAAATAAATATAATTATATTATAATTTTTTGCATTAAGGTCAGTTTAATTTAATTTTAAAAATGCAGATTATGTCATTTCTATTATTTTATTTTTAATGTTTTCCTTCTTCCATTTTTCAAAATATATTTTTATTATATTAAAGTGCTAAATGACATCATCTTATGAGGCAGATATAATTTTGGGCCTTAAAATTCTTGGGTCTCAAAATTTTTGGGCCTTGAAAATTTTGGGCCTTAATATTTTTGGATCTCAAAATTTTTAGCCTTAATATTTTTGGATCTCAAAATTTTTAACCTTAATATTTTTGGGCTATACAATTTTGGGTTATTTAAATTTTCCTGTACGCCGTAAAGCCATTCACATCTTTTCTCAACAAGTGATATATAATATTTGTTTATTATTATTATTTACTGATTCGGAGGATTGGCGGAGTAGGTAGGCGTGGTGCAGGAATATAAAGCGCTTTGGGTTGATTCGTCTTTATTCGTGCCACTTGGTTCGGTTACATGTGTATATCAATTTGCACTGTGAACGACTGTCTTTGGCGGCGGCTGGCTGACGTCTGCCTCGGAGCAGCCGGGCTCGGGAGAGAGAGGGGAGCGCGCGGAGCGAGCGCGATCTCTTGGCGATTGAAGGAACTTTTGCAAAACTCCCGTACATTTACAATTCAAAGCTTACTATTTACATGTTGCCCATATATATCTAAAATAGAACAATATAATGGGTAAAGGTAAACATTTTAAAAAATAAATATTTGAAAGGCAAAAATTACGAATTGAATTATAAAGAAAGGTAAAATTTTAAGTCCCAGAATATCGAAAAGATATAATTTTGAAAACCTAAATTTGGAAATTCCTAAAAATATCGCTTTTGCAATATTTCAAAATCTCAGTTTATATATTTTGAATTTCTGATCTTCGCCCTTTCTAATTTTCATTTTAAAAATTTTTACCCTCACTCACAACTGACATATTTTATTAGTTTAATAATCCTTTAATATTTCATGATATATGATATTTTTTGTATATATTTTCACGTGTGTGACAATAATATCTAATTTAAATCATCATTTTTATTACTTTTATCTTTGAAACTTGAATTTTTTGAAAGTGAAATTGTTAAATTTTTTTTAACGTTACCCTGGATAATGCTACATATTGACTATAACTGAATACTGGATTTGGTAAATAGACACCAACTTTGTTTAATGTTTGGCCTTGTGATTTGTTGATTGTCGATGTGGAACCTTATCCTAATCGTACTGGAAACTGTCGTCTTGTCATCTCAAAAGAAATTTCTTCCTTTGAAGAAGTCAAATCAATCCGTGGTATTAAAACAACTTTACCAAATTGTTAACCGCTAGTTATTTCTGCTTGTATACAGGATTGCATCATTTTCCTTACATTTACTAGGAATCGGGGCGCGCTACGCGCGCTCTTATTTATACTTTTGGTTTCTATTTATAAACAAAAATGAACGAAATCATTGAAGTATATTGGAAAGAATTTTGAGCGCTGGAAAGAATTTCTAGAGATATTTGCATATAAGTATAAGATTTGATTAGAGATGCTATTCGAACAATGTATATAACTACAATGACATGTCATTGTAGTTATATGCATTGTATTCAAATTGGACATCTGACTCTTTACACTAATACTTGCGAAAATGGTGTAGAAACAGTCTACAATAACAGTTTCGTTATAAGTCACTTGGTTTGCTTTTTCACTTTAAACTCTATGGTTGCGTAAATAGAATTTTTATAATAGCTGTCTATATAAATATATAAAAATTATATAAGCTAATATAAAAATTATTTAATTTCATGTTTTAGAACCATGAAACAAACCTACAAACAAAATGTCAGCTTTCTAGCTATGATAGTTTTTGAATAAACCTAAAAACAAATTTATGGTATATCAATCGTATCGAACCAAAATTTTTGTTTGGGCCCTTGATTAAAATCTATCATAGCTAGATATCGTCGCTCCCTACGAAGAGTAGCACTGTTTCAATTTCCCGTCATAAGTGGCACAACTCATTTCACGCACGCTAGACTAGCAAAACTCAAAATTTCCCGCGCAGACTAGCACAACTCAAACTTTCTTACAACTTAAACAACGAGTTTCTATAAAAAATTCTTGATTTTTGCAAAACTGTCCCTAATGAACATTTTTAAATATTCACAATTTACGACTTTTTACTGAATTTAAAATTGTTTTCACAAATACAAGAATTTTTCACAAACATTTTTTAAAATTATTCACTTTTTTTAGAAACCATATAAAATTTCCGAAACCTTTTTAAACTTTGAGGTTTGTCTGTCTTAGTCCAAGGTTTTCATGAACTTAACCAACAAAATAACCCAATAAAAACGTAAAATGCTCACATTTCAAGTAATATAAAGTCGCGAGTTGTACTACTCTTGACCTATAGAGTATATAACCTCTTGACATATATAACTATAGAGTTTCAAACGAAAGAGCGAACCAAGAAATTTATATAGAAACTGTTATTGTAGACAGTTTCTACACCATTCTGGCAAGTATCAGTGTAAAAAGTCAGATGACCAACTTGAATACAGTGCACATAACTGTATAATGACATGTCAAATTGTTCGGATAGCACCTCTGATCAAATCACATATCTGGTGAAGATTAACAAAAGTCTATCAAAAAAAATGTTATTGTTTATTCTCGATAACGCATATATAATGATAGAATTTCTTGAACACCTTGAAACAAATCACTATGCAAAGTTTCAGCTCGTCACCATGCTTCTGCACTTCTGCATATGTATAAATATATGTGCGAGGTTAGGTTGCCCATTCTCAATACACACTATATAACTGGTAATATATAACCAGGTCTCTTTGCTACTATCTCATTTATTTATTTTATTTCAATCTTTCATTCTGGGCAAGCAAACACCTTAAAAATATATATCATTAAGGTTATGAGTTTAAAACATAGATCCTAAATCAAGAAGACGGCTGATCTCATTACCTAGGCAACTAACCCGCAACCAATCATAATCATGTATTAAATGCTTCACTACAAAGACCATCATTTTTTAAAGAGAGGACTTAAGTACCATTACAAAGCCCATCATTTAAATTTAAATTTTTCAGCAAAATTTAGAATGTTATTATAAATATTTAGTATATCATTCTTTTTCGGTTCTGAAATTGCTAATCAAACTATTTCGGAAAGTTTTTGGTACAGTTTTTTGTTTTGCTATCAATAAATAGTGAATTTAAGTTATTTTTACCACAAGGGCCATGTATCATTAATTGCTTAACGATATCATGTAATCTTGGATATTTTATTCCATGAGATATTTCTGCACTTATAAGTTTATCAACATCATCTGTATTGTTCAGTTTTTATGAATAAAACCCAACAAGCGCATATGTGGTAAACCTCCTTTCTGAAACTTAATTACATATGTATATGCAATACATTTTCGAAAAATGTATTTTTGAGAATTTTATTTAATAATTCATTAACATTTGCATTAAAAACTTTTACTACTAAATCAGATCTATTAATAGCTGATTCATTTTTTCTTAAATTTTGTTTAATTTCCTTCCATTTTAGGTTACATGTCATGGTAATGAAAAGATCTGTTTTATCATACTTTTGAACTGTTGTCATTGAGTCTAAAACATTTGTTGTAACGATCGTGAACTTCCTGAAAATGTTGAATAATAGTAATTTTTGGAGTTTGTGTAAAAACATGTGGGAAGTGTGTTTTGATGCATTTTTAGTCGAAAAATGATGTTTTGGGAGAATGTCTGTACGGATGTATGTGTGTGCGTATGTAGACGTCTGTATCTCAGCTTCCACTCACATGGAAAGGTACCCAACCCGAACTTACCGATTTTGATGATTTTCATATATGTTGTAGAACATAAAAAAATAAGAGACACGTATTTTTTTTTATCGGCTAATTTTCACTTTTAAGGGGTAAAAACCTCCCCTAAAGTTAACCCCCAAAAAGCGTTTTTTTTAAATATCTCGGCTTAAAATTAATATTTTTCAATAAAACAAATTGGAGGTTATTTCTTACAAAAAGAGCAAGTATTTCATGGTGATTTGAAGAGTAAGGGTAGCATCCCCTATTTTTTAGGGGTTGAAAACATATATTTTTTGGCATAATTTTATAATAAAAATGTTTAAACCGACTAAAAAAAATTGGAAAAAATGTTTAAACATCCTTAATAACAAAATTTAGTTGACGTCTTTCGGTGTTTTCATAAATATTACCCCTAAGGGGGTAAACCACCCCTAACACAAAATAACTGTAAATATGTAATTCAATACATAATATTTCGTAGAAAGTTTGTATATAGAGGTTTTCGAGGTCGCTGATTACAAATCTATCAGATTTTGAAAATTCAAAATGGCGGAACCAATAGGACGGAAATATCGAAAAAAAATTTTATATAATAAAAAAGTTTTAAACGACTAAAAAAATTGGAAAAAATTTGTAAACATCTATAATAAACAAATTAAGTTTTTCGATTTTTTCATAGATACTACCCTTTAGGGGGTAAACCACCCCTAACACAAAATAACTATAAGTATACTTCAATCCATAATATTTTGTAGAAGGTTTGTATATAAGGGTTTTCGAGATCGCTCTTTGCAAATCTGATATCAGATTTTGAAAATTCAAAATGGCGGAACCAATTTGGTGGACGAAAATGTCGAAAAAAAATTATAACTTTCATAAAAACTTGTTATAAATGTGTGATCTTTGTAGCCTGTACATGTGAACTAAAGAGCCTTAAACCCTAAACCCCTAAAGAACAAATAGGCTAAATGGTTGTGCTTTTTAACCAAACCACCTCAAATTCCTAAATTTGTAAACAAGAAAATTCTGTGTGTGAAGCAGTTTTATAATTTCCGTAGAAATTGTTATCAGAATGTTATTGAAATTCCTTTATTGTAAATTCAACTTATAATGTATTTTTGTTTATAATATTAGAGTATAATAATAATCTACAATCTTTTATCTTTTGCCATAGTGCATTTTTTGTATTGAGCATAAAGTATATTATTTTACGATGTTTTTACAATAATGGTAGTACTCATAAAAGTGTTTAAAGCACAATGCTTTTTTACACCAACCACATCGTACAATTGCAATGTTTGTGCACCCTTCTATTTCACAATGTGTTGCACAAGACTTTCCAAAACTGAAATCTATAGGATTATCAAATTTATCTGGTTTTTCATTGACGTAACCGCTTTTATACCAGGAATATTTAAACAAATCTATATATCTCGGTGAAGACAGTTGGTTGTGAACCAATGATTGAAGTTTAATTATATTATTTCTCACATGTAAATTCATATCATGATCCATTAACATTACATTATCAGAAAATGTTCGGACAAAGTTTTCCCAAATACGGAATCCATAGACATCAAGTGGTTGTATTTTTCCTGTGGTTCCAGTTGGAATTTTTTTTATGTTAATAATTTTATTTTGTGGCATTGTTTCTTCTATACCTTTGTCACAATGATCACTCCAAGAATCAAGTAATAGTATTGAGTGATGGCCTACATAGGGATAAAATATTTTTTCCAACCAGATTTTGAAGTGATCTGCAATTAAACGACTTACTAATTAATTGATCAACGATATTACAATGTAAAAATTGTTATTAGTTCCCTTACTTGTTGTTAATTTTCCAGATTTGGATGCTTCCATGTACACGTTTTCTGGTCTAAATACGTTTTGTTCTACAATAGGGCCAAACTTGCCACTTGGTTCCTTTAAAACAAGAAATAGCGGTGACAACAGTTGTCCAGTAGCTGATATTAGTGGCTGTATAGTATAACTATGCGTTGTTGCTGAAATTGACTGTACCAGACATTGCACTTGCTTTTCTCCTTCTACCGCTAATGTTCTTCCAGAATGCATTTCTAGCTGAAATCCGCTCTGATCTGTATTATACAAATTTTCGAGTCCAATCCTTGGTATACACGATTTAACGTCATCGATAAATGCTTCAGCTTTAGCCGTAAGTTCTGCACTACTTTCTAGTGTTTTTCTTGTTATGAACTTATTTATTTTCCTAGAAACTATTCGGTGTGCTTGCTTAAATTTGAGTAACCATTGTTTAGAAGCTTTGAATCTAATATCATCAAAACCAATTTCTTTTTTAGCTTGTAAGGCTCATCGAATTATATCTTCATCATGGATAATTGAACCACTGTCGAGAGCTGCTTGAAAATTATCCAGGGTATACTGACAAATTTGTGCTACTTTTTCTCTATACGTGCCACCTTTATTAATTGAATGAGCCCAACGACGTAGCTGACTAATAGATGATACTTTTTTGAATCTGTTTTGCACTGTTTTGAGACTTAAATTTTGCTTCGTTTTGCTACTTCTCCAAAATTCTACAGCTCTTTTTTTGTATTCAAAATCTAGTTCTTCATTATCTGCTGTACATTGATTTGTTGGTGCTATATCCGGATCAGGAAAATGATGTTGCACTTCATCTTCAATTATTTCCGCATTATGGTCTTTATACTCTTCTTGAAAATCCAAAGAGTCATCAGTAATCATTTCTACATCGTTGAAATCATGTGTTGCATCTATTAAAATTTCTTTTATTTTTTCGGCCAACTCTGTTTTATGATAATTCGTGACACTATCTGGTATGTTTAACGCTTGAAAGTATGCTAATAATAAGTTTAGAACGTTTAACGGATTAATTTTCATTTTTCAATCTAAAATGAAAACAAGCGGTAAAATTTATACAAGCTGTGTTTTTGCATGTAAGGCACGACTGCTACATTTCTACCAGAATAAAACGAGTGAATGTAAATTGAATCAAATCATTAATTTATGCATTGGAGAAGAATTCTCGTTCCACTTTGTGATGTTCGGAAAACTCTATTTTTGGTTTTATTCAACTTTTATTCACTTTGAAATTGAATAATGTAAATCTATATAAAATCACTAAAGAAAATTTTCTACAACTGTATGATACCACTGACAAACAAAAAGACGTACTATTCGTACTTTCCGGCATCGAACTAGAATACCCACAAAACTCACTCACTGCCTAAAAAATAACACAGGCAGCTGAGGAAACACTCGATGAAAACAATCTAAAAAAAGAACATACTGATTCGCACATATTGTCAACAACTTTTATGACATTTATCTGTGGAATTATCATTGAATGTACGATAACATTCATTAAACTAATGAATGCATATAAAATTCCCTTTCAATAACAACGTGTTCTTTAATTGCAAATGAAGTTCGAGTTTTAATATTCTTTTATGTATTTTTACCAATAACAAAAATTATCATAGTAATATAATAATAATAATAATAAGAAGAAGAATAAGCATAATTGCAATAGCAATAATAACAGTAATACTGATAATAGCAATGATAATGAAAAATAATAATAATAATTAGAATAATATTTATTATTAAATTTAGATTTTTTGATAAATTCATTAAATCGTAGCAAATAGTATTATTATGGAATTCCAGACTGTAAATATTTTACTATAGATACAATAATCATTACTTCGAGAATTCATCTAAAAAACTTTCGGCTTACGAAATAATTGTAACAATGAAAAACTCCCAAGTTTGACAACATTAAATTTTATTACAAAACGCAAAAGAGTTTGATAAACTAATTTTATTAACCTATGTTTTTTCATTTGCAAAAAAGTGTGGACTTTTTGAATTTATAAAATTATATAATTATGCAATTTATGAAATACTTTATAATTTATGAAATTACTTTTGAAATTATGCTAATTTATAAAAGCAGAAAAATAAATAATCTTTGATTGAAACATAAAACGAGACGTTATTTGTTACATACAAAATGATAGAATAAAATATCGGTAATATGTCTATACTCGTGTCTACGGTAAAGCATAGGCCTTCGGCTTGTCTGGAGGTTAGGGGTTTGGAGTCGTTTGGTTAAAAAGCACAACCATTTAGCCTATTTGTTCTTTAGGGGTTTAGGGTTTAAGGCTCTTTAGTTCACATGTACAGGCTACAAAGATCACACATTTGTAAACAAGTTTTTTTAAAAGTTAAAATTTTTTTTCGACATTTTCGCCCACCACATTGGTTTCGCCATTTTGTATTTTTAAAATCTGATATCAGATTTGTAAAGAGCGATCTCGAAAACCCCTATATACAAACCTTCTACAAAATATTATGGATTGAAGTATACTTATAGTTATTTTGTGTTAGGGGTGGTTTACCCCCCTAAGGGGAAGTATCTATGAAAAAACCGAAAAACTTAATTTGTTTATTACAGATGTTTACAAATTTTTTCCAAATTTTTTAGTCGTTTAAAACTTTTTTATTATATAAAATTTTTTTTCGATATTTCCGTCCGCCATATTGGATCCGCCATTTTGAATTTTCAAAATCTGATAGATTTGTAATCAGCGACCTCGAAAACCTTTATATACAAACTTTCTACGAAATATTATGTATTGAATTACATATTTACAGTTATTTTGTGTTAGGGGTGGTTTACCCCCTTAGGGATAATAGTTATGAAAACACCGAAAGACGTCAACTAAATTTTGTTATTAAGGATGTTTAAACATTTTTTCTAATTTTTTTAGTCGGTTTAAACATTTTTATTATAAAATTATGCCAAAAAATATATGTTTTCAACCCCTAAAAAATAGGGGATGCTACCCTTACTCTTCAAATCACCATGAAATACTTGCTCTTTTTGTAAGAAATAACCTCCAATTTGTTTCATTGAAAAATATTAATTTTAAGCCGAGATATTTAAAAAAAACGCTTTTTGGGGGTTAACTTTAGGGGAGGTTTTTACCCCTTAAAAGTGAAAATTAGCCGATAAAAAAAAATACGTGTCTCTTATTATTTTATGTTCTACAACATATATGAAAATCATCAAAATCGGTGAGTTCGGGTTGGGTACCTTTCCTTGTCAGTGGATTTTAACCCAACAAGTCTTATTTACGTTTTTACTAGAACATTGTGGTAGAACAAGTCTATTTTTACATTTTGTGTACGCGTTTTTTTTTTACAGTGATTTTTTAGTTCTGATACTTCAGTTTTTTCTAATAAAGTTATTGGAAAACTTAATAAAAGTAAATTAATTAATATGCACCTGAAAGAAAATAAAATTACCTATCTTTTAATCGTGGAAAATTAATATTATCGTTCGTCGTTCTTTTATTATACACCATAAAGCACAATTTTTTAAAATTGTTTTAACTTGAAAACCAAGTGTTAAATCTTAAAAAAAAACATGATTATTGAAAGTTATTACGACTATATTCCACTTAAATTTGATGTTATTTCATAGAACAGATCCTGAGAAAAACATCAAAAACTGAAAAAAGTCGTTTTTCTACGTGACGCGATAACTGGAGTAAGAAAGCAATAATTAAGTTCAAATTCTGGATTTAGTAAGCCTTATATAGCACCTTGATCCCTTTCTTTGACATATTTATGAAACTAATTAGTTTCGAAGATATTAAGCTTCAAAATTTTGTTTCTTTACCCTGTATACTCTATTATTTATAGTCTCTCGAACAAATGTTAGAGACTGGTGGATCTCGATGGACTAGTTGGCAATAAACAAAAACACTCTCCACCGTTAATTCGAATTAATATACCGTAAGAAAAGGCTTTGACTTTTATTGAAAGATAGAGTGTATTTACAAGTGTTAAATCTAAGGAAAAGTAATGAAAGCTTCTGTATTAAAGTACCGACGCGTGAACAACCATATTGTTACGGACGACACTGTAAGGCGAGTACGTGCGCTCACTGTGTTTCAGAAATACGAACTGACTATACAATCCACGAGAGCGGCAGAAGGCCGCTCGCGCAACAGGCGGAGAGAGAGAGAGAGAGAGAGAGAGAGAGAGAGAGAGAGAGAGAGAGAGAGAGAGTAGGAGCGAGTGAGCGCGCGTTGCCATGGCAACGCCCTTTTCGGTGCCGTGCGAGCAGGCTAATACATTCGAATTCGAGCTACAACAGCTCGCCTCTCGAACCTTCTCGCTCTCTCTCGGCGTAACCGTCTAATCTTTCGAACACTATATAACTGAAAACTGCATCGCTTGGATCTCAGCTTTAATTTATTGAATTTTTATCTATACCTAGGATCGTTTTTTTTTTGTTTTTTTTTTTTACCAATTTGTTGACAACAAGATTTTCAGTTACGCATGTGTGTTTGTTCATGGCGATTTTTCGATCACTAGTTATTTTAGATGCGTTCCACGAATTATCCTTACTATTATAGCTCAGAAACGATATGTTAAACTTTTCTTTGAAACATTATGATTATCGAATGTTATTATAACTATAGACTACTTTAATTTTAAGTTATTTCATGGAGTATATCCGGAGAAAAACGAGAAGGAGGAATTTCAACTCCAACGTGCAGAGTTTCTTTTTCTGTTTGTTTCTCTTTGGCAATCGGCGCGCGTTATCGTGACAAATGTCAATTTTCGAGTAAGGCACCCACGTATACCTCCCGTCAGATGGCAGTATGTAAGCCTATTTATAATAGTGTGATTGCACAGTAGAAAAATACTTGAAGCTAAATAAATACAATAAATGAATAAGAAATTTAATAATAAATAAAAAGTTTACAAATTTTCTTTTAATGCCGATGACATGCTATCGACTGTATATAATAATATAATATAAACAATTATAGCTATGCGAGAAAAAGAGAGAGAGAGAATTATAATTGAATATGTATATATAATTGATTCGAAATGATTTTATCTATCAAACGAAGAAGTACAGAAACGTCATAGAATTATATATAAAGTCGAAGCAATTCAAATATTAAAGCGATAAATAATGTTAAAGGAAGCTACGTGCCAAAGAATTGGCAGCGGTTCTTTTACGTTGTCATTGCGTTCCTTTTATCTTTTAAGTGATCTATGACACCTTTGTATAAATCTGTCCTTAATTAGTGTTGATTTTTATTAAAAAAAAATAATCGTGAACTTTTAACTTTAACCCAAGCATCAACAATGTATTGTTGAGTTAATTTCACTAAAATTAAGTAAGGATTAAAATATGGCATAGGATCAACATGTTTACTTATACGTAGGTGCTCTATGTTTTGAATATATGCATCTCGAGCTTCTGGTATTGACCATTTTCACCTACAAATACCACAGCTACTTCATCACATTTAGCTGCGTTATATCTACGTTTATCATGCTTAGATTTACGTGTTAAATACATCTCTAAAATAATTAACTTTTGAAAAAGTAAAAGGTTAGGCAAGTTCGATATATTCCGCAATGAAATTAAAGATTGAAAAGAACTGAGATCAATCAAACAAAGTCAAGTTTATCATATTTAATCGTAATGAAGCGAGAAACAACTCTCAAGATAATTATTATCACACCATGTCCGTTTCATTGTACTTATGGTGTTTGTATGACGTTCTATTACATAAAAAGAAAATTTCATTTGTTCACCAATAAACAAAAAAAAAACAAAAATTAAAAATAAAATATAAGCATCTTTAGCACCTTTAAATTACAGCTTTTTTGTAACTTTTTTATCACTAACATGAAATCTCTGATTGTTCTGATATACACCACCCTCGAATTATTTCTATACCTAGACACCAAAAACCACGGTGCGAATTACCCAGACCTAGTCATTGGCCACCCTGTACACCTAGACACCGCCCTTAAATGATTTTTATACCTAGACACCAAATATCATGGAGCGCGCCAACTAGACCTCGTCATTGGTCACCCTGTACACCTGAACACCGTCCTCGTATGATTTATGTACCTAGACACCAAAAACTATGGAACGCACCACCTAGACGTCGACATCGACCACCCTGTGCACTTAATCACCGTACTTAAATGATTTTTATACCAAGACACCGAAAACAACCTGAACCTTATCATCGGCTTCCCTGGCAAGCTAGTTACTGTTACTGCTTCGGAACGCAGAGTATGCACCGGCAATCTCTTAATTCTAAATATCGTAAGATAATATTATATGAGGAATGTGAGGATATGTAAAAAAGGTGTAAAAGCAATTCCCTATTATTTTTTATGCGCAGCTAACTTCAACGTCCTTTCACACTAGAGAAAAAGATAATGATTCAAGTAAATCATATACAAGATTGTTCATATTATATAAATGACAGCGTTTTTTTCGACAACTTCTATTAAAAATCACTGATTAGCACACGAATGTGATAGTATATAAAAATCACTTGGAAACAATTATGGAAAGTATCGTGTTTCTCAAAAGTAAAATCTCAGATACCAATATAAAAGTAAATAGTGTCGCGGGCGCCAAAGCTTCGTCTGCTTCTCAAACTCGTCTCGTGGCGCTACCGCGCCATTTGATCAAAATGTCTGTTTGTTACGGTTGATGATTGCTTTAGGCTTTCGTGTTATCGCCAAACGGCGGTCAATGTTACTTCATAATTATGGCAATATTAGTCGCGAGGACGCGATTTACCTTCAATAGTATGAGAATCTTTCTGTGCTTCAAGACGCGACTCCTAAATTCGATTAACGACTTTTAATAATCACGCGACTTCTCAATATTCTCCAAAAACAACCGATTCAACACTTAATTCAGTACTTCTCCGTGATATTAACACTTCAGTGGTCCAAAATGGCGGTGGTGTCCTTTTAACCGACGCGGCTCGACCAAGATGGCGATTGACAACTCGCCTCTGGAGGAAATCCTGGGAAACGCAAAGTCTATGATTTTAATCGTGGACCTTGGCCTCAATCCCTTGGTTTCCTAAAAATCGCGAGAACACCCGGGACTCGGAGACCCGTTGTGGCGCAATGATAGGAGGGAGGAATCCTCGGTCGTAATGGCCTGATGCCGGCGCTATCCAGAGATTTCTCAGATATATTGTCGCTATCTGCTTCGCGTTTCGGATTTGCGAGTCTATTGTTTAGTCCTCGACTTATTGGCGCCACGATCCAAAATACCATTTGTCCCGTTCGCCTTACCTCTCTCCATCCAGACTCCGCGATCGCGTCATCTAACCGAAACGGACAATACTTGTTGGCTTATTTTGCGCGGTTCGTACAATAACAAAACGACGAGAAAGCGCGATCTCCTTCGTGACAACTTCGGTCGTGATTTAAGCGAAGACTCGCGATTCTACGAATTCGCGACTCGACAACTCCATACGTACGACTCTACGACTTTACAACTAAAGACTACTACTTCGACTGCTCCAACTGTTCGGCTCCAGGGTTGACGACGAATTGAACGCTGAGGAAGCTTCATCGCGGCTCGAGCCCCTGCGCGTCCCGGAAAAGACGCATTCGGAACACCCTCTATATATTATATCTCCCGCGCGAAAGAATGCGAGTCATAATGAATATTAATGGCGTCCTGCGGCGCCAATTACGTATTGGCACTATTGTCTCATCCTGCCGCCACCTAACGCGGTCATTCGCGACGATAACGAATAGTACGGAAACTGCTAGTGGTGACGCACCATCTTTTCCAACGATGCTCGCGAGTGTCGACGCGCCTTTACGCCTACTGTACACGAGTCAGCTGCGCGGCTCTCTCTCTCTCTCTCTCTCTCTCTCTCTCTCTCTCTACAGGCGGCTAAAAATCACTTCTTCAATTTGGAAAATACACAAACATGACGCAAACATCTCATCTCATGAACACACTTTCATCTCATCTCACTTAATTCCATTACTCAGTTTCACACTTACACCCTGACACAACAATTATTATCTTTATTTCACCAAACTACTATAATGTATATGTACAACATAATGTACAAAAATAAAACCAATCTAAATCTAAATCTAAAATCTCTCTCTATCGCCGAGGCTCACGCGCGCGTTCCCTCTCTCCGCGGCTATACACTATCGCAGCTGCCATATGCTCGCGGCTCGGCGCTTACCTACTCGTACGAATGTTTTTGCGAGCGAGATGCGCGGCGAGGATGCGCAACGGTCAGTTGCGGCCTCGTGGCTATCGCGCGCGGATCTTCTCGTATTCCCGAGGACGACGCGAAGCCTCCTGGTGCCGTCACCATCAACAGGCACGACGGTTCTGTCGATATAACAGCGACCCAGGGTTTCAGTTGGGCCGCATTGGCGCTATTTCCGCGAGTGATGCTCTATCTGTCAGTACCGGGGTGCCACCTCTGGCTCCGGCGCTGACGGGTGAGGTTAGGAACCCCAGGCATACCGGATCACCGGAAATATAATCCAATGTTGTTGATTCCCCGATGCATTTGCCACAAATACATCTGAGAATAAACGGCTCGAAATTATGTGTTGTAATCGCGTGTCGTTAGAATAACGACACGTCGCACGTATAACTGGCAATTATAAACCTATGTTGAATCCACGTATAATAATAGATGATGCCCTATTTAAAAACCTAGTAACATCTTCAACAAAGTAAAAGGAGCTAAAATTTACACACATCTTGATATTACAGATGCTTATACTCATCTTTCTGCTGACGACGGGTACAGCCATGCTTTGACCTTCAATACTCCTACACATGGATTAGTTCGTCTTACACGAGCTGTTTACAGCGCAGCTAATGTTCCTGCAGTTTGGCAACGTCGATTAAAAGAAATCTTGCAAGGTCTAAAAAACGTTGAAAATTTTTTCGATGACATCATTGTATGGGTTGAAACTTTTGAAAAAAGTTGATTATTTTGGAAACGTGTTTGATCCGTCTTCTTGAAAATGGTGTTCATTTCAATCGATGTAAATGCGTTTTCACTACAAATTCTGTAGAATTTTTGGGCCATAAACTAGATATACAAGGTATTTATAAATCTGATTCTCACATCAAGGCAATTCGAGATGCACCTAAACCTTCTACACCTTAAGAACTAGATTTGTTTATTGGTAAAGCTACGTACTACAATTCATTAATTCCTAAATTCGCTACAAAACCTCGACCACTTCGAGACATGCTTCTTACATCATCTTTTCAATGGTCGCCAACTGCTGATAAAGCATACGAAGAGCTCAAATATATTCTCATTTCTCCTCAAGTCTTGATGCCATACGATCCTTCCTTACCTCTCATACTTGCCACTGATGCAAGAAAAGTAAGACTTGGAGCTGTTTTATCACATAAACTCAGCAACGAAATCGAAAGGCCAATTGCTCATGCAAGCCATACATTAACTGCTACTAAACAACGCTATCCTTAAATCGACGAAGAAGCTTTAGCTATTGTTTGGGCTTGTCAAAAATTTTTCAACTATTTATACGCTCGTCATTTTACACTGTATACAAATCACAAACCATTGACACAGATTTTTCATCCTATTATTTGTATCAGTCAAATGGCTAATTATGCTGATGACTCAGCTCATTTCAACTACGATATTAAGTTCAAACCAACTAAAGCTAATGCAAATGCAGATTATTGTTCACGTGCTCCACTTCCTTCAACGGTTGACGCTATTGAAGAAATTACAAAACTTGATTCTTTTGACACATTTATTATCAACCAGATTAATCAGTTTGCTGTACGAGCAGAGCAGATTGCGAAGGAATTATTTTTAAAACGAAACATTCGCACACGATTAGATCTTGATCGACCCGAACCTATCAACGAGAAGATTTCTGCGAAACATCAAGCTGATTCTATCAATACATACCGAGAATTCAAACCACTTAAACATGTTTATTTTCTTTCCGGTAATACAAAATTAGATAAATGGATTCCAGGACAAATTAATTCTCGTATAGTAGATCTGCATTATGGAATCAGTTACATGGAAAAAAAATATAAACGACACGTCGATCAAATTCGTGCTTTTACAAAAAGATCAAAAGAAGGGGAAGAAACAAGAAAGAAACCAGAAAGAGTAACATTTTATGAAGATAAAATTGGTGCTATTTTGACAACACTTTCCACTACAAGCACACAACGTCGTACTCGATTATACAAAAATAACGTAACTCCAAGATCTATGAGTACACAACAAGAAGTAAATACTGAAGTAATTACCCCATCATGTAAGGCTCCTTCGACTTCTCAGACTGATGAGTCGTTTAAAGAATCACTGACTATACAAGCTACGTCAACTCAAGAATCTTTAATTTCAAAATCTTTACCAACTTCAAGTGTTGAGATGTCTACGACTACAACGGTATCACAATCCTTAACATCTCAAGCATCTTTTCCATCTATTGTAAATGATTCATTCCAAAATCCATCTACCTCTGCAACTTTTCAAGAAGAATTTTCGTTTCGAACTCAAGATCAACGTACTGTACGTTTACCTTAAGAACAGTCATTTTTCATTCCAAATACACCGCCGAGTCGACGATCATCTCGGATACGCAAATCACGAACTATTTACTCTCCACCTTGATAATTCAAGAAATCTTTATAAAGGAGAGAGAAAATATAGCATATTTCAATTAACGTTTTTTCAAGTTCTATTATTTTTCATGCAACTTCATATTACTGATTGTAAATAATAACCGTCATTCTAAATAGAACTATTTTTGAGTGAACATCTGTGCAGTTTTCTTTATCCATACACAATAATTTTGTATGATTTCGTGTGTATGTTTACTTGTCAAAAAAAATTATTTAATTCTTTTAACAGCATTTAAGAACATGACACATCAGTTCGTAATCGTGATTGCGAGGTGATTTCATTATCAATGATGTATAGTTGTCCATATCTTCTGGCTTCGTTTTCGTCTGAATGTAAAATATAAATACTGTGGTGAATTTGACCACTTATTTGAATAATTTGAGGGCCTTTTCCGAATTTGAAATATTTAGCATTACAGAATTCACATATTTCACTCATGCTACCTAAATCATTCTTCATAATTACTGATTTATCGAAATTGAAATCAAACATAGCAACCAATTTTGTTATTGAAAATTTATTGAAATTTTTAACAGCGTAACCTTTTAATTTTTGTATTTATTATTATAATTTAATTACTTTTCAATTTTCTTCAGAGCTATAAATATATATACCTAATCAACTGAGCGACGTTAGGAGCGTGGTGACCCTGCTAGTACATATTGTCGTGAATTGCTAATCTTATTATAACATGCAAAATTTTGTGTTAACAATATTCTAATAATCTGTGCATAGCTTCCGGAGGACTTTAAGTAAGGAAAAAGATGAAATCAAATATAATGAAATCAATCAAGCAAGTCAGCGACGTGCGTTGTCCTTTCTTTCCGTCGCAGCCACTGCCCCTCTCTCGTTGTTTACTCATTAAAATAAACGACGCACTTAGGTACATGCACTCTCTCTCTCTCTCTCTCTCTCATTTATACACGCAGCCTTGAGATGCTTTACCCGGACCGCGTCAAACGTCGTTGTCACACGGCGAAATTTTGCCGTGTTACAAGTTACACTGGCTATGAGTAACTATCGACCCTGCGTTGGTCCACCTACATTTGGCATAAGTCGCGTTAGTGCAGCACCGTTTTTTGCTGCCTTATTGCTCACCCTCTCGAGATGCTGCTTAAACGTTAATCTGACGTCCATGGTGATTCCTAGGTACTTAATGGTCGGTTGAGAGTCTATTTCATGTCCGTCTACTGTCAGTGTTATTCGTTACCCCAGTTGACGTCATGCTGTAGTGGGGGAAAGGCACCGCCTTCTTCCCCTCTCCCCTTTCCCTCTTTCCAATTTATCTCTCTATTTATTTACTTATTATTCTTATTTTTTTTAAGAAAGTTGCTATAAATACTGTAATATAACTTATATTTTTAAGGCAATTTTCTACTATGAAAATGGGCAAGAAAGAATTGCAATAAATAATACAAGATAAGTATTTTATATTTTGTAACGGTAGATTATTTATTCAATGTATATTTAATGAGATAATTATACAAATTGTGATGAACATTGGTAACTTTCTTCTTTTTTTTGTAGATAATATTAACAAGAAAGATAGTAGTAAAAATAATAAAAGAAAACAGACATAATTAATCACTCATTTCATTTTATATATCGACAATTTTATCAAGATGATGAGATACAAGTTGGTAAAATATATCGACAATATCATTACGACTGAACGGAATTTGCATCGCACGCGTCTGCATAGTTGTTGTGACACTGTCGAACCATTTATCATCAATAAGTTTGATAATTGCTTTTACGAAAGTTATCGTATAAATACCAAGTTGTCTTACTGGTATATTGTCTGGATTAATACTCCTAATATATTCTACAGTCTCTCTAGCAACACAACTTACACTGCCCACTACAAACTTAAGATATTCTAGACGCGCAGCAATGCATTTTACAATATACTCATACAATCATAGAAACTTAACTTTTTTCATAAGAATAGTCGAATGATTCCGTTTGCTTACTATTGCAAATGTTTTGGGTGGGTTTGTATCTACAATTTTGATAGCCCTGTCTCTCTGACTGTGAGTGAATTTTGCTGTCCAACCTGTACCGCAAATTTGTTGACCTGTCATAGAATTGCTGCTGCTGCTACTGTGGTCGCAAAGATACTTAAAAAAGTCGTTGAAATACTTTGTGAATTGCAACCACTTATCGTGGGTAAAAGTAATTCCTTTCGAGTCATCGCCTGATAGTCGCAAAGCTGGTCTCTAGTACTCATCTTGCAAGTTGCTGTATTCTAGGCCGACAATGATTTCCGTTGTGTACTACTTGTCCAAAGTATACAAAGTGCTCAAGAGTCGAACTAGACAAAGTTTGTTTTCTTTCTGGTACGCCATTATGCGACTCTCTCACGATCACCACCTTCGAACGACTAACTCCGACTCTTAGCATAAAGTCTCAAGATGATAAGGTATGGTATGGATAAGGATTGTGGTGGTAGTAGAAACAGCCACGTGTAAGAGAGATACGGTATCATTATCTCCTCGAATTACAATAACGACATCTTAGAACTACAGCTTTGTAAGCACCTGACAATGCAACCGCCATTTCCAATGAAGTCCTCGTCATCGCTTTTTCCCTTTGTTTACAGCAGACATATCGTCTTACTACGTCATCATTTTTTGCAGATTTTCTGAAAAATTTTCGAGAAATTTCTTAAACCCCAGGCCATTACACATGTAATACAAAAACATGATGCAATATTGCCCGCAAACATTGGAAGAATCGCTCTGTAGTCGAATATGATTCCAGCGAAAATGTTTACAATTTTTTTTCAATCGATTAATATGTTCGAGAATAAATGAAAGTAATTTAAAACTATCAAAGTAAAAAGTGTTACAAGATTTGTCTGCATGTAAGACGACCCAGTGCATACCCGATCTCGTATGATCAACCATATTTACATCAAACGCTGTCGGTTTCGTCCACACTTTCGGTATCGGATCGGTTGGAAATACACCAAAAGTATGCAAGCGAACTTTCGATAGATTCTTTAGTATCTGAAGACTGTCCGTTGCATAGATCGCTTTAAGTGTTCCGAATTTCAGCTTTTTTGGAAGCACGCACAGACAGCCACGATTTTAACCTGTAAGAGTTATTTGAAGCGCATCGATAATTACTATGACAAGTTTTAACAGCGTGATGCATACAGTATACATCAGACGATAATTTAGCGAAAGACTATTATTTTGCGTAACAATATCCATTTATTACATTACATTACCTGTAGCATATATTTTTTGCACTCTTTTTGAAAGTTCTCTTAAAATTTTTTTTTACCGACTTAAAAGACACCTAGCCATCAAAGTAGTCCAGACCGTGATGATATTGGATCAGCCAATCGTTCTCGTTTCGTATATCTTCACTCAGATGATCAAGCGCTATCCCAGGTGTCAGTGTCTAATGACTGTTAAAGTTCCCATCAACGGACACTACGGCAACCTCTTTTGGCACATTCCGATGTTTCGCACCCTTGAAGAACTGTATGTCAATGATCACATCCATGATTGAGTGAAGCGTATATGACAGTGCTGGATTGTCGAAAATTAGAGAAAGAGACTGACTGTAGAAGTCGCATGCATGGCATTCATAAGCACAGTAGAGAAAGTAGCGGCATCTGTGAGAAGTAAACTGTTTTTATTTGCTAAAATCTATGATCACTTGACGCGAGGCATCAATTTCCAAAATATTATCATACTCTGCGTACAGAATGCAATTAACCGTTTCTGTTAGTGCATTGATAAAACGTACTTCAAGTCTAACACTACTGTGCTTAATCAAATTCCAGTGGCTGCAGTCATTCGCCGATAAATCGGGAGTCAAATCAAAAGCAAATAGACAGTAGCCGTGGGGATATTTTTCGCGCGTCACTTAATTACTCTCGTTGAGGAAGTGTATTTCCGTACCGGAGAACAGTGTGTGATACGCATCCACGTATAGATTTCTCGTCGTAAAGTCCGGTTGCAGTGGTTTCGAGGGCACCTGCACCCCATCAACGTACAAACATAGAAAGTTTATATTAAAATTTTGAAAATTGAAGAAATTAAGCAACCGATCACCATTAAAAGCTTTGTTATTTACGAAACCCAGGATGATTCTCTTTGGCAGCTGACCCAATATGATATTGTCCAATGTTTCACCGTGTACACCACTGTGCATAGTGACTGCCTTGACTTCCACCCGTGTCAATGGATATTTAGCCGTTGCTGGTAAGAGCGATTGAGCATGTGCAAGCAATATACTGGGACTGATTTTTACGTGTCTCACTAAAAGATAAGCCTCCTCCATGCGTACGGAAAAAAAACCCGCAGGGTTCATCAGGCAACAGTTATCATGAGATTTCACCAAACGCACCCTCACTTCGATACCGTTAAGTAGTAGCTTCTCTTGATTAAACACATCTGTATGGAGGTGTCCAACCAGGTCAACAGGTTTATTTGCAGCAAGTAACTTTTGCCCTTCCACAAACCCTTCGTTCAGGTTTTCTGTGTTGTTCATTTTTCCAGCCGTATCGTCACACCACAAGACAATCGACAGGTGAAAGTCTTTGGCGGCAGGTCCGTAATTTAGCAGCGTCTTTATGAATGCTCTGTAGGCATAAGCATTTGTAGGTTGTGACACGGGTTTCTTATTGTAAAATACATCCACTTGATCGAATAGTAAATGTATAAAATTGTTGAGTGGTCCCACCCGAATTTTTAAAAGTTTATAAGCCGCTTGATCAGCCTTAGCCACATCTTCTTCGCTTGTACTAGATTTTATACTCACACGAAGACTAAGCATTGTATGAGCCGGATCGAGATATTCATCGCTGTTCCCGGGTATCACAAATGTTATCGGTGAATCATTGGTCAAAGACAATATAGGCTTATATTGAACCTAATGCGAGCCTTCGACTGTCGTTTATGTTGGTGGAATGTCAAATAATAGCAGCTCCAACTTTAAACATTCGCACAAATGGGTATGTAAGAACGCCATCTTTAACTGTCAAAAATATCTCTTATCGTTCTGCTTCTCACTTCTCTTCTTTACATCACTACTCCTCGACTTGCGTTTCTTTCTTTCGCCAACGCCTCTTTTTTTCTTACGCGATGTGACAGGACCAGCGAGCAATTGCAACTGCGCAGGATTTCCTTAGCGCAACATTTTATATCCTGATACCTCCATCAACTTGTCCAGTTTCTCCTGAGCTTTTCTCTTAAGAATCTCACCAGATTCTCTCTACTATTGCGGAAAGACTTCTTTACTCGTGTGTTGTGTGATGCAACATCGGATATGATGTTGAATCCCGTATGTATGGCCTCTTTACCCACAGCTTTAGTCCCACGACTGATGAGTGAAAGGACGCGGCGAAATATGCCAGCTGGAAAGGAGCAAATACCACCGTGACCTGTTTGGTAGGGAGATCCGATGTAAATGTGACCAACTCCATGGTGTAAGGGTTCTGTTTCCCTCCCCTACTGTACTAGTAGGTAGCCATTGCCATATTGGCAGTTAAAGTAATCTTCGGAGCGATTCATGACTAGTCATCGACTTTCTTGAAATAAAGTGTTACAGTCACTGTCCCGAAATCGAATAGTATCGACTGGGCACATCCCTATTAAAAATTTTACTGAAGGTCTTATATAAGAACTTGCGCAAGATCGTACATAAGATCTTATGTTGATGATGAAAACGAAACCGCTGACAATTCATTGGCACGTAGCTTCCTTCAACTAAATTTATAGGTCCAATATATAAAATATTGTTTTAATATATCTATATATCTGCTTGCTAATGTATGAGGCGGTTTTTCATACATAATTTAATATAAGTTTTGGATATTTTATTGTTCAAAAGTTTGCAGACCCTTCTGTTTTATTATTATAAAATATGAACATTGTCGTCAATTTTTTTTCACAAAAATTCACGCATGTTTACATGTCTTCCTAACCAACCTAACCATCAAAATAACAGGGTATTCATTAGATGGGTTGCTCGCGTAATTTTCGAGAAAACGATTTTTACATTTTAGCTCTTTAGTTGAAAACCGCTTGACGAAATCGTTTAAAATTTTAGCAGTAGACAGCTATTTTTATGGTGAATAACCAAATAAAATTTTGAAGCATTTGACGACATTGATTTAAAGATATGAGAAAATGAATAATAATAATTGCTTACGAACCATAGGGGTTTGAAAGCTGTGCAATGAAATTAGCCAAAACACATAAAATATTTACTTTTTTCCGAAATCTCAAGTCCAATATGACCTTTTTGCGTCTGTAATCGAGGCACAAAAAAACTCATTTTCTTCATTTTTTGATTTATGATTGAAAAAATAAGTAGTCAAATCACTTGAAATTTTAATGGGATATAGTTTGACACGTGATCCATCGACATATTTTTTTTGCTAGGTTATGACGTTTAGTTTCAGAAAATTCAAAAAAATCACCTCATCCGTTTTATCTGCCGAACAAAGCAGTCGATCCCGAGTATCAAACGAGGAAAAGTAGGTAATTTTATTATCTTTTAAATGCATTATCGCTGAATTGTTTGTAACAGTGGGATGATTGGAAAAACCCAAAATAGTGTTTTTTAAAAATTGAAAAATAGCCATAAAAAATATAGTTAAGAAAATAAAAAATAACTGTTTTTCGAATGCATGTCGAATTTTATTGATATTAACGGAGTAGTTTCAGAAATATCACGGTTACACACACACACCCATACGGACATTTTCTAAAAACACTTGATTTGAACTTCTAACACACCAAAAAGTATTTTCTAGAAGTTTTGAAGATACTCAAAATCATACTATTACAAAGCTTCCTCTAGGAGAAAGCAATATTTTCATCAAATATTCATTCAAGATCTTACGCAAGATCGTATACAAGATCTTGCATAAGAGATTACGTAATATCTTTCCCAAGTTCTTACATAAGATCTTATCACCATGATCAATACAAATATTTTAATTTATTATTTATTCAAGATCTTATGTAAGTTCTTATAAAAGACCTTATGTAACACTTAAAAAGATATCTTTTTATTTATCATTTACTCAAGATCGTATGCAAGATCTTGTATAAGATCCTATGTATATCTTGAGTAAGTGATCAAAAAACGGTATCTCTTTGAGTGTTATATCAGATATTAGATAAGAACTTACATAAGATCTTGAATTAATTATTAATAAAAAGATTTCTTTTGATCATGGCGGTAAGATCTTGCATAAGATCTTATGTAAGAAATTAAGAAAGATATTACGTAATGTCTTATGCAAGATCTTGTATGCTATCTTGCGTAAGATCTTGAATGAATATTTGATGAAATAATTTTTTTTTTATCACGAACATAAGATCTTATATAAGATCTTTCGTAAGATCTTATCTTCGTTCTTGGTTGAAAATCGCTGATAAGATCTTATGTACGATCTTGAGTAAAATTTTTAATAGGGATTGGTCTCTTATATCTATTTCAATTGTCTGAAATGCGTTGAATAATAGTGGTATGTACATTGGTGGGGAGAAACTTTTGATTCGAGTAGTACCATATTCGTAATTATCGGTAATCATGGATACAGCTCCTAGTAGACGCAATTGAACATCACCTTTCACATTGACTCACAGATGTCGCTGTAGATGATGAACATGGATGGTTGTCCATTGGAAAGTACAGCAGGTCTATCCAACTCTATAGTGTATTGATTTCCAATTAAACAAATTCTTGTCTCTCCTATTCAAATCCAAGAATTTTTGTTTACTTTTCCAATAAATAGAGTTCGTGACTGAACTGTGAGCAGCTGCTTTTCGGGCTGACTCGATTGATCGTTCCATAACCACCACGTTTAAGGGAACACACCACCTTTAAATCCTGAAAAATAGAATTATGAGTAAAAATGTTCTTTTGGGCTCAGATTCAAGATGGATACTTTTTATACCTGCAGTTCTGGTATAAATACAGGGATTTTAATTTGAATGTTTGTTTAACTTTGCTAGTGGATTTCTTCTTTATTTTCTTGTCCTTTTTCTTTTTCTGCTTCAGCGCTCTTTTTATTCGTAAAAAAAATGTTTTGAACGTTATTTTGCTCACCATACAGCAGGCAGTCATCGTTGCCAGTGATCGCTCGTCTCTGGCGGCTTCATCCGCGAGCATTCGTGAAAATGCGTATTCAGCTAGCATGCGATTAGCCTTTCGTCGATTGCCTTACTTATCTACGTAGACTAAATCATGCTGACGATATGCTTTATCCAGCGGATTGATACCGAATTTACCACATTTAATACCTCTTGCTAGTTTTGTACCTGGACCACAGAATCTGTATCCGGGTACGTGCATTTCAAACGGTAGTAGATCGATCAATTCATCTAGTGTACTATTTGTTACACTTACTTGTTCTTCGTCTTCTGTGAATTTGGTATCTTGCTCAGGCTGAATCTTCCGCTCAAACGTCGCCATGTTGTAACTTCAGAAGTAGATGCTGCTACTTTTTTCGCACTTGCGCGACCGGCGACTGTTTTTTTTTTTGTTTGTGTACTCGCGCTGCTACCGCATTACTATTACTTTTTTCTGCTTCGTTACTGCCAATAGCACTGCTATTTGCGCGACTACCACACTCAGCACGATAAGGTGGTGTTCTAAATAGACGATTGATGCCCTGTGGTGTCAAAACCCGACGCGGAATAACACTGCTGGCACCACCTGGTGGTACCGGTGTAGAATTCCCAGGTGATGTACTATCCATCATATTCTCCCAAACGTGCTTATTACCAATAAATTTCTGCGGTATAAACGATTCACGGAAAGCAACGGCGAATTGCGTATGTCCAAGTGCTGGTGGACATTTTCTATTTCTCATAGTATCATTCATCAGATCAATCATGTTGGCGTAGTGTATACGCACATCACCTATTGTCACGCCACCGTTTGCATCCCAAGTAATATTATCACTAACTTGTAATTCACGCAATACGTGGCCGGCTTTACGTCTGTGCTTTGCAGGTACACTCTCTATGATACTTGCATCGATCCAATCCTCTTCTTCAACGCGCTGTATTTCATTATCATCGTCATTGTAATTGTCATCAGCGCCTTCGTCATAATCGCTGTCATTCTTTTTCTTCATTTGTCGCTGCTCTTTATCTTTCTCATCCTTTTTGATGACCTTAGCATAGCTATCAACGTCTTTGAATTGAATGTAGCTTTGTAGTACTGATCGATATTGACTCGATTTTTCTCGCTCACTTTTGCACGTAGACGAATTCAGTATATTGCTCATTTCAGCATCCAACCTGGTCATTATGTTACCTGGTGTCTGAACTGTCTTTAGTATAGAACCAACATTATTATCGCGTACACCATTTACTAACATACTCTGGAGACGTTCAATATTCTCGTGAGGTACAAGAACCATCTTTTTGGCGTGTTCCATATTGTCCACTTACTAATACTAGCCAACAGTGTGCCGATGATCAGTGCTAATAATACAGGCAAGAAACTATCATGCTGTACAATAATTTTCTTCTTCTTTTTTTAAATCAGCCGTCTGCAAGAGAGCTTTTCGCTGATTGTTATTTAAATAGAAAAGCGCCTTCAGAATGACAGCGTCCTTGCGAGTAAAGGAATGTTGCTTCTCAGGCGAACCCTTCACAGGGAGGCCATTAGTACAAGGTTCACACTATTACCACCATTTATCTTTTTATTGCGTGATACATAGACGTTGTGCAACTCGTTGTCCAAAAATATACAGGTGCGAAATCTGCAGTTGTCCAGTGTCTTCTGCTTCAAATCTAGCAGAAGATAACCGTAGGGTCTTGAGGTGGCGTTTCAGTAAGCTTCTTGCAAGAATCGTGAATTCTCCGGACACAGCTAACGCGATAACTGTAGTATCTGAGATCTGTCGTGCAAATTCCTGAAAATCACAATGTATTGAGCGTTTACATATATGTCGCGTTGTCCTTTACCCTGATGAAAGACGTTCTGCGTGATGAATATCACCGAGAGCAAGTGATGATGGATCGCTTTAGAGAATATATCGACTATACTAACGATGGATGATGATTCACGCAGCAAATCATTAATGATAACAAGTTTAGGTTTAGGATCGGCAGCCCAGTCACTAGTCTGTGGCAAACCCTCGCGAAATTCTACTTTTTTACCTTCTGGCTTAGCTGCCACTCTGCGTAGTAGATAATCACACGCTCAAACTGCCTAAAGACATGTAAAAGTAATTTAAGCTATCGATAAACTTTACCTGTAATACCTCTATCATGATTATTTTTGATCCATTCATTACTACCGATGGTACGACACGACCTTCATTAAACGTCTCCACAATATATGTGAAAATAAACTGTGCTTCAAATAATTGTGCTTTGTGTGCTATACATATTACTTGTTGAAATTGTTCTCTTCGAGCTATTGCAAGCTCGACGAATTGTTTTACCGGCTCGTCATCAAACACATATTCGCGAATGCCACATTTTTCACACCTTATTGAAATCTCTTCAATCTCTATGCAATATGTGCAGAGTTGTTGTGCAACATACAAATTTGGAATATGCACCTTTTTCTCTCCATTACCTAGCACAGGTATTGATTGCTGCGTTTCAAAATCGTAAAACAAAAATAGGACTAGATTTGTAGAATTTGAACTCTTGATCGGCTGTACATGACATAGGTATCTAATGAGTACCCGTGACTTGGACGTTGTGCAAAAAGATATATTGCACTCGTGTGATCTTTCCTGGTTATTTAAATTATTTTAAAACAATTTTGGGAGAGTTTAACTTTGCTACCCACACTACTGTTTCTATTTTACGTTCTTTTTTTCATATGATTTGCTTGACAATTATCAGCAAAAAATAATCTTGAAGAGTCGTTCTTTAAGTACCTCTGTCACACTACAGGGAGGCGACGACATACATTTATAACACTTGTTGGAGCATTTATGCTCCTCGGCTCGCCAATAACTTATTGCATGGTATACAGTAACCGGCGCTACCACCAGCTGCAACAAGATTCAATATCGGCTGATAAAGATGCACTCGTTCGTAATACATTATACGTAGCACATGTAAAACTTCATTACCGTAAGTAACGCTAACTGTTCGTGTCCCTTTATAAACTGGCGGGGCACTACGTCTAAATGTAAAAAAGTTGTAAACAACAATTTCTGCATTACGCGGAGCAAAATAATCTTAAAACTTACGGATTTCTTTTGCCAAATTAATAAGTTCTATGGCCGCATTTCTCTGTGTCCTTCCTCCACTATTCTGAATGAGATTCCAATATCTGTAAAGCTCCCCCGTACGTATTTGTCCTCTAATTGCGTACGTATAGGCAGTGACTAAATTTCGATGTAGACAAAAGTTGTCAATATTTAGACTTTTTATTCGCTGATTTTTCAGTCAAAAGCACTCGTCCATCACCCACTATATCTTCAACAATAGCACAATTAATCGATAATCTTTTGTTCACAGTAAACTCGTTGGCACTTTGTAGTAATCCTTAAAGATCTTTAATAAGGAAATCTCGAATGAGTCTGAACGATAGCCAAAGAGATCCACGATTGAACTACTCCGAATCGATGGTCACACCGATGAAATCGTTCAAGCCGCCTTTTTTGCAAAGTTGTCGATGCAAGTCTCGCACATAACCTTGAAGCCGAGAGTGAAAATCTGCATTCATGGGTGGTTCCGGTAAAATCCCTCGTATCTCTTTTTCATCGTAGTCAAAACGTCTGTATAAACGCGTTGACTTGCTTTCTATGCTAAATCGAGGATTTTCCTCTCCCCCTCTTACTTTACCGCTCTGCGAATAAACACCTGTAATATTCACTTATAGATTTTTTATATGTAATAATACGAAGAAATAATTTTCGCTCTTACCTTCATCAGCTGTGTTGGTTCTACTACTAGTGCTGTCACTACTGCTACTACTATAACTACTAGTATTACTACTGCTGCTACTTGTGCTATTGGTACGGCTACGTGTCTCTGAAACTAAAGTATAAGACGTGCCATGTTATGCTCGAAAAAAATTCGCATTACAATGACAAGTGTAATACTTCTCACGCCACTTTTTCTGCTGATGCAAAATACGATGCATATCAGAGCCGCAAACACACGGGAGTGCATTTTAAGAAGTTTGCGGTAAGCTAACGATAGCGACGTCGACGGCAATGACATTTACACTATCGACTTTTGTATCAGCAAATATGCATACTGTGAAAAAATGCCGCAAAATTAAAATGAAGAGTTTATGGAATACTGACAACAGAGATAGCAACGCCAGCGACATCAACACCGCCCGCTTCGACAACGACTGCGACGACAATGATGGCAACGACGACAGTGGCGGCGGCGGCGGTGACGATAAACTTGATACTCTGCGCGACATAGAAATAGTCTGCAAGGTCAGCTGCACGTGTCAATGAGTCATCTCCCAACTCGAAAGTCTGTGAAACAAGTACCTCGATAAAGGAGCTCTGTAATAGAAGACTCATCATGAGTCGTCGTCATCGTCCCTGGCCTGGGAAAAAAAGAAGGTATCAAGCATCCAAGCGCACGTGTGCTTCATTTGAGAATGCTGAAAGCGAAGACGACGACGACGACGACAACGTAAATACATCAGTGATAACCGTCGGGTATTCATTGCCATCAAGAATTATAAGTCCTTCAAAAATCGCCGAAAATGGGAATAAATGCGAACAACGCCAGAATTTTTTACTTTTTCTGGATAGCAGTTTTTACCCTATTTTAAATTTCTCGCAATTTTTTATAGGGACGGTCGTTTTCAACGATTTTTTCTTTTAAATTCAAGGTCCTGGGCCTAGCTGTCCATTAATCACGGAATAAATATCGTTCGCTTGATCAGGTAATAAATTACCCGTAGCGCAATAAAGTCTATTTAGCAATAATTTATCGTAACTTGCAAAATAATTAAACTATTCTAAATTTTTCACCTGTATACGCTTTGGCTACCTCAAATATGCTCAAATACGAAAGTTACATTGTTTATAAGCCTCTATCTCCGAAAGTTACAGTCAAAAGATTGTTATTATTAGCTCTAATTTGTTAATTAAGCATTGTCTACCTATTCATGTGATGAAAAAATGTATGAAATCAAATTTTGTTGACTGATATGGCTAGGGAATTTTTAATTAAAAAATTAGAGCTAAAAATAACAATTTTCCGACTGTAACTTTCAGAGATAGAGGCATACAGACAATGGCTTGAAACTTATGTATTTAATCATATTTGGGGTAGCCAACGCGTATACAAGTAACAAATTCAGAATATTTTGATTATTTTGCAAGCTACAATAAATTATTGCTTAATAGCCTTTATGACACGCCATGGCATAAACCTCGACTTAAGTCACGCTCGTGCAAAAATGCACTCGATAAAAAGTTTTCTTGTCGTTCTTTGTGTCATACAAAAGGGTTCTGTCTTTCAGATAGTTAGACATAATCCTTCTTATATATGCGGGTACCTTTTTTTCGTAGTGTCTCGTGTAGCTTGCCCCAGCTGGCTGAGTTAAACGCATTTCTAACATCCTGTGTAACAGTATCATAGTACTTTTTGGCTCCTTCTTTTCATCTCTCCCCTTCTATTGCAGATCTAGCAATGTCGACTACTAAGCTTACGGCGTCAAAAGTGGAGCGTTTTTTCCTGAAGCCGTATTAATATTCTGCTAGTCTACTTGGTTCTTTAATGACTTTGTCCATTCTATTGCTGATTATGCGCTCTAGAATCTTACCCGGGGTGTCCAACATGCAGAGTGGTCTGTATGAGGCAGCTCTAGGGGGCTTATCTCCTTTTGGTAGTAGTACCAGGCAGTGCTTCTTTCAGTTCTTAGGAAACGTCCCTTCTTAGAGACATAAATTGTACAAGTCCACAAAGTCATCGAATGGTAGTCACAATACGGTCCAGTAATTTCGGGCTTTGTGGAGGGGGAATATAATCTTCCTTTATCTTCTTTGTTACTACTTGGTAAGTTTGCCACCAGTGGTCTAGCTCAACCTCTTCTTGTAACTCTTTAAGGCAAAATTGTTTATTTTCTCGGATTTATTTCTTGAGTACCCGTTTAGTATCCTCTATTGCTTTGTTTTGGGCTTTTACTACTTCTTGACCTGTTTGTCATTGCACTCTTGTTGGATCTCCGTTTTAATATTCCTATCTCCATTATTATCGCTTGGTGGTAACTATTTGTGTGATGTTCGCTTACCGTCCATGATCTAACTAAGCCAATCAGGCAGCTGCTAACAAACATGAGATCTGTGATGGGCCCTGCGTCTGCTGTTTAGAACGTGTAAGAACATTTCTGGTTTACTAAGAACAAGTCAAGTTGGCCAAATGCTTCGAATAGCACTTGTCCATTTCCGTTCGTCTTTTGGCTGCCCCACTCTACTGCCCAGGAGTTGAAATCGCCTGCTATCGGTACCGGTTTTCTTCCTACAGCATCCTGTACGAGACGGACCAACAGTTGTCTGAATTGTTCCATCAGCGCGTTAGGAGAAGCATAGCAGCTGTAAATGTGTACGCCTGCGACCTTAGCGCGCACAAACCCTTCATTACGTCTTGTTATTTTTCCCTGGTAAGCAGCGTCGCCGCATGCCTATATCGCTGCTTTACCAGTACTGTCCATATCTCACGATGGTTTGTCCACGTCTCTGTATTGTTCACAGACGATGGCTATGTCGATCTCTGTCTCACGGACATACTAGCTCAGTAGGTCCTGTTCAGTCGCGCAGTGATTTATATTCAACTAAACTATTTTCAGTCAGTGGATTCTACTGCAGCTCGGTATACTGGGCATTTGTAGCTACCAGCTGCGTGGTCACTCTTCCTACTCGTGCCTCCTTTGCAGAGTACACAGTTGGGTTGGTTCTTACACTCCTTTGCTTTGTACATCTATTTAATATTTAAAGCAAAGCTTACTTCTATCTTTAGTTACTGTGCAGTTTTTGTCAATATGGCCAAAACTTTATAACACCAAGGCAGCTCGTTTTGGCGGTTAGCCACCTGGATCTTAAAGTTAACCAATCCTATTATGATCTTTTGTAGCTTAGTGATCTTAGCCGCTATCTAAGCTGGTACCCGTATTACTGCAATCTGCATATCACAGTACGACTTTTGCAGAGGTTTTATCGTAGAGTCTTCTATGATGTTCTCTTCGTCAATTTCCTTCCGCCGTGCTTCTAGTACCTCCTTTTTTAAGGTAAGCATGTCCAGATCTCTGATTTCAATGGTTTCTTCTTGCTGGATTCCTTTTTGTAGCGCCTTCTACTAGTACTGCTTTAACTGCTTCTTAGAAGTCCGAGGTTTTGATTTCTCTTGTGCATTAAAGCTTTATCAGAAGATCTCCTGCAACTGTTTTGCGTATTTTATTTACGCTATTCCCCAGCGTGTTAAGTGACGGAGCCGCTTTCATTTTTGACAAAATATCTGCATAGCTCTTTCCTTCTGCAGCCTTGATGATTAAAGCATCTGGTTTGGAAGGTCTTGCCCGCTTCAGTCCATCCTTGCTGGTCCTATTCTGGTTTTGTAACGCCAGGGACACTCTTATTCTCTTTGCTTACCTTTTTGCTGTAATTTTTTTTTATGTGGCGTAGGCAGAGCATGCTCTGCACAAGTGGCCCTTCGACACCTGATCCCCACAGGTAGTATCGTCAAACAATACTTCCGTGGGGCCCGCTAATTAGCCTACTTGGCTTCTTCTTTGGGGTTTGACATTTCCATACATTCCCCATCCATCGAAGTGATTAGGAGTTCAGGGTCAAACTCGTCTTCTTCTTTCTGCATCATCCAGTCGTCTGCTTCTTGCAGCATCGTCCGGTCGTATACTTCTTGCAGCATCGTTCGGTCATCCTCTGGACAGACTCAACCCCGACACCTACGTTCCTCTGCATCGGGTGAGCCAGTCTGGGGTCCAACTCAGTTACCTACGTTCCTCAGCATCGGTCTAGGGAGCACTTAAAGGTACTCAACCCTAGCTCCTACGTTCCTCTGCATCGGGTAGGGGAATGAGAGCTCGACTCTACGGCCTACGTTCCTCTGCATCAGTCCGAGGAGCGTTTTGTCTTAGCGACTTAATGGCCTTCGTCTAGCGACTTTTTACTCGGATATTTCGTCTTGTCTTTTCCTTTTTCCTTCTTCGTCTTTCCTGACCTTCTTAAGAATATCCGCGGCATAACTGTTTACAGTGTTCCATCCTTCATTTGAAGCCAGTAATGCTTCCAATATAGATTCAGGGGTAACTCTGGTTTGGAGGTAGCCCTCAAGATTTTCTCGCTCCTGCTGATATCATGAGCATTCACAAAAGACATGCTCTACATCTTCGTCAGCGTCCAAACAGACTGGGTAGTTTGGATGGTCCTCTATTTTAAATCGATGTAGGTACGCCCGAAAGCATCCGTGCCCCGTCAAAAACTGTGTGAGGTAGTAATTGACTTCCCCATATCCTCTTTCCATTCAGTTCGCTATTCTTGGAATAAGGCGATGTGTCCATCGCCCCTTGACGCTGGAATCCCATCTTTTTTGCCACTCGGTCATTGTCTGCTTCCTAGCGGAGGCACAAATTTCCCTCTGAGTGTTGTCATTAATCCGTCTCTTCGCCTCGAATATGTCCTTCCTCTCTATTGCTAAAAGGTCGATAGGCGGCATGCCTGCTATGATGCAGACCGCCTCGTCCGATACCGTACGGTAAGCCGATGCAACCCTTAGTGCACTTCTCCTGTACACGGTCGAAAGCTTTCTTGCGTAAGTTTTCACCAACATAGCATCCGCCCATATTGGGGCCCCGTACAATATAATCGATGTGATTACATTGGCCAAGAGCAACCATCGTTTCTGTGTTGGCCCTCCTACATTTGGCATCCACCTCGATAAAGCAGCGCTAACTTTTGCTGCTTTATCGCTTACTACTTCGAGATGATGTTTGAATGTTAGTCTTGCATCGATGGTGATGGCCAGATACTTGAGGGTCAGTTGAGATACAATCTCATGTCCACCAACCGTCAGTGTTATTCTCTCCATCTTCTTCCTACTAGAAATAAGGATAGTTTCGGTTTTGTGACTGCCCAGTTCTAGCCCTGCTTCTGCTAGCCATTCGTGTATTATACGAATGGACTCCTCGGCTATGTCTATCACTTCTTCTTTGTGCTTCGCTACCATCATTACTGCAATATTGTCAGCAAAGCCTACCACTGTTGCCCCTTTGGGTAATTCCAGCCTTAGTACCCCATCATACATGGTGTTCCAAATAGGCCAAGTACTGATCCTTGGGGGACGCCTCCTGTTACTTCATAGCTCTCCGTGCCGTTCTCGGTGTCATATAATAAGATTTTGTCCTTCAAATAGACAGACATCATCCTTCTTATATATAGAGGCACATCCTGCTTACGGAGTGCCTCATGAATCTTACTCCATTTCGCCGAGTTGAATGCATTTTTGACATCCAGTGTAACGATGGCGCAGTACTCCTTTGTTCCGCCGTTCCATCTTTTCCCTGCTATCGCTGATCGCGCCGTGTCATCACTAATCCTACCGCGTCCAGGGTTGAACGCTTCTTCCTGAAGCCATATTGGTGTTCCGCAAGTCCTCCAATCCTCCAACGTCCACAAAGACCCCTGGCCGGGCTTCGATAACATGCTTCAATGCGATATTGGGTATGCCATCTAATCCTGGAGCCTTGTTGTTTCCTATCCTCTTACAGGCAATTAGCACCTCGTCCATCATAATGGGGGAATATTTTCTTCGTTTACCTCTGCTTCGGTGATACACGGTTCGTCCAGCTGCCTGGGAAACAGTGTAGTCACAACCCTTTGTAATAATTCCGGGCACTTAGTAGGGGGTACATAGCTTCCCCTAATCTTCTTCATTACTATTTTATATGGTCTACCCCAGGGGTCCTGGTCGACCTCGTCCTGTAGCTCCTTAAGGCACCGTCGTTTGCTGTCGCGAATTGTCTTCTTTAGTTTCCGCTTGGCATCCTTCATTTCTTGGTTGCAGATATCCACTGCTTCCTGTCCTCTTCCAGTTCTATAGTACTTCTTCCTTGCCCGCTGTTCCGGCCTCCTGGTCCGGTGACACTCGCTACGGGCAACCTCCGCTTCCTTGTTCCACCAATATACTGGTGGCCGTTTTCGGTTGGGAACTCTTCTCGGCATAGCAGCGTCGCAGGCTCGGGTGATATTTTCCGACACCTGTTTAGCTTTACTGCTTGCCGATCCTATCAACTGCATTCCTTCCAATGCAAGCAGAAACATCTCCTTATCGTAGTCCTTCGTTTTCTAACCGACTCTATTGGTCCTTGTACTCTCGCTGGATCCCTGTCTCGATTTACTCCATTATTATGGCCTGGTGGTCGCTATTTGTGTAGTGTTCACTCACAGTCCACGTGTCAACTGTGTCAATTAGACAGCTGCTAACATACGTCAGATCTACAATAGATTCTGTGTCTCCTCTTCTAAAAGTGTACGTGCTACCCTGGTTGACTAGCAGCAAGTCTAGTAGAGCGAATGCTTCCAGTAGCACTCGCCCTCTTTGGTTTGTCCTTTGGCTGCCTCACTCTACGGCCCAAGCATTGAAGTCCCCTGCGATTAGTAGCGGTTTTCTTCCTACCGCATCTTGTACAAGTAGATCCAGCAGTTGTTCAAACTGCTCGATTGGCGCGTTAGGAGAAGCGTAGCAGCTATAAATATGTATACCTGCTACCTTCGCGTGTACAAAACCTTCTTCACGGTTGGTCATTTTTTCCTGGAAAGCAACGTCACCACATGCCCAGATTGCTGCTTTGCCAGTGCTGTCCGTATCCCACGATGGTTCGTCTAAGTCCCTGTATTGTTCGCACACAATGGCTACGTCAACCTCTGCCTCGAGGGCGTACTGGATTAGTAGGTCCTGTGCTGTCTCACAGTGATTCAAGTTTGCTGCACTATCTTCATTTTCTGGGTCTATCTAGTGCTCCTACTGTAGCTCGGTAGATTGAGCATGTATAACTACCAGCTGCATGATCACTTCCCTTCTGCACCACGTTCCTTACAGAGTACGCAGTTCGGTTCGTTGTTACATTCTCTGGCTTTGTGTCCTCCGGTTCCACATTTGTAGCACAGTTCACTGTGATCCTGAGTTACTGGGAAATTTTTGGCGATGTGGCCAAAACCCAGACATTTGAAGCATCTAAGCGGCCGCGTGTTCCGCTTCATCTCCCTTATTCGGCAGACCACCCAGCCTATCCTGATTTTCTGCTTTGCTAGCATCTGCTGGGCCATTCCCGCCGGCATTTGGATGACCGCTGTCTGCGTATCACCGTAAGCCTTCCGCAATGACTTCACTACCATCTCCTCCGTCGTGGACGTGTCGTCATATTGGAACTCCTTGTGTAGTGCCTCCAAGACTTCTTCCCCGCTGGTTAATACGTTGAGGTCCTTTATTTCAATGACCCCTACGTCTTGTAGAGTCCTTATGTTGGTACCATCCTCCAGCACCCCTTCGACTACTTTTCGAAGCTCTGCTGTCTTCCCTTTCGCCTTGTGTTGGAGTTCCAAGAGCAGGTCTCCGGTCGTCGTCCTGCATACCCTGCTTACGCTATCGCCAAGCATCGTCAGTGCAGGGTCCGCCTTCATCTTTCTCAAGATGTAGGCGTAAGACTTCCCCTCCACAGCCTTTATAATAAGGGCATCTGGCCGGGTTGGTCTTGCCCGTGGCGGTCTGTTATTTCTCGTTCCTTTTTGGCTTAAGGTACCAGTGCCATCTTTGTCGTCCTCTTCATTCTTCTTTTACTTCGTCTTCCTCGTTTCCACCACCTGCCAAGGTGGCTTTGTGCCTGGTGTGGGCAATGGGGACTGCGACGTTGCAGCCTTTTTTGCCTTCTTCCTGGTCGCCGTGTCCTCCTGCGGTGATGTTCTCCTACGCTTGTTCGGCGTTTGCTCCATCTGTCTATGGACGAAGGCGGGAGATGTTTAGCTCTCTCGATTCTTGCTACTTTTAGCCTTCGACTGTGTACCTGTTCTGTTCTGGATCGAAGTCGTAAAGTACTTTAGCGCTCTTCTAGTAGCCTTTGCCATAGTTTTCAACTATGTATGGATGTTTTTCTTATCCAAGATAAAATCCACCAGAGCTTCAACTTTCTCTTTAAGGAGAGTGAACGACATAGCCTTAATTTCTTGCTCCTTTTCTTTTCCTTATCTTACAATGCTCTCCTGATTTAGCCAATCTATACCTCCATTTTCATCTTCCGTCGCATGGGCAATGGGGGAAAGAAGGTCTATCAGGTTTGCGTTTGACGCGCTACCCAGACTGTTACTGTCTAGTTTACTTCCTTGCTCCTGATTTAGCCAATCTCTTCCCAAGCTATTGTTGCTGCTTATTTTCTGGGTAGGGAACACAGCTTCAATGACACTTTTCGAGGTATCCGAAGTCCTCGAGTTATTCTTTGTCGGTGTGCGTTGCATATTTCCGTTTCCCTTCTCTCTTCTCTCACCTACCTTCCACTCGGCTTTCACTCTGAAACTTAGCCTAGCTTACGTATATTCTGGCCTCGTGCCACAGTGCAAGTAGTCCTCAAACGCATCCGTGGAGGGATGGCGAGGCCCCTCCTGTCCACGGCGGGACCCTGTCCGGTCGCAACCCGGCACCACCGTAGCTATCAGGATTTTCGCCTGTTGATAGGGCAGCCAGAGCGTGTCAGCGTAACACCCCCGGGTCCCTGTACTACCCGGCAGCCTCGGAGTGTCAGAACCCAGTTTATCTCACTTCCTCCTACTTCAAACGTCGAAGTTAAGTCGCACTGCAGCAACCGGCGAGCGTCTGCTCAGCGATATTTTTAAGATCCAACCTCGTTTCTTGCAGTGAGTCTTAACTGATCTTTGTTAGGTCCGCGGGAGATATTTTATTTTTCTCCTACGCTCTGCAAGCAGCACTACGTATGTAGCACTATGTGCCCACAGAGAGCACCCTCTTTCCGCCACCATTGAGGACGCGCCACATGGGGTACAGCCTCCTCCTCGTGGACCTTTTTGCTGTGTGTGTATGCGTTTGCATGTTTATGTATTTATGTATGTATGCGTGTGTGTGTTAGTGTGTTCTTGTATGTATGTGTAAGATGGCTTCTTCTTTGATGTTTTGATATTTCCGTTCATCCCACATTTAGAATGGTGATAAGGGGTTTAGGGTCAAACTCGTCTTCATATTTTTGCATTGTCCGGTCGTCTACTTTGTGCAGCATTGTCCGGTCGTCTACTTTGTGCAGCATTGTCCGGTCGTCTACTTAGTGCAGCATTGTCCGGACATCCCTTGGACAGTCTCATCTTGCCCTTTTTTGCCGTATCCTCGGCTATTCCTATATTCCTTAGCAACATACTGGGCAATTTGGATTATCCTGTATCTTGAAGCGGTGTAGGTAGGCTCGAAAGCACCCATGACCGCTCAAAAACTGCGTAAGGTGGTAATTCACTTCTAGGCCAGGCTGTAGAGATTTGAAACTGCCTTATTGTGACATCATTTGTTACAGCAAACCGATTGTGGAATCATGTAGAGGATGATAAGCAGATAAAAGGTTATATGTTTTTTACTCGCATTTCCATTACTTATTGTTAGTTATTAACAACTTCATAAAAAACGCGATTTTTGTCTTTTTTTGCTTATAACTTTAAAATTAAGGAAGCTATCAGTATGCCTATAATCATTTATTTGTAGAAAATTGAAATATGTACAAAATGAGAGGTCAAACGCCTCAATCGGATTATTAGATTTTAAGATAATTAGAAAAAAACAAAAAATTAAGCGTTTTTTCAAAAATTCATAGCTCCCTCATTTTTTGAGTTGGAGCGCTAACATTTTGGGAATAAGTGGGAATTATAATGTTCTTTATATGTGCAAAAGTTGGGTGATGTCGGATTATTATTTTGCACAAAATCGCGATTCAAAGTTTGCGGTACGTTTTTTCAAGCAGACCTCTATGCTCTACCGTAAGTCCAATGGAAATTTCAAAAAAAGGATCGAAAAGTTGAAATCATGCACTACAAAACGTAGATTTCAGTTTTTTGATCAAGCGCCTGGAAGCATGCGAAAAACCATCGTAAAGTTCGTGAAAATTGGCCAAGCGCGCGCTCGTAGTCGAGTGGTGGGGGACGGAGCAGCGCTGGAGGAGAGGCGCATATATAGTAATAGGCGCGCGCGGCGCGCGTTACTTATCTTTGCATTGACATTTTTCAGCACCTACTGTAGCTATTTGAATGATTTTTTTTTATTTCAGGGTAACGGAACCAGAGGAATCCGATTCTTCTGGTTTTAAGCAACTTTTGCATTTTTTGCCTATTTTTAATGATTTGTAGCTCATAAGGGATGCATTTTTAACTAATACGTATCGGTAGACATGTAATGTACTAAGTGAAAAGTGTCAAATTTGCATGTAAAACAACTTATTAGATATTATGTCATGTTTGTTTTCAACATTACTTGTAGTAGAAGGTCAGGCCCATTCTTGAACTTTACAGCTAATTTATACTATAAAAAGGTATCATTTTCACTGTATTGAAGTTGTTGGAGTCCGGATCAAACATTCAGATTTTCATATTTTAAGATTTAAAATGCAAATAAGGTAGCCTTAACACACACACACACATATATATATATATATATATATATATATATATATATATATATATATATATAGGGCTTAAAAAGTATTTTTATTTAAAAATTCAGAAAATTTCACAAAAAAAAGTGTATGGATAGTTTTAGTTAAAAATGCATCCCTCATGAGCTACAAATCTATAAAAATAGGCAAAAAATGCAAAAATTGCTTGAAACCTCAACTTTGACCAACTCTTACTCAAAGCCAAGTAAGAGAATCGCGCTGAAATTTTTTTTTGGCACCGCATCCGCCATAGTTGATAGTGACTTAGTTAAACTTCTTCTTTTCTACAGCGCTTAGTGCTGCAGGCCTCGTTGCCAATTGCAATGCAAAATTGGATCCACGCGTTATTATACATAGCATTCCAGAAGATTACTGCAAAGAACAAATAGTTGCAATTCAGACTTCTGACAATGAGTGCCGTAACGATCCTGTTTGTGTAAATTGTAAGCAAAAGCTCATTAAACATTAAACTCAATATACTTAGCCACTTGGATTTGGCATTACAAGTGCTTCGCTGAGCCTTGGAACTCCTCTGCAAGCGAATGAATTTCTGGCTTTGCTATTTTGAGGCACGATCGACTTAGTTGCAAACGTTGCGGTGATATAGCTCTTTACACTCAGCTCGCTGTAGAATCGTTAGCACATTAGCGCGCCCTGAAAACTATATTAGATGGCCAGAGTTCGTTCTAGCTCGAGTAGCCCTTGATCGTCTTAAGCTGCTATGCGTACTTGCCTATATTTGCCCCAAGATAGGTTTTTGAAGCAATATCAAGAAAGTTATTTTTAACTTGGTGGGCGGTCTAAATTTTGAGTAATTGATTAATTCTTGCGCAATTATTGCTTACTCTCGGCCTTGCTGCAGCACATTTTGTGGGGTAAGGGTAAATATTTTGAAAATTAAAGATTTGAAATAAGAAAATTACAAATTTATTTATAACAAAAGGTAAAATCTTGAATTCCAAAATATTAGAAAAGTAGAAAAAGAAAAAGTTTTGACCACGAATATCACCATTCGCAATATTATAATTCAACATTTTTATTTTATAAATTTTTTCATTTTAAAATATCAGTTAAAAAATTTTGAATTTCTAATCTCTACCATTTCAAATTTTTATTTGTCAAAATTTTTGCCCTCACCCTTTTTAGGGCATAGTCACTACCTCAATCTCTCAAAATTTACAATACAAATTTACATTCGTATTTCTGGCAATTGCTTAGCTTTTATGCGTCAGCAGCTCCACCAGCCTTAGATCTCCGTTATTGATGCCTTTTTTGGATTGCTTCCCTCAGCTCAAAAAGACTGTATCATGTGAAATTTTTACATGTGACAAGTCGTTCAGAAGAGGTCGGGGTAAAACGTCCCAAGGTTGTGTGAATGTGATTGTGTGCATATAATCATTCGCGTCTGTTTCATTTTGAGTAAACGTTTCGGGAGAGAAAGATTCGCTTGTAAAAGACAATTAAAAGAGTTATAAAGAAACGAGAGAGGACGACGGATAAGGTTGACGCGGTCAAAGAAGGGTCAACAACTCGACAGGGCTCTCAAGGTTTGGCTTGCGCATCGTAAGGCGTCATATGCATATGTCAGAGTCTGGCAACACTGGCATCTGAAGCAGTTGGAACAGCACTACAGTTCATCCGCAGAGAGTCGGGGACAAAACCTGCTGCGTATTGCGCTCGAGATTAATAGTGTACGCTTGAATCGAGAGCCTTGATGTCAGAGGGATGTAATTGACTCTGGTCCCGTAACACACAAAGTAAACTGCGAGCTCCCTGCGAATTTTAGCTGTTTAGTGATTAGCGATAGTTTAAATTACGCGGGCGTCTGCTTTAACAGTCAGGCATTGAAAGAGAGATTTTGGAATTTAGATTTTGGATTAAGATTTAGATATGTTTTATTTTTTACATTACGTTGTACATATTTACATATAGAATACAAGAAGTAGCATAAATTTGTGTGTAAGTATTAAGTACATGGAATGGAATGAAATGAAATGTGATGAAGGAGTATATGTGTTTGCGTAAAGATTATGTGTTTTCCAGTTCAAAGAAATATTTTTTATCTGCTTGTTTAAAGTGCGATATGGATAGTGTGTTGCAAAGGTGTGATGGAATTCTTCGCGTCTCCGTCTTGAAAGCCGGGATATCTAAGGGGATCACATCACCCCTTACAGGTCTGAGCAAAACGTGGAAATCAAAAAAGGCTAGTATGTAGCCTAGTATGTAGAGAGAGAAAGAGAGAGAGAGAGACACACACACACATACATAAGTATCGCATCTCCTATGTCAAAAATATTTGAAGATGTCGCACTGAATAAAATTAATGGCTTCATCGCTAGAAAGAATCTTTTAAATCCTTTCTAATCGGGGATTCGGAAAGGCTACATCACTTCTTCTGCGCTGGTCTCTGTAAGCGACGATATCTGTAAAGCCATTAATTATGGAAAAATGACCATTCTTGTCTCCATGGATCAAACTCAAGGTTTAGGACTTGTTAATATAGAGCTCATTTTCAAATAACTACGCGTTTTTAGCTTCTTAGACTATATCTGCACCTCGTTGCGCTCCTTTCTATCCAATCGCACACAAGTTTTTACGTTAAGTACAGACGAATCATCTTCGCCTCTCCTTAGAACTTCGCGATTTTTTCAGAAATCACGTCCTGGGCCTCTGCTTTTTTCGATTTACATTGCAAAAGTTCTGTAATCAAGTTGGTCAGCTGAGTCTACCCCCTGTCATTGTTGATGGTTAGACCATAGACCCTTGTGATTCTCTTAAGCTTCTAAGCATTACCCTTGATAACTGCCTGACTTTGAAGAAGCGATGCACTATTACCGCGAGAAAGTGATTTTCTGCACTTGCCCGTGTAAGAAAGTGCGCGTACTTTATTCAACGCTCGATTAAGCATATGCTTGTGAAGATACATGTCTTTCCATACCTGAAACATTGCTCTTAGCTATTTCTTAGTTTGACGAAAGAAATGGTCACTTAATTAGATCGTTGTAAAAATGCTGCTTTATATTTCGTGTAGGTTGTCAATCGCTTTCAGTATCTCTCGCCGACATACCGGAAGTATAGTATTGCATACTTTAAGTGCAGGCTTGAATTGCTACCTGTTAACTTGCTCGTATCAGTCCTAAAGTCAAATATTCCCTCCTATCTAAGCGCTCACTTAAAGTACCGAAAAACTGAAGTTCTAAGCTGTAAACAAGCTATCGAGCTTGACTTAATAGTTGATTCTAACTTTGAGAAAATCCGAATTAAGCAGATTAAAAGGCAAATGAAATTGTTTAGGATAGGATAACAAATAAGAAAAAAAAAACTTAACAAACTAAATAGGCAATTATTACACTATTATTAAATACAATTACAATTATAACGATGTTTTATAACAGGACCTACAAATACATCATAATGGTCCGTATAAGCATCTACAAAAACGGTTAACACTATTAGTATACACTTTTAACTCAGAAAGTCAAAGCTGCGATGCCCCGGGTGTCCTCATCGGCCCATAGGCACCTTTCAAATTTTTACTGTTGATCAGACGGTCTCAACACCTCCAAGAGCAAGTGCATTCCCAATCCTGAAACTAAAAATGAATAAAAATATATAATATACAATTCTTTTCAATATAAATCATCAAGAAAATTAAAGTAGCGATTCTCACACATATTTTCTGGTAATGACAGTAACCCGCTCTAGGTGGAATTGGAGCAGGCAACGCGTCTCGTTTCGCTCGCTTGACTGTCCGAATACACTGCCAGTCCTCAAACTAAAAGAAAAAAAGGAAAAAATAAATAATAATATAAGCTTCATACACATGGGTGGTTCTCTGTAAAATCGAAGATGAAAATTTTTATTTTTGCCCAAACTGTATACATATGTTCTATATGTTGTACCTGACTCCCAAAAAAAAAATTTCAGCGCGATTCCTTCATTTGGCTTCGGGTTCTAGCTGGTCAAAGTTGAGGTTTCAAGCAATTTTTGCATTTTTTATCTATTTTCAATGATTCGTAGCTTATAAGGGATGCATTTTTAACTAAAACTATCAATATACTTTTTTATATACTTTTTGTATTCAAACCTTAAAATATAAAAATCTGAATGTTTGACCCGGACTCCGACAACCTTAATACAGTAAAAAGATACCTTTTTATAGTAAAAAAAGAGCTGTAAAGTTTTAGAATAGGCCCGACCTTCTAGTAGAAGTTATGTAGAAAACAAACATAATATATATATATATATGTATATATATATATATATATATATATATATATATATATATATATGGGTGGTTCTCTGTCAAATCGAAAATCAAAAATTTTTTTTTTCTTTAACCCACAGTAAATATGTTCCAGAAAGTTTCCAATGCACCTTAATTTTTTTAGATTTTTAAATTACTTTTTACCAAAATGGTAGGGAGCCAAAGATGTCAATTTTGGCAATTTTTGGGTTTTCAGCACAAATTAATTAATTCATAGATCCTCAGGGAAGCATTTTTAAATTTTTTAAATTTTTAAAATTTTTTCACCTTTTCAATAAAAATACCCTCAAAGTCATATATACAGTATGTCACAGATAAAGCGGACACATTTCTTTTTTGGTGATTCAGAAAAAAATAGCGTGAGCGCAAATAAAACTGGGGGGGGGGGGGGGGATGATTGAAGGTTAAATCTTGCTTAGTTACATAGTTAGGTTACATAGTTACCGTACCCTTTTTTTCTTAAGTTGTGAGGTTTCTTAACGGCCCTAGGTTTAATAAAATGATGCATAAAAAAAAATTAGGTAAGGTACTCTAAGCCCTTCCATTTGATAGGCCGTGGCAAATAATGCTTAAAACCGCGATTATACGATTACCTTTGTGCCTGTTCAATTTTAAATCAATTTTGTAAATTGATTTCTGAATAGGGAATATTTCGCCGGGCAACCGAATATGGCGGCATGCGACGCACTTCCGTACAGTTGTGACTCGAGGTTAGTGCGTCGTCTGCTACGTGCAGGTTATGTGATCTCATTCGCGAAACGACGAGGCTGCTGCTGCGCGGTATGTCCGCGCGACTCACGAACGCGTCCCTCCCTTGCACGCTTCGCTCACTCGAGCCGTACACTCTGACTCAAGCTGGCGCTCAAGGTCGCTCGCTTTAGGTGGGTCGCGCATCGCCTTGCTTTCTTCGCTGTCCCTCGGTGGTTGAGTCACGTCTTCTTCTAGGGATTCGATGTTGATGTTGCTTCGGAGTGGTTTTCGTCTTTCCGCCTTCTCTGTGGAGACGGCTGATGTCAGTACTGGCGTCTGGTGTCCGCCAGCTTTGTATCGTCTGCGAGATTGGCACGGTGGCCGTAATTCACCGCCCGTGCACCCTCGCCCTCTGCAGGCGCTTATCTCCAATCGTAGCTCCGAGTCGCAAGCATCTGACTCGAGCTTTCCACCAGCTGTTCCGTGGTATCTTCGGCTCTCCAGGGTCCGTGGTCTTCTTTACGGCCCTGCCAGGTGCCTTGTGCTGATGCTCACACATGCCTGTTGAATTTATCTCCTGGCCGACTGGCCTCGCTGACCGGGATAGTCGCGCACTACCGTCCGTCTCCTGCGCTTCCCTTCCTTTGTTAGGAAGTATCGCATCGAATGTGTCGGATGCGCCAAGTTCGTTCTGTCTTAATCACGAGACTTTGCTCGCCGTGCGCCTACCGTGGACGCACGATATTCCGGGGTCTGCAGCCTGCTTCGCGTCATGGATCTTCTGTTTTGCAGCCTTGGCGAACGTGGGGCTTGCACTCCGACTCGCCGTTGCTGTCGAGGCTCCGAAATTCTCTCGACGCGTGGCGATTTTCTTAACGCGCCTAACTTGCGAAAACTATGTTTGATAATAAAAAACTTACCACTACCCAGTTTGATCAAACCCCGAACGTTGGGGCGCCATTTTATAACGGGGTTTTCTAATTCGTCGGACGCGATAGCCAACGCGTCACCGAGAGTGCAACCCTCACTCTCTCTCCGCGGTCAATTTAGAGAATCTCGTTGCCAAACGCGAGGTGAGTGAAGCTTCTTGCTTTCGCGTTCGGACATGCACCGGCTACAGAGTTTTCCGTGAGCCTCGAACTGGGTAGCTGGGATCAGAATAAATAAGAACACGGGAATGTTAACAACAGAATGATAAACTATATTGAACTCAACTATAAATATGAATACAAAAACGCGTCGCCCGAAGCGACGGCGTATAATACGGGCGCGAGAGAGACGCGATAACCGGCGCGAACCGGACCAAAGCTCGGTGACCACGAGCAGCAGTCAGCGACGTTTCGCGCGGGCTTTTCCGTGGTAAACACACGCGAGACTTACACTGGTGCGAGGAGTCGGTCTCAACTCGCACCTCTCACCGTGGCGATGCGATCCCGGGCATCGAGAAGCGTTCGCCCTCGAACAATGAAGGCGTCCCTCCAGGTCCCTGTCGGCGCTCCCCTTACGGGCACGGGTCGAATCTATCCCACTAGCAAGCTTCTCGCGGTTCTGGAGATGAGCTCCTTTCTCGCGCGCTGGTAGCAAAAGTCTGTCGATTCTATTATTCGACGCGCTCGAGTTCCCTCTCGACCTCCCTCTCCTCGGTCTTCCGTAAGTACAGCCATCCGACGGCGTCGTCTGCCGCTCTAACCTGATTTCTCGCGACGAACAAGCGCGCGAGAATACAATATCTCGCCGCTCGTTACAATATATATATATATATATATATATATATATATATATATATATATATACTAGTGGGGCTCCGCCCCCCTGCTCGCTTCGCTCGCCAACCCCCTATTTTATCTTCAAAATTTTATTTTCATGAACTGATAATTATGTTCTGGATGGTTGAAAATGATCGATCTTATTGTATAAGAAAACCTGTTACTGGAAGTAAAAGTATTGTTTAACATTGAACTTCTACTATTAATGGCATTTAAAATAGTTTTAGCTAGTTTTTGAAGTTTTCTGACGCTTGAAATTCATCATTTGAATTTATATATATATTTTTTTTTAAATTAATTTTAATTTTTTTAATGTTCTTAATGTTTAAATCTTTGTGCCGCAAAAGGCATCTATAAAATGATAGACTTTTCGAGTTGCGCGCCATTGGGAGACGTGAGGTGATCCTGAAAATTAAATTATTTGGAAAACTGTCTCTTTATTCTGTCTCTCTAGTTCTGTCTGACTACTCATATTACCTGAAAATTCATCGAGGTCTTTGATCTCGCTTATCTTGTCCATTTTGTTGTTTATTCAATCAGTGAATCATCTATAATGATTATACTTTCTGATGGTTCTTTGAGTTCTTTGAACTCAATTATTCCCTAACTTATTTACACGTTATTAATAATTAACTTTAATCTTATAACTTAAATAAAATTAGAGATCTTCAATATCTGGTTCTCTTGGAACTGATACTTCTTACCTTAACCTAAACCTTAATTCTATTTAATATTATCCAATTTAAATCTATTTAATCATAATATGTTATAAATTTGTATTTAATTGGACTGTTAATGCGGCCTTATTTTACTACGCAATAGCGTTGTGAAAGTATGACGGTCTCAAGCCCGATAACGCAGAGAGCAGTCATGTTATTTGGTGGGGGGGGGGGCGATGGGGGGGGGGGGGGGGGGATGGGGGGCGGTGGGGGGGTGGTGGGGGGGTTTTTGAGATTTTCGAAAATAACAGAAAAATGAAAGAATTTTACGTGTTTTGGTGGGGGGGCCAAGGTGGGGGGGTGGTGGGGGGGTGGTGGGGGGAGTCTTGCCAAAATGACTATATAATATAGGAAGATATATATATATATATATATATATATATATATATATATATATCTTCCTATATTATATAGTCATTTTGGCAAGACTCCCCCCCCCCCCCTGGCCCCCCCACCACCCCCCCACCAAATAACATGACTGCTCTCTGCGTTATCGGGCTTGAGACCGTCATACTTTCACAACGCTATTGCGTAGTAAAATAAGGCCGCATTAACAGTCCAATTAAATACAAATTTATAACATATTATGATTAAATAGATTTAAATTGGATAATATTAAATAGAATTAAGGTTTAGGTTAAGGTAAGAAGTATCAGTTCCAAGAGAACCAGATATTGAAGATCTCTAATTTTATTTAAGTTATAAGATTAAAGTTAATTATTAATAACGTGTAAATAAGTTAGGGAATAATTGAGTTCAAAGAACTCAAAGAACCATCAGAAAGTATAATCATTATAGATGATTCACTGATTGAATAAACAACAAAATGGACAAGATAAGCGAGATCAAAGACCTCGATGAATTTTCAGGTAATATGAGTAGTCAGACAGAACTAGAGAGACAGAATAAAGAGACAGTTTTCCAAATAATTTAATTTTCAGGATCACCTCACGTCTCCCAATGGCGCGCAACTCGAAAAGTCTATCATTTTATAGATGCCTTTTGCGGCACAAAGATTTAAACATTAAGAACATTAAAAAAAATTACAATTAATTTAAAAAAAAATATATATATAAATTCAAATGATGAATTTCAAGCGTCAGAAAACTTCAAAAACTAGCTAAAACTATTTTAAATGCCATTAATAGTAGAAGTTCAATGTTAAACAATACTTTTACTTCCAGTAACAGGTTTTCTTATACAACAAGATCGATCATTTTCAACCATCCAGAACATAATTATCAGTTCATGAAAATAAAATTTTGAAGATAAAATCACACAGAAACTACAATAGGGGGTTGGCGAGCGAAGCGAGCAGGGGGGCGGAGCCCCACTAGTATATATATATATATATATATATATATATATATATATATATATATATGGGACGTTCCACGTCAAATGTAACAAAGCTCTGCCCAAAATTACTTTTGATCTAAAAAGGCTATAGCCGGGTTACTATGGTGAAATGGCCCCCTTGGAAAATGTATATATGTTATATACCATTCGATGGGGGATAAAAAAAAACTCCCATAGCCAAATTTTTAGCTCTCTGCCTAGTGCGCATGCGCAGTAACGTCGATAAACGTGTTTTTTTGATTTTATTTTTTTCTGAAGTCCCTATAGGATAAAAATTTTTTTAAAAATTCACATTGGTGTATTTTTATGTCATGAATAACTGCAATTTTTTTGGGATTACATAACCTCAAATATCGGATCTAAAAAAATTATTAAAGTTTTCAATCGATATTTTGACCCCCTTGTTTTTGAGGTGCAACTTTTTAAGTAGACTTTTTTTGTGTACTTTTTCCCGTTCTTTACGATGGCACTAACGTTTTTTCCTTAAAAATGGTGGCACAACTCGATTTGAGCCAAAAACTGATTTTTTTGCCATTTTTTCACGTTTTTAGCTGGTTAGTTAATTTAGTTACTAAAGTGACTCCTTTTGAGTAGTTTTGCATATCTTCCCATGAAAACATAATCAAATGAAATATTTTGTTCGCTCCAAGCCGTATTTTTTATATTATCTCACGTTTTCAATAATGGTCTTATCAGAATTTGAGGTAATAAAGGGTTTCTCTCTATATATAAAAAGAATATCGCCGCTGTCAGTGTCTGCTTTTCTCTTTAACCTAAAAATGCCCTCATTTGAGTGATTTAACGCCGAAAAAGGCCATTTTTGGTACCATGTAACCCAAAACTAACCTAAAAATGTCATAATGCAAGGGTTTTCACGCAAAAAAGCCTGTTTTTAGCTAAACATAGCCTTGAAATCGATCGTTTGAGGGTACTTTTGGCGTCTTGTGGTCTTAAAAAGGCCATATTTGGCTTATCTGCCTCTACTTAATTGATTATTCAAAATCTATTGACAGTAATAATTATCAGGTAAAAAGGAATTGAAGTTAAGTATGTTCAATTCGTACAAAGTATAATTTATTATCTTCATAGGCTATTTAAAATAAATTATGGAACGTATACAAGTAGCTTTTTAAAAATAACGAATGTTCACAATAGAAAAAATGATTCACTCATCATTGTCACTATCTTCATCAATACACACTTCAATTTGATCATTAAGAAACATTTTAGACAGAATTTCAGCTGGTCGTATGATTTTTGATAAATATCTTCCATGTGAAAGATAATAGATTATGGCAGCAATATGCGCACAACATCCTATAGTACGGTTACCGTTAGCACAATCACAACAGTGTCTTAAGATGCTAGAATAACCAATACCATTTGGTTTATACTCAACGAAACATTTGTATTGTTTTCTGTTAATATGCCTGGATTGAACTTCAAGTTTGAGAATATTGTTAGTCTCTTTTGAATATCCAATCTTCAAATTATTATCTGCGTCAAGCATTTCCGCTAAGTAAGATATTGTCTGTTTAAGCTGATATGTTCCTGTAAACAGAATTTTCAAATCTTTTATTGTTAATTCAGGAAAGTCTGGTAAATCATCCGAAGTTATTATTTTAAATGGTAGTTTCCGACGACTCCATCTTTTGTCTGCTACTAAAACTGCTAATGTATTTTCAACATTTTTTCTAGATTGCATAGCACTAAATATTTCATCTTGCATGTCTTCATCAGAATCTAGGCGTTTGCCAAACAAGTTATTTAAGTAGCAAGAAATTTTACAATAAGATCCAGTATTTTTCACCATTTTATTATCAAGTTTGTGATCTAATAACCTATATTTTTTCTTTTGAACTCCGTGCACTACTTCAACAACCCATCGCAGTTTTGTCGTGAATCTTGTTTCATTTGATTCTTGCGTAGAAAGTTGAGATTTTGAACCTTTGAGTGCAGGCATCAAAACAATATAACCCATATTTTCTAATTTTTGTTTAATGTCCCTGAAACCTCTATCCAGTATAAAAATGTCCCCTTGGCGAAGAAGTTTCTGTAAAATATTCTGCTTCTCTTCCAATATTTCAATCAGTATTGTAGCATCATTTTTATTTGCAAGATATGGACCTAACTGGTCAACAACATAACCATTAGTAGTACATATAGTAAATGGTTTAGTCAGAGGAACTTTTTTTGGCCTGAATAAGATTTTCTTTGGTACTCGTTATTAGAGCTTTTTTCATGCCTTATATAAGTACCATCAGCAATCAAAATAAGTTGTTTACCAGGATGTAATTTCTTTGCCATATTAGAAGTTTGATTTTCAATCAATTCATTTCTGTCTACATTTTCTAATCCAAAGTGTTTTGGTAGTAAATCTTTTTCGAAAGATAATAATACTGATTGACAAAAACGAGATACTTGTTGTTCGCTTTCAATGTCAAATATTGTAGAGATGAGCGAGTTAGAATTCCCAGAGCGCATTTTGAATAAAAATACGACAATGGCTTGTGTCGCTGTCCTTACACAGGAATTCTTCAGAGAAGTGAGTTGATCTTTAAGATAATTAATATTTTCCCACGTTAATCCCGTAAAAACTTTCAATTTTTTTTCAGGCATGGAAAATTCAGCTACTGTATCTAATAAAGTTTCGTCTGCTTCCATTGATAATTGACTCAAAAATTGTAGTAATTCATCAATATATACCGTACTTGTAGTGGAAAAAATATTAATTTTATTTAGTTCATCTTCATAAAATCTTTTTTTAATTAAATGTGTGCAACAGCATCTATTGCCATGTGGAATAAAAACATTCATTTTACTATAAACTTGAATTCGGGCCTCTAAAGGAACTAATATATTATTAGTCTGTTTTTGGTACCCACAAACAAAGCAATATTTATGTGTCGCAATCGTCCTTTGAATAAGTAATTCCGTGGTTGCTCGTACTTTTTGTTCCTTTATTGCGTATACAGATGATTGTGTACTTTCCTGAGATGATGAAGTGACAGTTAGCTGAGAAAATGATTCAGAAACATTTGAATCTTGAGACGAAGCAGTTGCTGGAACATTAACCTTTTTAGGTTTAGAGCTTGATATGTATTTGGCTAATCGCTTTCTACATGAATCACAAATTACATCATGGATGTAAATATCTTTATTTGATAATTGTTTAGCATATTCGATTTCAACTTCAGATTCGATTTCCTTTTCTCGACCAATTGATTTTCTAATATAAATATTACACATGGCACATCTTCGATCATCGCGTTTCCTGATGTTATCTGACTCTTCATTACTATTAGATGCCATATTTATTTAACCATTAGACAAGAAGATCACTTCTGAAATAATAAAATATAAATATTTTACAATACATTTAAAAATGCTGTTAGTTAGTTTTTAAAAATCTAAAAAAATTGTTTGCCTTTTTTTAAATTAAAAACTAGAATGAATAATAAATATTACAAAAATATTATAATCTAAGTTCTTGTATAATCCAGTTTTCTCAGTAGCTTTACATGAAAAGTAAAAAAATAATATTGCCTAGTAAAAGTGAAATAAGTTGTATTTCATTTATAAGTTTTTTAAGCAAATAATTTTTTTTTGTCATAAAAACTGTATTGAAGTGCTTGCACCTAGTGATTTTATAAAATCAACAAACCTATGAAATTATTATATTCAATTTGTTTTTTTGTAAAAATATGTTCTTGTATCTAGACATGAATAATAGTGTATTTTAAAATAAATAAATAATGTTGTTTTTAATGATGTTTCATATACGTATGTGTTTAAAGCATAGGTTAGCTTGTGTTTACTTTATTCATTTTACATTTTTTTAACTTAAAAGTTAATTGACAATTAATAAGTTCGCATCCTATTAGTTCTATTTTTCATTTTTATTATTTCTCATGTATTGTTTTTATGTAAAACCAAATATTTTTTCTCATCTCATAATAATTAACTATAGTAAAAATCACATCATATATAGTCATATGCAGATATTTATGTGCATTTTTTATTAATTTGACAGTATTTTATACATAAACAAATTAATTATTGTTCAAGACTTTCTATATTTTATCAATTTAATCATACTTGTATAATTAATATACCGCATTACATCAAAACATGCAACTCATCAATCGTCAAATCCGTTTCTAGCAAAAGTTTATTGTCATATTTTATTCAAATGTTTTTCCTTCTTAATTTTATTTAGTTAATAGTTTCAACAACTTTATGTTTAACTAATTTCTCATTTTACTTTATGTGATTAGCCTAAATTGGTTAAGTTAAATAGATAAAGACTCGTTCCCCTTACATGCATTGTACGTATATCTATATCTATAGGATTGAAAATTCATTTTTATTAATTACTTTTTTGTTAGCTTATTGATTTAAAATCTGATTGCTATTTTTGTTTTAGGATAAGATCGGATCTTTATGCGAGTACTAAAACAGTTTATAATTTAATGTTGGTTTAAACTTTTGATTTTATGCAAGAATTTAATAACGTACACAACATGTTTTTCTTATTTAGCGTATAAAAAGGTCTAATAATTATCTGTTATTATTATTACATTATTATATTATATTATTATATTATTATATCATATTATTATATTATTATATCATATTATTATATTACTATATTATCTGTCATTATTTTTGATACAATTACTCTTAATACTACAGAATTTATAATAAAAATTTTATTTTTCTACCCATTAATAAGTCTTACTCTGCATATACCGGTAAAATACAAGTGTATTTATTATAAATACATGGGAGATTTTTTTATTTATCAGTAGGTTGGTTACAGTATTTTTTTCAAAACTCAAAGTGTCGGCATAAAAATAACATTTTAGATATTAATAATAGGTTTTGATTTTAAAGAAGTTATTTAACAAAATATTAATTTATTGTGTAATATGTATTAGAAATACATATAACCCTAATATCAAAGCATATAATCTGTGATGTCAAAACTTTTGAAAAACTTTGTTAAATCTTCATTTTTTTAAAAGATATATAAAATATATAGTACTCACTTTAAATATACAAGATTGTTAGTTTTGAAGTAAACAGCAGAAAGATTTAAAGTAGCCGCGTCAGCCTTCGGTTCCAACTAACTCCAATGTATTTGAAAATAAATACTTAACTACTTTATTATTTTTTCTAGTATTGCTATCAATTATCAGTCAAAAGCCGAAATAGTAAAAAGAAAAATCGAAACAATTTTTATTTGCTAGATTTTAATTTACTTTAAAAGTTATAAACTTATACTAACAGCGTTTTCACCATTCACTTGTATTAGTATATTATGGAGAAAGTACAATTGAATCCGTCGTCCCGTACCGACCTCGGGACATACCGTCTGAAATAAGCTGTTTTTACGGGATTGGCTAATTCTGTACCGTCGATTGGGTTATCGAACAGAATTAGCCAATAATATAAAAGTGACTTATTTCAGACGGTATGTCCCGGGGTCGGTACGGGACGGGACGGGACGTATTGTACTTTCTCCCTTATATAGACAATTGTAAGAAAAAAAAAATTAGTTTTGAAAAAAACAATGTTGGCCATTGGTTTGCGCATCGTTTAATTAATTAAGAAATCAAAATACTTTATTTGTTTATGCTCCTGATAATTCTTAATTTTATGATTGACCATTCACTACGCAGATCGTCTGCATTGCAGCCGCCGCGTCAACCGCGCGGCCAAGCATAACCTTTTATTATAAATAAAAATAAACAATAAACAAAAAAGTGCGACAGAGACAATACTTTCGACCAATCACAGAACGTTTAAAAAGAACATAACATTAGCCATCAGTTTTATAATAAGGTGATATCACAATTCTGATAAGACCATCATTGAAAACGTAAGATAATATAAAAAATACGGCTTGGAGCGAACAAAATATTTCATTTGATTATGTTTTCATGGGAAGATATGCAAAACTACTCAAAAGGAGTCACTTTAGTAACTAAATTGTAACATGACCAGCTAAAAACGTGAAAAAATGGCAAAAAAATCAGTTTTTGGCTCAAATCGAGTTGTGCCACCATTTTTAAGGAAAAAACGTTAGTGCCATCGTAAAGAACGGGAAAAAGTACACAAAAAAAGTCTACTTAAAAAGTTGCACCTCAAAAACAAGGGGGTCAAAATATTGATTGAAAACTTTAATAATTTTTTTAGATCCGATATTTGAGGTTATGTAATCCCAAAAAAATTGCAGTTATTCATGACATAAAAATACACCAATGTGAATTTTTAAAAAAATTTTTATCCTATAGGGACTTCAGAAAAAAATAAAATCAAAAAAACACGTTTATCGACGTTACTGCGCATGCGCACTAGGCAGAGAGCTAAAAATTTGGCTATGGGAGTTTTTTTTTATCCCCCATCGAATGGTATATAACATATATACATTTTCCAAGGGGGCCATTTCACCATAGTAACCCGGCTATAGCCTTTGTTTAAATATGGAAAATTTAGCATTTTTTATGTACTTTCAATTAGTGAGGGTATTTTTATGTATTTTGTGCTGCTGAACATGAAACCGGCCGTCTTTTTTACCGATACCTCAAGCGCTCGTCCCTAACCTCAAAAAATCACCCAAAATGTCTGTTTTACGCGGTTAAGAAATTTACGTCTAGAGGAAAATTATTGACGAAGGCTATTTTTATGAATTTTGAGCCACTGAATTTGAACACGAAGCTTATTTCTTTGGTTTTCTATTAGTTAAGTACATTCGATTAAAACCAAATGCCTTTAAAACCTAAATAAGTAGATGGACGTAGCTTTACTTTATACCTGTTAAAAACATTTTTGGTCGTGTATGCTGATTCATGGATTCAAAGAAATAAATAGATGACATGGACTGATTCCTTTTGGAAAATGATTAAAATACCTGTCATTTTAGAAAATTTATTGATTTAATTAACTCGATTACGTCAATTCCATATGGCGTTCATAATGACCAAATATTACTAAACTTCATAAGTAATCAGAACAAAGCGCACGTTGTAATTGAATTTATTCTGAAAAGCCTTAGTTGGGATATTCTATGTGTGTGTGTGTGTGTGGATGTGTGTGTATGTATACCGTAATTTTTCTGGAACTACTCGGTCAATATCAATAAAATTTGACATGCATTTATATTTTTGGATTCTGAATTCGGGAAAAACATTTATTTTTTATTTTTCTAACTATTTTTTTATGTCCAATTTTTGATTTTTGAAAAACACTATTTTGCGTTTTTTTCAATCATCCCATCGTTACAAACAATTGAGCTAATATGCATTTGAAAGAGAATAAAATTACCTACTTTTCCCCGTTTGGTCCTCGTGGTCGACCGCTTTGTTCGACAGATAAAATAAAATTGTGATTTTTTTTTAAATTCATATCTCTGAAACTAAACATCATAACCTCACGAAAATCATGTCGATGGGTCACGTGTCAAACTATATCCCATTAAAATTTCAAGTGATTTGACTACTTATTTTTTCAGTAAAAAATCGAAAACTTGAAAAAATTAGTTTTTTTTTTGTGCCTCGATTACGGACGTAAAAAGGCTTTATTGTGCTTGAGATTTTGGGAAAAAGTAGATATTTTATGTATCTTGGCTAAGTTCATTGCGCAGCTTTCAAACCCCTATGCTTCTTAAGATATCAAGGTTTCAATTTTTTTTTTTGAAAATTTTTTGATTCCTTATATCTCTAAAACAATGCAGTCAAATGCTTCAAATTTGGTGATTAACCATAAAAAAAGCTATTTGTTGCTAAAATTTTAAACGATTTCGTCGAGTGGTTCTCAAGTAAAGAGCTAAAATGTAAAAACTGATTTTTCTTAAAACTTTTTCTTCCTCTTATAGGGGTGTTGTTGCACGTCGTTAAAGTCCCTCCCTATTAATTTATGCCAAAATTATATATATATATATATATATATATATATATATATATATATATATATATATATATATATATATATATATACATCAGTATGACATATAGTACATGAGTACTGCCAATCTTTGCGCAGATGGCTTGCTTAAACGCAGTAAAAATACTTTTTGGAAATATATTGAATTCAAATTATATTTCATTAACATATATTGTATGTATATTAAATCAATACATTTAAAATTTTTGAATTATAATTTTAAACTTTTTCGACGATTTCATCCGTTTCAGATCCACAAGATTTGGAACCTGTTAATTTGATTTATTTGGTATTCGGAGTTCTGATATACGACACTGTGTATGAATAATACAAATGGTGAATCAACGTTCTAAAAGAAGTGGTGTAGAGTAAAAAAATAAAGTCTCAAGACATTCACTTGTTTTTTTTTTATTAGAAAAATTATAAAATATACATTTCTCTTTTGTTTATAATCTTTGTTGTACATAATACACTAGTTTTATTATTGAAAGTTTATCAATATGATTATGTATAATTAAAGAGGAATGGGAAGGAGTCGTTGGGTTTTTGAAATAAGAAACGCATCAATTTCGCGGAAAATTGAGCGGAAAAAAAGCAATTTGAGTCGTCACATAAAGTTTGACCATGACAATGAGAAACAAACATGCAGAACATGTGATGTGCACTCTTCTAAAAGGGTGAGGTGCGAAATGTGTAAAAAATATATAAGGAGTGGATCAATGAAACGGCACGTTGCTACTTGTGGTTCAGTTTGTACCATTTGTGATCGAAAATTTACGTCGAGAGATATTTGACGCAACATATTAATCACAAATATTGACATATTGTAAAATATTAATAATACCATTGAAATATAAATAAAACTTTTCTTTTGTAGTTGCCCTGTACTCAATTCCAACTTATTCAGATCCACAATATTTTGTATTATGTTTTAATTGCTCCTTCAGCAAAATAATCGAGATTGAAAATATTTAACAAAAGCATTAACATTGTATATTTAAATAATGTTTTATCTATTGGAACTATAAATTTAGTTGGAGGAAGCTACTTGCCAATGAATTGGCAGCGGTTTTATATTTTTCTGTAGTTTATAACATTTTAAAAGTTTAACATTTTTTAAATTTATCAAATTTAGAAATGTTATTAACTCCAAAACAATGTAACAATATAATAATAAAAATAAATATAAAAAAATGTAAAAAGTGTATGATTCTGTAAAAAACTGTAAAGCATAGTCTAAATACAAACTATCTTTTATAGTGATTAACTATTTTTATTAGAATTTTATAATAATTTACAGTGTACAACTTTATAACATTAAATAAACGTTTTATCAAATTAATAAAATCCAAAAAGTGTGGACATTCGATCGTTTACTTATCGTTTTTTCCAATATTTCTTAAACTTTCATTCCAACGTTTCAAAGTGTGGTATTAAAAGTTTTTAAAATGTTTTTAGAGCCGTTTCATGTTAGGGCTACATTAAAACATTCACTAAACATATTTATTATTTATTTTATCATTATTATTGCCAATAAGATATTATATTTGCAGTATACTTAATACTATCAAAATTTAGTATCAATTAATAATATCAAAAAACTTCAAGATTACTAAAGAAAAGATTCTCGGCTGCACCGTCTGTTACAAAAATTTCAGTAGAATATGCGTTTTTAGTTTCTCCCGACAAAAAAATTACTGTGTTTAGATACTCTAATGCACCAAGACCATTATCAATAGTACAATATTAATAATTGAATTTTGATGTTAGTTTTTGTATATACGTTCAATTCTCACAATTACTGATTTGAATCGCGCGCGCTATTGCAGTTGTATACTTAGATAGAGTAGTTGTAGGTACGAGTGCAGAATATGTAATACGTATTGATTAGATAGTATAAATAGAGACGCCAAAATTCTACTCCCCCCTTTTCCGGCAGACGCCGACGTGATAACACGTATCTCGACCTCTCTCACGTGTAATTTACAAAGTACATAAAAATCGAATTATCAACGTTCACCGAGAATTATATTATTTGTTCACCTCAAGTTCACCACTCCGTTTCCTAAGTTAATAAACCAAAATATCAGGTTATGGGCCCAGGTAAAATCAACCGAAAACTGTACAAATTTTCCATTGTCGAACAGTGGTGATAATGGTGGCACAGTGACTGGCAAAAATTGAACGCCGTATAGTGAAGTGAGAGACCGATCATCGAGATGGCGAACAAAATCCAGAATGGATCTTTGCATATCATGGAAAAGCTCATTGGCAGCGAAAATTACAGGCCATGGGCAGTTTCGATGCGTGCACTCCTCGAGGTAGAAGATCTGTGGGATATCATCCCATCACCCGTAGATGGTCAAATTAGTACGGACCCGAAAAAGTTACAAAAGGCTCGAGGACGCATAATCCTGGCGATATAACCGGAGGGGTACGCATATGTGAAGAACGCATCCACTCTATAAGATGACAAGGGACTTGCAAGGAAGGTAACTTTACTCCAAGAGGCAACGACCACCGAATTTGAAGATTGCAAATCCATGGAAGCGTATGTATCGCGAATCATCTCGGCCGCGAGGAAATTGAGTGCTATAGGCACAAATTTAGCCGACGATCTAGTAGGAGCGCTTTTGCTCGACGGATTATCAGCCTCATACAAACCCATGATCATGGCACTCTAAAATTCAGGAGTGAACGTTACCGCAGACCTTGTGAAAAACAAGCTTTTAGAGGAACCGGTAAGTGGCGCAAGTGAAAACGATGTTGAATCTCGCGGGCTGTTTGCGCAGTCTTAATATACACATCAGCCACGTTCGAACGGCAACAACAGAGGGCGCCACCAATCCAGACAGAGCACGCGAAGAAATTCAAATATCAGGTGCTACAACTGTAACCAATATGGCCACATCTCTAAGAGATATACTGCTCCGATCCGCAAGAAAATCCAAGCTTTAACCATGCTCCCCACGCATGTAACTCACACAGCCGTCGTTGACTACTCTCTCGTTGTGGCTGAACGTTGCACACCAGGAGCTCCGGAAGTTTTGTTCACCATGGATCTAGTGAGTGAGGCAAATTCAGGAGACTGGATTTTGCAGTAAAGTACATCTGACCAACGTACGAAAACCCAGAACACTGAATGTCACAGCAGTGAATAAAGCCAAAGTACCCGTTGTAGCAGTCTGCCTGATCCAAACTCACCAGCTGTATCAACAGCTCTGAAAGTGACCGAAGTACCCAGTGTGCACCTATGGCATAGAAGGATGGCTCATCTTAACCACGAGTACTTGAAACAGCTCCGTCAAGTATCTACAGGCATTCAATTTGTGAATGATCAACCCGTCAAGTGTGAGACGTGTGTCACTGGAAAACTGATCAACAAACCCTACCATCCAAGCAGCAAACGTGCAAGCAGACCATTAGAACTTGTACACACAGATGTCTGCCAAGTTGAAGTTCCATCGCTTGGCCAGGCAAGGTATTTTATCACGTTCCTAGACGATTACTCTCGCAAGACATTTGTATATTTTTTAAAGAAGAAAGACGAAGTACCAGATACAGTGAGGAATTTTATCAAGTTAGTGCACAATCAGACTGATAACAAAATCAAAGTGATCAGATCTGACAACGGAAAAGAATATGTCAACAATGATCTGAAAAGCACCTTGGAACAACTTTGAGTAAAACATGAGACTTCTGTCCCCTACGTGCCACAACAAAATGGTCGTACCGAGAGGGTAAACAGAACCCTGCTTGAAAAGACTAGGTGTATGTTGGCTGAGTCGAACCTACCAAAAAGTTTCTGGGCAGAGGCTGTCTCCATAACATGCTGTATAAGCAACCGTAGTCCCAGGAGGTGTCTTGGTGGCCGTACTCCAGAGGAGCTGTGGACAGGACTACCACCAGACCTGTCTCATCTAAAAGTATTTGGAAGCCGAGCCAGGGCGTACGTCCCAAGCCACCAGAGGCAGAAGATAGAGGCTACTTCCAAGCCAGCTATTATGCTGGGCTATAGTGAAACTCAGAAAGGGTACAGGTTGTGGAGTCATGAAGACAAAAAGGCATTTACTTCATGTAAAGTGCAATTTTTTGAAGAAAATCCAGCAACTACGTGCACCAGAAACAAGATCTGTGCACCCATAGACACAGAGGCTGCCAACAACCTACCTGCAAACGTTGAAACAGCACATGGACATACAGTTGATATGAGAGCCGAGGACTTACCTGTAAACCTGGAACCAGAAGCTGAATCCGTAGACCTGCAACATGAAAACCCACCAGTGGAAGACGTACCCAACGCAGCACCTGTGAGAGAAGCAAGAAAAAGGACCTCGCCTATAGACCACGATGACCAACCCGTAAATAAGAAGAACAAGGAAGCGAGAAAGGATAATTTAACCTCTAAGTTGCAGGAAAATCAGCACAGCAAGGACTCGACTCGCCCCTTGACTAGATCAGCTGCCAAACTCAGCCAGTCTAAGGAAGCAGAAAGCTCAGATGACGACTTATCAACTGTTCCCACACGCAGACCTCAACGCAGGAAGAATAAACCCAGGTATCTCGACGAATTTGTCATTTACTCGACAGTAACTGAACCTGGTGAACCACGAACGTATGAGGAAGCTACGTCTGGTCATGAATCTGCATAGTGGAAGCGAGCCATGCAAGTGGAAATGAACTCCATAACCAAGAATGGAACTTGGTCGCTGTGCAATGTGCCATCAGGGCAACCAGTGATAGGCTGTCGATGGGTATACAAGAAGAAGGTAATGCCAGATAAGACAACCCGCTACAAAGCCAGACTAGTTGCACTAGGATATTCACAGATCCAAGGCATCAACTATGATGAGACGTACTCCCCAGTAGTACGATTTACATCCTTAAGGTTATTATTTGCATATGCTGCAAGGAAACGCTTGGACATTTATCATCTGGATGTGGAGACCGCGTTTTTGCATGGAGATATGGACACTACAGTATACCTACAGCAACCAAAAGGATTTGTTATCCAAGGAGAAGAAAGCAAGGTATGTTTACTCAAAAAAGCAATCTATAGATTGAAACAGGGCAGCAGAAATTGGAACGCCAAACTTGATCGAGCCCTCAAGGATATGAACATGAAACAATCAGATTCTGATGCATGTATTTACAGTTTCTTCACAGTCAACAAGTGTATCATAGCTGCATTGTTCGTGGATGACTTGATTGTTTTCACCGATAGCATTGATTTTTTAAAGACTTTTAAGGATTGCCTTGCAAGAATTTGCACCATCAAAGATCTTGGACCCATTCAAAGGTGCTTGGGCATAAATGTAACAGTCAATCAATAACAGGGATTCATCGAATTGGATCAAAGAGATTATATCAAGTCCATCTTGAAAAACTTCTCCATGCACGAATGCAGACCCACAAGCACACCGATGGATGCGAATCTTGATCTCAGCTCCAGCAAGTCACCTGATGCAGAGTCAGAGACACGTAATATACCCTATCAGAGTGCAGTAGGATCCTTGCTTTATCTAGCACAAGCAACGAGACCAGATTTGGCTTTTGCAGTCAGCACGATATCAAGATTCAACCAGTCTTTTGATCTGTCGCATTGGAACATCATTAAAAGGATATTTAGATATACACAAGGGACTCAAGACTGGAGGTTACGGTATGATCCTGATAGCGATTCTGAAATTACTGGCTACTGCGATGCCAGCTGGGCATCCAACACAGAAGATCCTTGCTCTACAACTAGCTATGTGTTTACGTGTCCGGGTGGAGCCATCAGCTGGAACAGCAGGAAGCAGACGACAGTGGCACTATCCAGCACAGAGGCAGAATACCTGTCATTGGCCGCTGCTACCCAAGAAGCAAGTTTGGCTCAGGAGATTGAGCATGGAACTACTAATTAAAGAATAGACACCCTTGCAGATTTTCTGTGATAATAAAGGAGCAATAGACTTGTCAAAGAACTCCAGATTCAGTGCCAGGACCAAGCATATAAATGTGCGACATCACTTCATACAAGAGAAGATAACAAACAAGGAGATTAAGGTGAATTTCGTTCCTTCTACCCACATGCTCGCAGATGCCTTAATTAAAGCTGTGAATTCTGCGAAGATTGAAGTTTTTTCCAACGCTGTGGGTTTGAAAAAAAAAACTTGAAGACTGAAGAATGAGAAGTTAGATATATAAGTGTATTTTATTTCTTTGTTTTTATAAGAATTTTTATATTCAACTGATATAAATGTTAGGTATTAATGTGATATTTAATTGTTCGATTGAGAGGGGCGTGATGTTAGTTTTTGTATATACGTTCAATTCTCACAATTACTGATTTGAATCGCGCGCGCTATTGCAGTTGTGTACTTAGATAGAGTAGTTGTAGGTACAAGTGCAGAATATGTAATACGTATTGATTAGATAGTATAAATAGAGACGCCAAAATTCTACTCCTCCCTTTTCCGGCAGACGCCGACGTGATAACACGTATCTCGAACTCTCACATGTGTAATTTAAAAGTACATAAAAATCGAATTATCAACGTTCACCGAGAGTTACATTATTTGTTCACCTCGAGTACACCACTCTGCTTCCTAAGTTCATAAACCAAAATATCAAATTTAAAATACGTTCAACAAAATAATACAAATATACAAAAATAAAAGTAATAATTAAAAAACTTAATTAAATTATAAAATTATAAATTAAAAAAATAAAGTAATGCGGGCTTTGTAATAAAGACAGTCTCAACCCTGTAAAACGCAGAGAGCTATCATAGGAATCAATAAAAAAATTGCACAGTATAAACCATATTATCAGTAATCAGTTACATTATTTAAGTGCACTGAAGTAAAAGTAAAAAAATAAAATTTAGCTTCGTGATCAAATTCAGTGGACCAAAATTCATAAAAATAGCCTTCGTCAATGATTTTCCTCTAGACGTAAATTTCTTAACCGCGTAAAAAAGACATTTTGGGTGGTTTTTTGAGGTTAGGGACGAGCGTTTGAGGTATCGGTAAAAAAGACGGCAGGTTTCGTATTCAGCAGCACAAAATACATAAAAATACTCTCTGTCAATAATTTTCCTCCCGTCGATCACAGGATAAACCTCTAAACTGCGTGAAAAAGCAATTTTGGGGGGTGGTTTTTGAGGTTAGGGACGAACGCTTGAGGTATCGGTAAAAATTACCGTCGGATTCTTGTTCAGCAGCTCAAAATACATGAATATAGTCGTTGCTTAGAATTTTTCTGAGCCCCTGTGATTTCTGACAGCTTGATCATTTCGTAAAGTAGTAATTTTTTAAGGTTAGGGAACGCGTAGCTCCATCTGGGAACAAAATTTTAAAAACTGCCTCTCACTAATTGAAAGTACATAAAAAATGCTAAATTTTCGATATTTTAAAAAATGTTTAGATCAAAAGGAATTTTGGGCAGAGCTTTGTTACGTTTGACGTGGAACGTCCCATATATATATATATATATATATATATATATATATATATATATATATATATATATATATACTTACACAGACACATTTTTTTATATTTATGATTCTTTTCATTTTTTGCACAATATGAATTGGATTAGTATCAGAACATTCAGATTAGATGTAAGAGAATCATGAAATACAAAGCTCATTTTTACCTTGAATTTATAGTGAGATTGATTCTTTTTGGAATAAGTAATGTCAGTGTGTTGATTTTTAACACTTGACATTTTTAAAACTGATTTCATTACATTCATTAGCGTATATTGATAAAAATACAGAAACACTTTTGTAAGCTATAACTATTAGACAATTTCTTTAAGGATTGCATAACTTTTTAGAGGAGAAATCATAATTATAATACTAAGATACAGAATGGTGAGGATGAGTACAAAATTTATAGTTGTCAACATTTTACCTTGTAAAAAGGTGTTTTTTTGAAACGATCAGAAGAAATCTTTTTATTAATAATTAATTTAAGATCTTATGTAAGTTCTTATAAAAGACCTTATGTAACACTTAGAGATATCTTTTTATTCATCATTTACTCAAGATCGTATGCAAGATCTTGTATTAGATCCTATGTATATCTTGAGTAAGTGATCAATAAAACGGTATCTCTTTAAGTGTTATATCAGATATTAGATAAGAACTTACATGAGATCTTAAATTAATTATTAATAAAAAGATTTCTTTTGATCATGGCGGTAAAATCTTGCATAAGATCTTATGTAAGAAATTGTGCAAGATATTACGTAATGTCTTATGCAAGATCTTGTAGATATATAATTTAATATTCCTGCTGGCCCATTGTGGCACTCGGTGCAATGATTTGTGAATTTCACTGTCCGTGAGATTCCAAGTAAACAAATAGTTCTTTTGGGCTCAAATTCAAGGAGGATACTTTGTATACCTGTAGATTTAGTATGAACGCAAGAATTTTTATTTGAATGCTTAGAAATGGTTTGGCGATAAAAATACTGAATTTTTTCTTTTTTTTTCGCTTACTATGCCACCTTTTTGTGTATAAAACATTTTCTAAACATTCGAATTAAAATCTCTGTATTCGTACTAAAACGACAGGTATCCTCCTTGAGTTTGAGCTTAAAAGAACCATTTGTTCACTTGGAATTCTACGGACAGTAAAAAAATTTACAAATCATTGCACCAAGTGCCACAGTGGGCCAGCAGAGATGATTAAGGTTTTAGCACGCCAAAGTTAAAGATATTTATACCAAATGTCGCTAAAAAAAATTTCAAATGATTTATTTTAATTTTGTCATTTTTACTCATAATTTATTTTTTTTTCAGGATATAAAGGTGTTGTGTCCCCTTAAGACATTTAAACATTTTAGTTTTATCTTGGGAACTGGAAAACTTTACAACACTCAATAATTCCTCTTCTACAATTATTGCTCGCCGAGCAACATTTACATAAAAGACTCGACAATCTGCGTGTGGCAATCTACGAGCTTCATTATGAATATGATAGCGGCAATGTCGCAATACCCGGCATAGCGCGCACCATTTGAAATTCATACGTTCAGTAGATTACATAAAAAAAATTTATTGTTTGTTAACTGTTAATAAAATGGGATAAGGAAAACAGAAGAGGAATAATTTTTTTTGTTTATTTAAATATTTAGTAATAATAACATTTCATATTAATTATTATTTTTAGAAATATAGCACATTTATAATATACGTAACATGTACTTTGGATTTCTTTGGAACATTTTTTAGTCGTTGATCTAATTAAACAATAATATTACATACATAACGATAAAAATACGTAGAAACAACAAACTAAACGAAAATAACTAAATCAAGATATTAATATTGAGAGCTTGTAACTAAACATTTTTCTAAAAATTCAGAAATTTTTTAAACAGTTGGTCTACTTTTTGTAACGGCAACCAGTCCATTTTCATGTTCACCAAATAGATTTATTAATCCAGCCAATTTATTATCTTTGTAAGTCTGAATTATTGTCTCATAAGAAATATGAGCAGCAACAATTTTTTTCGCGTCGCAAGCGAAGTGCATGACTTTAATCCCTCCAATTCTTGTAACTTAATCGGTAAATCTTTTATATAACTTTTTAGTTTAATTGCCTTCTCCCACAATAAAGTGTTGTCTATTATTTTTTGCGATGAAATGCCCAGCTTAATCATTACTTGCTCGAGCATAGTAACGTCACTTATTGCGTTGTGTGCATTGGCAGTTGATATATTATAGAGATTTGCAAGATTTTCTAATTTGTTTTCCTCTTTTTTTAGTGAGTCTTGTAGCTTTTTTTATAAGGGGCAACGTTTCAGCGAACCCATAAACTACTGTCTTATAATGATTTACAAGAAATGTTTTTTCAATTGCTGCTAACAATCTCGGGCGGTCAAAACTGCAATTGTGTGCGACTAAAACGCATCTCCCTTGTAATTTGCACAAAAATTTATAAAATTCTTGCAAAGCCTCTGATAGAACAACTGGGGGGACCACATTCTTATGCCACTGCAATTTGCCTCCGTCCTCTCGTAAGCCAGTGACTTTGCCTGCCTTCTCATTAATACGTTGACTAAGATTTATATTAATTGAAAACGATTTATCGCTACAACGAATAATATATATATATATATATATATATATATATATATATATATATATATATATATATATATATATATATATTGTGAAACTATCGCTCGTTTAAAATTACAAAAGATGTTAGAATGACTCTATCGGTCTATACGAGCACAATTAATTTTGAAATAATAGGCTATGACACTGTTCATTCTCAAAATTTGAGATTTCTGAACAGGCATGCCTTTCAAAAATAAAATAAAAATTTTGGCGTTTCGTCCTACCGTCATTGTTATATCTTTTGTGATTTATTGCCACATTTTGCAGCTATTTGCAAGATATCTGCTTCTTTTGAAAAGCCACCAGTTTCTAAGTCGAAAAAAAACAATTTTACGGTTGTTAATATTATTAGTACGTTTAAAATTGGAAGAGCATCGGCATTCAAAAGACCTACATCCGATTGATAAGTCTCAGGGCCTTTGACGGCTTCTTTTTTTTTGTCGCAGTTCTAATTTCTTTTTTTTTTTAAGTAACATACTTTTTCTCTTAAAGTCCTTGGACAGTGATTTTACGTATATTTTTTCGGCTCGAGAATCCAGCGCTCTATAATACTTTGCAGAGTATTTAGATGTAGATAACGATAGCTTTGTAGACAAACGATTTGCAAATTTGTCTCGTGTATTCTTTGTATTTATCGCAAAACCCAATCAAGCATCGTACGATGCCGATCCCCCATAAAATCGTATTTTTGGAGATTTACTACATATAACTATATTCAAGCTTTCGTTGGCATTACTCGATACTCCAGCTGGGAATCTATCAGTTTTACTGGCTAATGTGTTGCATAAGCACTTCGAAGCATCGAATAATTTTGATTCTGTAAAGCCATTTCCAATTGTAGAATGCTTGTATGTTTGTGGCTTTTGACGATAACCACACCAATTACCACAATTTGAAAGATCATTAAAACTGTGATATGGAATATTCTTTATCGCTGCAGACAAAATAATAATAATACACGAGTCGCGACAACTTTGCGACTCGTCGCGAAGCCGGAGTATTTGCGCTCGACGCGTGTTTCGCCGCGAAGGTCGCGCGTCTCGCACCACGCAGGTGGTATCCTCGCGCACAATCTCTCTCTCAAGCACTGCGCGCATCCACACTAACCTTCTGCTGGTCTTCTCGATGACGCCATCGCCAATTATCGAGGTCTAGCGCTGGACCGCTCGGCAGGACCTGGATCAGCCTAACGCACTCGCACACACTCCTTTCTCTACGCCGCACGTACCGCGAAACACCAATAGACGCACTTTCGCGATACGAGCGAAGCCGCGTGTTTATAATTCGGGAGTCAAAAGCTATCTGTCCTCCTCGCTGGACTAGCCCGCGCGCTCGCTCGTTCCGTCCCTCTCGCGCCTTCGAATTTCGCACGTGTTTTTTTATCGCGCGCGCGACTCTACGTACTCTCGTCGCGGCGCAGCGGTACTCATACCACTTCGTGTTAGCCGCGGTGCTCAACACGTTACAACGTTGCTTACTAGATAATAATAAGCTATCATATTTCTCTATTTGTTTACTAAAATTTTAGCATCTTTATTTTCATGATATTCAGTCATTGATTAATCAATTTAACTTGGCGGCAAAAATTTAGAAAAATTAGAATTTGAAAAAATTTAAGCATGAAAGGCAAAAATTAAAATACTGAAATTATAAAATCAAACAATTTCTAAAACAAAAATGTTGAATTGAAATATTAGGAAATATAAAATAACAAGAGTTTAGAGTATTTTTGTTTTAAATTTAGATTTGTTTCAAATCTTTATTATTTAAAATTTTTACTTCCACCCCTATTAGGAATTGACATTAGGAAAAAAGATTTTAACAAAACTTGAATTTTATCACTATTGTAATATTTTAACCGAGCGATGTTAGGAGCAAGGTTAATCGTGCTAGTAACTATTAACAAGTAAAGACAACAGTTTTTGCATAGCTCAGAACATCAAGTTTTTCTTCATTTTATAATTGTTGTCTTCTACATTCACTAGTTTTTTCTCAATCCAAACAGCTATATTCGGATTTCCACACATTTTTCTTAACTTTTTAAAAACACGCTTTTATTACATAATAGAATACTGTTATTACATAGTAAAATCTAATTAATGTAACTGTTAAAAACTCTTCAAATCTGATACCATCCGCAGTAAACTAAAAGAAAAAACTGAAAAAACTAATAACACCGGTCAATAACTGTTATCTTTGTCTCAATTCCGACATTTTTCTGCTAAAACTTTCTGTTTTGTTCAGTTATCTTCTGTTTTAGTCTGAAATCTTTAGATCGAAACTGGTTATGTGCAAAATTTGTATTCCACTAAAAATCAATATAAGTATGGAAAATTATGTAATTTTATACACAATTATCTTTTATATCCTTACATAAAGAATAATTTATTTCATTAATTTCATTATCATTTTATTTAATAAATTATTTAAATCATTAAATAAGTCAGTATTTAAAATATATTTCTGAATAGTGTGCGTGAAATGCACAATTACGCACGCTCCACGTGCGTGCAAGCACATTTTCCGCCCCCTGTATCGGAAAATAACGTTTGATAGACATGCTAAGACTTGATTTTTTAAATTTTATAAATAGATAAAATTCAGTTGCCAATAATCGAATGACACTTTATTGATTGTAGCATCACTATGAGTTTCTCACCTAAAATTTTTATGTTTAATGTTTTAAAATCAAAATATTGCTTAGAATGCTCTAATGCATCTATTTTTGAATACGGTTTTACTATTTGAAAAATAAATTTTGTAACACATGCACCATTTTCGCGTTTTTTTTTTTTTTTGACCTAAAATTAGGACAAAAATAGTCGTTTTCCGACCGGCGGGCGAAAAAATGCAGCAGTGGGGCGCAAAAGTATTTTTTCGCCCATTAATCAATTCATTGGCAAATCTTCTAAACTCGTGAATTTCAACAAGTCCAGTTTAAAATGCGAAAATCAGTACATGCGTTACAAAAAATATGGTGTGCACCAAGGGCTCGGTGAGAGTCAAAATTTTGAAAAATAAATATTTGAAAGGCAAAAATTACGAATTGAATTTTAACGAACGGTAAAATATTAAGTCCCACAATATTGGAAAGGTATAATTTTAAAAACCTAAATTTCTAAAAATAGCGCTTTTGAAATATTTTAACTACAAATATCACCTTTCGCAATATTTCAATTCAACATTTTTGTTTTATAAATTTTGTCATTTCTAAATCTCAGTTTATAAATTTTGAATTTCTAATCTTTACCCTTTCCAATTTTTATTTTTCAAAATTTTCACCCTCACCCCAAGGGCTAAGCGGGCTTTTTGGCCTCGTATGGTTGCAGTACTCGTTTGCGGCTCGTACAAAGCGGGGGGGGGGGGGGGGGATTTTTCCGAAAGCTACATTTTCAGATGGATATTTTTTCTGAAAAAAATATCCATCCTCGTTTCATAAGACATTAAGATATAGAATTGTCCAATGAAATATTGAAAAAAATCATAATATAAATACTCTTAAAGTGTAATTATCGTTTAAAATCCGTAAAAAACTAGAATTAAAAATTTCAAGTAATACAAATTTTTCTTGTTAAATTGTTTAATCAATGACTGAATATCATGAAAATAAAGATGCTAAAATTTTAGTAAACAAATAGAGAAATATGATAGCTTATTATCTAGTAAGCAACGTATAATTTTTATATTATCAAAAAACTTATCTATGCATACAATTATTTATCACTCGTGAGAACATTTACGTAATTTTGTTATGTATTAAAATTGTATAGTTGTCCACGTCAATTCATCACTGTCAATGTGACATTCATTTAAAAAAGAGGTAAAAAATGTATGCTGCAAATCACTTAAACCAATTAATTAGTGCAGAAATGCCTGATGAAAATGAAAATGAAAAATAGATAATCTGCTGTTGTATGACAATTTATGATACATTTATGATACTATAATATGATACTATACCTATAGGTATAGATGTACTTATTTTAAAACAAATTGAAAATTATTCTAAATCTAAAAGTCAATTAAATAATAACCATATACTCGAATTTAACAACATTTTAAAATTTTACTCGATTTTTGATATGCAATCTGCAGTTAATGCTCAAAAATTGTCTAATATTTAACCTCCCTGGCGGGTAAACAGTAACCGAATTGGGTTGTTGTTCGGTTGCAGTTCAGTTGCTGTTCGGTTGCTGTCTAATTTACGCAAATATAGCTATTTCATGCAAAAAATGGTCTAACAGGATAATATGGATGCCATTTAAACGCTAATGATGATAAATGAATAGGTTAAAATAGCAGTATTAAGAAAAAAACCATCTATTTACAATATAGCTGGTGGTACGTATTCGCATTCACAGTTTGAGGTTATAATTGGAAAATGGTATCTAGCAGGCTTGGATTCGAGTTTTTAGTTTAAAGGAAAGCATAGAATAATTTTTTGCATCAGGAAAAATTCTGTCTGACCAAAGACTTGAATCTACGCCCTGCACGAGGCCAAATAAGTACGGCAGTGCGCCTTAGCCGTCTGAGCCACGCAGACGTTGTTTCACACAAGCACTACGAGCTTCGCCATATGTTTGAATTATTCAAATTATTCAGCTTACGCCTAAATATCAATAATTTTATATTTACACGCGAAAAATTAATTGATTTATTGATATATTCATGAAATATAATTCTCACCCATAAAAAATGCCCAAGATATCGCTACTTTTAGGGAAATTAAAATGTCCAGTTTTTTCACATTTTATTTAGCCCGTTTTTGCCTTTACGGATATTTTAAATAGGTGATTTTCTACCAGAGGAAAGGTAAAATTTTGAGTCCCAAAATATTAGAAAGGTATAATTTTTGAAACTGAAATTTGAAAATTGCTAAATATATCCCTTTCGCGATATTTGAACCACAAATATCACCTTTCGCAATATTTCAATTCAAACTTTTTGTTTTATAAATTTTTTCATTTCAAAATTTTAATCGATAAATTTTGAATTTCTAATATTATTCATGGATTAATTTCCGATTTACCCCTGAAAGCCGAAGATTACCATACACATTTTAATATATAATAGAAGGATTGTCTGTTTTATACCTGAAAAAAAATAAATCCAACTGAAAAATCTAGCAAAATAAATAATACTGAAAACAACAAAAGATTACTGTTGTCTGTCTCAATTCCGACATTTTTCTGCTATCATCGGCAGTTTATAACTTTTTTCATTAGTTGTTTCCATTTATCTTTTACGCTAGGGAGGATTTAAGATATCATTATCATTTAATATGAAAGTAACTATATTATTATGTATTATGTTGTAGTACAGAATATAAATGTTATGATTGTTATCACCCTACAATTTATATTACATTAAAAATGTAAATAAAAAAATCACTACCAATTCTTTGGCACGTAGCTTCCATTAAGATTATGTATTGCTTTAATATTAGAATTGTTTTTACTTCGTATATATTGTAGCCAACATGGTGGGAGTGCGGATGGCCCCCGATTAGTGTGTCTCAAATTTTGCTTGTCACAGCCAGAAACTGCAACAACATTGATTTGCATAATATGTGACGCAGTATATCATTTTAGTTGTTTAGCACAAAAAATAACTGACATTAAATTTATAAGTGGAAACTTAATAGTGTGCCCAGAACACAGTGACAAAAACTTAACTTCAAAGTTAGATAAGGAAGGTTTAAGCAATGCAACAAGATTCCTGATTGCACAAATTAAAGTAAATAAAACAGAAGAAGTAAGGAGAGAACTACTACTTGAAGCTTTAACAACAGAACAGGATGAACTTGACATTAATATTAAAGAAAAGTATAAGTTGATAAAGAATGAAAACTTTCTTTTGAAACAGCTAGTTAGTGAATTGCAAGAAAAAAACGTACTACTTAAAGAAAATATGCTCAATAAGCAAAATGAAAGTGCCGCGGCTAGTTTTTGGTATGCAGAAGTTACAAGCTTCCCTAAACTATTACAAAAACAAGTACCTAAGATAACTGTAAAAAATGTGAGTAATAGAGAAAGAAAGTTATAGAGTGCTTAGTTACTGAAAAGAAGATTTAAACAAAAACTTGTACGTAAACAAAAAAGAAGAACTTATTATCAATTGCTTGAATAGTGAAAGTGCTATGCTAACTGAATCTATTTTGGAACATAAACTCGAAGGTATATGTGAGGTTAGGAAAAATACGTTGAAGAATTCTAAAATCGAAATTGTCAGAATAGATAACTATAGTAACATGGAAGGAGGAAGATATAAACATGAGAAATTTTGGAAGTTTCACTCACAAGAGGCAAGTGCTACATACGCACAAAAGCAATTTCAGTAGCTTAACTACAGTTCTAATGGAGGTTCCTGCTGACATATACAAATTCATCAACGGTAACAAATGCAATAACAGTTCTGTATGCCATACCATATACATAGACTCCACTGATTATCCTATAAGGCCTACCTTACCAGCGGTACATCAAGTTTATCGAGAACATGATACTACTACAGATACTGTTGGAATACGCCGAAAATGTGTACACTTTATGCACGCTCACACACAAGTACAGACACAGACATACAGCTACAGACTACAGCGTACAGAGGCCCAAGCAGAGAGGGTCCACTACCTGGACTTTATTGCACCCGCCGCCGGACTTAAGCCCCCATCGCAGCAGTGCGTCAGTTCCAGTACGGACACGACCAGAGCAACACACCGAGCAGAGCATTCAATCATACACACAGTTATTCTAAATATTCAGTTATTCAGTCTTGTACATCTTTTTAATCATTGTTAAATAAATAAAGTATCCTTCTATTTGTCACATACTTCACGCATATTCCTGATATTCCAACAGATACACATAACCCAACCAAAAACAACACAATGAAACAGCCTTTACAAGAACTACCTAAATCTACAAAACATAAACATGAAAGGAGTGAGGCAGCCAAGGAGCAACAGCTTCAACAATTGAACATGGCTCGAACACCACAACAACATGCTGCTCATGCAAAAGTACAAGGTTAAGAAACAGTAAAACTTAAATTAATAAAATGGATACTTTTGATTATCTAGATACAATACAGAAAGAAAAAACATACAGTGGTATTAGCGATCTAAACAAGAATATTAGCAACAAAAATGATATAATTATGCACTTAAATGTAAGGGACATGAATGCAAATTTTGACAAGGTAAAAATTTTTTTTGAAAGCCTGATCGTTAAGCCATCTGTTGTTTTTCTCCCTGAAGCATTTGAGCGGGCAAATCATAATTTTTTTGAACTGATCAGAAGTAACTATGAATACGAGTCTTACTACAACGATAGTAGGATTAATAGGAATGACGGAGTTATAGTTTTCTAAAATAGAAACTTGGTTCAGAGCACAGAAATTGTTCAACAGGGGAGGATTAGAATTGTGAATACAAAAATTAACTTAAATAATAACAGTAATATTGAAATCTCATCCACGTACAGATCTCATGGCATACCTAAGACTGAGTTAATATTAGATTTAAATAAATATTTGATAAAGGAGAGGAACGTTAAAAATCACTTAGTAATAGGAGATTTTAATATTGATATATTGGATCGCGATCATATGAGCCAAGAATTCCTGTGTAATTTCTTCGATAAAGAATATATTCCTGGATTCGTTGGAATTACGAGGCCACCTGTGGGCATTGCAGAGGGATCTTGCATTGATAATATTTTTATAAAAACTGATAACTTAAATACAATTACTTATAATATACAGCTTCGCCCTGGGGGTGTACAAGATCAATTCTGTACAATTGAGGGAGTTTCAAGGCAATAAAAAGCCTGCTATGCTGTTGGAAAGTACTTTAGCGCAAATTACTTTTATAGAATCAGGATTACAAAATTTTGCTCATTTCTTAATAAAGGAAAGTGATCAATGTATAAAGTGATCAAATTATACTCAGACTTGTTCCAATACACCTTCAGGACTAGTGTTTTTTGCAAGTTTCATTGATACACGTGGTTATAAATATTTAATTTTGTATTATTTAATTTCATGTATTTCTTACTAATTATTTTAGACGCACCTGCACCACTTTTGCCGGGAGTCCCGGAAGCTGTTCCGATGAATGAAGGTAGCTTTATGAAATAATAATGTATTTATCAATTGTGTATACAAAATACGTGCTATTAATAATTTTACTATATTTTTGCAGAAGGTGTACGTAGACGACGACGTCATAGGGGGGAAGAAGGAGGCGTTTCGTTTTTCGAAGAATGTTTAATCCACAGTCGGCAGATGCGCAAAGGTAGGAAGATCTAGGTCCGTTGCCAGCCCCCGGTGTAGTAAACGCTGTCCCCGCGCCGGTTCCTGGTGTAGTAAACTATGTTCCCGCGCCGGTTCCTGGTGTAGCAAACGATGTCTCCGCGCCGGTTCCTGGTGTAGTGAATGATGTTCCCGCGTCGGTTCTTGGTGTAGCAAATGATGGTCCTGAGCAGGTCCTGGGTGTGGCAGATGATGTCCTCGATCTGGTTCGCGGTTTAAAGTTGATGTTCCTCAACGGGTCCCACCTATGGAAGTTGATGTCCATGATCCGGTTCGCGGTTTAGAAGTTGATGTTCCTCGACCGATCCCACCTATGGAAGTTGATGTCCTCGATCCGGTGCCCGGTGTAGAAGTAAATGTTATTCAGCCGGTACCCGCCATGGCAGATGATGCCCCTGAGCCGATCCCTGGTGCAGCGGTTAATGTTGCTGGTGTACCAATGGATGTTGCCCATCTGGTTCTCGGTGTTGCAGTTCATCTCCCTGAGCCACCTGAACCAGTAGCAGGACAGCCTGAAGACATGCCTCTCAAGCAAAATGGTAATACAAATTTATTAAAGTATTTGTTTGCGCGGATAAAGCCTTAAATATCTGGATCCTCTTTTATATAATTCAATAGTGTATTACGACACTAGTGCGGTAAAGTAGTTTCACATCCCTTTGTTTGAAATCCCTTTACCCGCCTTGTATCGTACGATATTTTATGATACAACCTGCGTAAACCGACATTTAGCGAGTGCATTTTTGCATGAGCGTGGCATAAATCGAGGTTTACGCCACGGCGTGTCATAAAATTAATAAATATTAATGAATGCTTTGTGCATACAATTTCTGAAATTTGTATTACAGGGTTGATAGCTTCGTTTAGAGCACGTCTGCATTACTCGATCCCAGGTGGCATAACCGATATGCTCTGAAAAAGATCCTGCGTGTAGAGCTTCTAGTGATGCAAGGCTGATGCTTGATGAAGCACAACCCTAACATGATTGTAATAGTGATGTTCACTAATTTTTTTTTATTTCGTGTTTGATGAAGTAGGTGTTCAGTCGAGTGGTCTTTCGCTTCTCCATGAATTAAAAAAATCATTTTCTTACTTAACTTTGTAACACAAAAAATCTTGTTTATTTTCTTTCTTAATTTTTTTAAACAGCCTAACGTGCTTTTTTCTTATTTAGATATATGCATTGTTTGCTTGACTGACCGCAAGACGGTTGCATTTGTACCTTGTGGTCATTACTGCTGTTGTATGATTTACGGCAACAGATGTCAAAGGGAAATGGAGCGATGTCCAGCATGCCGCCAGGAATCGATAGCTGTTATGAAAGTATATTTTTAGTGTGTGCTATTTAATATTATTCCGCATTTTGTAATTTTTTTTAAAAAGCATTTTGTAAACCTCAGTATTCTTTTATAATAAAAAAAGTTCCTTGATATTATCCTTGATATTATCCTTTACAAAACAGTGTGGTGTATTGTGAATAGCTCATACGTGTTTGTTTCAATGTAATATTAAGAGAAGCTTATAGTACGAGAGAAACGCTGCAAGATCGACCATTGAAAACAATTAATTATTTAGAAAGCTTTGGTATGCTTTAAGCATTATAAAAGGAGAAAAGATTAATTTTCTTAGTCCTACGTTTTTATTTATGGTGAATCTTATCCGAATCCATACACTTTCTCCTATCTGTAAAACAATGCGGATTCTAAAATTTTTATTATTGTGTGCATGTAAATCAACGCTTTGTCATTGAAAAAACGTTTTAAATTACGAATTCAAGAAATATTGAGAAATTTCTTTATTTGTAATGCAATTGAACTTGTAATTGACACGTACAGTGTAAAAGTCCAAATAAGTCGAGAGGGAGTGACAAATGCAAGTGGTAGAGTATTCGATTAATAAATGATGTACAGAACCTTTTACAAATGTACATGCAATGTTATTTTTATTTTATTTATTTATTTTTTTTTTTGTCAAAGAAATTCTTATACTTATTACGTTTTATGCTTCATACAAGGATAAATGCAAATGAAGCCCCTTATTGATCCACTTTTTCTCCGTTGATAAATACTTGTACAGAATAAATCTGCTATAAATTTATATAAGTACACTGACAAGCATTCTGGTTTCACCAACAATACGTACACACCCACTTATTAATATCCTGTATTTTGAAAAACTTACATTTTGCCGTATGTACAAATACTTTACCGCCAAGTTGCATGTCTTAGTTGACTGAAAATATTTCAGTAACTGTAACTGCATAATCCCACTTTATTGCACCTATGCAATTAACAAAGTAAGCAGATACGCGTCTAGAAGAGGGGAGCTGCTTGAAGCGCGTATAATGTTGATGAAATATGTACTGTATTTTTAACACACGAATGTATCTTTTTTATAAGACACGAATTATTTCCGCGTTTTTTGTATGTATTAATTGGGACTAAAGTCGCTTTTTGACGGGCGAGCTACAATATTAATGTAGGGGTCTAAACTTTTTTTTGCCTACTTCATAGAACTAAGCAATTTTTAAAAAACGTCCACGCCTCATATAAAATATGGTGTGCAGCAAGGGTTAAGTTTGTTTTTTGACCTCGTGTGATTGCAGTACAAGAGGCCCACTTTATGCTCTTATTGGTACACAATATACTATTATTTACGGAACTTGTTGTGGTCATTCCTGGTTGGTCATGGGAAAGATTAACAAAAACTAGGTATTCATCAGCCTCAGCATTTACTAATTTAATTTTTAGATTGTAAAACTTGTATAATTTGAAGTTGCTGCTTCTCAGACTTTTTAAATTACTGAAATCACGTTACACACCTATGTATGTAACTTTTTAATCATGGTCGTGCTTTTGTAAAACGGAGTAGATTCTTTTTTAATAATCAACAATTTTTTTACCAATTACTTCACCGGATAAAACTCCGCATAACACACACAACTGCAATGATTGCAGTCCAGACGAGTGAAGGAACTGTATAGCGTATTACCCTGTAAAGCTGGATATATAAATAATTTCAAATTTGATCATGCATGGGAATGATTTCAAATTGTGGCCCTTCCTTATACACTCAACGAGATGATTTACTATTTTATTTACTGTTATTACTATTATTATTAATTATTATTATTGCTATTACTATTAAAGTGCTAAAAGAACATTTTTTGAATCTTTGTGTGCGAAATTCAATTTTGCCTACCTGCGTAGCGTGCTTGGAATTCTAAATATCACTCACGCTTATCTGCTAAGAACGAAGATTCGCACGCTCGTGTCAAAAAATAGTATACGAACCTCGTGCGCGTAGGTGATCACACTCGCTTTTTTTGTTTTCGCTTGTGCGAAAATTGCCTAATTCGCGCACTCATAACGTAATAAACTATTATGAAAATTAACGACAACTGGCACTGAATGCGGAAATTAAATTTCGCTAAATTTTCTTTACATGAGAAAAACATGACTTAATTGGATTCACCGTTTTCTAATCTCCTCGATATACTTCAAAGATTCCTTTGAATCCACTTAAATGGGTGCGATAGCACATTGCATTATTCGCGCAGAAAAGTAAAACATTTTATATTAGCACGTTTTACGACTCAAACTAATATTTTTTGTAGTTGGAACAATTTTTCAAAAATAAAACCTCAAAACCGTTAGTGTTTTTGTACAATGTGCGAGTCTACACGGCAAAATCTTGAAATGTACTTGTCTTTACGAATGGGACTGAAATCAGCAGTTTTAGGTGTGCTAATTTTTGTGGAAGCGGTGACGATGTACACTAATTGACAATATCTCGGCATATAGGATTATCTTTGATGACAGCGCAAGCGAGCCACTCTTCTTTTTATATTTATATTATTCTAATCCTTAATAATAATTAATAATATCATTTTAATTTATAAGTGGGCGAATTCTTTGTCTTTTTTTCTCTACATTACGTGTTGAATTTAGATTTACGGTAAACAAGGATAAGAAAGAGCAACTTCTTTATTGAATTCGTTAACTATAGCGCCATCTGGGCAAAAAAATAGCTACTTCTGGGCTTTTAACGTTTTTTATTTATCGTACATCTTCTATTCAATATTTAATCGCGTATTCTTTTTTATTTCGGATAATTTTTAAGTCGGCGTAATTGTTAGAATAACATCGGTGTAATCTCTAACATTCTGATATCTTTTAATTAAAAATTTGCTTTCGTAATTTTGTTTTTCTACTTTTTTTACATTTTTTCATTTACTATTGCAATGAATTTTGTATGCGATGATTCACTTATTACTTTTTACCATTAATTAAAAATATATTCATGCTTTATTAGCATTCTACAATAAAACTAATACTTTTAATTACCATTATAAGAATCTTCTTTTTTAAATCGATATAATCGTTTTCTGAAAAAATATCCATCTGAAAATGTAGCTTTCGGAAAAATTACCACCCCCCCCCCCCGAGAGCAAAAAACATAATTATTGTAGTACACATAAATACTCCTTACAAACGTATTTTCCTACACGACAAAATTCTATACAAATATTTTTTACACGGATATTCTCTACACCGATTTTTTATAATTTTACTACACTTCGAAACTCTACACAAGATAATATTGTTGTCAAATTCATCTGACAATAAGTTATGTGATTGTGTAGACTTTTGCAGTGAAGTAAAACGTACGCAAACTTACGCGTACTTACCTAGTAGTAGACAGTACAAAGACTTGCTGAAATGTACTCATTTATACGAATATGTACAGCTTTATACATTAAGCAATTGTCATTCGGAAAATATGATTGGACAAAAACATACGGATATACATTTGTACGGATATTTACATAAGCCTACAAAAACGTACACGAACGTACGCGAACGTACGCGGACGTACGCAATAGTGCATATGAATACAAAAAAGTATGGAAACATACGCAATTTCACATGTATGTACACACTTGTGCAGAAGATTAGTAATAATTATTCAACTTATAATTGTGTAGATATAACAAGGGAATTTAGGGATACAAAATATTATCCATATTAAATGTTTTTTTAAAAAATATTCATTCGTTTATTAATAGAATTAAATGTTTATTTAGTTAACATATTTTGCAATTGTTGCTTTGCTAAGGATATTTGTAACATATATGTTTTATATGCTTAACAAATACGTCCTCATTTTTCATCTTTGGTTTGTATTTTTTTGAAAAATATAAACACATTTTCTGTATGATTATATCCTACTTTACAAATTTTTGTAATTATACCAAAATCACTATTATTTGTTAGAAATATTGAATCGTTGGTTTTTTTATTTTGATTGTATGTGCAAGAAGTGTAACGACATCCATTTAAAATTATTTTGTGATATTTTGAACATTTACTTATTCGTAGGACATTAAAAAATGTTCTTGAATATAACTGTTCTATATCTAAGACTTTATGAATCTTTCCACGTCCTAATAAATTACAATTTTCAATTTTCTCATAAATCTTTATTATGTCATCATTACATATACCATCCCTGATAGAAACGGTATCCAAGTTATTTGGAAGTTTTCTTTGTCAGTTTTTGTTACAAGATGTAACGCTTTTTATCCTAGTTCTTTGGCAGTTTTTAGATTGAGTATTCTTACTTATTTTCTTCCGAAGATTGATTTGAGTTGATGAAATAATACGACACAGGTGCACGTGGTTAATGGCGATTCGAGGTTAGAATTGGAAAATCATTACTAGCAGGCTTATATTCGAGTTTTTTTTTAACGAAAGTATATAGAATAATGATTTGCATGCGAAAAATCATCCGAAAAATTTCGAGCGACCGGAGACTTGAACCCGAGCCCTGCACAAAGATAACCGCGCGCCTTAGCCAACCGAGCCAAGTAAATAAGTGACCAACTATCTTGGGCATTACTTTTCAAAAACAGCTCGATCTAAGAACTGCCAAAGAACTAGGATAGAAAGCGTTACATCTTGTAACAAGAACTGACAAAGAAAACTACGAAGTTCTTAGCTTTTTCACCATTTTAAATCGGCCATTTTCTACCAGGGATACATTTATGTTTCTTGTATCATCTGAAATATAATCTCTTTGTTGAATTGAAGGTAATTGCTGATAAACTAATAGTCTATAAACAATTTGTTGTGCAATACGATTATTACATTTTTTCTTTTTTAATAACAATATATTTTCATGTTCAAAATCAAATGTACTATAAGCCCATATAATTCTACAAAATAATGATTAATATTGCAGCTCTTTGTTGCAATGTATGAGTAATTGAGTCCTGTAAATATATATCCATGGCTGATACAAAAAGCGCCCAATAATTATAATACTAGACAGGTATAATTTCTTGTAAACAAATGAATAAATAATATATAAGCCAGCTTAACCATTGTGATACTTTCCATTTATGTCTTTCTTCAATATATCGAGGAATACTTAATAATATGGGAATTCGTGTATCATCATATACAGGGTGAGTCATTTTAATCTTTAATCTCAATTATCTCGTTGGCAAAGCATGCCAGCGAAAAAAGTTTCGGATAAAAGTTTTAGGTCAAGTCGATTTTTTCAAATAGAAACCCCTACTTTTGGCACCAGAAATGGAAAGAGCGGGAAATTTTACGTTTGAATATGACCTTGCCTTGACCTTGAATTCAATGCTCAAGGTCATTGGTCATGCCGATAACAGTACAACTGGTTAGCTGAACTCGAATGCATTCAAGGAGAAAATGTTACCCACAAAAGTTTTCAGTTTTCTCCCCGGCTGACGAATGGTCATCTTGACCCTGTCGTTAAACAGGATCTTCAAGGGCATTTAAGGTCAAGTTGATTTTTTGAAATGGAAACCCCTACTTTTAGCCCCATAAATGAAAAGAGAGTGACATGCGTTCAAAAATGAAAAAATTTTCAATATTTCCAGAAATTTTCAATATTTCCAGAAATTTTCAATATTTTCTAAAATTTTCGTAATTTTTTCAGTTTTCAAAAATTTTCAGTCATTCCATTATTTTGTATTAGTGTCAATTTTCAAAATTCTTGATGTAGTTAAGTCATTCCATTATTTTGTATTAGTGTCAATTTTTGAGAGTGAACTACTCTTAACAGTTATACAGATAGCAAATTAGTGCAGAAAAGCTTAATCGTGTTTTTTACTTCTTGTAAATCGATAATTATTATTGAAAAAAATCTGTTTCCCTGTTTATTGGTCTGTAACAAATTATTTTGATTTTGATCATGGCTGATTATGGTCCCAACGAAATCGTTGATATGATCATGATTTTGGGAGAAAGTCGAAATAATTATGCAGCAGCTGCCAGACTTTATGCTGAACGCTATCCCAATAGGAGACACCCAAGTAATGTTACTATTCAAACCTTAACTCAGAGAGCTCGAAATGGAGCTTTTGTTCGTCAACGCCGTCATCATGAATACGACGAAAACGATCCTCGTGTTATTACCATTCTAGCGATTATTCATCTTGATCCTCACATTAGTACTCGACAAATAGAAAGAGAAATAGGTATACCTCAATCAACAGCATCCCGAATATTGAGAAGGAGAAGATATCATCCTTATCACATAACATTAACACATCAGTTAACTCCAAATGATATGATTTTGCGAGTACGTTTTTGTCGATGGGCAATACGAATGATTCAACAAGATCAAGACTTTTTTAGGCACGTTCTTTTTTCAGATGAATCAACATTCAGAAACACTGGAGAATTGAATAGACATAATTGCCATTATTGGTCAGATGAAAATCCTCATTGGTTCAGGCCCATAGACAATCAACACCGCTGGAGTGTTATGGTCTGGTGTGGAATCATCAATGGCTATTTGATTGGTCCTTATTTCTTAGAAGAGAACGTGAATGGGGTAAACTTTTTGAGATTACTTCGAGACATTTTACCTGAATTACTAGAAAATGTAGAACTAGCCACAAGGCTAAGAATGTGGATCCAATTAGATGGAGCACCACCACATTATGCACGCATTGTTCGTGATTATTTAAACACCCGCTACAATGGCAGGTGGATTGGGCGAGGTAGCCCAGTTGCCTGGCCCCCTCGTTCACCTGATTTAACCCCTCCCGATTTTTACTTATGGGGATATCTTAAGAATGTTGTTTATGCTCAACGGCCAACAACGCGAGATAATATGATCGAACGCATTCGTACAGCTTGTGCAGCAATCCCTCGAGATGTTCTACTTAAAACCATAAGACAATTCAGAGCTCGACTTGATCTTTGCATCCAACAAAACGGCGGTAATTTCGAACAATTAATCAATGGTTAACTCCAGTTAACATTCCATAAAAATACCAAAAAAATAACAAAAAGGGAAAAAACAAAAAAAAAACAAATAAAAAAAAATAAAACAAAAAACAAAAAATGGGATGCTAAATCCTTTTGACAACCTCCTCGATGGTGCATCCTGGGTTCGGCTGATGTCAAAGGTAATTTCCGCACAAAAGATGATTTGTTTCCAAAATCACATGTTCGAACGTAAAATTTCTCGCTCTTTCCATTTCTGGTGCAAAAAGTAGGGGTTTCTATTTGAAAAAATCGACTTGACCTTCAAATGACCTTGAAGGTCATGCTCAATGACATTGTCAAGGTCATCATCAGATATCCAGGGAAAAATCCTAAAACTTTTACCCGAAACTTTTTTCGCTGGCATGCTTTGCCAACGAGATAATTGAGATTAAAGATTAAAATGACTCACCCTGTATATAGACCATATTGTCCCTTTGGAGTTATCTGCAGCTTTACAACCATCCGCATTGAAAGTGTATGAGAAATTATATGGATTTCCTAAAAGAATAGGATTTTCACTATATTCTATGTATATTTTACTGTCGAAAATATCTTCAAATGTTTTTTTATTTAGTTTTATACGATGAAATCTTTCTTGTAAGGCATTGGTAAAAATTGGATCCTCGAAAAGTCTTTGTAGCTGCTGTACAGGATTGATTTCAATAAAAAATGAACCTGCAGATGACGATTTAATTACTGAACCACAAGTGCAACGTATTATAAAATTCGATCTGTTGTTTTTTTCCAAATATTTGTTACACTTATTGCAAACTATATAATTTGTTAAACTTTTTTTAGGAACGTCAAGCACATTCATAATAGAAGGAAGCAGCAAGAAGGAGAAATCGAGAAGACAAAATAAGGAAATTCAGTCACACATTCGCAAGATGCACAACGCTCGCACTACATCCACACGCCTTACGAATATATCTACACTATATTAAAACACTAAAATGAGAAATTATGTAAATTATGTAAAAAATCACTGGAACTAGTGAATCATTCTGGGATGATAATTATTTTATGATATGCGGTGCAAACATAAATACATAATCCTACTACAAAAATAAAAAAAAACAGAATTAAGTCCACTTTTTCGATAACGAATGGTTCAAAAAAAGTGACCAGGTCATGAAACATTTCACATAAATTACATATAGGTATAAAATAATGATAAATATTATATTTATGTGATTTTTTTTTGTAGTTTATAAGAAATAAAGTATATGTATACATATATCAAAAACACAAATATGGCAAATATGTTTATTTGCATTTATAATCTGAATTATTTTCAAACATATGAGCCACATAGATACATATGTATGTTTTACATATATCATTAGTAGTGATCTAGAGATTCGGTCAAGATGAAAGGGATTCTGCGAATAATCATCTGAGCAGATATGATCTTGTTGTTCAAAGATATCTGTTTGTGAATGAGAAATGACGACTGCTCTATGTATGTGGATGACCTGCAGATCTACAGCCAATGCTACCTCGAGGAGCTTGAATCCTGTTCTGTCAGGATGAGCGCTAGCGCCGAGAGGATAATGGGCTGGGCTGCGCTGAATAGACTTAAACTAAATGTAACTAAAACTAAGGCTATCATCCTGGGTTCCCCCTACGCTCTACCTTCTACTGCTAACACTTATATAAATATAGGGGGAGGTCAACTTTGAATCATCGGTGCGCAACCTGGGGCTGGTGCTTGACTCCAAACTTACGTGGAAAGAGCACGTTACACAAATTTGTAAACGTGCTCACTCTTTAATGTACCGTCTCTATTTTTTTCGGAAAAGCACTAGCCTTAGATTGCGCCAACATTTAGTGCAAGCACTCCTGTTTCCCCTCATTGACTTGATTGCTCACTTGCTTACTGCGACCTGACTCAGGAACTTCACTTAAAACTGCAGAGGCTTTTCAATACGGGGATCCGTTATATCTATGGTGTGAGGAGGGACGAGCACATCTCCCCTTACAGGCGTGAGCTGCAATGGCTTAACACCGCCGGGCGTAGGAAATATTTCATGGCCTGTTTTCTAAGAAACATGTTCAACACCTCAATACCTACTTATCTATTAGCCTATTTTGATTTTCACGTCGCGCTCAGGCCTATGAGGGGTGATGTGACCCCACTGGACATCCCGTCCTTCAAGACGGAGACGCTGAAGAATTCATTTTTCATCAGCGCCTCCTACCTCTGGAATAGCCTTCCATCTCATCTTCGCAACACACTATCCATATCACACTTTAAACAAGCAGCTAAAAATTACTTCTTCAATCTGGAAAACACATAAACATCACACAAACATACACACATTCTCATTCATCTCATGTCACTTCATTCAATTTCACACTCTTCACACGCACTGGCACACTTACACAAAATTTTTATTCTTTTTATAATATACTATAATTGTATATGTACAACACAATGAACAACAATAAAAAACAATTAAATCTAAATCTAAATCTAAATCTATTCCCGCATATCGCAAGACGTAATCTGCAGATTTGGTCCGAACGAAAGGGATGCTGCGAATAATCATCTGTGCATATATGTCTGGGGGCCGGTGCCGAGGGGGTGGCATCCTTGCGGTGTTCGGCCTCGTCGCTGGTCCGTACCGCCTCCATCTCGACTCGAGCTTCCGTCGGCTGGGTCGTCTGCGTCTCCGCGTCGGTTGTGATCGTCGTTGTCGACTGCGTCCCTTTCTCGTCGGTATCTGGTGGGTCGGTCTGGGTCGTCGCGTCTGTCGTCGTCTGTTCCGTCCAGGTCTCGACGTCTACAGACGGTTGGAGTGGCTGCACCGAGAAGTGCTGTCGCGAGCGAGAGGCCACTACTACTGGTATGTCCACTTTACCCATGCAGGGTAGAGTGGACCCTGCTGCCGTGCAAGGTCGGCTGCGCACCACTTCGACGATCCTGTTTATCGTATCTTGAACCGCGTCTCGGATCGGAGGGTTGGCGCGGAGGAAGGCCTCGATCTTGTCGATGTGTCCGTCGAGGGGCTCGTAGGCCCACAGTGCCTCGTACTCCGGGTACTCCGCGTCATCTGTCCATAGTCTGTCGCGTGGTCTCGTGTGGGGTCGACGAAGGGGAGGCTCGTCGTCCGAGCGTGGTCTCGTGCGTGGTTGACGAACGGGAGGCTCGTCGTCCGAGGACTCCATATCCCAATCCATTGATTGGGATTCCCCCTCCTCCTTAGGGGGGCGGGTTGGCGACGAAGGTGCGCCCCAGGTGTAGGTGGCGTTTGAGGTACCTCGGTGGTGGATGGTGCCTCAGTGGAGGATGGTGCTCCACCCTCGTTGTCGCTGCTGATCAGCACGTAGTCCCCTTCGACGTCGACGTCCACTTCGAAATCTGAGGTGTCCCCCAGAAGGGTGTCCTCGTCTGCCGAGGACGGCCGAGACATGGCTGTCTCGAGGTTCCTCGCAGTCACGTGAGCGTACGTATGTGTCGGTAGCGTTCGAGGGTGTGTGTTTCGTGCGGTAGCTAGTGGTGGTACGTGTATGTGTGTGAGTGGGAGTAAGTGTAGCTGGTGTATGTGAGAAAAAAACTTGAATGAACGAGCGGTAGCGTGCTAGAAGCGGAGATTCTGGCGATAGCGTAGGTGATGTGCAAGCCTGGAAAGAATGGTGCAGCGTTAGCGGGGAATGCGGGCCAAGATTGAGGGTAATGCGTCTGTTCAGGGTGTGTTGTCTGTCTGTCTTGAATGATTGTAGCGTTTGAGGTCGGTAATATGGATGCGCGGTAATACTTTACCGTCTCCCCCGATTAATTCATAAATTAGTGGTGATATCACTTTCGTAACCGTGAATGGACCTTTGAACTTATTTACAAGCTTTGCTGCTACATTTTTAGCTGCATTAGATAAAACTCGATTTTTCACCCATACCTTCTCACCCGCTACAAACGTTATTGCGCGGTGCTTTTTGTCGTAGTGTTGGGCCTGTTGATCATGTGCTGTCTCCATGTTGTACACGACCCAGTCGCGTATTGCTGTCAGTCGTCGCATGCGTGCAACCCAGGTTGCCTTGTCTGTTTTGTCTATGTCCGGTATTGATTCTAATTCTTTGCGCAAGCTAAGTACGGGTAATGGTTCGCGGCCAAAGTTGAGGAAGACTGATGTTACCCCTGTGGAGGCGTGTTTGGCAGTGTTGAATGCGAAACGAAAATCGAGCAAGTGCTTATCCAAATCTCTATGGTCCTGACCAATAAATGCAGATATCATAGTTTTTAATACTCTATTAACCCTTTCGACTCGGTTTGCTTGCGGCCTATAGGGAGGTGTGTTCGAGTGGTGGATTTTAAGTTCGGTAGCTAGCGACGACATTATGTTATTCACGAATTCCATGCCGTTGTCTGTTAGTAAAACGCGAGGGGTTCCCCATCGGTTAATGACTAGGTCTAAAAGTGCATCTTTAATGTTCTTTCCGGTAGCTTTTCTCAACGCCCTTATTTCGACCCATTTTGTAAAAAGATCTTGAATTACGAGTACGTATGACATGCCAGACTTACTCGTTGGAAAAGGTCCCATTATGTCCGCCGCGACTAGTACCCAGGGGTGCTCGATTACTCTTTGACCTAGGTGCCCCGGGGCTAACCTCTGTTCGACTTTCGTGCGTTGGCATACGTCGCAGCCTCTGATGTAATACGTTACATCCTTAAACACTCCGGGCCAAAAGTATTCCTGCGATAAACGCGCGTATGACTTTTCGATTCCCGAGTGTCCCGCTTGGGTAGTCTCGTGGGCTTCAAAGAGTGCTTTTTCCCGTTCTATCGTTTTTTGGACTAATTTCCATTCCGAGCCGTCGTTAGTTATCGCATCTAGTACCAGATTTTCGACCCTGTGATATAACCGTTCGTTAATAATTTTCCAATCTAAGAATTTTCTCGGATTATTCTTCAGTCCTCGATACGCTTATCATACCAGTCTATGGGGGTATCGGAAATAGAAGCTAGCGTTTCCGTTGTACTTTCAAACATTCGCGACAGTGCATCGGGCACTCGATGTAGGGCTCCCTTTCTATATATTACCGTAATATCCTGTTCTAGCAGTAGCATTGCCCACCTCCCTAATCTACCTTGAGGGTTTTTGAGGTTTTGCAACCACAGTAAGCTGCTGTGATCCGTAATGACCGTAAACGGGCATCCGTCCACGTAACGTCTGAATTTCTCGCACGCCCATACGACCGCTAGGCATTCTAATTCCGTAGTTGTGTAATTTTTCATAGATATATCATCAGTATCGTATCATAGATCGTTTGGGTCAAAACTGCTCCCAGCCCTACCATGCTCGCACCTGTGTGGATTACAAACGGTTTTTCAAAATCTGGTCTAATTAGGATGGGGTCTGAGGTTAGTAGTTCTTTTAAGGTGTCAAATGCTTTGGATTGCGCGGGGCCCCATTCCCATGTTTGTTTCTTATGGAGCAGTCGGGTAATTGGTTCAGTTATCGTCGCGAAGTCTTTGATAAAGCGACGGTACCACGATGCCATCGCGATAAAGCGTCTGACTTGGCGCAGCGTTTTCGGTGGAGGGTAATTTCTAATGGGAGCCACTTTTTCGGTGTCTATTTTCAACCCTTCCTCGTTGATAACAAAACTTAAGTATCTTACCGACGCGCAGCAGAATTCGAATTTATCTCTGTTTAGCGTTAAGTTCGCGCCCTTGAGCTTATCGAGAACAATTTTTAAATAACGGAGATGATCATCAAAGTTTTCTGTAACTATTAATATGTCATCTAAGTAATAGAATACGTGCGGTTGTAGGCCCGGTCCTAATATTTTATCTTGCAATCTTTGAAATGTACTTGGTGCGCCCGAAAGGCCAAAACAAACTCTTTTGAAATGAAATAAACCGCGTCCCGGTACAATGAAAGCTGTTATTTCCCTGCTCTTTTCCTCTAATAAAATTTGAAAGTGCGCTTGTTTAGGGTCTATTGTCGAAATATAGCGCGCTCGCCTTAGATTATCTAAAATTGCCTCCATCAGTGGGAGTGGATAAGCGTCTTTCTTTGAACGGTGGCGGGTCGCCTCGGCCCAGGGCGCCAGGCATCGAGATGCCAAGGATCCCGCGATCCCCTTTCCGTGTGAGCGCCACCGTGTGTTGGGACCTGACGGCGTGGGAGATGAGCTTGGCTAGCTCTAAGGAATGGGTGGAGTATCGAACAGGGTCGTGGGTCATAAAACTCATTAAGGCTTGCTGCTGATATGATAAGTCGTATTTATTCTTCATTTTCCCTCTTAACAACCACAGCAACCTACCGAAAACCTGCGACCTCTACAGTCCAGAGGCACTACGCTGAACTAACTAAACTACTATGCGGCACGTCACGCCGCCGATCGAGGTCATCGTGAGTAAGAGCGAATTTCTCCACGCGGCCCCGCAACGATTTTAATAATTCTAACCTCCTTCCGGGGAGATCACCCGCGCCCACCGAGTAATCGACGCCACCGTCACGCTCGTCAGCGCGCCGTCCGCCGACTTGTCGGTGCGGGCGAATACCCGCCTCGCCTCTCTGATCGTCTACCGGCCCCGACGATCAGCACGTCCTTCGCGGCGTATTCTCGAGAGTTATGTGATTTCCCCGGCCCATCAGACGCTTATTTTTCCATATACCGCGTCGTGAAAAACCCGCACTACTATAATACTATAATCTCCGAAAACCACTTCACGATGTGACGACCTTGACACGACCGCGCGACGAAACACAACACTTGCCCGTCCTCTCCGCGCACACTAACTTAATCGCTAACTTACTTACTAACGGTAGCTCGGTAACACGCAGTAATCGGAAGCTGATAGGAATAGCGGGGGTGCGGAAACGATAGAAGGGAGGTACAATCCGAGGGGAGAGCGATAGCGAGGAAATATGCACAATACATGGGTAACGATAGCGAGGAATTGTGCGAGAGCGACAGCATGAAAAAGACAAACGGTAGCTTGAGCGGAGGGTAATGGAAGCGTGAATGGAACGATAGCGAGGAAAAACGAGAGCTTACAAAATTCGCAAAAGGCGACGAAACCTCACGGTACTCGACTCGCCGCCCTTGCCACGACCGTCAAAGTGCAATGAGTCGCACTAACCGTGTCGCGACGCGTTCATCCGAGGCACAGCCGCAATAATTTATTCGCACGCTAAGTACACTTTTACTTACTTGCTACGATAGCGAGAGCGAAGGCGAGCTGCAATGGAGCTCCCCACGCGAACTACTCCCCCTTCTGTGCGCCTACTCGCGGCTTGACCTGCCACGTTGTGAGGTTGTCGTCGCCTCTCTATTGCGTGGCGCAAATTTTCCACTTGTAACGTGCAGTCGAACTGCCACGTTACAGCAGATATGATCTGCTTTTTAAAGATATCTGTTTGTGAATGAGAAAAGACGACTGCCTATGTATTCACGCATATCACAAGACGTTATCTGCAGATTTCGTCCGAATGAAAGGGATTCTGCGAATAATGATGTGTGCAGATATGATCTGCATTTTTAAAGATATCTGTTTGTAAATGAGAAATTATGACTGCGATACGTATTCACGCTTATCGCAAGACGTTATCTGCAGATTTCATCCGAATGAAAGGGATTCTCCGAAAAATGATGTGTGCAGATATGATCTGCATTTTTAAAGATAGCTGTTTGTAAATGATAAATGATGACTGCGATACGTATTCACGCATATCACAAGACGTTATCTGCATATTTGGTCCTAACGAAAGGGATTCTACGAATAATGATGTGTGCAGATATGATCTGGTTTTTTAAAGATATCTGTTTGTGAATGGGAAATGTTGACTGCGATACGTATTCACGCATATCACAAGACGTTATCTGCATATTTGGTCCTAACGAAAGGGATTCTACGAATAATGATGTGTGCAGATATGAACTGGTTTTTTAAAGATATCTGTTTGTGAATGAGAAATGATGACTGCGATACGAATTTACGCATATCACAAGACGTTATCTGCAGATTTCATCCGAATGAAAGGGATTCTCCGAATAATGATGTGTGCAGATATGATCTGCATTTTTAAAGATATCTGTTTGTGAATGGGAAATGATGACTACGATACGTATTCACGCATATCACAAGGCGTTATCTGCAGATTTGGCCCGAACGAAAGGGATGCTACGAATAATCATTTGTGCAGATATGATCTGGATTTTTAAAGATATTTGTTTGTGAATGAGAAATGACGACTGCTCTATGCCTTCACGCATATAGCAAGACGTCATTTGCAGAAATGGCCCGAACGAAAGGGATGCTGCGAATAATCATCTGTGCAGATATGATCTGGCTTTTTAAAGATATCTGTTTGTGAATGAGAAATGACGACTGCTCTATGCCTTCACGCATATCGCAAGACGTAATCTGCAGACTTGGCCCGAACGAAAGGGATGCTGCGAATAGTGATGTGTGCAGATATGATCAGGCTTTTAAAAGATATCTTTTCGTGAATGAGAAATGATGACTGCGATACGTATTCACGCATATCACAAGACGTTATCTGCAGATTTGGTCCTAGCGAAAGGGATTCTGCGAATAATGAAGTGTGCAGATATGATCTGGTTTTTTAAAGATATTTGTTTGTGAATGAGAAATGACGACTGCTCTATGCCTTCACGCATCTCGCAAGACGTAATCTCCAGATTTGGTCCGAACGAAAGGGATGCTGCGAATAATCATCTGTGCAGATATGATTAGGCTTTTTAAAGATATCTGTTTGTGAATGAGAAATGATGACTGCGATACGTATTCACGCATATCACAAGACGTTATCTGCAGATTTCATCCGAATGTAAGAGATGCTCCAAATAATCATCTGTGCAGATGTTATCTGCTTTTTTAAAGATAGCTGTTTGTAAATGATAAATGATGACTGCGATACGTATTCACGCATATCACAAGACGTTATCTGCAGATTTCATCCGAATGAAAGGGATTCTCCGAATAATGATGTGTGCAGATATGATCTGCATTTTTAAAGATATCTGTTTTCGAATAGGAAATGATGACTGCGATACGTATTCACGCATATCACAAGACGTTATCTGCAGATTTGGACCTAACGAAAAGGATTCTGCGAATAATGATGTGTGCAGATATGATCTGCTTATTTAAAGATATCTTTTGGTGAATGAAAAATGATGACTGCGATACGTATTCACGCATATCACAAGACGTTATCTGCATATTTGGTCCTAACGAAAGGGATTCTACGAATAATGATGTGTGCAGATATGATCTGGTTTTTTAAAGATATTTGTTTGTGAATGAGAAATGATGACTGCGATACGAATTTACGCATATCACAAGACGTAATCTGCAGATTTGGCCCGAACGAAAGGGATGCTGCGAATAATCATTTGTGCAGATATGATCAGGCTTTTTAAATATATCTGTTTGTGAATGGGAAATGATGTCTGCGATACGTATTCACGCATATCACAAGACGTTATCTGCAGATTTCATCCGAATGTAAGAGATGCTCCAAATAATCATCTGTGCAGATGTGCTCTGCTTTTTTAAAGATAGCTGTTTGTAAATGATAAATGATGACTGCGATACGTATTCACGCATATCACACAAGACATAATCTGCAGATTTGGTCTGGATGAAAGGCATGCTGCGAATCATCATCTGTGCAGATATGATTAGGCTTTTTAAAGATATCTGTTTGTAAATAAGAAATGATGACTGCGATACGAATTTACGCATATCACAAGACGTTATCTGCAGATTTCATCCGAATGAAAGGGATTCTCCGAATAATGATGTGTGCAGATATGATCTGCATTTTTAAAGATATCTGTTTGTGAATGGGAAATGATGACTGCGATACGTATTCACGCATATCATAAGGCGTTATCTGCAGATTTGGCCCGAACGAAAGGGATTCTACGAATAATGATGTGTGCAGATATGATCTGGTTTTTTAAAGATATCTGTTTGTGAATGAGAAATGATGACTGCGATACGAATTTACGCATATCACAAGACGTTATCTGCAGATTTCATCCGAATGAAAGGGATTCTCCGAATAATGATGTGTGCAGATATGATCTGCATTTTTAAAGATATCTGTTTGTGAATGGGAAATGATGACTGCGATACGTATTCACGCATATCACAAGGCGTTATCTGCAGATTTGGCCCGAACGAAAGGGATGCTGCGAATAATCATTTGTGCAGATATGATCTGGATTTTTAAAGATATTTGTTTGTGAATGAGAAATGACGACTGCTCTATGCCTTCACGCATATAGCAAGACGTCATTTGCAGAAATGGCCCGAACGAAAGGGATGCTGCGAATAATCATCTGTGCAGATATGATCTGGCTTTTTAAAGATATCTGTTTGTGAATGAGAAATGACGACTGCTCTATGCCTTCACGCATATCGCAAGACGTAATCTGCAGACTTGGCCCGAACGAAAGGGATGCTGCGAATAGTGATGTGTGCAGATATGATCAGGCTTTTTAAAGATATCTTTTCGTGAATGAGAAATGATGACTGCGATACGTATTCACGCATATCACAAGACGTTATCTGCAGATTTGGTCCTAGCGAAAGGGATTCTGCGAATAATGAAGTGTGCAGATATGATCTGGTTTTTTAAAGATATTTGTTTGTGAATGAGAAATGACGACTGCTCTATGCCTTCACGCATCTCGCAAGACGTAATCTCCAGATTTGGTCCGAACGAAAGGGATGCTGCGAATAATCATCTGTGCAGATATGATTAGGCTTTTTAAAGATATCTGTTTGTGAATGAGAAATGATGACTGCGATACGTATTCACGCATATCACAAGACGTTATCTGCAGATTTCATCCGAATGTAAGAGATGCTCCAAATAATCATCTGTGCAGATGTTATCTGCTTTTTTAAAGATAGCTGTTTGTAAATGATAAATGATGACTGCGATACGTATTCACGCATATCACAAGACGTTATCTGCAGATTTCATCCGAATGAAAGGGATTCTCCGAATAATCATCTGTGCAGATATGATCTGCATTTTTAAAGATATCTGTTTGTGAATGGGAAATGATGACTGCGATACGTATTCACGCATATCACAAGACGTTATCTCCAGATTTGGTCCGAATGAAAGGGATTCTCTGAATAATCATCTGTGCAGATATGATCTGGCTTTTTAAAGATATCTGTTTGTAAATGAGAAATTATGACTGCGATACGTATTCACGCATATCACAAGACGTTATCTGCAGATTTGGACCTAACGAAAAGGATTTTGCGAATAATGATGTGTGCAGATATGATCTGCTTATTTAAAGATACCTTTGGTGAATGAGAAATGATGACTGCGATACGTATTCACGCATATCACAAGACGTTATCTGCAGATTTCATCCGAATGTAAGAGATGCTCCAAATAATCATCTGTGCAGATGTTATCTGCTTTTTTAAAGATAGCTGTTTGTAAATGATAAATGATGACTGCGATACGTATTCACGCATATCACAAGACGTTATCTGCAGATTTCATCCGAATGTAAGAGATGCTCCAAATAATCATCTGTGCAGATGTGATCTGCTTTTTTAAAGATAGCTGTTTGTAAATGATAAATGATGACTGCGATACGTATTCACGCATATCACACAAGACATAATCTGCAGATTTGGTCTGGATGAAAGGCATGCGGCGAATCATCATCTGTGCAGATATGATTAGGCTTTTTAAAGATATCTGTTTGTGAATGAGAAATGATGACTGCGATACGAATTTAGGCATATCACAAGACGTAATCTGCAGATTTGGCCCGAACGAAAGGGATGCTGCGAATAATCATCTGTGCAGATATGATCTGGCTTTTTAAAGATATCTGTTTGAAAATAAGAAATGACGACTGCTCTATGTATTCACGCATATCGCAAGACGTTATTTGCAGAAATGGTCCGAACGGAAGGGATGATGTGAATAATCATCTGTGCAGATGTGATCTGCTTTTTTAAAGATATCTGTTTGTAAATGAGAAATTATGACTGCGATACGTATTCACGCATATCACAAGACGTTATCTGCAGATTTGGACCTAACGAAAAGGATTTTGCGAATAATGATGTGCAGATATGATCTGCTTATTTAAAGATATCTTTTGGTGAATGAGAAATGATGACTGCGATGCGTATTCACGAATATCACAAGTCGTTATCTGCAGATTTGGTCCTAGCGAAAGGGATTCTGCGAATAATGAAGTGTGCAGATATGATCTGGTTTTATAAAGATATTTGTTTGCGAATGAGAAATGACGACTGCTCTATGCCTTCACGCATATCGCAAGACGTCATTTGCAGAAATGGCCCGAACGAAAGGGATGCTGCGAATAATGATGTGTACAGTTATGATCTGCTTTTTAAAGATATCTGTTTGTGAATGGGAAATGATGACTGCGATACGTATTCACGCATATCACACAAGACATAATCTGCGGATTTGGTCTGGATGAAAGGCATGCTGCGAATCATCATCTGTGCAGATATGATTAGGCTTTTTAAAGATATCTGTTTGTGAATGGGAAATGATGACAGCGATACGTATTCACGCATATCACAAGACGTTATCTGCAGATTTCATCCGAATGAAAGGGATTCTCCGAATAATGATGTGTGCAGATATGATCTGCATTTTTAAAGATATCTGTTTGTGAATGGGAAATGATGACTGCGATACGTATTCACGCATATCACAAGACGTTATCTCCAGATTTGGTCCGAATGAAAGGGATTCTCCGAATAATCATCTGTGCAGATATGATCTGGCTTTTTAAAGATATCTGTTTGTAAATAAGAAATGATGACTGCGATACGTATTCACGCATATCACAAGACGTTATCTGCATATTTGGTCCTAACGAAACGGATTCTACGAATAATGATGTGTGCAGATATGATCTGGTTTTTTGAAGATATTTGTTTGTGAATGAGAAATGACGACTGCTCTATGCCTTCACGCATCTCGCAAGACGTAATCTCCAGATTTGGTCCGAATGTAAGAGATGCTCCAAATAATCATCTGTGCAGATGTGATCTGCTTTTTTAAAGATATCTGTTTGTGAATGGGAAATGATGACTGCGATACGTATTCACGCATATCACACAAGACATAATCTGCAGATTTAGTCTGGATGAATGGCATGCTGCGAATCATCATCTGTGCAGATATGATTATGCTTTTTAAAGATATCTGTTTGTGAATGGGAAATGATGACTACGATACGTATTCACGCATATCACAAGACGTTATCTGCATATTTGGTCCTAACGAAAGGGATTCTACGAATAATGATGTGTGCAGATATGATCTGGTTTTTTAAAGATATTTGTTTGTGAATGAGAAATGACGACTGCTCTATGCCTTCACGCATCTCGCAAGACGTAATCTCCAGATTTGGTCCGAATGTAAGAGATGCTCCAAATAATCATCTTTGCAGATGTGATCTGCTTTTTTAAAGATAGCTGTTTGTAAATGATAAATGATGACTGCGATACGTATTCACGCATATCACACAAGACATAATCTGCAGATTTGGTCTGGATGAAAGGCATGCTGCGAATCATCATCTGTGCAGATATGATTATGCTTTTTTAAGATATCTGTTTGTGAATGAGAAATGACGACTGCTCTATGTATTCACGCATATCGCAAGACGTAATCTGCAGATTTTGTCCTAACGAAAGGGATGCTGCGAATAATGATGTGTACAGTTATGATCTGCTTTTTAAAGATATCTGTTTCTGAATGAGAAATGACGACTGCTCTATGTATTCACGCATATCACAAGTCTTAATCTGCAGATTTGGTCTTAACGAAAGGGATTCTTTGAATAATGATGTGTGCAGATATGATCTGGTTTTTTTAAGATATCTGTTTGTGAATGAGAAATGACGACTGCTCTATGCATTCACGCATATCGCAAGACGTTATTGGCAGATTTGGTCTGGATGAAAGGCATGCTGCGAATCATCATCTGAGCTGATATGATCTGGCTTTTTAAAGATATCTGTTTGTAAATGAGAAATGATGACTGCGATACGTATTTACGCACATCACAAGACGTTATCTGCAGATTTGGTCCTAACGAAAGGGATTCTGCGAATAATGATGTGTGCAGATATGATCTGCTTTTTGAAAGATATCTGTTTGTGAATGAGAAATGACGACTGCTCTATGTATTCACGCATATCGCAAGACGTAATCTGCAGATTTTGTCCTAACGAAAGGGATGCTGCGAATAATGATGTGTACAGTTATGATCTGCTTTTTAAAGATATCTGTTTCTGAATGAGAAATGACGACTGCTCTATGTATTCACGCATATCACAAGTCTTAATCTGCAGATATGGTCTGGATGAATGGGATGCTACGAATCATCATCTGAGCAGATATGGTCTGGCTTTCTAAAGATATCTGTTTGTAAATGAGAAATGATGACTGCCATATGTATTCACGCATAGCACAAGACGTTATCTACAGATTTGGTCTTAACGAAAGGGATTCTTCGAATAATGATGTGTGCAGATATGATCTGGTTTTTTTAAGATATCTGTTTGTGAATGAGAAATGACGACTGCTCTATACATTCACTCATATCGCAAGACGTTATTTGCAGAAATGGTCTGGATGAAACGGATGCTGCGAAGTATGATCTGTGCAGATATGATCTGGCTTTTTAAAGATATCTGTTTGTAAATGCGAAATGATGACTGCTCTATGTATTCACGCATATCTCAACACGTTATCTGCAGATTTGGACTGGATGAAAGGCATGCTGCGAATCATCATCTGAGCTGATATGATCTGGCTTTTTAAAGATATCTGTTTGTAAATGAGAAATGATGACTGCGATACGTATTTACGCATATCACAAGACGTTATCTGCAGATTTGGTCCTAACGAAAGGGATTCTGTGAATAATGATGTGTGCAGATATGATCTGCTTTTTGAAAGATATCTGTTTGTGAATGTGAAATGATGACTGCTCTATGTATTCACGCATATCGCAAGACGTAATCTGCAGATTTGGTCCTAACGAAAGGGATGCTGCGAATAATGATGTGTACAGTTATGATCTGCTTTTTAAAGATATCTGTTTCTGAATGAGAAATGACGACTGCTCTATGTATTCACGCATATCAAAAGTCGTAATCTGCAGATTTGGTCTGGATGAAAGGGATGCTACGAATCATCAACTGAGCAGATATGGTCTGGCTTTCTAAAGATATCTGTTTGTAAATGAGAAATGATGACTGCTCTATGTATTCACGCATAGCACAAGACGTTATCTACAGATTTGGTCTTAACGAAAGGGATTCTTCGAATAATGATGTGTGCAGATATGATCTGGTTTTTTTAAGATATCTGTTTGTGAATGAGAAATGACGACTGCTCTATGCATTCACGCATATCGCAAGACGTTATTGTCAGATTTGGTCTGGATGAAAGGCATGCTGCGAATCATCATCTGAGCTGATATGATCTGGCTTTCTAAAGATATCTGTTTGTAAATGAGAAATGATGACTGCGATATGTATTCACGCATAGCACAAGACGTTATCTACAGATTTGGTCTTAACGAAAGGGATTCTTCGAATAATGATGTGTGCAGATATGATCTGCTTTTTAAAGATATCTGTTTCTGAATGAGAAATGACGACTGCTCTATGTATTCACGCATATCACAAGTCTTAATCTGCAGATTTGGACTGGATGAAAGGCATGCTGCGAATCATCATCTGAGCTGATATGATCTGGCTTTTTAAAGATATCTGTTTGTAAATGAGAAATGATGACTGCGATACGTATTTACGCATATCACAAGACGTTATCTGCAGATTTGGTCCTAACGAAAGGGATTCTGCGAATAATGATGTGTGCAGATATGATCTGCTTGTTGAAAGATATCTATTTGTGAATGAGAAATGATGACTGCGATACGTATTTACGCACATCACAAGACGTTATCTGCAGATTTGGTCCTAACGAAAGGGATTCTGCGAATAATGATGTGTGCAGATATGATCTGCTTTTTTAAAGATATTTGTTTGTGAATGAGAAATGACGACTGCTCTATGCCTTCACGCATCTCGCAAGACGTGATCTGCAGATTTGGTCTGGATGAAAGGCATGCTGCGAATCATCATCTGTGCAGATATGATTAGGCCTTTTAAAGATATCTGTTTGTGAATGAGATATTACGACTGCTCTAGGTATTCACGCATAACGCAAGACGTAATCTGCAGATTTGGCCCGAACGAAGGGGATTCTTCGAATAATGATGTGTGCAGATATGATCTGCTTTTTAAAGATATCTGTTTCTGAATGAGAAATGACGACTGCTCTATGTATTCACGCATATCACAAGTCTTAATCTGCAGATTTGGACTGGATGAAAGGCATGCTGCGAATCATCATCTTAGCAGATATGATCTGGCTTTTTAAAGATATCTGTTTGTAAATGAGAAATGATGACTGCGATACGTATTTACGCATATCACAAGACGTTATCTGCAGATTTGGTCCTAACGAAAGGGATTCTGCGAATAATGATGTGTGCAGATATGATCTGCTTTTTGAAAGATATCTGTTTGTGAATGAGAAATGATGACTGCGATACGTATTTACGCACATCACAAGACGTTATCTGCAGATTTGGTCCTAACGAAAGGGATTCTGCGAATAATGATGTGTGCAGATATGATCTGCTTTTTTAAAGATATTTGTTTGTGAATGAGATATTACGACTGCTCTATGCCTTCACGCATATCGCAAGACGTCATTTGCAGAAATGGCCCGAACGAAAGGGATGCTGCGAATAATCATCTGTGCAGATATGAACTGGCTTTTTAAAGATATCTGTTTGTGAATGAGAAATGACGACTGCTCTATGCCTTCACGCATATCGCAAGACGTAATCTGCAGATTTGGCCCGAACGAAGGGGATGCTGCGAATAGTGATGTGTGCAGATATGATCAGGCTTTTTAAAGATATCTGTTTGTAAATGAGAAATGATGACTGCGATACGTATTTACGCACATCACAAGACGTTATCTGCAGATTTGGTCCTAACGAAAGGGATTCTGCGAATAATGATGTGTGCAGATATGATCTGCTTTTTGAAAGATATCTGTTTGTGAATGAGAAATGACGACTGCTCTATGTATTCACGCATATCGCAAGACGTAATCTGCAGATTTTGTCCTAACGAAAGGGATGATGCGAATAATGATGTGTACAGTTATGATCTGCTTTTTTAAAGATATTTGTTTGTGAATGAGAAATGACGACTGCTCTATGCCTTCACGCATCTCGCAAGACGTGATCTGCAGATTTGGTCTGGATGAAAGGCATGCTGCGAATCATCATCTGTGCAGATATGATTAGGCCTTTTAAAGATATCTGTTTGTGAATGAGATATTACGACTGCTCTAGGTATTCACGCATATCGCAAGACGTAATCTGCAGATTTGGCCCGAACGAAGGGGATTCTTCGAATAATGATGTGTGCAGATATGATCTGCTTTTTAAAGATATCTGTTTCTGAATGAGAAATGACGACTGCTCTATGTATTCACGGATATCACAAGTCTTAATCTGCAGATTTGGACTGGATGAAAGGCATGCTGCGAATCATCATCTGAGCTGATATGATCTGGCTTTTTAAAGATATCTGTTTGTAAATGAGAAATGATGACTGCGATACGTATTTACGCATATCACAAGACGTTATCTGCAGATTTGGTCCTAACGAAAGGGATTCTGCGATTAATGATGTGTGCAGATATGATCTGCTTTTTGAAAGATATCTGTTTGTGAATGAGAAATGATGACTGCGATACGTATTTACGCACATCACAAGATGTTATCTGCAGATTTGGTCCTAACGAAAGGGATTCTGCGAATAATGATGTGTGCAGATATGATCTGCTTTTTGAAAGATATCTGTTTGTGAATGAGAAATGATGACTGCGATACGTATTTACGCACATCACAAGACGTTATCTGCAGATTTGGTCCTAACGAAAGGGATTCTGCGAATAATGATGTGTGCAGATATGATCTGCTTTTTTAAAGATATTTGTTTGTGAATGAGAAATGACGACTGCTCTATGCCTTCACGCATCTCGCAAGACGTGATCTGCAGATTTGGTCTGGATGAAAGGCATGCTGCGAATCATCATCTGTGCAGATATGATTAGGCCTTTTAAAGATATCTGTTTGTGAATGAGATATTACGACTGCTCTAGGTATTCACGCATATCGCAAGACGTAATCTGCAGATTTGGCCCGAACGAAGGGGATGCTGCGAATAGTGATGTGTGCAGATATGATCAGGCTTTTTAAAGATATCTGTTTGTAAATGAGAAATGATGACTGCGATACGTATTTACGCACATCACAAGACGTTATCTGCAGATGTGGTCCTAACGAAAGGGATTCTGCGAATAATGATGTGTGCAGATATGATCTGCTTTTTTAAAGATATTTGTTTGTGAATGAGATATTACGACTGCTCTATGCCTTCACGCATATCGCAAGACGTCATTTGCAGAAATGGCCCGAACGAAAGGGATGCTGCGAATAATCATCTGTGCAGATATGAACTGGCTTTTTAAAGATATCTGTTTGTGAATGAGAAATGACGACTGCTCTATGCCTTCACGCATATCGCAAGACGTAATCTGCAGATTTGGCCCGAACGAAGGGGATGCTGCGAATAGTGATGTGTGCAGATATGATCAGGCTTTTTAAAGATATCTGTTTGTAAATGAGAAATGATGACTGCGATACGTATTTACGCACATCACAAGACGTTATCTGCAGATTTGGTCCTAACGAAAGGGATTCTGCGAATAATGATGTGTGCAGATATGATCTGCTTTTTGAAAGATATTTGTTTGTGAATGAGAAATGACGACTGCTCTATGCCTTCACGCATCTCGCAAGACGTGATCTGCAGATTTGGTCTGGATGAAAGGCATGCTGCGAATCATCATCTGTGCAGATATGATTAGGCCTTTTAAAGATATCTGTTTGTGAATGAGATATTACGACTGCTCTAGGTATTCACGCATATCGCAAGACGTAATCTGCAGATTTGGCCCGAACGAAGGGGATTCTTCGAATAATGATGTGTGCAGATATGATCTGCTTTTTAAAGATATCTGTTTCTGAATGAGAAATGACGACTGCTCTATGTATTCACGGATATCACAAGTCTTAATCTGCAGATTTGGACTGGATGAAAGGCATGCTGCGAATCATCATCTGAGCTGATATGATCTGGCTTTTTAAAGATATCTGTTTGTAAATGAGAAATGATGACTGCGATACGTATTTACGCATATCACAAGACGTTATCTGCAGATTTGGTCCTAACGAAAGGGATTCTGCGAATAATGATGTGTGCAGATATGATCTGCTTTTTGAAAGATATCTGTTTGTGAATGAGAAATGATGACTGCGATACGTATTTACGCACATCACAAGATGTTATCTGCAGATTTGGTCCTAACGAAAGGGATTCTGCGAATAATGATGTGTGCAGATATGATCTGCTTTTTGAAAGATATCTGTTTGTGAATGAGAAATGATGACTGCGATACGTATTTACGCACATCACAAGACGTTATCTGCAGATTTGGTCCTAACGAAAGGGATTCTGCGAATAATGATGTGTGCAGATATGATCTGCTTTTTTAAAGATATTTGTTTGTGAATGAGAAATGACGACTGCTCTATGCCTTCACGCATCTCGCAAGACGTGATCTGCAGATTTGGTCTGGATGAAAGGCCTACTGCGAATCATCATCTGTGCAGATATGATTAGGCCTTTTAAAGATATCTGTTTGTGAATGAGATATTACGACTGCTCTAGGTATTCACGCATATCGCAAGACGTAATCTGCAGATTTGGCCCGAACGAAGGGGATGCTGCGAATAGTGATGTGTGCAGATATGATCAGGCTTTTTAAAGATATCTGTTTGTAAATGAGAAATGATGACTGCGATACGTATTTACGCACATCACAAGACGTTATCTGCAGATTTGGTCCTAACGAAAGGGATTCTGCGAATAATGATGTGTGCAGATATGATCTGCTTTTTGAAAGATATCTGTTTGTGAATGAGAAATGACGACTGCTCTATGTATTCACGCATATCGCAAGACGTAATCTGCAGATTTTGTCCTAACGAAAGGGATGCTGCGAATAATGATGTGTACAGTTATGATCTGCTTTTTAAAGATATCTGTTTCTGAATGAGAAATGACGACTGCTCTATGTATTCACGGATATCACAAGTCTTAATCTGCAGATTTGGACTGGATGAAAGGCATGCTGCGAATCATCATCTGAGCTGATATGATCTGGCTTTTTAAAGATATCTGTTTGTAAATGAGAAATGATGACTGCGATACGTATTTACGCATATCACAAGACGTTATCTGCAGATTTGGTCCTAACGAAAGGGATTCTGCGAATAATGATGTGTGCAGATATGATCTGCTTTTTGAAAGATATCTGTTTGTGAATGAGAATTGATGACTGCGATACGTATTTACGCACATCACAAGATGTTATCTGCAGATTTGGTCCTAACGAAAGGGATTCTGCGAATAATGATGTGTGCAGATATGATCTGCTTTTTGAAAGATATCTGTTTGTGAATGAGAAATGATGACTGCGATACGTATTTACGCACATCACAAGACGTTATCTGCAGATTTGGTCCTAACGAAAGGGATTCTGCGAATAATGATGTGTGCAGATATGATCTGCTTTTTTAAAGATATTTGTTTGTGAATGAGAAATGACGACTGCTCTATGCCTTCACGCATCTCGCAAGACGTGATCTGCAGATTTGGTCTGGATGAAAGGCATGCTGCGAATCATCATCTGTGCAGATATGATTAGGCCTTTTAAAGATATCTGTTTGTGAATGAGATATTACGACTGCTCTAGGTATTCACGCATATCGCAAGACGTAATCTGCAGATTTGGCCCGAACGAAGGGGATGCTGCGAATAGTGATGTGTGCAGATATGATCAGGCTTTTTAAAGATATCTGTTTGTAAATGAGAAATGATGACTGCGATACGTATTTACGCACATCACAAGACGTTATCTGCAGATTTGGTCCTAACGAAAGGGATTCTTCGAATAATGATGTGTGCAGATGTTATCTACTTTTTTAAAGATAGCTGTTTGTAAATGATAAATGATGACTGCGATACGTATTCACGCATATCACAAGACGTTATCTGCAGATTTGGACCTAACGAAAAGGATACTTCGAATAATGATGTGTGCAGATATGATCTGGCTTTTTAAAGATATCTGTTTGTAAATAAGAAATGATGACTGCGATACGTATTCACGCATATCACAAGACGTTATCTGCATATTTGGTCCTAACGAAAGGGATTCTACGAATAATGATGTGTGCAGATATGATCTGGTTTTTTGAAGATATTTGTTTGTGAATGAGAAATGACGACTGCTCTATGCCTTCACGCATCTCGCAAGACGTAATCACCAGATTTGGTCCGAATGTAAGAGATGCTCCAAATAATCATCTGTGCAGATGTGATCTGCTTTTATAAAGATAGCTGTTTGTAAATGATAAATGATGACTGCGATACGTATTCACGCATATCACACAAGACATAATCTGCAGATTTGGTCTGGATGAAAGGCATGCTGCGAATCATCATCTGTGCAGATATGATTAGGCTTTTTAAAGATATCTGTTTCTGAATGAGAAATGATGACTGCGATACGAATTTACGCATATCACAAGACGTAATCTGCAGATTTGGCCCGAACGAAAGGGATGCTGCGAATAATCATTTGTGCAGATATGATCAGGCTTTTTAAAGATATCTGTTTGTGAATGGGAAATGATGTCTGCGATACGTATTCACGCATATCACAAGACGTTATCTGCAGATTTCATCCGAATGTAAGAGATGCTCCAAATAATCATCTGTGCAGATGTGATCTGCTTTTATAAAGATAGCTGTTTGTAAATGATAAATGATGACTGCGATACGTATTCACGCATATCACACAAGACATAATCTGCAGCTTTGGTCTGGATGAAAGGCATGCTGCGAATCATCATCTGTGCAGATATGATTAGGCTTTTTAAAGATATCTGTTTGTGAATGGGAAATGATGACAGCGATACGTATTCACGCATATCACAAGACGTTATCTGCAGATTTCATCCGAATGAAAGGGATTCTCCGAATAATCATCTGTGCAGATATGATCTGGCTTTTTAAAGATATCTGTTTGTAAATAAGAAATGATGACTGCGATACGTATTCACGCATATCACAAGACGTTATCTGCATATTTGGACCTAACGAAAGGGATTCTACGAATAATGATGTGTGCAGATATGATCTGGTTTTTTGAAGATATTTGTTTGTGAATGAGAAATGACGACTGCTCTATGCCTTCACGCATCTCGCAAGACGTAATCTCCAGATTTGGTCCGAATGTAAGAGATGCTCCAAATAATCATCTGTGCAGATGTGATCTGCTTTTTTAAAGATAGCTGTTTGTAAATGATAAATGATGACTGCGATACGTATTCACGCATATCACACAAGACATAATCTGCAGATTTGGTCTGGATGAAAGGCATGCTGCGAATCATCATCTGTGCAGATATGATTATGCTTTTTTAAGATATCTGTTTGTGAATGAGAAATGATGACTGCTATATGTATTCACGCATATCACAAGACATTATCTGCAGATTTCATCCGAATTAAAGGGATTCTCCGAATAATGATGTGTGCAGATATGATCTGCATTTTTAAAGATATCTGTTTGTGAATGGGAAATGATGACTGCGATACGTATTCACGCATATCACAAGACGTTATCTGCATATTTGGTCCTAACGAAAGGGATTCTACGAATAATGATGTGTGCAGATATGATCTGCTTTTTTAAAGATATTTGTTTGTGAATGAGAAATGACGACTGCTCTATGCCTTCACGCATCTCGCAAGACGTGATCTGCAGATTTGGTCTGGATGAAAGGCATGCTGCGAATCATCATCTGTGCAGATATGATTAGGCCTTTTAAAGATATCTGTTTGTGAATGAGATATTACGACTGCTCTAGGTATTCACGCATATCGCAAGACGTAATCTGCAGATTTGGCCCGAACGAAGGGGATGCTGCGAATAGTGATGTGTGCAGATATGATCAGGCTTTTTAAAGATATCTGTTTGTAAATGAGAAATGATGACTGCGATACGTATTTACGCACATCACAAGACGTTATCTGCAGATGTGGTCCTAACGAAAGGGATTCTGCGAATAATCATCTTTGCAGATGTGATCTGCTTTTTTAAAGATAGCTGTTTTTAAATGATAAATGATGACTGCGATACGTATTCACGCATATCACACAAGACATAATCTGCAGATTTGGTCTGGATGAAAGGCATGCTGCGAATCATCATCTGTGCAGATATGATTATGCTTTTTTAAGATATCTGTTTGTGAATGAGAAATGATGACTGCTATATGTATTCACGCATATCACAAGACGTTATCTGCATATTTGGTCCTAACGAAAGGGATTCTGCGAATAATGATGTGTGCAGATATGATCTGCATTTTGAAAGATATCTGTTTGTGAATGAGAAATGACGACTGCTCTATGTATTCACGCATATCGCAAGACGTAATCTGCAGATTTGGTCCTAACGAAAGGGATTCTTCGAATAATGATGTGTGCAGATATGATCTGGTTTTTTTAAAGATATCTGTTTGTGAATGTGAAATGATGACTGCTCTATGTATTCACGCATATCGCAAGACGTAATCTGCAGATTTGGTCCTAACGAAAGGGATGCTGCGAATAATGATGTGTACAGTTATGATCTGCTTTTTAAAGATATCTGTTTCTGAATGAGAAATGACGACTGCTCTATGTATTCACGCATATCAAAAGTCGTAATCTGCAGATTTGGTCTGGATGAAAGGGATGCTACGAATCATCATCTGAGCAGATATGGTCTGGCTTTCTAAAGATATCTGTTTGTAAATGAGAAATGATGACTGCTCTATGTATTCACGCATAGCACAAGACGTTATCTACAGATTTGGTCTTAACGAAAGGGATACTTCGAATAATGATGTGTGCAGATATGATCTGGTTTTTTTAAGATATCTGTTTGTGAATGAGAAATGACGACTGCTCTATGCATTCACGCATATCGCAAGACGTTATTGGCATATTTGGTGTGGATGAAAGGCATGCTGCGAATCATCATCTGAGCTGATATGATCTGGCTTTTTAAAGATATCTGTTTGTAAATGAGAAATGATGACTGCGATACGTATTTACGCATATCACAAAGACGTTATCTGCAGATTTGGTCCTAACGAAAGGGATTCTGCGAATAATGATGTGTGCAGATATGATTTGCTTTTTTAAAGATATCTGTTTGTGAATGAGATATTACGACTGCTCTATGCCTTCACGCATATCGCAAGACGTCATTTGCAGAAATGGCCCGAACGAAAGGGATGCTGCGAATAATGATGTGTGCAGATATGATCTGCTTTTTGAAAGATATCTGTTTGTGAATGAGAAATGACGACTGCTCTATGTATTCACGCATATCGCAAGACGTAATCTGCAGATTTTGTCCTAACGAAAGGGATGCTGCGAATAATGATGTGTACAGTTATGATCTGCTTTTTAAAGATATCTGTTTCTGAATGAGAAATGACGACTGCTCTATGTATTCACGCATATCACACAAGACATAATCTGCAGATTTGGTCTGGATGAAAGGCATGCTGCGAATCATCATCTGTGCAGATATGATTAGGCTTTTTAAAGATATCTGTTTCTGAATGAGAAATGATGACTGCGATACGAATTTACGCATATCACAAGACGTAATCTGCAGATTTGGCCCGAACGAAAGGGATTCTGCGATTAATGATGTGTGCAGATATGATCTGCTTTTTGAAAGATATCTGTTTGTGAATGAGAAATGATGACTGCGATACGTATTTACGCACATCACAAGATGTTATCTGCAGATTTGGTCCTAACGAAAGGGATTCTGCGAATAATGATGTGTGCAGATATGATCTGCTTTTTGAAAGATATCTGTTTGTGAATGAGAAATGATGACTGCGATACGTATTTACGCACATCACAAGACGTTATCTGCAGATTTGGTCCTAACGAAAGGGATTCTGCGAATAATGATGTGTGCAGATATGATCTGCTTTTTTAAAGATATTTGTTTGTGAATGAGAAATGACGACTGCTCTATGCCTTCACGCATCTCGCAAGACGTGATCTGCAGATTTGGTCTGGATGAAAGGCATGCTGCGAATCATCATCTGTGCAGATATGATTAGGCCTTTTAAAGATATCTGTTTGTGAATGAGATATTACGACTGCTCTAGGTATTCACGCATATCGCAAGACGTAATCTGCAGATTTGGCCCGAACGAAGGGGATGCTGCGAATAGTGATGTGTGCAGATATGATCAGGCTTTTTAAAGATATCTGTTTGTAAATGAGAAATGATGACTGCGATACGTATTTACGCACATCACAAGACGTTATCTGCAGATGTGGTCCTAACGAAAGGGATTCTGCGAATAATGATGTGTGCAGATATGATCTGCTTTTTTAAAGATATTTGTTTGTGAATGAGATATTACGACTGCTCTATGCCTTCACGCATATCGCAAGACGTCATTTGCAGAAATGGCCGAACGAAAGGGATGCTGCGAATAATCATCTGTGCAGATATGAACTGGCTTTTTAAAGATATCTGTTTGTGAATGAGAAATGACGACTGCTCTATGCTTCACGCATATCGCAAGACGTAATCTGCAGATTTGGCCCGAACGAAGGGATGCTGCGAATAGTGATGTGTGCAGATATGATCAGGCTTTTTAAAGATATCTGTTTGTAAATGAGAAATGATGACTGCGATACGTATTTACGCACATCACAAGACGTTATCTGCAGATTTGGTCCTAACGAAAGGGATTCTGCGAATAATGATGTGTGCAGATATGATCTGCTTTTTGAAAGATATCTGTTTGTGAATGAGAAATGACGACTGCTCTATGTATTCACGCATATCGCAAGACGTAATCTGCAGATTTTGTCCTAACGAAAGGGATGCTGCGAATAATGATGTGTACAGTTATGATCTGCTTTTTTAAAGATATTTGTTTGTGAATGAGAAATGACGACTGCTCTATGCCTTCACGCATCTCGCAAGACGTGATCTGCAGATTTGGTCTGGATGAAAGGCATGCTGCGAATCATCATCTGTGCAGATATGATTAGGCCTTTTAAAGATATCTGTTTGTGAATGAGATATTACGACTGCTCTAGGTATTCACGCATATCGCAAGACGTAATCTGCAGATTTGGCCCGAACGAAGGGATTCTTCGAATAATGATGTGTGCAGATATGATCTGCTTTTTAAAGATATCTGTTTCTGAATGAGAAATGACGACTGCTCTATGTATTCACGGATATCACAAGTCTTAATCTGCAGATTTGGACTGGATGAAAGGCATGCTGCGAATCATCATCTGAGCTGATATGATCTGGCTTTTTAAAGATATCTGTTTGTAAATGAGAAATGATGACTGCGATACGTATTTACGCATATCACAAGACGTTATCTGCAGATTTGGTCCTAACGAAAGGGATTCTGCGAATAATGATGTGTGCAGATATGATCTGCTTTTTGAAAGATATCTGTTTGTGAATGAGAAATGATGACTGCGATACGTATTTACGCACATCACAAGATGTTATCTGCAGATTTGGTCCTAACGAAAGGGATTCTGCGAATAATGATGTGTGCAGATATGATCTGCTTTTTGAAAGATATCTGTTTGTGAATGAGAAATGATGACTGCGATACGTATTTACGCACATCACAAGACGTTATCTGCAGATTTGGTCCTAACGAAAGGGATTCTGCGAATAATGATGTGTGCAGATATGATCTGCTTTTTTAAAGATATTTGTTTGTGAATGAGAAATGACGACTGCTCTATGCCTTCACGCATCTCGCAAGACGTGATCTGCAGATTTGGTCTGGATGAAAGGCTACTGCGAATCATCATCTGTGCAGATATGATTAGGCCTTTTAAAGATATCTGTTTGTGAATGAGATATTACGACTGCTCTAGGTATTCACGCATATCGCAAGACGTAATCTGCAGATTTGGCCCGAACGAAGGGGATGCTGCGAATAGTGATGTGTGCAGATATGATCAGGCTTTTTAAAGATATCTGTTTGTAAATGAGAAATGATGACTGCGATACGTATTTACGCACATCACAAGACGTTATCTGCAGATTTGGTCCTAACGAAAGGGATTCTGCGAATAATGATGTGTGCAGATATGATCTGCTTTTTGAAAGATATCTGTTTGTGAATGAGAAATGACGACTGCTCTATGTATTCACGCATATCGCAAGACGTAATCTGCAGATTTTGTCCTAACGAAAGGGATGCTGCGAATAATGATGTGTACAGTTATGATCTGCTTTTTAAAGATATCTGTTTCTGAATGAGAAATGACGACTGCTCTATGTATTCACGGATATCACAAGTCTTAATCTGCAGATTTGGACTGATGAAAGGCATGCTGCGAATCATCATCTGAGCTGATATGATCTGGCTTTTTAAAGATATCTGTTTGTAAATGAGAAATGATGACTGCGATACGTATTTACGCATATCACAAGACGTTATCTGCAGATTTGGTCCTAACGAAAGGGATTCTGCGAATAATGATGTGTGCAGATATGATCTGCTTTTTGAAAGATATCTGTTTGTGAATGAGAAATGATGACTGCGATACGTATTTACGCACATCACAAGATGTTATCTGCAGATTTGGTCCTAACGAAAGGGATTCTGCGAATAATGATGTGTGCAGATATGATCTGCTTTTTGAAAGATATCTGTTTGTGAATGAGAAATGATGACTGCGATACGTATTTACGCACATCACAAGACGTTATCTGCAGATTTGGTCCTAACGAAAGGGATTCTGCGAATAATGATGTGTGCAGATATGATCTGCTTTTTTAAAGATATTTGTTTGTGAATGAGAAATGACGACTGCTCTATGCCTTCACGCATCTCGCAAGACGTGATCTGCAGATTTGGTCTGGATGAAAGGCATGCTGCGAATCATCATCTGTGCAGATATGATTAGGCTTTTAAAGATATCTGTTTGTGAATGAGATATTACGACTGCTCTAGGTATTCACGCATATCGCAAGACGTAATCTGCAGATTTGGCCCGAACGAAGGGGATGCTGCGAATAGTGATGTGTGCAGATATGATCAGGCTTTTTAAAGATATCTGTTTGTAAATGAGAAATGATGACTGCGATACGTATTTACGCACATCACAAGACGTTATCTGCAGATTTGGTCCTAACGAAAGGGATTCTTCGAATAATGATGTGTGCAGATTTATCTACTTTTTAAAGATAGCTGTTTGTAAATGAAAATGATGACTGCGATACGTATTCACGCATATCACAAGACGTTATCTGCAGATTTGGACCTAACGAAAGGATCTCGAATAATGATGTGTGCAGATATGATCTGGCTTTTTAAAGATATCTGTTTGTAAATAGAAATGATGACTGCGATACGTATTCACGCATATCACAAGACGTTATCTGCAGATTTGGTCCTAACGAAAGGGATTCTCGAATAATGATGTGTGCAGATATGATCTGGTTTTTTAAAGATATTTGTTTGTGAATGAGAAATGACGACTGCTCTATGCCTTCACGCATATCGCAAGACGTAATCTGCAGATTTGGTCCGAATGAAAGGATGCTCCAAATATCATCTGTGCAGATATGATCTGCTTTTATAAAGATATCTGTTTGTAAATGAAAATGATGACTGCGATACGTATTCACGCATATCACAAGACGTAATCTGCAGATTTGGTCTGATGAAAGGCATGCTGCGAATCATCATCTGTGCAGATATGATTGGCTTTTTAAAGATATCTGTTCTGAATGAGAAATGATGACTGCGATACGTATTTACGCATATCACAAGACGTATCTGCAGATTTGGCCTAACGAAAGGGATTCTGCGAATAATGATGTGTGCAGATATGATCTGCTTTTTAAAGATATCTGTTTGTGAATGAGAAATGATGACTGCGATACGTATTCACGCATATCACAAGACGTTATCTGCAGATTTCATCCGAATGAAAGAGATGCTGCGAATAATCATCTGTGCAGATATGATCTGCTTTTTAAAGATATCTGTTTGTAATGAGAAATGACGACTGCTCTAGTATTCACGCATATCACAAGACTAATCTGCAGATTTGGTCTGGATGAAAGGATGCTGCGAATCATCATCTGTGCAGATATGATTGGCTTTTAAAGATATCTGTTTGTAATGAGAAATGATGACTGCGATATGTATTCACGCATATCACAAGACGTTATCTGCAGATTTGGTCCGAATGAAAGGGATTCTCGAATAATGATCTGTGCAGATATGATCTGGCTTTTTAAAGATATCTGTTTGTGAATGAGAAATGATGACTGCGATACGTATTCACGCATATCACAAGACGTTATTGCAGATTTGGTCCTAACGAAAGGATTCTCGAATAATGATGTGTGCAGATATATCTGGCTTTTAAAGATATCTGTTTGTGAATGAGAAATGACGACTGCTCTATGATTCACGCATATCGCAAGACGTATCTGCAGATTTGGTCCGAATGTAAGAGATGCTGCCAGAATAATCATCTGTGCAGATATGATCTGCTTTTTAAAGATATCTGTTTGTAAATGAAAATGATGACTGCGATACGTATTCACGCATATCACAAGACGTAATCTGCAGATTTGGTCTGGATGAAAGGATGCTGCGAATAATCATCTGTGCAGATATGATTCTGCTTTTTAAAGATATCTGTTTGTGAATGAGAAATGATGACTGCGATACGTATTCACGCATATCACAAGACGTTATCTGCAGATTTGGTCCTAACGAAAGGGATTCTGCGAATAATGATGTGTGCAGATATGATCTGCTTTTTGAAAGATATCTGTTTGTGAATGAGAAATGATGACTGCGATAGTATTCACGCATATCACAAGACGTTATCTGCAGATTTGTCCTAACGAAAGGGATTCTGCGAATAATGATGTGTGCAGATATGATCTGCTTTTTAAAGATATCTGTTTGTGAATGAGAAATGACGACTGCTCTATGTATTCACGCATATCCAAGCGTATCTGCAGATTTGGTCGTGAAGGATCTCGAATATCATCTGGCAGATATGTCTGGCTTTTAAAGATATCTGTTGTAATGAGAAATATGACTGCTATGTATTCACGCATACCAAGACGTAATCTCAGATTTGGTCTAACGAAAGGATCTCGAATAATGATGTGTGCAGATATGATCTGGCTTTTTAAAGATATCTGTTTGTGAATGAGAAATGACGACTGCTCTATGATTCACGCATATCACAAGACGTTATCTGCAGATTTGGTCTGGATGAAAGGATGCTGCGAATATGATCTGAGCTGATATGATCTGGCTTTTTAAAGATATCTGTTTGTAAATGAGAAATGATGACTGCGATACGTATTCACGCATATCACAAGACGTTATCTCAGATTTGGTCCTAATGAAAGGATTCTCGAATAATGATTGTGCAGATATGATCTGCTTTTTAAAGATATCTGTTTGTAAATAAGAAATGATGACTGCGATACGTATTCACGCATATCACAAGACGTTATCTGCAGATTTGGTCCTAACGAAAGGGATTCTGCGAATAATGATGTGTGCAGATATGATCTGCTTTTTGAAAGATATCTGTTTGTGAATGAGAAATGACGACTGCTCTATGTATTCACGCATATCGCAAGACGTAATCTGCAGATTTGTCCTAAGAAAGGGATGCTGCGAATAATGATGTGTACAGTTATGATCTGCTTTTTAAAGATATCTGTTTTGAATGAGAAATGACGACTGCTCTATGTATTCACGCATATCACAAGTCGTAATCTGCAGATTTGGTCTGGATGAAAGGGATGCTACGAATCATCATCTGAGCAGATATGGTCTGGCTTTCTAAAGATATCTGTTTGTAAATGAGAAATGATGACTGCGATATGTATTCACGCATAGCACAAGACGTTATCTACAGATTTGGTCTAACGAAAGGGATTCTTCGAATAATGATGTGTGCAGATATGATCTGGTTTTTTTAAGATATCTGTTTGTGAATGAGAAATGACGACTGCTCTATGCATTCACGCATATCGCAAGACGTTATTGCAGATGGTCTGGATGAAAGGATGCTGCGAATATATCTGTGCAGATATGATCTGCTTTTTAAAGATATCTGTTTGTAATGGAAATGATACTGCTTATGTATTCACGCATATCACAAACGTTATCTGCAGATTTGGTCTGGATGAAAGGCATGCTGCGAATCATCATCTGAGCTGATATGATCTGGCTTTTTAAAGATATCTGTTTGTAAATGAGAAATGATGACTGCGATACGTATTTACGCATATCACAAGACGTTATCTGCAGATTTGGTCCTAACGAAAGGGATTCTGCGAATAATGATGTGTGCAGATATGATCTGCTTTTTGAAAGATATCTGTTTGTGAATGAGAAATGACGACTGCTCTATGTATTCACGCATATCGCAAGACGTAATCTGCAGATTTGTTCTAACGAAAGGGATGCTGCGAATAATGATGTGTACAGATATGATCTGCTTTTTAAAGATATCTGTTTCTGAATGAGAAATGACGACTGCTCTATGTATTCACGCATATCACAAGTCGTAATCTGCAGATTTGGTCTGAATGAAAGGGATGCTACGAATCATCATCTGAGCAGATATGTCTGGCTTTTAAAGATATCTGTTTGTAAATGAGAAATGATGACTGCGATATGTATTCACGCATAGCACAAGACGTTATCTCAGATTTGGTCTAACGAAAGGATTCTCGAATAATGATGTGTGCAGATATGATCTGGTTTTTTAAGATATCTGTTTGTGAATGAGAAATGACGACTGCTCTATGCATTCACGCATATCGCAAGACGTTATTTGCAGAATTGGTCTGGATGAAAGGATGCTGCGAATTATGATCTGTGCAGATATGATCTGGCTTTTAAAGATATCTGTTTGTAAATGCGAAATGATGACTGCTCTATGTATTCACGCATATCACAAACGTTATCTGCAGATTTGGTCCTAACGAAAGGGATTCTGCGAATAATGATGTGTGCAGATATGATCTGCTTTTTGAAAGATATCTGTTTGTGAATGAGAAATGACGACTGCTCTATGTATTCACGCATATCGCAAGACGTAATCTGCAGATTTGGTCCTAACGAAAGGGATCTGCGAATAATGATGTGTGCAGATATGATCTGCTTTTTAAAGATATCTGTTTGTGAATGAGAAATGACGACTGCTCTATGTTCACGCATATCCAAAGTGATCTGCAGATTTGGTCTGGATGAAAGGGATGCTACGAATCATCATCTGAGCAGATATGGTCTGGCTTTCTAAAGATATCTGTTTGTAAATGAGAAATGATGACTGCTCTATGTATTCACGCATAGCACAAGACGTTATCTACAGATTTGGTCTTAACGAAAGGGATACTTCGAATAATGATGTGTGCAGATATGATCTGGTTTTTTTAAGATATCTGTTTGTGAATGAGAAATGACGACTGCTCTATGCATTCACGCATATCGCAAGACGTTATTGGCATATTTGGTGTGGATGAAAGGCATGCTGCGAATCATCATCTGAGCTGATATGATCTGGCTTTTTAAAGATATCTGTTTGTAAATGAGAAATGATGACTGCGATACGTATTTACGCATATCACAAAGACGTTATCTGCAGATTTGGTCCTAACGAAAGGGATTCTGCGAATAATGATGTGTGCAGATATGATTTGCTTTTTTAAAGATATCTGTTTGTGAATGAGATATTACGACTGCTCTATGCCTTCACGCATATCGCAAGACGTCATTTGCAGAAATGGCCCGAACGAAAGGGATGCTGCGAATAATGATGTGTGCAGATATGATCTGCTTTTTGAAAGATATCTGTTTGTGAATGAGAAATGACGACTGCTCTATGTATTCACGCATATCGCAAGACGTAATCTGCAGATTTTGTCCTAACGAAAGGGATGCTGCGAATAATGATGTGTACAGTTATGATCTGCTTTTTAAAGATATCTGTTTCTGAATGAGAAATGACGACTGCTCTATGTATTCACGCATATCACAAGTCTTAATCTGCCGATTTGGTCTGGATGGAAGGGATGCTACGAATCATCATCTGAGCAGATATGGTCTGACTTTCTAAAGATATCTGTTTGTAAATGAGAAATGATGACTGCGATATGTATTCACGCATAGCACAAGACGTTATCTACAGATTTGGTCTTAACGAAAGGGATTCTTCGAATAATGATGTGTGCAGATATGATCTGGTTTTTTTAAGATATCTGTTTGTGAATGAGAAATGACGACTGCTCTATGCATTCACGCATATCGCAAGACGTTATTTGCAGAAATGGTCTGGATGAAACGGATGCTGCGAAGTATGATCTGTGCAGATATGATCTGGCTTTTTAAAGATATCTGTTTGTAAATGCGAAATGATGACTGCTCTATGTATTCACGCATATCTCAACACGTTATCTGCAGATTTGGACTGGATGAAAGGCATGCTGCGAATCATCATCTGAGCTGATATGATCTGGCTTTTTAAAGATATCTGTTTGTAAATGAGAAATGATGACTGCGATACGTATTCACGCATATCACAAGACGTTATCTCCAGATTTGGTCCGAATGAAAGGGATTCTCCGAATAATCATCTGTGCAGATATGATCTGGCTTTTTAAAGATATCTGTTTGTAAATAAGAAATGATGACTGCGATACGTATTCACGCATATCACAAGACGTTATCTGCAGATTTGGTCCTAACGAAAGGGATTCTGCGAATAATGATGTGTGCAGATATGATCTGCTTTTTGAAAGATATCTGTTTGTGAATGAGAAATGACGACTGCTCTATGTATTCACGCATATCACAAGTCGTAATCTGCAGATTTGGTCTGGATGAAAGGGATGCTACGAATCATCATCTGAGCAGATATGGTCTGGCTTTCTAAAGATATCTGCTTGTAAATGAGAAATGATGACTGCGATATGTATTCACGCATAGCACAAGACGTTATCTACAGATTTGGTCTTAACGAAAGGGATTCTTCGAATAATGATGTGTGCAGATATGATCTGGTTTTTTTAAGATATCTGTTTGTGAATGAGAAATGACGACTGCTCTATGCATTCACGCATATCGCAAGACGTTATTTGCAGAAATGGTCTGGATGAAACGGATGCTGCGAAGTATGATCTGTGCAGATATGATCTGGCTTTTTAAAGATATCTGTTTGTAAATGCGAAATGATAACTGCTCTATGTATTCACGCATATCACAACACGTTATCTGCAGATTTGGTCTGGATGAAAGGCATGCTGCGAATCATCATCTGAGCTGATATGATCTGGCTTTTTAAAGATATCTGTTTGTAAATGAGAAATGATGACTGCGATACGTATTTACGCATATCACAAGACGTTATCTGCAGATTTGGTCCTAACGAAAGGGATTCTGCGAATAATGATGTGTGCAGATATGATCTGCTTTTTGAAAGATATCTGTTTGTGAATGAGAAATGACGACTGCTCTATGTATTCACGCATATCGCAAGACGTAATCTGCAGATTTTGTCCTAACGAAAGGGATGCTGCGAATAATGATGTGTACAGTTATGATCTGCTTTTTAAAGATATCTGTTTCTGAATGAGAAATGACGACTGCTCTATGTATTCACGCATATCACAAGTCGTAATCTGCAGATTTGGTCTGAATGAAAGGGATGCTACGAATCATCATCTGAGCAGATATGGTCTGGCTTTCTAAAGATATCTGTTTGTAAATGAGAAATGATGACTGCGATATGTATTCACGCATAGCACAAGACGTTATCTACAGATTTGGTCTTAACGAAAGGGATTCTTCGAATAATGATGTGTGCAGATATGATCTGCTTTTTGAAAGATATCTGTTTGTGAATGAGAAATGACGACTGCTCTATGTATTCACGCATATCGCAAGACGTAATCTGCAGATTTGGTCCTAACGAAAGGGATTCTGCGAATAATGATGTGTGCAGATATGATCTGCTTTTTTAAAGATATTTGTTTGTGAATGAGAAATGACGACTGCTCTATGCCTTCACGCATCTCGCAAGACGTGATCTGCAGATTTGGTCTGGATGAAAGGCATGCTGCGAATCATCATCTGAGCTGATATGATCTGGCTTTTTAAAGATATCTGTTTGTAAATGCGAAATGATGACTGCTCTATGTATTCATGCATATCGCAAGACGTAATCTGCAGATTTGGTCCTAACGAAAGGGATTCTTCGAATAATGATGTGTGCAGATATGATCAGGCTTTTTAAAGATATCTGTTTGTAAATGAGAAATGATGACTGCGATACGTATTTACGCACATCACAAGACGTTATCTGCAGATTTGGTCCTAACGAAAGGGATTCTGCGAATAATGATGTGTGCATATATGATCTGCTTTTTTAAAGATATTTGTTTGTGAATGAGAAATGACGACTGCTCTATGCCTTCACGCATCTCGCAAGACGTGATCTGCAGATTTGGTCTGGAAGAAAGGCATGCTGCGAATCATCATCTGAGCTGATATGAGCTGGCTTTTTAAAGATATCTGTTTGTAAATGAGAAATGATGACTGCGATACGTATTTACGCATATCACAAGACGTTATCTGCAGATTTGGTCCTAACGAAAGGGATTCTGCGAATAATGATGTGTGCAGATATGATCTGCTTTTTGAAAGATATCTGTTTGTGAATGAGAAATGACGACTGCTCTATGCCTTCACGCATCTCGCAAGAGGTGATCTGCAGATTTGGTCTGGATGAAAGGCATGCTGCGAATCATCATCTGAGCTGATATGATCTGGCTTTTTAAAGATATCTGTTTGTAAATGCGAAATGATGACTGCTCTATGTATTCACGCATATCGCAAGACGTAATCTGCAGATTTGGTCCTAACGAAAGGGATTCTTCGAATAATGATGTGTGCAGATATGATCAGGCTTTTTAAAGATATCTGTTTGTAAATGAGAAATGATGACTGCGATACGTATTTACGCACATCACAAGACGTTATCTGCAGATTTGGTCCTAACGAAAGGGATTCTGCGAATAATGATGTGTGCAGATATGATCTGCTTTTTTAAAGATATTTGTTTGTGAATGAGAAATGACGACTGCTCTATGCCTTCACGCATCTCGCAAGACGTGATCTGCAGATTTGGTCTGGATGAAAGGCATGCTGCGAATCATCATCTGAGCTGATATGATCTGGCTTTTTAAAGATATCTGTTTGTAAATGGGAAATGATGACTGCGATACGTATTTACGCATATCACAAGACGTTATCTGCAGATTTGGTCCTAACGAAAGGGATTCTGCGAATAATGATGTGTGCAGATATGATCTGCTTTTTGAAAGATATTTGTTTGTGAATGAGAAATGACGACTGCTCTATGCCTTCACGCATCTCGCAAGACGTGATCTGCAGATTTGGTCTGGATGAAAGGCATGCTGCGAATCATCATCTGAGCTGATATGATCTGGCTTTTTAAAGATATCTGTTTGTAAATGCGAAATGATGACTGCTCTATGTATTCACGCATATCGCAAGACGTAATCTGCAGATTTGGTCCTAACGAAAGGGATTCTTCGAATAATGATGTGTGCAGATATGATCAGGCTTTTTAAAGATATCTGTTTGTAAATGAGAAATGATGACTGCGATACGTATTTACGCACATCACAAGACGTTATCTGCAGATTTGGTCCTAACGAAAGGGATTCTGCGAATAATGATGTGTGCAGATATGATCTGCTTTTTTAAAGATATTTGTTTGTGAATGAGAAATGACGACTGCTCTATGCCTTCACGCATCTCGCAAGACGTGATCTGCAGATTTGGTCTGGATGAAAGGCATGCTGCGAATCATCATCTGAGCTGATATGATCTGGCTTTTTAAAGATATCTGTTTGTAAATGGGAAATGATGACTGCGATACGTATTTACGCATATCACAAGACGTTATCTGCAGATTTGGTCCTAACGAAAGGGATTCTGCGAATAATGATGTGTGCAGATATGATCTGCTTTTTGAAAGATATCTGTTTGTGAATGAGAAATGACGACTGCTCTATGCCTTCACGCATCTCGCAAGAGGTGATCTGCAGATTTGGTCTGGATGAAAGGCATGCTGCGAATCATCATCTGAGCTGATATGATCTGGCTTTTTAAAGATATCTGTTTGTAAATGCGAAATGATGACTGCTCTATGTATTCACGCATATCGCAAGACGTAATCTGCAGATTTGGTCCTAACGAAAGGTATTCTTCGAATAATGATGTGTGCAGATATGATCAGGCTTTTTAAAGATATCTGTTTGTAAATGAGAAATGATGACTGCGATACGTATTTACGCACATCACAAGACGTTATCTGCAGATTTGGTCCTAACGAAAGGGATTCTGCGAATAATGATGTGTGCAGATATGATCTGCTTTTTTAAAGATATTTGTTTGTGAATGAGAAATGACGACTGCTCTATGCCTTCACGTATCTCGCAAGACGTGATCTGCAGATTTGGTCTGGATGAAAGGCATGCTGCGAATCATCATCTGAGCTGATATGATCTGGCTTTTTAAAGATATCTGTTTGTAAATGGGAAATGATGACTGCGATACGTATTTACGCATATCACAAGACGTTATCTGCAGATTTGGTCCTAACGAAAGGGATTCTGCGAATAATGATGTGTGCAGATATGATCTGCTTTTTGAAAGATATTTGTTTGTGAATGAGAAATGACGACTGCTCTATGCCTTCACGCATCTCGCAAGACGTGATCTGCAGATTTGGTCTGGATGAAAGGCATGCTGCGAATCATCATCTGAGCTGATATGATCTGGCTTTTTAAAGATATCTGTTTGTAAATGAGAAATGATGACTGCGATACGTATTTACGCATATCACAAGACGTTATCTGCAGATTTGGTCCTAACGAAAGGGATTCTGCGAATAATGATGTGTGCAGATATGATCTGCTTTTTGAAAGATATCTGTTTGTGAATGAGAAATGACGACTGCTCTATGTATTCACGCATATCGCAAGACGTAATCTGCAGATTTTGTCCTAACGAAAGGGATGCTGCGAATAATGATGTGTACAGTTATGATGTGCTTTTTAAAGATATCTGTTTCTGAATGAGAAATGACGACTGCTCTATGTATTCACGCATATCACAAGTCGTAATCTGCAGATTTGGTCTGGATGAAAGGGATGCTACGAATCATCATCTGAGCAGATATGGTCTGGCTTTCTAAAGATATCTGTTTGTAAATGAGAAATGATGACTGCGATATGTATTCACGCATAGCACAAGACGTTATCTACAGATTTGGTCTTAACGAAAGGGATTCTTCGAATAATGATGTGTGCAGATATGATCTGGTTTTTTTAATATATCTGTTTGTGAATGAGAAATGACGACTGCTCTATGCATTCACGCATATCGCAAGACGTTATTTGCAGAAATGGTCTGGATGAAACGGATGCTGCGAAGTATGATCTGTGCAGATATGATCTGGCTTTTTAAAGATATCTGTTTGTAAATGCGAAATGATGACTGCTCTATGTATTCATGCATATCGCAAGACGTAATCTGCAGATTTGGTCCTAACGAAAGGGATTCTTCGAATAATGATGTGTGCAGATATGATCAGGCTTTTTAAAGATATCTGTTTGTAAATGAGAAATGATGACTGCGATACGTATTTACGCACATCACAAGACGTTATCTGCAGATTTGGTCCTAACGAAAGGGATTCTGCGAATAATGATGTGTGCATATATGATCTGCTTTTTTAAAGATATTTGTTTGTGAATGAGAAATGACGACTGCTCTATGCCTTCACGCATCTCGCAAGACGTGATCTGCAGATTTGGTCTGGATGAAAGGGATGCTACGAATCATCATCTGAGCAGATATGGTCTGGCTTTCTAAAGATATCTGTTTGTAAATGAGAAATGATGACTGCTCTATGTATTCACGCATAGCACAAGACGTTATCTACAGATTTGGTCTTAACGAAAGGGATTCTTCGAATAATGATGTGTGCAGATATGATCTGGTTTTTTTAAGATATCTGTTTGTGAATGAGAAATGACGACTGCTCTATGCATTCACGCATATCGCAAGACGTTATTTGCAGAAATGGTCTGGATGAAACGGATGCTGCGAATTATGATCTGTGCAGATATGATCTGGCTTTTTAAAGATATCTGTTTGTAAATGCGAAATGATAACTGCTCTATGTATTCACGCATATCACAACACGTTATCTGCAGATTTTGTCCTAACGAAAGGGATTCTGCGAATAATGATGTGTGCAGATATGATTTGCTTTTTTAAAGATATCTGTTTGTGAATGAGATATTACGACTGCTCTATGCCTTCACGCATATCGCAAGACGTCATTTGCAGAAATGGCCCGAACGAAAGGGATGCTGCGAATAATCATCTGTGCAGATATGATCTGGCTTTTTAAAGATATCTGTTTGTGAATGAGAAATGACGACTGCTCTATGTATTCACGCATATCGCAAGACGCAATCTGCAGATTTTGTCCTAACGAAAGGGATGCTGCGAATAATGATGTGTACAGTTACGATCTGCTTTTTAAAGATATCTGTTTCTGAATGAGAAATGACGACTGCTCTATGTATTCACGCATATCGCAAGACGTTATTGGCATATTTGGTGTGGATGAAAGGCATGCTGCGAATCATCATCTGAGCTGATATGATCTGGCTTTCTAAAGATATCTGTTTGTAAATGAGAAATGATGACTGCGATATGTATTCACGCATAGCACAAGACGTTATCTACAGATTTGGTCTTAACGAAAGGGATTCTGCGAATAATGATGTGTGCAGATATGATCTGCATTTTGAAAGATATCTGTTTGTGAATGAGAAATGACGACTGCTCTATGTATTCACGCATATCGCAAGACGTAATCTGCAGATTTGGTCCTAACGAAAGGGATTCTTCGAATAATGATGTGTGCAGATATGATCTGGTTTTTTTAAAGATATCTGTTTGTGAATGTGAAATGATGACTGCTCTATGTATTCACGCATATCGCAAGACGTAATCTGCAGATTTGGTCCTAACGAAAGGGATGCTGCGAATAATGATGTGTACAGTTATGATCTGCTTTTTAAAGATATCTGTTTCTGAATGAGAAATGACGACTGCTCTATGTATTCACGCATATCAAAAGTCGTAATCTGCAGATTTGGTCTGGATGAAAGGGATGCTACGAATCATCATCTGAGCAGATATGGTCTGGCGTTCTAAAGATATCTGTTTGTAAATGAGAAATGATGACTGCTCTATGTATTCACGCATAGCACAAGACGTTATCTACAGATTTGTTCTTAACGAAAGGGATACTTCGAATAATGATGTGTGCAGATATGATCTGGTTTTTTTAAGATATCTGTTTGTGAATGAGAAATGACGACTGCTCTATGCATTCACGCATATCGCAAGACGTTATTGGCATATTTGGTGTGGATGAAAGGCATGCTGCGAATCATCATCTGAGCTGATATGATCTGGCTTTTTAAAGATATCTGTTTGTAAATGAGAAATGATGACTGCGATACGTATTTACGCATATCACAAAGACGTTATCTGCAGATTTGGTCCTAACGAAAGGGATTCTGCGAATAATGATGTGTGCAGATATGATTTGCTTTTTTAAAGATATCTGTTTGTGAATGAGATATTACGACTGCTCTATGCCTTCACGCATATCGCAAGACGTCATTTGCAGAAATGGCCCGAACGAAAGGGATGCTGCGAATAATCATCTGTGCAGATATGATCTGGCTTTTTAAAGATATCTGTTTGTGAATGAGAAATGACGACTGCTCTATGCCTTCACGCATATCGCAAGACGTAATCTGCAGATTTGGCCCGAACGAAGGGGATGCTGCGAATAGTGATGTGTGCAGATATGATCAGGCTTTTTAAAGATATCTGTTTGTAAATGAGAAATGATGACTGCGATACGTATTTACGCACATCACAAGACGTTATCTGCAGATTTGGTCCTAACGAAAGGGATTCTGCGAATAATGATGTGTGCAGATATGATCTGCATTTTGAAAGATATCTGTTTGTGAATGAGAAATGACGACTGCTCTATGTATTCACGCATATCGCAAGACGTAATCTGCAGATTTGGTCTGGAAGAAAGGCATGCTGCGAATCATCATCTGAGCTGATATGAGCTGGCTTTTTAAAGATATCTGTTTGTAAATGAGAAATGATGACTGCGATACGTATTTACGCACATCACAAGACGTTATCTGCAGATTTGGTCCTAACGAAAGGGATTCTGCGAATAATGATGTGTGCAGATATGATCTGCTTTTTGAAAGATATCTGTTTGTGAATGAGAAATGACGACTGCTCTATGTATTCACGCATATCGCAAGACGTAATCTGCAGATTTTGTCCTAACGAAAGGGATGCTGCGAATAATGATGTGTACAGTTATGATCTGCTTTTTAAAGATATCTGTTTCTGAATGAGAAATGACGACTGCTCTATGTATTCACGCATATCACAAGTCTTAATCTGCCGATTTGGTCTGGATGGAAGGGATGCTACGAATCATCATCTGAGCAGATATGGTCTGGCTTTCTAAAGATATCTGTTTGTAAATGAGAAATGATGACTGCTCTATGTATTCACGCATAGCACAAGACGTTATCTACAGATTTGGTCTTAACGAAAGGGATACTTCGAATAATGATGTGTGCAGATATGATCTGGTTTTTTTAAGATATCTGTTTGTGAATGAGAAATGACGACTGCTCTATGCATTCACGCATATCGCAAGACGTTATTGGCATATTTGGTGTGGATGAAAGGCATGCTGCGAATCATCATCTGAGCTGATATGATCTGGCTTTTTAAAGATATCTGTTTGTAAATGAGAAATGATGACTGCGATACGTATTTACGCATATCACAAAGACGTTATCTGCAGATTTGGTCCTAACGAAAGGGATTCTGCGAATAATGATGTGTGCAGATATGATTTGCTTTTTTAAAGATATCTGTTTGTGAATGAGATATTACGACTGCTCTATGCCTTCACGCATATCGCAAGACGTCATTTGCAGAAATGGCCCGAACGAAAGGGATGCTGCGAATAATCATCTGTGCAGATATGATCTGGCTTTTTAAAGATATCTGTTTGTGAATGAGAAATGACGACTGCTCTATGCCTTCACGCATATCGCAAGACGTAATCTGCAGATTTGGCCCGAACGAAGGGGATGCTGCGAATAGTGATGTGTGCAGATATGATCTGCATTTTGAAAGATATCTGTTTGTGAATGAGAAATGACGACTGCTCTATGTATTCACGCATATCGCAAGACGTAATCTGCAGATTTGGTCTGGAAGAAAGGCATGCTGCGAATCATCATCTGAGCTGATATGAGCTGGCTTTTTAAAGATATCTGTTTGTAAATGAGAAATGATGACTGCGATACGTATTTACGCACATCACAAGACGTTATCTGCAGATTTGGTCCTAACGAAAGGGATTCTGCGAATAATGATGTGTGCAGATATGATCTGCTTTTTGAAAGATATCTGTTTGTGAATGAGAAATGACGACTGCTCTATGTATTCACGCATATCGCAAGACGTAATCTGCAGATTTTGTCCTAACGAAAGGGATGCTGCGAATAATGATGTGTACAGTTATGATCTGCTTTTTAAAGATATCTGTTTCTGAATGAGAAATGACGACTGCTCTATGTATTCACGCATATCACAAGTCTTAATCTGCCGATTTGGTCTGGATGGAAGGGATGCTACGAATCATCATCTGAGCAGATATGGTCTGGCTTTCTAAAGATATCTGTTTGTAAATGAGAAATGATGACTGCGATATGTATTCACGCATAGCACAAGACGTTATCTACAGATTTGGTCTTAACGAAAGGGATTCTTCGAATAATGATGTGTGCAGATATGATCTGGTTTTTTTAAGATATCTGTTTGTGAATGAGAAATGACGACTGCTCTATGCATTCACGCATATCGCAAGACGTTATTTGCAGAAATGGTCTGGATGAAACGGATGCTGCGAAATATGATCTGTGCAGATATGATCTGGCTTTTTAAAGATATCTGTTTGTAAATGCGAAATGATGACTGCTCTATGTATTCACGCATATCTCAACACGTTATCTGCAGATTTGGACTGGATGAAAGGCATGCTGCGAATCATCATCTGAGCTGATATGATCTGGCTTTTTAAAGATATCTGTTTGTAAATGAGAAATGATGAATGCGATACGTATTCACGCATATCACAAGACGTTATCTCCAGATTTGGTCCGAATGAAAGGGATTCTCCGAATAATCATCTGTGCAGATATGATCTGGCTTTTTAAAGATATCTGTTTGTAAATAAGAAATGATGACTGCGATACGTATTCACGCATATCACAAGACGTTATCTGCAGATTTGGTCCTAACGAAAGGGATTCTGCGAATAATGATGTGTGCAGATATGATCTGCTTTTTGAAAGATATCTGTTTGTGAATGAGAAATGACGACTGCTCTATGTATTCACGCATATCGCAAGACGTAATCTGCAGATTTTGTCCTAACGAAAGGGATGCTGCGAATAATGATGTGTACAGTTATGATCTGCTTTTTAAAGATATCTGTTTCTGAATGAGAAATGACGACTGCTCTATGTATTCACGCATATCACAAGTCGTAATCTGCAGATTTGGTCTGGATGAAAGGGATGCTACGAATCATCATCTGAGCAGATATGGTCTGGCTTTCTAAAGATATCTGTTTGTAAATGAGAAATGATGACTGCGATATGTATTCACGCATAGCACAAGACGTTATCTACAGATTTGGTCTTAACGAAAGGGATTCTTCGAATAATGATGTGTGCAGATATGATCTGGTTTTTTTAAGATATCTGTTTGTGAATGAGAAATGACGACTGCTCTATGCATTCACGCATATCGCAAGACGTTATTTGCAGAAATGGTCTGGATGAAACGGATGCTGCGAAGTATGATCTGAGCTGATATGATCTGGCTTTTTAAAGATATCTGTTTGTAAATGAGAAATGATGACTGCGATACGTATTCACGCATATCACAAGACGTTATCTCCAGATTTGGTCCGAATGAAAGGGATTCTCCGAATAATCATCTGTGCAGATATGATCTGGCTTTTTAAAGATATCTGTTTGTAAATAAGAAATGATGACTGCGATACGTATTCACGCATATCACAAGACGTTATCTGCAGATTTGGTCCTAACGAAAGGGATTCTGCGAATAATGATGTGTGCAGATATGATCTGCTTTTTGAAAGATATCTGTTTGTGAATGAGAAATGACGACTGCTCTATGTATTCACGCATATCGCAAGACGTAATCTGCAGATTTTGTCCTAACGAAAGGGATGCTGCGAATAATGATGTGTACAGTTATGATCTGCTTTTTAAAGATATCTGTTTCTGAATGAGAAATGACGACTGCTCTATGTATTCACGCATATCACAAGTCGTAATCTGCAGATTTGGTCTGGATGAAAGGGATGCTACGAATCATCATCTGAGCAGATATGGTCTGGCTTTCTAAAGATATCTGTTTGTAAATGAGAAATGATTACTGCGATATGTATTCACGCATAGCACAAGACGTTATCTACAGATTTGGTCTTAACGAAAGGGATTCTTCGAATAATGATGTGTGCAGATATGATCTGGTTTTTTTAAGATATCTGTTTGTGAATGAGAAATGACGACTGCTCTATGCATTCACGCATATCGCAAGACGTTATTTGCAGAAATGGTCTGGATGAAACGGATGCTGCGAAGTATGATCTGTGCAGATATGATCTGGCTTTTTAAAGATATCTGTTTGTAAATGCGAAATGATAACTGCTCTATGTATTCACGCATATCACAACACGTTATCTGCAGATTTGGTCTGGATGAAAGGCATGCTGCGAATCATCATCTGAGCTGATATGATCTGGCTTTTTAAAGATATCTGTTTGTAAATGAGAAATGATGACTGCGATACGTATTTACGCATATCACAAGACGTTATCTGCAGATTTGGTCCTAACGAAAGGGATTCTGCGAATAATGATGTGTGCAGATATGATCTGCTTTTTGAAAGATATCTGTTTGTGAATGAGAAATGACGACTGCTCTATGTATTCACGCATATCGCAAGACGTAATCTGCAGATTTTGTTCTAACGAAAGGGATGCTGCGAATAATGATGTGTACAGTTATGATCTGCTTTTTAAAGGTATCTGTTTCTGAATGAGAAATGACGACTGCTCTATGTATTCACGCATATCACAAGTCGTAATCTGCAGATTTGGTCTGAATGAAAGGGATGCTACGAATCATCATCTGAGCAGATATGGTCTGGCTTTCTAAAGATATCTGTTTGTAAATGAGAAATGATGACTGCGATATGTATTCACGCATAGCACAAGACGTTATCTACAGATTTGGTCTTAACGAAAGGGATTCTTCGAATAATGATGTGTGCAGATATGATCTGGTTTTTTTAAGATATCTGTTTGTGAATGAGAAATGACGACTGCTCTATGCATTCACTCATATCGCAAGACGTTATTTGCAGAAATGGTCTGGATGAAACGGATGCTGCGAATTATGATCTGTGCAGATATGATCTGGCTTTTTAAAGATATCTGTTTGTAAATGCGAAATGATGACTGCTCTATGTATTCACGCATATCACAACACGTTATCTGCAGATTTGGTCCTAACGAAAGGGATTCTGCGAATAATGATGTGTGCAGATATGATCTGCTTTTTGAAAGATATCTGTTTGTGAATGAGAAATGACGACTGCTCTATGTATTCACGCATATCGCAAGACGTAATCTGCAGATTTGGTCCTAACGAAAGGGATTCTGCGAATAATGATGTGTGCAGATATGATCTGCTTTTTTAAAGATATTTGTTTGTGAATGAGAAATGACGACTGCTCTATGCCTTCACGCATCTCGCAAGACGTGATCTGCAGATTTGGTCTGGATGAAAGGCATGCTGCGAATCATCATCTGAGCTGATATGATCTGGCTTTTTAAAGATATCTGTTTGTAAATGCGAAATGATGACTGCTCTATGTATTCATGCATATCGCAAGACGTAATCTGCAGATTTGGTCCTAACGAAAGGGATTCTTCGAATAATGATGTGTGCAGATATGATCAGGCTTTTTAAAGATATCTGTTTGTAAATGAGAAATGATGACTGAGATACGTATTTACGCATATCAAAAGTCGTAATCTGCAGATTTGGTCTGGATGAAAGGGATGCTACGAATCATCATCTGAGCAGATATGATCTGGCTTTTTAAAGATATCTGTTTGTAAATGAGAAATGATGACTGCGATACGTATTTACGCATATCACAAGACGTTATCTGCAGATTTGGTCCTAACGAAAGGGATTCTGCGAATAATGATGTGTGCAGATATGATCTGCTTTTTGAAAGATATCTGTTTGTGAATGAGAAATGACGACTGCTCTATGTATTCACGCATATCGCAAGACGTAATCTGCAGATTTTGTCCTAACGAAAGGGATGCTGCGAATAATGATGTGTACAGTTATGATCTGCTTTTTAAAGATATCTGTTTCTGAATGAGAAATGACGACTGCTCTATGTATTCACGCATATCACAAGTCGTAATCTGCAGATTTGGTCTGGATGAAAGGGATGCTACGAATCATCATCTGAGCAGATATGGTCTGGCTTTCTAAAGATATCTGTTTGTAAATGAGAAATGATGACTGCGATATGTATTCACGCATAGCACAAGACGTTATCTACAGATTTGGTCTTAACGAAAGGGATTCTTCGAATAATGATGTGTGCAGATATGATCTGGTTTTTTTAAGATATCTGTTTGTGAATGAGAAATGACGACTGCTCTATGCATTCACGCATATCGCAAGACGTTATTTGCAGAAATGGTCTGGATGAAACGGATGCTGCGAAGTATGATCTGTGCAGATATGATCTGGCTTTTTAAAGATATCTGTTTGTAAATGCGAAATGATAACTGCTCTATGTATTCACGCATATCACAACACGTTATCTGCAGATTTGGTCTGGATGAAAGGCATGCTGCGAATCATCATCTGAGCTGATATGATCTGGCTTTTTAAAGATATCTGTTTGTAAATGAGAAATGATGACTGCGATATGTATTCACGCATAGCACAAGACGTTATCTACAGATTTGGTCTTAACGAAAGGGATTCTTCGAATAATGATGTGTGCAGATATGATCTGGTTTTTTTAAGATATCTGTTTGTGAATGAGAAATGATGACTGCGATACGTATTTACGCATATCACAAGACGTTATCTGCAGATTTGGTCCTAACGAAAGGGATTCTGCGAATAATGATGTGTGCAGATATGATCTGCTTTTTGAAAGATATCTGTTTGTGAATGAGAAATGACGACTGCTCTATGTATTCACGCATATCGCAAGACGTAATCTGCAGATTTTGTCCTAACGAAAGGGATGCTGCGAATAATGATGTGTACAGTTATGATCTGCTTTTTAAAGATATCTGTTTCTGAATGAGAAATGACGACTGCTCTATGTATTCACGCATATCACAAGTCGTAATCTGCAGATTTGGTCTGAATGAAAGGGATGCTACGAATCATCATCTGAGCAGATATGGTCTGGCTTTCTAAAGATATCTGTTTGTAAATGAGAAATGATGACTGCGATATGTATTCACGCATAGCACAAGACGTTATCTACAGATTTGGTCTTAACGAAAGGGATTCTTCGAATAATGATGTGTGCAGATATGATCTGGTTTTTTTAAGATATCTGTTTGTGAATGAGAAATGACGACTGCTCTATGCATTCACTCATATCGCAAGACGTTATTTGCAGAAATGGTCTGGATGAAACGGATGCTGCGAATTATGATCTGTGCAGATATGATCTGGCTTTTTAAAGATATCTGTTTGTAAATGCGAAATGATGACTGCTCTATGTATTCACGTATATCACAACACGTTATCTGCAGATTTGGTCCTAACGAAAGGGATTCTGCGAATAATGATGTGTGCAGATATGATCTGCTTTTTGAAAGATATCTGTTTGTGAATGAGAAATGACGACTGCTCTATGTATTCACGCATATCGCAAGACGTAATCTGCAGATTTGGTCCTAACGAAAGGGATTCTGCGAATAATGATGTGTGCAGATATGATCTGCTTTTTTAAAGATATTTGTTTGTGAATGAGAAATGACGACTGCTCTATGCCTTCACGCATCTCGCAAGACGTGATCTGCAGATTTGGTCTGGATGAAAGGCATGCTGCGAATCATCATCTGAGCTGATATGATCTGGCTTTTTAAAGATATCTGTTTGTAAATGCGAAATGATGACTGCTCTATGTATTCATGCATATCGCAAGACGTAATCTGCAGATTTGGTCCTAACGAAAGGGATTCTTCGAATAATGATGTGTGCAGATATGATCAGGCTTTTTAAAGATATCTGTTTGTAAATGAGAAATGATGACTGCGATACGTATTTACGCACATCACAAGACGTTATCTGCAGATTTGGTCCTAACGAAAGGGATTCTGCGAATAATGATGTGTGCATATATGATCTGCTTTTTTAAAGATATTTGTTTGTGAATGAGAAATGACGACTGCTCTATGCCTTCACGCATCTCGCAAGACGTGATCTGCAGATTTGGTCTGGAAGAAAGGCATGCTGCGAATCATCATCTGAGCTGATATGATCTGGCTTTTTAAAGATATCTGTTTGTAAATGAGAAATGATGACTGCGATACGTATTTACGCATATCACAAGACGTTATCTGCAGATTTGGTCCTAACGAAAGGGATTCTGCGAATAATGATGTGTGCAGATATGATCTGCTTTTTGAAAGATATCTGTTTGTGAATGAGAAATGACGACTGCTCTATGCCTTCACGCATCTCGCAAGAGGTGATCTGCAGATTTGGTCTGGATGAAAGGCATGCTGCGAATCATCATCTGAGCTGATATGATCTGGCTTTTTAAAGATATCTGTTTGTAAATGCGAAATGATGACTGCTCTATGTATTCACGCATATCGCAAGACGTAATCTGCAGATTTGGTCCTAACGAAAGGTATTCTTCGAATAATGATGTGTGCAGATATGATCAGGCTTTTTAACGATATCTGTTTGTAAATGAGAAATGATGACTGCGATACGTATTTACGCACATCACAAGACGTTATCTGCAGATTTGGTCCTAACGAAAGGGATTCTGCGAATAATGATGTGTGCATATATGATCTGCTTTTTTAAAGATATTTGTTTGTGAATGAGAAATGACGACTGCTCTATGCCTTCACGCATCTCGCAAGACGTGATCTGCAGATTTGGTCTGGAAGAAAGGCATGCTGCGAATCATCATCTGAGCTGATATGATCTGGCTTTTTAAAGATATCTGTTTGTAAATGAGAAATGATGACTGCGATACGTATTTACGCATATCACAAGACGTTATCTGCAGATTTGGTCCTAACGAAAGGGATTCTGCGAATAATGATGTGTGCAGATATGATCTGCTTTTTGAAAGATATCTGTTTGTGAATGAGAAATGACGACTGCTCTATGCCTTCACGCATCTCGCAAGAGGTGATCTGCAGATTTGGTCTGGATGAAAGGCATGCTGCGAATCATCATCTGAGCTGATATGATCTGGCTTTTTAAAGATATCTGTTTGTAAATGCGAAATGATGACTGCTCTATGTATTCACGCATATCGCAAGACGTAATCTGCAGATTTGGTCCTAACGAAAGGTATTCTTCGAATAATGATGTGTGCAGATATGATCAGGCTTTTTAAAGATATCTGTTTGTAAATGAGAAATGATGACTGCGATACGTATTTACGCACATCACAAGACGTTATCTGCAGATTTGGTCCTAACGAAAGGGATTCTGCGAATAATGATGTGTGCAGATATGATCTGCTTTTTTAAAGATATTTGTTTGTGAATGAGAAATGACGACTGCTCTATGCCTTCACGTATCTCGCAAGACGTGATCTGCAGATTTGGTCTGGATGAAAGGCATGCTGCGAATCATCATCTGAGCTGATATGATCTGGCTTTTTAAAGATATCTGTTTGTAAATGGGAAATGATGACTGCGATACGTATTTACGCATATCACAAGACGTTATCTGCAGATTTGGTCCTAACGAAAGGGATTCTGCGAATAATGATGTGTGCAGATATGATCTGCTTTTTGAAAGATATTTGTTTGTGAATGAGAAATGACGACTGCTCTATGCCTTCACGCATCTCGCAAGACGTGATCTGCAGATTTGGTCTGGATGAAAGGCATGCTGCGAATCATCATCTGAGCTGATATGATCTGGCTTTTTAAAGATATCTGTTTGTAAATGCGAAATGATGACTGCTCTATGTATTCACGCATATCGCAAGACGTAATCTGCAGATTTGGTCCTAACGAAAGGGATTCTTCGAATAATGATGTGTGCAGATATGATCAGGCTTTTTAAAGATATCTGTTTGTAAATGAGAAATGATGACTGCGATACGTATTTACGCACATCACAAGACGTTATCTGCAGATTTGGTCCTAACGAAAGGGATTCTGCGAATAATGATGTGTGCAGATATGATCTGCTTTTTTAAAGATATTTGTTTGTGAATGAGAAATGACGACTGCTCTATGCCTTCACGCATCTCGCAAGACGTGATCTGCAGATTTGGTCTGGATGAAAGGCATGCTGCGAATCATCATCTGAGCTGATATGATCTGGCTTTTTAAAGATATCTGTTTGTAAATGCGAAATGATGACTGCTCTATGTATTCACGCATATCGCAAGACGTAATCTGCAGATTTGGTCCTAACGAAAGGTATTCTTCGAATAATGATGTGTGCAGATATGATCAGGCTTTTTAAAGATATCTGTTTGTAAATGAGAAATGATGACTGCGATACGTATTTACGCACATCACAAGACGTTATCTGCAGATTTGGTCCTAACGAAAGGGATTCTGCGAATAATGATGTGTGCAGATATGATCTGCTTTTTTAAAGATATTTGTTTGTGAATGAGAAATGACGACTGCTCTATGCCTTCACGTATCTCGCAAGACGTGATCTGCAGATTTGGTCTGGATGAAAGGCATGCTGCGAATCATCATCTGAGCTGATATGATCTGGCTTTTTAAAGATATCTGTTTGTAAATGGGAAATGATGACTGCGATACGTATTTACGCATATCACAAGACGTTATCTGCAGATTTGGTCCTAACGAAAGGTATTCTTCGAATAATGATGTGTGCAGATATGATCTGCTTTTTGAAAGATATTTGTTTGTGAATGAGAAATGACGACTGCTCTATGCCTTCACGCATCTCGCAAGACGTGATCTGCAGATTTGGTCTGGATGAAAGGCATGCTGCGAATCATCATCTGAGCTGATATGATCTGGCTTTTTAAAGATATCTGTTTGTAAATGCGAAATGATGACTGCTCTATGTATTCACGCATATCGCAAGACGTAATCTGCAGATTTGGTCCTAACGAAAGGGATTCTTCGAATAATGATGTGTGCAGATATGATCAGGCTTTTTAAAGATATCTGTTTGTAAATGAGAAATGATGACTGCGATACGTATTTACGCACATCACAAGACGTTATCTGCAGATTTGGTCCTAACGAAAGGGATTCTGCGAATAATGATGTGTGCAGATATGATCTGCTTTTTTAAAGATATTTGTTTGTGAATGAGAAATGACGACTGCTCTATGCCTTCACGCATCTCGCAAGACGTGATCTGCAGATTTGGTCTGGATGAAAGGCATGCTGCGAATCATCATCTGAGCTGATATGATCTGGCTTTTTAAAGATATCTGTTTGTAAATGAGAAATGATGACTGCGATACGTATTTACGCATATCACAAGACGTTATCTGCAGATTTGGTCCTAACGAAAGGGATTCTGCGAATAATGATGTGTGCAGATATGATCTGCTTTTTGAAAGATATCTGTTTGTGAATGAGAAATGACGACTGCTCTATGTATTCACGCATATCGCAAGACGTAATCTGCAGATTTGGTCCTAACGAAAGGGATTCTTCGAATAATGATGTGTGCAGATATGATCTGGTTTTTTTAAAGATATCTGTTTGTGAATGTGAAATGATGACTGCTCTATGTATTCACGCATATCACAAGACGTTATCTACAGATTTGGTCCTAACGAAAGGGATTGTGCGAATAATGATATGTGCTGATATGATCTGCTTTTTGAAAGATATCTGTTTGTGAATGAGCTCGGCCCTTATCAACTGGCCGGAAGCTAAGGGCAGCCCCCCATTGCGTTCGGGAGGAGGCGCAATGGGTATTTCATCCAACCCCTAATCCCAAGGTGTGAGCCATCGTGCTGAGGGGACTAGTTGGCCGCTGGGGTACTAGTCGGTCGCAATCGATGCCTCGTGGAAACCTGGCGAAATCTCCGAGTATCTAGCCTTATTGCCAGATGCGGGGCTCTGTGATGGCGGACCTTTACTTCCCCTACTACTCGTGGGACTTTTTATGGAACCTTACACAAAATATTTAGATGAGGGAGGAAGTGGTAGTGAAGCTCAAGGCTACAGGGCGGCACCGCCTAGTCAGCTGGAGGTGGAGCACCCCACCGCGATACCAGACGGGAAGATCGTCAAGGGCAACACTGCCTATAATACTCTGACCCGATGGATTACTGGGGCAGCTAGCACCAGTAAAAACCTAAATATTGTCCCCGCTAGGGCCTCAACCGCTGCGGTCCCTTCGCAGAACCCAACAGAGTTCGTAGCGCGTGGAAGCTCTGGGGAACCTTCGGGGTACCCGGAGCCGTCTCAGGGTGGGCAGGTCAGCATGGGCGTGGGCCTGCAACATCCGCCGGCAGGGGCGAATACGCGCACTGCTGGTGTTTCCGACACGGATCTTGCCGTGGGGGGGGGGGCTCAATGAACCCTCAGTCGGATCTAGTAACCGTCGGGCTTCGATCTCTGAAGTTCCGGCTGGGTCAGCGGGCGGGAACGGGAGAGCTCCAGGCGTTAAGCGGCGCAAGGACGCCGACTCGTCTCCGCCGGCGAATCTGACCGCCAGAAAACGACCCAACGTGGAGCCTGAAATCATGGCTGCCAGGATGGTAGACCCCCTCACGAGGGCGATCATGTGCGAGGGATATCCTGACGAGGAGCTGACGCATCAGCAGTTGGCACTCGTCAGCGAGTCGGTCCAGACAGAGATCGATAAGATCCCCAATGGACCGTGGCCCGAGTTCAATGTCTCCTTCGTGAAAATGGGGTCCATCGTCGTGGTAGCCAGCAACACCTTTTCGAGGGACTGGCTGGAGGAGATAATCCCCCGGCTAAGACCTTGGGAGGGCGCAAAGCTCCTCATGGTTGGGATGTCGGAGCTCAAGAAGCCTCGAAGGGCCACTCTCCGCGTGCCTGGAAACAGGCTTGAGCCGGGAGTGGTTCTGAGCCGACTGAGTCACAGGCATCCGGACCTGTTTATTAGTAGGTGGAGGGTACTGAGTACCGAAAGCAGGGAAGGGCCAGACTGTGGAACCTTTCTGGTGCTCAGCATACCTGAAACCTCGGTAAGGCTGCTCCGGCAGCCCAATTTTCAACTGCACTGAGGCCTGGGCCGGATTACCATCAGAGTTGATGAGGGTCCCCGGGGGCAGCGCAAATAGAGCAACACTGCCCCGTCATAATCACCATGGCTGGCGACGAGATAGTGTTTACACAAATAAACTTGCATCATAGAAAAGGTGCCTCGGCCGCACTGGTCAGGCGCATGGCTAAGATGTACACAGTCATATGCCTAATACAAGAACCTTGGCTAGTCTCGGGGAGGATCAGGGGTCTGGGGGGTGCTGGTCGGATCTATAGAGACCCCACGTGCAGCATTCCCAGGACGTGCATACTTGTTAAAGGTTTTGATGCTCTGCTGCTGCCGGCTCGGTGCAGCAGGGACCTCACGGCAATAAAGATCAAACTCCCTGTAGGAGGGGGCTCTGAGATGGAGGTTGTGGTGGCCTCTGGCTAATTCCCATACGACTCTCAGGAAGATCCCCCACCATGGGAGGTACAAGATCTTGTTGAACACTGTAGACAGCGAAGTATTCCTCTTATACTGGGATGCGACGGTAATGCTCATCACATAGTTTGGGGCAGTTCGGATACTAACGGCAGGGGCGACGCACTGCTGTAGTATCTGGTAACGACGAGTCTGTGTATTATGAACAGAGGCAGAGAACCTACCTTCTACAATTCGGTTAGAAGTGAGGTGATTGACCTAACTCTGTGTACAATTGGAATGGAGGGGTGGGTGGGCAGCTGGCGGGTATCTAACGAACCTTCACTGTCCGACCACAGATACATCCAATTCGAATGGAAGGAAAGATGCTCGGAAACAAGTGCCTTTAGGAATCCCAGGAAAACAGACTGGGCGTTCTTTAGGGAAACCCTTAGGAACGAGCTTCAATCCTTCAAACCAAGCTTTTGAACAACGGATGAGCTTGATCACTGGGTATTTGAGCTAGGTGAGATAGTAAACATCTCTTTCCAGAGAAGCTGTCCCTGGACCATCCCAAAGGGAACATGGGGTGGAACATGGTGGAACCGGGAGCTAGAGGATCTGCGACGTGAAACGGGGAGGACCTTTAACAGGGCCAAGAATACTCGCAATAGTGTCGATTGGCGGATTCACAGAGAAGCCCAGAGGCTATATAAAAACCGCACCAACGCGGTAAGAATCAAGGGATGAAGGGATTACTGCGAGGATATCGAGAGATATCCTGACGCGGCCAGACTCCTCCGGATACTCGCGAAAAATCCTGAGGTATGGCTTCAAACAATCAGACTGCCTACAGGAGAATACACAACCTCTGAAGAGGAGTGTTTAAAACTACTTCTGGAAGCCAACTTCTCGGGCAGTGCTAGAGAAACTCAGGGGACAGGTGCTAAGGGAGCGACAGGAGCCTATAGGACCACGCCTACCAAGGCACTTGGAATCCTTGTGAAGGTGGAACCACTCCATCTTACTATGATTGGGATGGCTGCTAAGGCAGCGCACAGACTCAATGCGTACGGACAATGGACACAAGGCACGAGGCACACCCGGCTCCCGGGTGGGGTGGGTCTCTTGCCGGAATTTTCCAACAAAATTGATATGATGATCCCGCGCTACTTCTTTGAAAGAAGATACAGGGTCGTGATACCGACAAGAGAAGAATGGAAGGCCCGCCGGAACAGTCTACCAGGAACTGGGGACGTCTGGTACACAGATGGCTCTAGGGCAGAGACTGGCACTGGTTCGGAGTACTACTGCCAAAGGGATGGAAGTGGAACCTTCTTTTCCCTGGGGCGGTATGCTACGGTCTTCCAGACCGAGATATACGCTATACTGACCTGCGCTCAGAGAAACATTGAACTCGGCGCAAGGGATAGAATTATCACCATTTGCTCATACAGTAAGGCGGCACTTAGAGTACTCATGGCTCATAGGACGACCTACAGACTGGTCTGGAAATGCAAAGTGGTTGTAAATCAGCTGACCGCTCACAACAACAAGGTCAGGCTGCTCGGGGTCCCAGGGCACACCGGGATAACGAAATAGCAGATAGACTTGCAGCTTTGGGAGCTAAACACCCTCCAATCAGGCCGGAGCCCTACACAGGTGCCGCAAGGTGCCTGCTAACGGGCGAAATCCGGGGCTGGGTTGAGAGGGAGCATACTAAGGAATAGCAAGGAACTCAAGGATGCAGACAAGCCAAAGCGGTAATGGGACAGGACACCAATGTCGGCTGGAGCAAGTGCATCGCAGGAGGCAGCAGAAATAACTCCCGACTCCTGACACAGATAGTGACCGGGCACCTCCACTTAAGGTACCACGGTCTGAAGATGGGGAAGGAGGCTACGGGTATATGCAGGTGGTGCGAGGGGGCGGAAGAAACGCCTACCCATGTACTGACTGTTGGCCCAAAATTTGCGCAGCTCAGACATCAGTGCTTGGGAGAGCTTTTCCCCACGTATGAAGAGATTAGGGCACACGACGCGGGAGCCATATTGACCTTCTGGAGAAGGGCAGGCTTACCTGCGTAGGGGACGCCATGACGAAGGGTGGTACAATGGGTTTACAGCCTAAGTTCCAGGGATCTTGGTGGTCCCCCCTTCATAGTAATAATAATAATAATAATAATAATAATAATAATAATAATAATAATAATAGTATCATGCGCTGATGCAAAATGTTTATGGAGAGAACCACAAAAAAAAACTTTAGAGCAATATAAAGCTACGAGAGTTAAGGACCATGAGTGCTATTCAAAATTCTACAAAGGCTGTCTAACTGTTTCATTGTCAGAAGATCAAAGTAAATTGATAATAGTACATTACATAACTAGGGGCGAAAGTTGGCTTTTTCAAGCGAGAATGATGATTGAGTGAGAATCAATCATCATCCGAGTCTGAAAAAGCCAATTCGCCCCTTGTTGTGTACCGTGATTTTTATAATCAGGGGATCGAGAGCGCTCTTTTAAGCCTGTCTAAAAAAGCAGAATTTCGAAAATTAAAATATTTTCATTTTTACAAATTTAAAAAATTTAAAAATTTTGGAAATTGTGGAGGCGAAAGTGCTGTCTACTTTCGCCCCTAGGGAAAAAACACGCCTTAAGATATATGTATATATGTGTATTTGGGTGTATATGTACATATACACACAAAAACACTAAAAAGCCCTTTCGCCCAGGCTTGAAAAACTCGACTTTTGCTCCACTTTTTCGTAGGTGAAAAGCGCGTTTTCGATGTACGTGTTATGAAAAAGAATTATTGCTCTCAGAGGGTGAAAATGCTTACACAAAATACATGTAAGTGAATGCCTATATTTATCATCTCATCGATCAATTTTTTATTCGGTGATTTTTTTTACAAAGTTTATATATAAAATATTCAATATTTCTACCATTTTTGTATGTATTGCTTTTGCAATTATTTTTTTAAAAGTATTGGAAGAAATGAAATTTTGGTGGTGAATAATAATGAAATAGATGATACTCTTGAAGTAGTTAAGGCCATCGTTAATAACAAAGAATCATCTATAATGAGAATAATATCACAAGTAAAAGTACCAGAAATGAACGATTGCTGTCATACAAGAATTTCTAATTTTTATACCGAAGATTTGGTTACTGCTTGTATCAATTCCGCATAACAGGCTCCAGGGTTTCCAAAATATTTACATACTTAGCAAATGAAAATCCTAATTGGCAAAAAAATCTTTATAATATTTTTATCCTCAAACTTTTCGATCTAAATACACATATCATGGCAATAAATATGAAAAAGTAGCTATTGCAGAGTATGAGAAGCTGACACAGACGACAGTTACTACGTGTGGTTTAGTAATACCTAAATCAAATGCTTGGATGGGATATAGTCCTGCTGGGCTCATAATCAAAAATGGCAAACATTATATACTAATTGAAGTGAAATGTCCTTACGCTGGGAAAGCCAGTACCATTTCTGATATCATAAAAGATATTAAATATCTACAAATAAATAATGATAATACAGCTACGTTCAAAGAAGGACACGAGTATTACTGCCATGTACAAATAGGAATTTCAGTTTTAAATGTCAAATCTACAGATTTCATTATTTATGCTCCATTTGATTCTACCTTTATTATTCTAAATGTGCCATTAAATGAAAATTATATTGTAAATGTTTTAACTATAGTCGAAAAAACCTATTTTACCCAGATGCTCCACTATATTTGTATGAATAAAATGGAAAATGTTCCAGATAATAAAAATACGTAAAATTAATTTTTAAAAACATTTTATATTATTTAATAGAAACCTTTTTTAATATTTATATATGTCAACTTTATCCATACTATTTTTAGAAAACGTTTACAAAATTAGCATACAAAACTTCTTTATAAATACATCACAGATAATTATAAATAATTTCACACAATAAATACTTATGAATATAGTCATTATACGTTAAATTTGTCATTTTTTAATATTGGAGAGCTTAAATTTACTATAGCACAAATAATTGTCATTATTTGTTCTATTCTAGGGACGAGAAACCCAGGTACTTTAGTGCTCAAAATTTTAAATACTTTTATCCGCTGATTGGATCTTTCAATATGTACACGTGCCTTAGCAATTTTCGCATTTAATAATGCTTCTTCTTTGGAGAATTGTATCTTGTCTATCAAAAATGGAGGTCATACTAATTTGACAACAAAACAAACTGTTTCAAACAAATTTCGTTAATTAGAAATCCCTCGTCAGTCATGAGAGCATCACCTTTTTCAAACAATAAAATGAAGTTGCTTTCTTCAAAAATTGCTTTGTCAGAACTCCTTCCCAAATAACCATCACTTAAAAAAGATATTATTCCAGCTGGTGTTACAGCTGTCATAAATCGTACAGTATAAGTACTTTTATACACTGAGTAAGATGCTAATCGGCAGCACAGATTCTTCGGTGATTGAATTGTGATCTATATTACATCAATCACAGCTCGGACATCGGTGAAGCCATTAAAGCACTCAGGAATGTTTTTTAAAATTTCATCCTTTTCTGGCCAATAAATGAAATGCTTCACACCAGCCTTTAGTATATCTAGCATTCTCAAAAAGATTTTTCTACAATTCTCTTCTGTATATATTTGGAACATGACTTACAACATTCCATAACTTACAGTCTGTTTTAATTTAATGAATGTCAAGATTATTTTATCTCTGATAGTTTTGAGAAACTCTTGCCGTACAAAGATGCTGATGCAGGCGTTGCAATTTTGACAACATTTTCTAAAAAATATAAATGATGAAAAAAAGGCAAACCAGTCATTGTAGACAAATCTTTGTCAGTTCTAATAAAATTCGAATAATTTTCAAATAACATTTGCACTTCTTTATCTTCGGATTCATATAATTTTGTTTGGACTGCTTTATCCTGATGTAACAATGCAGGATGTTCTATTTCTAAACTGACTGTATTTTTCAATATTGCTTTTTCTACGCTTTCATTTTCAATATTCTCAATATTTTCTAGACACTCGTTACTTTTACGTTCATTTTCAACTAACTTATTTTCTGAATTTTCATTTTTGTTTAAATTCTTCTGTCCAAATTTTTAGTGCTCCTTTTCCAATGATCGATTACGCACCCTTTCTGCCCTTTTCAGATCATTGTTCTTTTTTATTTCAGTTTTTTCTGTAATAGGCTCTAGAGCTGGCAAATTTACAGAGGGCACTGCAGACTTTTGTAGATACCTGTTCTTTGCCAGCATATCTACAATGAAATTACTATATTAATATAAATAATCAATAATAAAAATTTATGGTTTCAATGAATATGTGAATTCACATAGCAAGATATAATCATCTTTCTTGAAATGCAAAGAGCAGACTCTAGAAGTGGAAATAAGGCTTTTTATTTTCAATACTTTTTCCCAAGCCCACCTTCTATCAACATATTCAGTGCAATTATATTTATTTATAATTGGAACCTGAATCTCACCAATCTTTGGGAAAAAGTAAAATCTCACTGTAAGATCTCTTGCCACAGTTTTGCTGCTGTTTTTTCGAGGAGATAATTTCATGCCCGTTTCAAGGTTAGTTTCCATATTTCTATTAAACAAACAAATACTACATTCTAAATTTTTTCTGTAACTTTTTATTTCTTAGAGTACTTTATGTAATACTTACGAAAACGATTGTATTTGAAATCCTCACGTAAACAAACGATCAGCTGATCGCAGCAAAGTGCTCCGATATGAGTTTTGATATTTTACACTCGTAGCACACACTGCACGACAAAAACTTTTCGGTAAAACAAACGAATCGATCGAAATATCTTTGGTTACGCGATATTTTCTCTATTGGATACACTATTTAAAAAAAAAAAGTCGAAGGAAACATTGTCCTCACCTATACGGCCTGTGGATTTGGAACTTAACCCACCGTCATATGCACCGCCATATTGATGATATCACGTCCTCCGTTATATTGCCAATTGCGTATATTATTGTAGTATTCAGTAAGATGCTGTACGTTCACGTAAGTTTCCATTAACTAGCGTACGTTTGCGTACATTTCTGTACGTTTCCGTATCTTCTGATATTAATCTTTTTTTGTAAGCGTACTTAAAATGTAAGTTTCTATACGATGTTGTACATTTACGTACGTTTGCGTATGCTTGCTTACGTTCGCGTACGTTCGCGTACGTTTACATACGTTTCAGTAAACTGCTGTACAAAATGTTCGGATCGTAATCAAAATTTACGCTAACGTACATCAACGTACAGCGCCATAAGAAAATCTACAACAACGTACTGTAATATAACTCAAACGTACGATTTCCATTTTCATTGGGGCAGCATCCCATTTATCTCGGCCAAAACTGCAAATTTCATCTTGCGATATGCATAAATACATACAGCATTCGTCATTTTATGTTCACAAACACATAGTTTAAAAAAAAAAGATTATTTCCGCACAAATAATTATTTGCAGCATCCCTTTTATGTAAATCGTAACTGCAGATAACATCTTGTGATATGTATGAATACATACAGCATTTGTCATTTTATGTTCACAAACACATAGCTTTAAAAAAAAGATTATTTCCGCACAAATAATTATTTGCAGCATCCCTTTTATGTAAATCGTAACTGCAGATAACATCTTGTGATATGCATGAATACATAAAGCATTCGTTATTTAATATTTACAAACATAGAACTCTAAAAAAAAGATTATATCTGCACAAATATTTAATCGCAGGATCCCTTTTATCTGGACCAAATCTATTGATTATATTTTATGATATGCATGAATACATAACGCATTCGTTATTTCATATTCTTAAGGGGGCACACCACCTTTGAAATTAAAATCAAAATTTTTCATTAAAAATGTATCAATACTTATATAAATAAACCAAATTTGTTTACTATTCTTAGACATAATTACCTTTATTTTGATGGTTTTAGACTTTCTATATACCTCTATAATACCTACGTATAGTAGGGTCCATAATTCACTGACCGTAAGATTCCAAAAGAACGAATGGCCCAAATGAGGTCAAACTCCAGGATATTGTTTAAAAGTACATTAGTTATAGTATGAATGAGAGATTTGGTTTAAATTTTTAATGAAAAATTTTGATTTTAATTTCAACGGTGGTGTGCCCCCTTAAACTAATATTCTAATATTATTTTAAAACTGTTTAACTTATATTAATTTTTTTATACTACTACATTTCATTCTTTTTGATTTATCTTATTTTTTTACACCTGTAAGTTTTTTTGCAATTGAAATATATACCATTATGATACATAACATTATTGGCATGCACAATAATGCAGAATAAATCAAATTCACCTAACTCTTGTCAAAAGTTAAATTTTTGGGCAAACTTATTAGAAGTATCCTAAATTTCTTCTAAAAATTAAATATATTTCATACATATTTTTAATTAGAATAAAAATATAGTTATTAGACCTGTTAATTGGCGGTTATAACAGCACGGAATGTGGGCATCGCGCAAGCGAAGTTAAACGCGATCATGAGCAGAGTGCTATGGTGGATGACGAACCACGGATTGAGTTTAGCACTTGATAAGACCGAAATTGTCCTATTGACAGGAAAGCGGATACCGACCATCATACTCATGAAGGTAGGCAGCGAGACTATAACGACGAAACCATCAGCCAAGTATCTAGGAATAACTCTAGACACGAAGTTGAACTACCTAAATCTAACAGTTAGGCGGCTACTCATGGCGACCACTAACTCTATCCTGTTATATGGAGCCGGGGTTTGGGCCGACGCTATGACTATAAGTATCGGAAAAAGATTATGGCGGTACAGCGAAGGGGGGCCCTTAGAATAGCATGCTCCTACCGGACGGTCGCGGCCGAGGCATCGATGGTAATCGCGGGGGTAATCCCCGTAGATCTTCTTGCGATTAAACGCAAGCGGATCTACGAGGCTCGTTTAGCGTCGAATAGCACCTCGATTGCCGCGGAAGAAAGAGAAATAACAATGCTCAATTGGCAGACTAGGTGGACCGATTGTCCAAAGGCAAGATGGACTAGGACCCTTATAAAAGATGTGGGCCCGTGGGTGTACAGGAAATGGGGGGAGGTCAACTTTTACCTTACCCAGTTTTTCTCCGGTCACGGATACTTTAGGCAACACCGGGGTGTAAGTACTGCGGTGACGAACGGGACGACGTGAGACACACGTTTTTTGACTGCCCTCACTGGGCTGAAAAGCGTAGAGCACTGGAGCTGACGATAGGGGCGTTCACGCCCGAGACTGTAGTCGAAACAATGCTTGACAGCAAGCAGAACTGGGACGAGATAACGGCGTACGTGGAGACGGTTCTCCGCGCGAAAAACAATCACGGTTGTTTACAAGACTAGTTGATGGCTAGCACAGCTTAAGACAGACGACCCCCCGAAGGAATGCAAAAGCGGTTACCGGGGGGGTTTTCGCGGCCCTACGAGAGGTGGAGTTTTAGTGAGTATGCCTGGCGTTGTCCCGCGCCAGGAGGGTCTCACACACGCGGAGCCTCGCACGGCTCCTATCATGGTGCATTAAGCATTTCTCCAACTCTCCGGATAAACAAAAAAAAACCTGTTAATTGACAAATTTTTTAAGCATAATTAATATAATGTTATTGTATTATGTAAAATATATTTAGTTTTGTGAAAAAAATTAAAGTAATCGAATTTTCTCATTATGTTATTATAATAAAACTATGAAATTTTGCAAAATGATATAGGGGAGAGCCCGTAATTGATTGTAACTATTGTATGATCAACTGTAAATTTCCTTCATTTATTGTTATAAGCGAGTAGGTGGTTTTTTTAATTGTTATATTGTGGCGCGAAATTTGAATTTTAAATAGATTAGAGACCTGTTTAATGTCATATTAATATTAAATTGTAATTGAAACTTCCGAAAACAAAAAAAAATATGTTCAAGTGTTGCTTCAATGATTGAGCCGGTTCTGAGCTGGCACACTTTTGTATAAGACTTTGGATATAAATGAGTGTATGTTTTAAAGAATGAAAATAAATCATACAGATGAAAATCATTTGTTCATTTACTATAATTCATCTAATTTTTATTTACTTTAATATATCATATAATATTTAAATTTCAAGTGGCGCGGTAGCGCCACGAAGGGGAGTTTGAGAAGCAGATGAAGCCGCGGCGCCCGTGACACTATTTACTTCTATATTGGTGTTCGGATTTTTCATGATACAGAAAAAAATGCTTATTGTTACTGTTCGTAAGATTTTTTGGCTTATTAGTATGTTTTCTGAGCTAAACTATGATTTCCAACAAAAAGATTAGTTAAAAAGCTGCTTATGTTTATAATATGTGAGTGTATAATCCGCAAATGCTAAAATTACGTTTTTCTTCTTCAGCCCGAAATGTGAAAGGCCAGTTAAGTTAGCCGCAAGAAGTGTTAGGACCGTGAAGTTGGCCGCAAAGCTATAAACAGATAAGAATTGCTTTCTCAAGAAAATATAATAATATATTACGATATTTTGAATTAAGAGGTTGCCAGTGCATACTCTGCGTTCCGGAGCTGTAACAGTAACTAGCTTGCCAGGGTAGCCGATGCCACGGTCTAGGTGGTGCGCTCCGTGGTTTTTTGTGTCTAGGTGTAAAAATCACCCGAGGAAAGTGTCTAGAGGTACAGGGTGGCCGATAACGACGTCTAGGTAGTTAGCCCCGTAGTTTTTGGTGTCTAGGTGTAAAAATTATTCAAGGGCGGTGTCTAGATGTACAAGGTGGCTGATGACGAGGTCTGGGTAGTTCGCATCGTGGTTTTTGGTGTCTAGGTGTATAAACAATTCGAGGGTGATGTACATTAGAACAATCAGTGATTTCATCTTAGTAATAAAAATGTTACAAATAAGCTGTGGTCGAATGGTGCTAAAGATGCTTATATTTTATTTTTACGACTCTGAATATGAAATACTCTAAATAATTTTAAAAAAAGGATTGAAATCTCTAAAAAAAATTAACTCTTAAAAAAGTAAAAGGTTCCGCAACAAAATTACAGATAGAAAAGAACTGAGATCAATCAAACAAAGTCAAGTTTATTATATTTAATCGTAATGAAGCAAAGAACAACTCTCAAGATAATTACTACGTTACTTGCCATGCCCATTTCATTTTGTTTATTGGTAAACAACTCAATTTTCTTTTTATATATATTAGAACGTCATACAAACACTACCCTATTAAAAATTTTACTCAAGATCGTATATAAAAACTTACGTAAGATCTTATATCAGATCTTGGCGAAGATCTTGCGCAAGATCGTACGTAAGATCTTATCAGCGATTCTCAACCAAGAACTAACATAAAATCTTCTGTAAGATCTTATACAAGATCTTCTGTTCATGATGAAAAAAAAAATATTTTCATCAAATATTTATTCAAGATCTTACGCAAGATCGTATACAAGTTCTTGCATAAGAGATTCCGTAATATCTTTCCCAAGTTCTTACATAAGATATTATCCAAGATCTTACCACCATGATCAAAAAAATCTTTTTATCAATAATTAATTCAAGATCTTGTGTAAGTTCTTATAAAAGACCTTATGTAACACTTAAAGAGATATCTTTTTATTCATCATTTACTCAAGATCGTATGCAAGATCTTGTATAAGATCCTATGTATATCTTGAGTAAGTGATCAATAAAACGGTATCTCTTTATGTGTAATATCAGATATTAGATAAGAACTTACATAAGATCTTGAATTAATAATTAATAAAAAGATTTCTTTTGATTATGGCGATAAGATCTTATGTAAGAAATTGGGCAAAATATTATGTAATTTCTTACGCAAGATCTTGTATACTATCTTGCGTAAGATCTTAAATGAATATTTGATAAGAATAATTTTGTTTATCATGAACATAAGATTTTGTACAAAATCTTCCGTAAGATCTTATCTTCATTCTCGGTCGAAAATCGCTTTTACACTTTTTTTTTACATTTTTTTTACAAAACTAAATATGTAAATATACGAATACATATGAGTACTGATGCGTTGCCAAAGTAAATTTTCTACATTCTATTAAACATTTATTTTTGTTGCATTCTTATTATTAATTGTTAAAATAAAATTTTATTTACAAAATGATTTCTCACTTTGAGTATATATATATATATATATATATATATATATATATATATATATATATATATATATATATATATATATATATATATATATATATATATATATATATATATATATATATATATATATATATATGGGGTTCTCTGTCAAATCGAAGATCAAACATTTTTTTCTCCCTCAACCCACGGTAAATATGTTTCAGAAACAGTTTCCAATGCACCTGAATTTTTTCAGATTTTATTTTTAATAGTATATTACGTGCCTAGGGAGAAAAAACTTGGACAGTCCATAGCTCGTGTAAATTGTCACCCGAGCCGAAGGTGAGGGTGGCAAACACGAGGTATGGGCTGTTTCATTTTCCTCCCGTGGTGCGTATACTATTTTTCTTCACACCAGCACCAAAAATACACATTCCTCTCTAGGCGTCCGAAAGGGAATGTGGTACTTTCGGTGCAGGTGTGGAGAAAATTATTTTTTACCAAAATGGTAAGGAGCAAAAGATGTTAATTTTGGTAATTTTTGGGTTTTCAGCACAAATTAATTAATGTACAGCTCTTCAGGAAAGCATTTTTCACTATAGACATAAATATACTTTTTTTTGTAAAATTTTCTCACCTTTTTAATAAAAATACCCTTAAAGTCATATATATATATATATATATATATATATATATATGTGTGTGTTATACCTATCTTATAAGCCAACTATTTGAACCTGAATATTGGTGAAAGTAAGAGTTCGATTTGGACTACGACCACCAAAAAAATTCATAGAGATACCTTTTTATAGTGCAAAAGTTCCTGTATGGGTCTCAGAATGACAGAGACCCTGTATCTTTCGCTAAAAATGAAGATATCCATAAATTTGTGCTTAAATGATTAAAATTCATATTCAAAGCCTGTGGCAAAACTTATGAATTGCTTGGAGCATTCCTAAAAAAATTACAGAGGTAGTAAACATCAAAATAAAGAAAGTCACTGTAGAAGAAAATTGTTTCTTAATGACCATCATTGACGAAAAATTCAAAGCTTAGTGATAAATTATTCAAATACATGTTTGCTTATATAAATAAATTGCGTCACTTGGATCATCGCCAAAAAAATCATAAAACTTGTTATTGTTACAAATATTCCTACGGAAGTCAAGACATCGTAAATATATTATATCGCTTACAAAAATTAACTTAATTATTCACTGACTTTACTTCACTGACTGCAAAAAATTATAACATAAATCATACACTCGATCATAATTTTTCAAGGTTTCAAACAAATTTTGTTGCTAGCAATGTTCAATTGATATTTGTTAGATAACAAAATTTGTTGCTAACTATATTTAATTCCTATGTTTTAGAAATTTCTCTCGCTCAGTGTGAACGAGCATGTTTAAGGTACATTTTAAGCCAGGATAGAGTAAAGAAGACGGTCCGGATCTTACAGAAAGCCGTGGCAAGTGACTAAAAACACTTATTTATATAGTAAAATGTCATGAATTTTGGTCAATGATTTTACTAGGTATATACATGTTTCTTAAAAAAATGGTGTATATTTTATATATTTTTGATAGAATTTTTTTTTTCAAATTATATCAAATAAAATTTTTTTTGATAAGAAGAATATCTTCTTGTTTCTTGCAGAATTTAACCCAGGCTTCAGTGCTGGGGTCACGATTATTCGGAGGGTCGCTCAAATGCTAACTTCAAGGGGCAACGCGGTAAAAGCGATCTGCTTTGTCCCCTGAAGTCAGCCATCGGGTGACCCTGCATAAATGCGAAAATGTTCGAATTACCGGTGGCTGCACAGATAAATAAGAAAATGTCAAACTAAAACTAAAAAACAAGAACCCTAAGCCAGGGCTGTTAATCCCTTGTTGAAAATATATACCTGGATATCCAGGTGGATTTTTCATATGGATAATCTATATGGATTCATGAGGATTCCATATGGATATCCAGATGGATATCTATCTAGTTTTTTGGAAAGTCAAGACAGTTAAGGCTAAAATAAAGATTTATATATTAAAACCAATCCTAAATAAATGTCGGGGTCGATTAAATATTATGTTTCTATTGGATAAGATTCGAGTTTGTTGACGAAATTACAAATCTACACTACTATATTAAAATTCAATTATATTCCCGCGTGAAAATTGAAATTAGTTAAGAGAGGTCAATGAGATCTACATAAGAGTTTCATGAGATCTATATGAGATCTCATATATCTGAAATTCATAATGAGATCTCATGTAGATCTCATGTGAATCTCGTGTAATATTTTTACGTGGGTTCGGTCGATTTTGTAAAAACCCTCCAAAACTCGTAAAAAAAAATTAAATCTAGTTTACGGTAAACATGTTCTTTGAACTTAAAAAATGTCCGCCTGTCCGGCCGGATTTTGTTTGCATTTATTTTACAAAACTTGATAAATTTTATAAACAAAAAAACTATTTAATGGCATAGACAGGTACATATGATAAAAGTATACATTCCTAACAAAAAATATTTTAAAGATTTGGTCCAGGTGGAATTTATTCCACCATCTACCGATACAAACATTTGTTAGTGTTTAAGTAGTAGAGTCTGCGATTTCTCTTAAGGAGCGCAACCGTAAAATACAGTTCGCATGGATCCCCATGTCGCATAACGACATTTTTTAGCTGGCATCATTTGAACAGCTTAATAGGATTTTAGCAACAATTTTTAATATACGCGGTCCATTAAAATGATTAAAACAATTGATTCTATTAGAATGAAGATTCCATCAACTTGTTTTTAAGTAATATCTTTCTCACTTTTGACACAGGATCACAACGATATGTTGTTTTATTGATCTTTGTATATACAAATTCGAGTCGTAGAGTCTGCCATTTCTCTTTAGGTGTGCAAACGTAAAATACAGTTTGCACAGATCGTTTGTATTATTGCAATGTCGAACAAGAGATTACAACGACATTTTTGTACTAGCATCATTTGAAGAGCTTTATGGAATTTTAGCGAGAATTTTTAATATACGCGGACCTTGAAAAATGATTGGAAACAATTGATTTTAAAAGAACGGAGATTTCTCTAACGATTTTTTTATTAATACGATTGCAACGTTTTACACGAGATTAAAATGACATAGTGTTCTATGGATCTTTGTATATACGAGTTCGAGTTATAGAGTCTGCGATTTCTCTTAAGGGGTTAAACCTGGCAGTGCTGGGGTCACGATTATTCGGAGGATCGCGCAAATGCCAACTTCAAAGGGCAACGCGGTAAAAGCGATCTGCTTTGTCCCGTGAAGTCAGCCATCGGGCGACCCTGCATCAAATCGAAAATGTTCGAATTACCGGTGGCTGCACCGATGAATAAGAAAATGTCAAACTAAAACTAAAAAACAAGAACCCTAAGCTAGGGCTGTTAATCCACCTTGCATAGTACGTATAGTATACTATACGTATACTGTACGTATACTATACGTATAAACAGGTATAATAAACAAGACACAGTATAGTTAAAAAATCGAAAAAATAAATTGCTGTAATTAAATTTTGAATATCGGGCAACTAATTAGGTACTAAAAGAATAAAAGTTACTGTAAAAAAATGATTTTTCTTAACTTAACTAACAGTTATAAACATTCGTTAAACATTTTACATAATTTTACCCGAATCGCATTATTGAAATAGTACAAAATTTCAATTTCAGCATTACAGGCGGTTGAAAACGGTTGAATAATAAACTATATGAAAAGAATGAATTATGTAGACATAATTAGAATAATCTAAACGTTTAAACAACAATATTAATGTAATAAAACGATAAAGCCCCTTTTACGCTATGTACTAGAATTGTAAAATATTTTAATTACGCATCAACCTATGAATTAAAAGAAGTTTTTGAGGTCGCTGATTAAAAATCTGATATCAGATTTACAAAATAATTTGTTAAAACAGCTTTGTTTATGCAAATTACTGCATAATTGCACTCAGAGAAAGATATCATTGCCGTAAACATGTACACACGTTAGGAGCAATGATTGCTAATATATTCGTGTACATCTTACAAATATTCTATACGAAACAAAAACAGTTTGTATGTATACTATAGATTTCTATAGTATACATACAAAATATTGCGAGAAATATCTGTACGTTAATAGTTAACATATGAATTTCATGGCTATCGTGCGTAGTGTTGCGTGCAGATGGCGTTTCTCTCGTACCGCCTAACCTCAAAATCCGTCATCCTCTTTCATACAAAAAATATTCTTGAGGGTTATTTACCATGAATAATCAATAAATCATTAATAATAGAACGAAAGCAACTGAATATACCTAAGGAAGCATGCAAAGTGCTTTTGGAACGATATAATGTCAAAATTCAAAATGTTGTCTTTCATCGGCTTTTTGGGTCTAAATATTACATCTGATAGTTCTAGAGATAAAATAATAAGTGTGATTCCAACTGATTCAGCAGCCTCTCGCATTTCCAAAAAGGTATATGTCAACTAGTTTATTACTATTAGTTCAAAAGTTATTGGAAAAATTCAGTAGTGAGTTAAACATCATATCGTAATCATTCATTTATCAGATTTTGATTTTTCCAATAACTTTTGAACTAATAGTGATAAACTAGTTGACATATTCCTTTTTAGAAATGCCAGAGGCTGCTGAATCAGTTGGAATCACACTTATTATTTTATCTCTAGAACTGTCAGATCTGGTATTTAGACCCAAAAAGCCAAAGAAAGACAACAATTTGAATTTTGACATTATATTACTGTAATGTTACTCAGCATTAATAAAATTCATACAAGTGTGTTTTCTAATAATTTTTATCTGATTAGTTCATACAGTCGTAAAATGAAAAATCTTAAAGCGCAGCCATATGTTAACTATTAACATACAGCTATTTGACATATAACATAGCTTCGTTAACTATTAACATACGTATTATTGGCTCAAATCGAATATGCCTATGTTAACAGTTAACATATATGTTTGCTGCAATGTTTCTTGCCGAGCGGAACGAGGATAAAATCTAAAACAAAACTGCTTAAACCCAACTACACCACGCTTCCCGAGAGTAATAATTTATTTTAAAAAACTCCTCGGCACATCCAAGGAAAGCGAGAACAAAACCTACAACCAAAATGCTTAAACCCAACTACACCACGCTTCCTGAGGGTAATAATTTATTTAAACAACACCTCGGCACATCGAAGGAAGGTGAGCGGAGCGAGGATAAAATCTAAAACCAAAGCGCTTAAATCCAGCTACCCCATGCTCCCCAAAGGTAATAATTCTTTTAAACAACACTTCGGCACATTGGAGGAAGGTGAGCGAAGCAAGTAATTAACCGAAAACCAAAGCGCTTCAGCCCAACTACACCACGCTCCCCAAAGGTAATAATTTATTTAAACAACACCTTGGCACATCGAAGGAACGTGAGCGAAGCGTGGATAAAACCTGAAACCAAAGCGCTTAAACACAACTACACCACGCTCCCCGAGGGGAATAATTTATTTAAACAACACCTCGGCACATCGAAGGAAGGCGAGCGGAGCGAGGATAAAATCTGAAACCAAAGCGCTTAAACCCAGCTACACCACGCTCCCCAAAGGTAATAATTTATTTAAACAACACCTTGGCACATCGAAGGAACGTGAGCGAAGCGTGGATAAAACCTGAAACCAAAGCACTTAAACACAACTACACCACGCTCCCCGAGGGTAATAATTCTTTTAAACTACACCTCGGCACATCGAAAGATGGCAAGCAATTGCGAGAAATATATCAAAAACATACATTTTTTATTTTAGAAAAACAAATTACGTACAAGTTATGTAAAAATACTGTTTAAAATCTTATGATTCGAGTGTACTCATTTAAAGCTTGCATTCATATTTAATCCACGCGCTAAGAGAATTTTATAGGAAATGCGCGGCTAATGTCGATTAAAATAGCTTGTACATGTACAAATTATTGTACAACTACAACGTATTGTATACATGCTTGCTTACAATAATTATCGCAATTGCTCGCCTTTCTCCGCTGTACCGAGTACGGAAACTCACACTGCATGAGGGAGGTTTAAGAGTTCATGATTTTTATACAGGGTGAGTCATTTTAATCTTTAATCTCAATTATCTCGTTGGCAAAGCATGCCAGCGAAAAAAGTTTCGGATAAAAGTTTTAGGATTTTTCCCTGGCTATCTGATGATGACCTTGACAATGTCATTGAGCGTGACCTTCAAGGTCATTTGAAGGTCAAGTCGATTTTTTCAAATAGAAACCCCTACTTTTGGCACCAGAAATGGAAAGAGCGGGAAATTTTACGTTTGAATATGACCTTGCCTTGACCTTGAATTCAATGGTCAAGGTCATTGGTCATGCCGATAACAGTACAACTGGTTAGCTGAACTCGAATGCATTCAAGGAGAAAATGTTACTCACAAAAGTTTTCAGTTTTCACCCCGGCTGACGAATGGTCATCTTGACCCTGTCGTTAAACAGGATCTTCAAGGGCATTTCAAGGTCAAGTTGATTTTTTCAAATAGAAACCCCTACTTTTGGCACCATAAATGAAAAAAGAGTGACATGCGTTCAAAAATGAAAAAATTTTCAATATTTCCAGAAATTTTCAATATTTTCAAAAATTTTCAAAGTCATTCCATTATTTTGTATTAGTGTCAATTTTCAAAATTCTTGATGAGTTAAGTCATTCCATTATTTTGTATTAGTGTCAATTTTTGAGAGTAAACTACTCTTAACAGTTATGTAGATAGCAAATTAGTGCAGAAAAGCTTAATCGTGTTTTTTACTTCTTGTAAATCGATAATTATTATTGAAAAAAATCTGTTTCCCTGTTTACTGGTCTGTAACAAATTATTTTGATTTTGATCATGGCTGATTATGGTCCCAACGAAATCGTTGATATGAAAAATCCTAAAACTTTTACCCAAAACTTTTTTCGCTGGCATGCTTTGCCAACGAGATAATTGAGATTAAAGATTAAAATGACTCACCCTGTATATAAACTTGCCGTGCGTGGGGTAGGTGGAATTTAGTTTGAAATCAAATTATCTCTCCCGCCCGCCCCCCTCCAATGTGCCGAGTACGGAAAATCGCAGCGCGTGGGGTAGGTGGGTCTGAGAGTTTATGTTTTTGATCATTTTCGCACTTGCTCGTCGTCCTCCGATGTACCGAAATGTTTTTAATTACATTATTAATCTTGGAGAGCACGGGATAGTTGGGTTTACGCGCTTTGGTTTTTGATTTTATCCTCGCTCCGCTCACCTTCCTTCGATGTGCCGACATGTTGTTTAAATAAATTATTACCCTCAGGAAGCATGGTGTAGTTGGGTTTAAGCATTTTGGTTGTAGGTTTTGTTCTCGCTTTCCTTGGATGTGCCGAGGAGTTTTTTAAAATAAATTATTACTCTCGGGAAGCGTGGTGTAGTTGGGTTTAAGCAGTTTTGTTTTAGATTTTATCCTCGTTCCGCTCGGCAAGAAACATTGCAGCAAACATATATGTTAACTGTTAACATAGGCATATTCGATTTGAGCCAATAATACGTATGTTAATAGTTAACGAAGCTATGTTATATGTCAAATAGCTGTATGTTAATAGTTAACATATGGCTGCGCTTTAAGATTTTTCATTTTACGACTGTATGAACTAATCAGATAAAAATTATTAGAAAACACACTTGTATGAATTTTATTAATGCTGAGTAACATTACAGTAATATAATGTCAAAATTCAAATTGTTGTCTTTCTTTGGCTTTTTGGGTCTAAATACCAGATCTGACAGTTCTAGAGATAAAATAATAAGTGTGATTCCAACTGATTCAGCAGCCTCTGGCATTTCTAAAAAGGAATATGTCAACTAGTTTATCACTATTAGTTCAAAAGTTATTGGAAAAATCAAAATCTGATAAATGAATGATTACGATATGATGTTTAACACACTACTGAATTTTTCCAATAACTTTTGAACTAATAGTAATAAACTAGTTGACATATACCTTTTTGGAAATGCGAGAGGCTGCTGAATCAGTTGGAATCACACTTATTATTTTATCTCTAGAACTATCAGATGTAATATTTAGACCCAAAAAGCCGATGAAAGACAACATTTTGAATTTTGACATTATATCGTTCCAAAAGCACTTTGCATGCTTCCTTAGGTATATTCAGTTGCTTTCGTTCTATTATTAATGATTTATTGATTATTCATGGTAAATGGCAGACTCTACGACTCGAATTTGTATATACAAAGATCAATAAAACAACATATCGTTGTGATCCTGTGTCAAAAGTGAGAAAGATATTACTTAAAAACAGGTTGATGGAATCTTCATTCTAATAGAATCAATTGTTTTAATCATTTTAATGGACCGCGTATATTAAAAATTGTCGCTAAAATCCTATTAAGCTGTTCAAATGATGCCAGCTAAAAAATGTCGTTATGCGACATGGGGATCCATGCGAACTGTATTTTACGGTTGCGCTCCTTAAGAGAAATCGCAGACTCTACTACTTAAACACTAACAAATGTTTGTATCGGTAGATGGTGGAATAAATTCCACCTGGACCAAATCTTTAAAATATTGTTTGTTAGGAATGTATACTTTTATCATATGTACCTGTCTATGTCATTAAATAGTTTTTTTGTTTATAAAATTTATCAAGTTTTGTAAAATAAATGCAAACAAAATCCGCCCGGACAGGCGGACATTTTTTAAGTTCAAAGAACATGTTTACCGTAAACTAGATTTAATTTTTTTTTAACGAGTTTTGGAGGGTTTTTACAAAATTGATCGAACCCACGTAAACATATTACACGAGATTCACATGAAATCTAAATGAGATCTCATATAGATCTTATGAAACTCTTATGTAGATCTCATTGACCTCTCTTAAGTAATTTCAATTTTCACGCGGGAATATAATAAAATTTGAATATAGTAGTGTAGATTTGTAATTTCGTCAACAAACTCGAATCTTATCCAATAGAAACATAATATTTAATCGACCCCGACATTTATTGAGGATTGGTTTTAATAGTACTTTAATTGATCCAAATAATGAAAATAATAATCATTTTTCTAATATGATTTATTTGTGAATTTATCAATAAATTTCAATAGATTTATAAGGTAATCTATTTATATAATACTTTATGGATCTTAATACATTTTCACAGTTTGATTCAATTGATAACACTTCAAGTGATTTAAATTATCGAAGTTTAGTAATATCCTTTATGAAAAACCGCTGTCAATTTTTTAGCACGTAGCTTTCTCGTATAACTAAATTTATAGTTCCAATAGATTAAATATTGTTCAAATATACAGTATATTAATGCTTTTTTAAATACTTTCAACCTTAATTATTTTACTGAAAGAGGACCTGTAATAATATCATCTAATTTTCATGAAAATATTCAATCCTTAATATTTTAAATACCATAGGGTATTATATAAAATATAAAATCATGAATTTTCTTAAGGTATTGCTACCCATACTGTAGTAGTCAAAACAAGTCCTCTTTTAATATTTTGTTTATTTGCGAGATACACATAATAATAGAAGTTGCATAAATTAAGTTATATTAAATAATGATTAAACATTCTCATAAACAATTTTATTTACCGTAATTATTAATAAAAAGTTTTAGACAGAAGCTGATTTGACTCATTTTTTTAGGTTAAGTGTACATTTTTTAACTTTTATTTGTTTATTACTACGTTCCAAGCTTAGATTTTTGAGGTATCAACTTATTCGTTACATGTCTATCTACTAATTTGCAAAGTTTGGATATATTCTGAACGGTCAGTTTTGTGCAATCAAGCAATTACTCAAAAAGTGCAGATTTTCGCAAATTGAAATGTTTATAACTTTTGTCACAGGTTCCAAACCTTCACCAAATTTTAACTGAGTGTTTATCTTATCAATATCTAACGGTCAATCACTTTTGGGTAGCACTACCTTAAGACATTCTGAATTTTAGTTAGCGAGTTATAAGGTTTAACAAAAATAGTTATTGTTAGTTATACAGGGTATACAGGGTGAGAGACAAAGAATTTGAATCTTAATACCTATTCGAGGAGTTACGCGACGAGTGGCTCCACAAAATACGTGTAAAATTAAATGGGGTGTATCAGAACTAAAATAAGTATCATTTAAGATGGAGCGTATAGGGCTCGCGTAACACCTCGAATTAAGCTAATCGGTTTCATAAGTTGCAAAAAGAACTTAGCCAAGGTAAGCAAAATATCTACCTTTACTCAAAATTTAAACTTAATTAGAGTCTTTTTACTTCCGTAATCGTACGTTAAAGAAAATTAACCATCTCGGTTGGGTAACGTGTTAATCAAATAGAGGCATTTTTCCCCAAAATGAATATCTGAATTTCTTATAAATGGTCTAACTCTATGGTAATTAGTTCAATTATTTACATTATAACATGTTTAGGGGAAACATTTTTTATATATATCCGATAGTAAAAAATAACATGGCGTGTCATTTTTGATTGCGAATTTGGCCAACGGTTCGCCAATTGATGGTAAGTGTTTCTACCAGGGGTATGACATCAAAAATCCAATTTTTCGGTTTTCAATTTTTAGCTCAAAAACTAGTCGCCAAAATGGCTTAACATTTTTACAGCAAATAGATATTAGCGTTTTTTATTTTCATAAATTTTTTCAAAATGTTTGACAATTTAGTTTTTGAGTTATTAAATTTTTTTAGAAATCACCTTTTTTATGATAGCAATTGAACGGAACGGTCAATTTGGAAAATCTTACGGGAGAAAGTAGGCAATTTTACGCTCTTTTATATTTAGAAAAAAATCAAAAATATTTCTTCAAAAATTGAAAAATGGCTGTAATATATCCATGAAATGGTTAGAATCATAAAAAAAAATTCCCGAATTCAGAATGAGAAAAAAAAATGCACATCAAATTTTATTACTTTCGGTCGCGTGGTTCCAGAATCATAACAGTATACGTACACACACACGCGCGCGCGGCGGATAGGGGAATGCTCATCGGCAAGATGAGCTTTCCTGAACCAGCCGGAGGATGGATCAGAAATAAAATATGCTCCGCGGACCAAACAGGCTAGGAAAAAGCTTGAAAATAAATCTAATATGAATAGTGGGATAATAACATATTACTATCCTAAGCGGGTCAAGTCACAGAGTGCAGTCCTGCCACCGATTCCGATTGGGTGAAAGCTCCGGTGATCGGAAATTTTCTAAAAACTCATGATTCAAACTCTAAAAACCTTCAAATGCGTTTCTACGACGTTTTAGCGGAACTGAAAATTTAATTATTACAAAACTTTCTCTAGGAGGATGCAAAAACTTTATATTTCGATTAGGATCGATTAAATTCATTGCGAAACCAATCAGTTTTAATTGACTCTATGTTTCCTAATACAACCGCTTGGTATCGCTTCAAATGTTTATACTCGCAAGTGAAAAGATTTATTTTCCGTTACTATATAAGAAAGATCAAATGCAGAAAGATAGAATAGATTTATTAACTGAAATCGATTTGAATTGAAACTTTATTAAAATCATTTGACTTTATGAAATCTCACATGATTAAAAACAATTTATGTCAATTAAAATCCATTAACACTACGATATATACATCAGTTTCTGTTCAAAACGTTTGCATAACAATGTTTAACTAAACACTTTCGCCAGCAGTTTACCGTCGGTAAGTATTTCTATCACGGCATCTTCATAAATCTGTACATTTGTATAAGAATTATATTCTATTTTTTCCTTTAAAATTTATGAAATAATTGAAAGAATTGCCAAGATTGCAAAGTTCCTGTATATGCTTATAAATATACGTTAATGAATGTAGTAAAATCAGGTATATATATATATATATATATATATATATATATATATATATATGTCAAACATCAAGCATTTGAGTTCAGCAGCACAGATAAGATCAGCTGACTAGTAGTTATTAAAAAAAAAAAAGGTTACGGTGTTCTAAAATATTATTTTAATGCTCACTTGCCGTCTCATCTCATCTGCTGAACTTGGATGCTTGATGCTTGACATGTATACAACTGATTTCACTATATTCATTAATGTGTATTTATAAGCATGTACAGCAACTTTGCAAACTGCAAACACTTAGCAATTCTTTTAATAATTTCATAAGTTTTGAAGGAGAAATAAGAATAGAATTCTTATACAAAAGTACAGATTTATGAAGATACCCTGTTAGAAATGCTTACCAACTGTAAACTGATGGCCAAAGTGACGTTTTCAGCAGGTTCGTTGGCCAACTACAATCAACTGTTGGATTATTTTCTACCAGGGTCGAGACCAAACTTATAATTGTCAAAATTTTACCTTGTAAAAGGTGTTTTTCAAACCGATTTTATACCTGTTTAATTAAAGTTCAAAAAAATGACCTCGGCAGATAAACGACCTCTTGAGAGCCTTATTATCTTGCGTATCTTGTCTTTGAGGACCTGCTACTGTTGCTATTGAGCAACCTTGATCACCTGGGGCGGGAGGGTCTTGATGATGCTGGCAGGCAGCAGCGGTATGCTTGGATTTGTGGCCGGGTGTCACGTGTATGCTAAGCTTGAGGTTGGTCGGACTTCCGGCACTGCCGATCTATGGGGGTCACATTAGCTCCTCGTTGACGCCTATTGCCTCCTCCTCGTCCTCAAACATGATGTGACGTTCCATCGCAAACTTGTTCTAGGGCTCTTGTTGCCTAACGCGCCGTTTTCGGCTTGATGATCTTAAGCGCCAAGTAGTCCAGTCGAATAAGGTGAAAACTCATAATATATTTTCAAAAATTAAATATAGCAATGTTTCTGTACTTTATGGCGAAAAAGGGTATGATGATGATAATTTTCAAAAACTAACAAAAAAGGAGTGGTGGAAAGTTGTCAAATTTGCATATAAGTGGCAAAATTACGCATTTTTTAGTTTTTGCAGTGCCTATAAAAATCTAGACAATCGATCGAAAAATAACTTATGCTATGTTGGAGATACTTAAATTACCTATACATAAATGCACCTAAATCATTTTTTTATTAATTAGTTAGGTGTAAGATTAATGTCGAACGCGAAAAAATGCGTTTTCGAAAATTAGGCACTATTATTACAAAAATCGATGGATGTTGTTGAAACTTAACGAAAAGATGGCCAATACAACTGTCAATGTATGTGCCGAAAGCTGATTTGATTAACTGTCAAATTGTTGCTAGAGACATTTGTTAATTTATTTTAATGATTTTTTTGCAGCTAATTGTTTAATTACTAACCGTTGATTTCATAAGTTAATATCGCAGTTACAGGTTCTATTTGGACCAAAAAACGTGTGAAAAAAATTTCAATAAGTTAAAATTAAGATGCTCTTTGCAACCAAGAAAGTGGGACATCTAAAAAAGCGTTATAAATAAATTCTGCCATAGTCAGAGAAAAGCCGCTATGGAATTCGCTCTTTTTGCGTTTATCACTCGACAATTTGGTCAAAATTTGAATTTTGTTGTTCAAAGATATAAGTGAATAAAAAAAAATACTGGCTGATTTTGCATGTGAAAAGGATAGAAAAAGATATCCATGTTTTGTTTTTTGTAAACTTAATAGTTTTTGAATTAAAAATATAAATAAACTTGTTTTTTTTTAATATTAAGTTATTTTTAATTTAACAATAATTAGGTTTACAAAAAAATTATAGATACCTTTTTTTATCTTTTTCACATGCAGAATAAGCCAGTATTTTTTGGGCGCCAGGTCCGGTTTAAACCCAGTTAATGTATGTATATCGCACGGGCATGCTCTTGTCTGTGAGCATGTGTTTGTTAAGTCATATAGACATGGTACATACATAATATAAACACACATATAATTGTTGCGTTACATTGTATATAATACATTGAACACAGCTTGCCGGTTATATTGCCGGCCCTAAAAACAGCGTATTTTAAAGCATAAACGAAAATGTCAAACAAGTCTCCCTATAGTAGCCTACACTGTAAAATGATTTTGCTTCCTCCTAGAGGAATCTTTGTAATAGTCTTTGCAATGGTAAAATTTTGAGTTTCTTCAAAACTTCTAGAAAATACTTTTTGGTGTGTTAGAAGTTCAAATCAAGTATTTTTAGAAAAGGTCTGTATGGATGTGTGTGTATGTATACCGTAATATTTTTGGAACTACTTCGTCAATATCAATAAAATTTGACATGCTTATTATTTTTGGATTCTGAATTCGGGAAAAACAATTATTTTCTATTTTCTCAACTATATTTTTTTATGGCCAATTTTTGATTTTTGAAAAACACTATTTTGCGTTTTTTATCAATCATCCCATAGTTACAAACGATTCAGCTATATTGCATTTTAAAGAGAATAAAATTACTTTTCCTCGTTTGGTGCTCGGATCGACCGCTTTGTTCGGCAGATAAAATAAAAAAGGTAATTTTGGAATTTTGGTTTTAAATTCATATCTCTGAAACTAAACGTCATAACCTCGCAAAAAAAATGTCGATGGGTCACGTGTCAAACTATATCCCATTAAAATTTCAAGTGATTTGATTACTTATTATTTCAGTAATAAATCGAAAACTGAAGAAAATGAGTTTTTTTTTGTGCCTCGATTACGGACGCAAAAAGGCCTTATTGCACTTGAGATTTCGGGAAAAAGCAGATATTTTATGTGTTCTGGCTAAGTCTATTGCACAGCTTTCAAACTCCTATGGTTCGTAAGATATCAAGGTTTCAATTTTTTTTTGAAAATTTTTTAATTTCTCATATCTCTAAAACAATGTAGTCAAATGCTTCAACATTTTATTTGGTGATTCACCATAAAAAAGCTATCGCTGCTAAAATTTTAAACGATTTCGTCAAGCGGTTCTCAACTAAAGAGCTAAAATGTAAAAATCGTTTTGTCGAAAATTGCGCGAGCGACCTATCTAATGAATAGCCTGTTGTTTTGATGGTTAGGTTGGTTAGGAACACATATGAACATGCGTGAATATTTGTGAAAAAAAATTGACGACAGTGTTCATATTCTATAATAAAAAAACAGAGGGATCCGCAAACTTTTGGACAATGAACCATCCAAAACTTATATTAAATTTAGTTAGAGGAAGCTACGTGCCAATTAATTGGCAGCGGTTTTTAAAATCACTAAAATGTAGTAAAATTACATGAGGTTCCAACCCCACGTATAGCAATTTTACTACTCCAGCTACGTAAAATTACAAAAATGTAGCAATTTTACTATTATTGTAGTAAAATTGTTCCGCCTAGCGTTGGTCGGATTAATTTATTACTCTTAGCGTAGTAATTGTACATGGGTCAGATTCTCGCATTCAGTGTGAAAATACTATCCATGTATATTACGCACGCAGCAGTCTGAATATTATCACTTTCAAATAAAAAACGTGAAATTAAGATATAGACTCAGAATCGATTAATTTTTTGGCTATCGATTTTAATCTTATATTTTTAGCAGATAACACAAGTACTGACGTGAGCACCTCTATGTAGCGAGCCACGAAAATCTCGCAGCCAATCAAAGCGCGTGGTTCGCCTAGCAAGACACAAAAGACGTTCTTTCCAGAGCAAAATTAAGCCCGAAACTACGTACTTTTGGCCGAGGGATAAACCTACAAAGATTTAAGCGTTCAAGCGCTTACGTTTTGAATTTCTTAATACAACCTGACTAAAAAGAGCCTCTAATCGATCGTAGCCACAAGCCCCCCAAAACCTTAATTCGGCTTTGCCAATAGTTAGTATCTTATGCAAAAAGCACGAAATTTAACGGTGTTTTTTGATGCAACCAAATCGATTTAGTCATATTATTATTGATAAGATCCAGGTACTATTTTCTACGGATCATATCATACATCAAGTATTTTCACATTTTCGTCAAAAGGAAAGCTAAAAAATGAAAATATTTGACTAGGAAAAATTTCCTGTGTAGTAATTTTTATTACTTGTAGTGTAGTAATGCACATTTATCATGCATCAAATTTCATAATAGTAGTTACTTTTAGAATAGTTATCTTACCTGTGATATCTAGAAGTTTTAAGGTATCTACAATATTTTCAGTTACATCTTCAGGTATATGCATTAATTTATTATTCTGTAAATTTAGTATTTCTAGAGAGTTTAATGATTCAAATACTAATGGGGGTAGTATTTTAATCCTGAAAAATGTAGATTATTATAAGAAACTCACTTTTTTCCATGAAAAAGGTTGCAATGATTCTTTGCATTTTGTTATTTATTTATTGTCAAATATTAGACACATTATATTTGTATACATGTATTGTTTATGGATAGGTATTAAATATAATTTTATGTGTGCTAGAAACAGATCTGTTGCCCTTTAGAGAAATAGTTTATCGAGTTCTACATCCACACAGTGTTGATAGAATTAAGCAGTAGAATTCAGTCGGATTTGATAAGATTTTCTATTCATTTTAAAAATCTACTTTAAATAATTCTTTGCATAACATCAACTTGATAAAATGAAATAAACTATACAGAAATACTATTTCTTGTTTTAAAAAACAGTGTTAAGAGTTAGATTCAAAGGTGACAAGAAGTTGTATCGATTTCTTTTGTAATGTGTCATGTTGATATGTGTATATAAATATTATAACGAGGTTTTCTAGCCATCGCACGCGACAACTGGCACGTCATCGTGTAACTTTCTACTTTTCATCGCAGTAGACCTGAAATATCAGCAAGGTTAGACGCTGGTGCAATTTCCTTGGGACAATGTTTAAGAAGACCTTGTTAACAAACGCAAGGTTAGTAAAACTAACATTGCTTTCCTCGCGTTAGGACATATGTTCCCGTGCTCACGGCGTTTGCTAATTTTTCGTCACGATCGAAACTTCGCTGAATTTGCACTTTTTTACATTGGCAGCAAAGGACTCGTGGTGGTGTTTGAAGGAAAATATTCTTATGTATGTCAAGCGAGTTCCCAGTCGTCGGGAAATATGCTCTCGGAGTGATTCTCCTAGTTGACTTCTCCTTTGAAGTTTAACATTTCCATACATTCCATATCCACCAAGGTGATTAGGAGTTAGGGATCAGAGTTTTTCATTCTGCATCGTCTAGCCGTCTGCTCCCTGCATCATCGACCAGTCATCCTCTCGACAGACTCAATCCCGCCTGAGGAGCACTTAGAGGTGCCCAACCCTAGCTTCTACGTTCCTCTACATCAAGTAGGAGAGTGCGAGCTTAACTCTGTGACCTACGTTCCTCTGCATCAGTCCGAAAAGCGTTTCGTATCTACTACCTAGTGGCTTTCGTCTATCAACAGTTTTACTCAGTTTTTTCGCCTTGTCCTTCCCTTTTATTCTCTTCGGCATTTTTAACCTTCTTGAGAATGACCTTTACGTAGTTGTTTTCTGCGCACTAACCATCCTTTGACGCCAGCATAGCTGTCATGATTGACTCAGGTGTCATCCTAGTCTGAAGGTAACGCTCGAGTTCTTCTCGTTCCATTTTGTATCGCGAACAGTTACAGAAGACATGCTTCGTATCTTCGTTTGGTTTCAAACATACTGGTCAATTTGGATTACCTTCTATCTTGAAGCGGTGTAGGTAGGCTCGAAAGTACCCATGTCCACTCAAAAACTGCGTAAGGTAGTAATTCACTTCCCCGTGTCGTCTATCGATCCAGCCAACAATGCGTGGTATGAGGCGGTGCGTCCATCGCCCCTTTCCACTGGAGTCCTATTGTCTTTGCCACTCAGCTAGGGTTTGTTCCTTTGCGGATTTTCAAACTTCCGTTTAAGTATTGTCACCGCGCCGGCTTTCTTCGTATATATTCTTTCGTTTTATTGCTAGGTCTATAGGCGGCATACCTAAGATAACGCACACTGCATCTTCTGATACTGTTCGGTAGGCAGAAGCGACCTGCAATGCACTTCTTCTATAAACTACTGACAGCTTTCGTGCGTAGGGCTTCACCAACATTGCGTCCGCCCAGATTAGAGCATCGTATAACATAATTAATGTAGTTACACTAGGTAGGAGTAACCTTCGACCTTGCGTTAGACCACCTACATTTGGCATTAGTCGTGATAGTGCAGCACCAACTTTTGCTGCTTCATTGCTCACCCTCTCGAGATGCTGCTTGAACATTAATCTGGCGTTTATGGTCATTCCCATGTACTTAATGGTCGGATGAGAGTCTATTTTGTGACCATCTACTGTCAGTGTTGTCTCCATTTTCTTTCTACTAGATATAAGGATAGCCTCTGTTTTATGGCTAGAAAGCTTAAGTCCAGTCTGCTTTAGCCGATCTCGAATTATACCTACTGCGTTATCGATTTCCGTCACCTCTTTCTTTTGCTTTGCAACTACGACTACTGCAATGTCATCTGTAAATCCTACAACTGTTGCCCCTTTAGGTAGCTTTAGCCTAAGTACTCCATCGAACATGATGTTCCACAATGATGAGCCAAGCACTGATCCTCGTGAGACCTCTCCGGTTACTTTATAGTTTCTCGTACCGTTCTTTGTATCATGAAATAGAGTTCTGTCTTTCAGATAGTCAGACATAATCCTTCTTTTATTTGCGGGTACCTCTTTATCTCGTAGTACCTTGTGTTTCTTGCCCCAGCTAGCTGGGTCAAACACATTTTTAACATCCAGTATAACAATAGCACAGTTATTCTTGGCTCCCATTTTCCATCTCTTCCCTTCTATTGCAGTTCCAACGGTGTCGAGTACTAAGCTTACGGCGTTAAAAGTGGAGCGTTTTTTCCTGAAGCTGTATTGATATTCCGCTAGTCAACCTGGTTCTTCAATGACTTGGTCCATTCTAACGCCGATTATGCACTCTTTAATCTTGCCCGGATTGTCTAGCATGCAGAGCTGTCTGTATGAGGCAGCTTCTTTAGGTGGCTCATCTCCTTTATGTAGTAGTACCGAACGTTGCATTTTCCAGTTCGAGGAAACGTCTCTTCTTCGAGACATGAATTGTACAAGTCCAGAAAGACATCAGGGCATGCCTGTATAGCTTGTTTCGATGCAATATTGGGTATGCCATCCAAGAATGGAGCTTTGCTGTTCCCAACCCTTTTTCTTGCATCCAGTAGTTTCTTTGTAGTGATTGTTAAAATGATTTTGTCATTTTCCTCCGCCTCAGGGATAGCTGTTACTTATAGTGGAAGGGGAAACAGCGTGGTCACAATATGGTCCAGTAATTCCCGGCTTTTAGGAGGGGGAATATAAACCAGGGATCCAGCTCAACCTTGTCCTGTAACTCTTTACGGCACAGTCATTATAGCTAATGAAAATATATTTTAGCATCCTTTATTTCTTTGTTTCGGGCGTCTACTACTTCTTGACCACTACGAGACTTGTAGTATTTCTTTCTGGTCCGGTTCCGGTCGTAGAGTCTTCTGTGATGTTTTCTTCGCCAATTTCCTTTTGGAGTGCTTCTAGTACCTCCTCTTTTGAGGTATGCATGTCCAGAACTCTTAATTCAATGGTATTTTCTTCTTGTAGTGCTTTTATTGTGCTTTTATTGTATGCTTTTATTTGTATAATTTCATATATTTTTTTTAGCAAAAGGTCCAACTTGACTACTGTAAATAATAGCAGGAGTTTTTTTTTGCCAAAGGATGCATGATTTTTTTAACATGTTCCGCACATGAAGTGGTTGGTCTTCGTCTACAAATTTCTTTAAAGTGCGTAGCAGTCAATAAAGATCTTTGTAAGATATGCTACTCATCACAATCAGCCTGTTTCCGTGTATTTTTTTTTCAATTTCCAGTCGTCTGTTTTGAGTATTACAATGAAGAACTGAAGCATTGCAACAAGCATAATAAGATCCTCGCATACGCTAATTGATTCTTTTGCCGCTGACTAATTTTGCAAGTACATTGTTGCAGCTCTCGACTTTATTAGTGTCTAAACGTTGCAACAAACTGGCACAATTACAGGAAAGACGACTAATCGCTTCTTCAATTTCTAAGAAAATAGCAATTTTCATTATTTCCGGAACATAATTATTTTCATGTTCCTTCAATTTTCCATTGCAAAAGTAAGAGGCACAGTTTGTGTGCTCTCCAAAGATGTGGTACGGAACGTTAACAATATCATTTCGAAGTCTACGAATTTTTTCATCGTGTGAAACACTTTCATTGTGTTCGATAGCTTTCGTAATAGCAGTCCGTATCCTGAGTAAATTATTTTCAATCAATTTTCTCCATTTAGAAAGTTTTTTCTACCCTTTCCAACGTTTTTTAAGTTATGAGATAAATTTTTCAAGAGATGATTGGTACATTCAATTTTTTTCACGTGGATACCGTATTTTTTATAGGGATTTTCTTGAAGAATACGATTGTACACGCTGCAATCTCCGTCAGCAACTAAATATTCATAAATGATTCCGTGTTGTTCCATACTTTCTTCAAACCCATAAGCAATTAAATCTGCTTCCATACTCGATGAGCTTCGAGAAGAGTCGAAATTTTTGTAGCAGATATGTTTTTTCGGCCCTTGAACAAATAGAACAATATTTGTTTCTTACTCCCATATACGATATTTTTTGAGTATTGTAACCTAGTATTATTGCCATGCCCAAATTAGAATCAAACCTTCCATTCGCAAATGTCCTTCTCAAATAAGAACCCTCTCAGATAAGCCCGTATAATACTGATATTTGGATGAGTACAAGGTCCAAATGTTAGATGCTTTTTGAAATTAATTATTTGATTAAAAATGTGTGCCATATTTACAATACTTCGACTTTCATTGAAAAGCATGGTGTCAAAACTTTAAATGCTCGATGGTTAAATATTTTCGATATTACTTTGCATTTCTTTATCATTTTGCTTATGTTCATCATAATATGAGTCAAAATCTGTAGATCTGGTAATCAACTGTAGATCTAGTAATCGATCATCGCTTTCTTGATCTGATTCGTGCAAAATAGAAAGTAATTTTTTATTACATATCGGGTTCGATCCTGAGCTAACAATGACATATTCAACTTCATTATCATCGCAAGATAAAATGCGCAAAAGGCTTTCTTCTGTGAGTACCTCCCGTTATAAAATTAGATTCTAAAATACGTAATAATTCTTCTTCTGTGAGAACGTCACATGCATTAGATTTAATTTCTGTATCATCCATTTTATCGCCGAAAATATTACGTAACCCTTCATTGTGATTTTTTTTCGAGCTCTCTCTTGCGTTCTAATCTTTTTTCTCGTCCGCAAGATATAGTATAATTTTCATTTTCAATGTATTACTATCAATTTCATATCAAGGATAATAGTCGTTTACATTAGTTATGATTTCAAACAAATACGAATAAATACATGAATTTCATTATATCAAACATGATTGATAAATTACTTGATTTTATGGGATTTTTTACGGGAAGGTGCTTTGCGACTACTCCAGTATGTTTTGTGCTTATTATGTTTTTTCCGAGAATAACTTATCTTTATTATATATTTGAATTGGATCGCAAGCTTGAGAGGCTTTTACGCACTATTTCCGTGATCGCAGTTGCAATTGGTTATGAACGATTGAAGACTCAAATTGACATCTTTTGAATGATTTTTAACTTTAACATACACAGAAAATATAAAAAACAATAAACAACGCCATTTTTTTTTATCGAACATCAATTGATTTTTACATTTATTTTGATGATGAGATTCGCCCGACAGCGCATCGGATGGTTTGGATCTCGAGATTGTGGGGTTAGAGAAGATCGATCAATTGTTTTGGCCAAGCTTTGACAAGTTAAAAAGAGCGTAATTTCAAATATCTTTTTCTCCAGGATCCCGTTGATGGCTGCTATGCAGCTCGCTTCCGCGCAAAGACGGTATCAAAAACTATAACCGGTAATTTTTTCAGACTCCTATGTACAACCGTTTTCCTAAAAGTTGGGAGCAAAGAAGCCTGTCAATTTAACACGGTTAGTATATCTATATCACTGGTGTAATGGCCCCTTACGTATAAACTTCTAATTAAATATTTCATTCTGAACTATATTTTTTTTCTAACTTGTTTTTATTTTCATTTTGAATAAACAATTGATTAGGATCTTTGCATCTAGATAATGATACATACAGTTGCACAAGAAAGAAAAAACGTTTTTTTAAAGTATATTTCTAAATTATCAAAACTTTGTCCTTGAGATTTATTAATAGTCATAGCAAACACTAAGACTAAAGGAAATTATTTTCTGTATAAAACAATTAGCAATGATGATAAATTTCCAGTATTTAAAGTAATTCTAGGTATAAAAACTTTATTTCCAATTTTTTCCCCAGTGATAATTTTGGCTTCAATGTTGTACTCAAATAATTCGGTAACTTTTAATCGCGTGCCGGTACACAAACAGTCTGTTGTACTCAAGTTTCTTATTAACATAATAATAGCCCCAATTTTCAAATTAAGTTCATGAGGTGGCAATACTTTAGAAATGCTATATTTAATATTTTGATCGGATAATTTCGGCACACCTTGAAACGTTGCAGTAACAATACTGTAATAAATTTTTGTATCTTCTTCCCCGGTTGAAAAAAATCATATGTTTTCATCACTATGTTAAAAATATGTACTTTTATCATATGTTTTTGTGGTTCCAATTTAACATATGATAAAATCACACGCTAAAAACATGTAATAAAAACACATACTAATATCTTTTCTGATTTTTAATCGAAAATAAAACTTAAAAGCGACACATTTATTATATTTGGTGACCATAAATAGTAGTACCATGCTAATGATAACATCTGAAACGGTTTAATCTATGTTAGCCGTGAACCGCGTGTAAGTTCTGTGCCCGAGTAGTTATTAGAGAAGATAAAAGCACACCCGATGAATGCAATTAATGATGAAGGATCATTAGACACTACGGGTAATGATCAATAGTCTACGCACTCAATAGTCTCACCAGGTCGTGTGCTCACGTCCTGGTGAGTCTAAGGTTAACTCCTAACCTCCAAAACCAGTCTCACGCCGACATCTCACGACTCGCTTTATCGCTGTGTGCAAACAGGATAAAGAGACGAACGGAACGAGCGACGAAGATTTGTAGAGCTGTGCGCTCACGACTCTACAAGTCCGAGGGATAACCTCAAAATACCGTGACACTATCCCGACCGTTCCTGTGCCTTCACAGCGTGATTGGAATTGTTGTTGTGCGACACATTCGGATTGGCGTAGCCGTGCGCACACGACTCAACCGTCACAAATGAATTCCTAACCTCAAAATCCGCAACCGACCCGTAACACCGCTACCGGACTGATGCACTGATGCCGCAAACGCAGAAACCTTATTGTACCGAAATCGCGTAGACGTTCTTGTAATTTGTTAACTGCGTTAGTTTAAAGAATTTCACTTGTAAAGGCAAAGTATATTTAACGAGAACATAATTGATTTATGTTTCAGCCGGAATTTAACAACTTATTCCAAATACTATTGTTTGATTTAGAAATATACTTCATTTTTGTTAAGAATAAAAAACGGGCAAAAAACAGACTCTTTTTTGCCCGTTTTCTCTATCCAAATCCTGGAACCGACTGACTATCCAGTCTCTCGGTAAAAGATATATCGTTACAAATATAAGGATCTAGACGAACCATCGTGGAAAATGGACACTACGGTTACAGCAGCAGTCTGGGCATGTGGAAATGTTGCTTTCTGTGAACTAATGAAGATCCGTGAAGAAGGATTTATACGGGCTAAGGTAGCAGATATCACTGTTTAAAACTGTTACGCTTTACCTAACGCTCCAATTGAGCAGTTTAAACAACTGCTAGATCGGCTCATACAAGACGCAGTAGGGAGGAAACCAATACTGATTGCAGGCGACTTTAATGCGTGGGCTGTGGTGTGGAGCATCATAAAGACTAACCACAGAGGACAAGTACTCCTGGAAGCATTTGCTCTCCTGGATTTGATCCTAGTTAACCAAGTGTGCACCCACACATTTAGAAGAGGAGATGCAGGGTTTATTGCCGACCTCACATTTGTTAGTAGCAGCCTTATTGGCTCAGTTGATTCATGTACAGTAACTGAACACTATACACATAGTGATCATCAGGCCATAATAATGAAGGTAGGAATACCATAAAGGGAATCCAGCGCGAGTACAACGACAAATAAAGTTAGTTGGAAAACAAAGGATTATGATAAGGAGATGTTGCTGTTAGCACTAGAAGAAATGCAACTGTCTGAAACGGCGAACAGCAAGGCGGTGCAGGTGACGGTAAACATCACCCGAGCATGTGACGCTGCAATACCACGAAGAGTGGCATACAGTAGACGACCACCAGTACACTGGTGGGACAAGGAGATTGCGAATGCACGTAGCAAGTTCGACTAGACCAGAAGACGAGAACAACAGGTAAGGAAGAAATACCATAAAACTGGCCAGGAAATAGTAGATGCCCATGGACAAGAAATAAAGGACGCTAAAAGGAGTCTCAAGAAGAAAATCCGCGAAAAAAAAACGATGGTGCCTTAAGGAATCACAGGATGAGGTCGAACAAGACCCTCAGGGTCGACCGTACAAAATAGTAATGAATACGATTAAAGGAAGCTACGTGCCCCCTCCAAAATGCCCGGAGCTATTACACCGGGTAGTGACCACGCTGTTCCCCAGGCAACTGAAAGAGCCAAGTGTCATCGGAAGAGGTTTAAATGAAGAGACTCTCCCACCGATCACGATTGAGGAATTGTTAGACGCATGCAGAAGGGTGGGAAACAACAAAGACCCAGGGCCTGATGGCATTCCAAATATTGCGTTGAAGCATGCTCATCCAGAGGTCTTGGAGGCGTCCTCCAAGGGTCAGTACTTGGCCCACCGACTTGAAACATCATGTATGACAGGGTACTAAAGCTACAATTACCTAAAGGAGCAACAGTCGTAGGATTTGCTGACGACATAGCAGTAGTGGTAGTAGCGAAATATAAAGAAGAGTTGACAGACATAGCTAAAGAGTCGACCCGTATAATACACGAATGGCTAACAGAGACGGAACTAGAACTAGCTAGTCACAAAACGGAAGTTATCCTTATTTCCAGTAGGAAGAAGATGGAGGAAATCATACTGACGGTGGATGGACATAAGATCGTTTCTTAACCAACCATCACCATGGAGTTGTTCACCAATAAACAAAATGAAACAGTTATACCAAGTTACGTAGTAAGTATCTTAAGAGTTTTGAAGTGAGCGGTAGCTTTTCATGGTAATTCAATTTTTTGCGTCAACTAGACGACATGACTTTTTTAATATGCGCAAAACGTTTGCAGGTAAACATTATTGACTTATTGCGGTAAACATTATCACTGTATGACACGCTCTTGCGTAAACCTCGATTTACCGCACGCTCGTGCACAAATGCACTCTCTAAATCTCGGATTACGCACGTTGTGTCATAAAATATCGTACGATACTATTATTCTTATTATATTTTCTTTATCTTTCTATTTTATAATGTTGTTATAAGATTATTTCAGCAATTCATATTATGTGTATATCTACCACTGTTTTGATTCACGCAGTTGAGCGATCCGAGAACAGTGCGAGTCACGAGCGTTGACAAGCTCTCCATAGGATCAGATCGCTCTGTGCTATCGTTCAAGCAGGAGCTCGAATAAATGTACAAGGCTACTGCGCCTAAAGGCTTTATAATAAATACTCTGAGTGTCTTGCATATACAGCGTGTTTCATTTTAATCCGACCACGACAAAAAACCATGGAAAAACTAATTTTAACGAAAAATGACCTTAACAAAAGTTGAAGGGGTTAAGGGGGCCATCGAATGACACAAATACATATGACCTTGAACTCGATTTTCAAGGTCATTTGAGGGTAATTGTGATTTTTTTAAATAGGAACCTCTATTTTAGACCTTGGGATCGGATAGAGCGGAAAAAATTACGTCGCAAAGGATATTTTAAGTTTGCTTTGGTGACCTTGAAAAGGTCAATTCAAGGTCAAATAACAAAAAATCTGCTAACAGCTGTTTGTCTGATTTTATTTTACTGATGTAGAAAGATGACCTTGACAAAAGTTGAAGGGAGCAAAAGGGGCCATCTAATGACACCAACACCTTTGTCCTTGAACTCGATTTTCAAGGTCATTGTATTTTTTTAACGGGAACCCCTATTTTTGACCTCGGAATACGGAGTAGCGGAAAAAATTACGTCGGAAATGACATTTCAAGTTTGCCTTAGTGACCTTGAGAAGGTCAAATCAAGGTCAAATAAGAAGTATCAACCTAAGATTGTTTTCCTTTCAATTTTTTCGTAGAATTATCATTTTGTTATTGTAATAAACATTAAGAGAATAATTGACTTAAAATGTGATTATGCTTTGCTGACTTTAAAGCCATTTTGTAAGGTCAAAAGTGCAAAAATGCAATATCAAATGTTATGTGGATTCCATATTTATATCCTAACTTTAGTGTTGCCCAGGAACAACGACGTGGACGTAATAGGATTGTGTTCCCTTTGGGGTGCTTGATTAGAGTGAGTCTCCTTGCCTCTCACTTTTATTATGTACAGATTTGAATGTAGATGCCCAAAGACACCACCATTTTTTGGATTCTATTCAGTTCTTGGGATGTTTTCGTAAGCGAATTGTTATCCTATCTTTAGCGTTACTCAGGAACGACGTGGAAACAATTGGCTACTAATTTTCCTCATCGAATTTTGCCTGAATTTATTGTTGAAATAAATAATTTATTTTGTAAAGATGATTTTTCATGTTGAATTTTCCCGCGACTCATTGTTGAAATAGACAATTTTTCTAATAAGAGATCATGATGATGATCTTCGTTGTAATTACGACGTTCTCTAACCCGTGCTAGTTGCCCTTGTTGAGCTCTACGGTAAATCTCACGAATTGTTGTATGACTTGGATGTCTTCTATCGGGATATCGAATTCGATACAAGGCTGCAGCTTGTCGATAATTACGTCTAGATTCACCAAGAATCAATAAAATATCAACCCTTACAGCGGCTGGATAATCAGCCATTGTTAAAAATTTATAACAAGTTCAATAAAAAATTTTGTTTTTACCAAACTGAACAAATTAGATAGCTTTCGATGAGTAATAAATTTTAATAGAAAAAATAAAGGTCAATGAATGAAAAAGAGAAAATGTTAAACAAATGATATTTGATTAGTTTGGCTAATCAATAACTATTCAATAACTACTAAACTATTGAATACTAAGTGTAAGTAACAATGAGTAGAGGATAAATTCATATGAAAAGAGATCTCTTATTAGAAAAATTGTCTATTTCAACAATGAGTCGCGGGAAAATTCAACATGAAAAATCATCTTTACAAAATAAATTATTTATTTCAACAATAAATTCAGGCAAAATTCGATGAGGAAAATTAGTAGCCAATTGTTTCCACGTCGTTCCTGAGTAACGCTAAAGATAGGATAACAATTCGCTTACGAAAACATCCCAAGAACTGAATAGAATCCAAAAAAATGGTGGTGTCTTTGGGCACCTACATTCAAATCTGTACATAATAAAAGTGAGAGGCAAGGAGACTCACTCTAATCAAGCACCCCAAAGGGAACACAATCCTATTACGTCCACGTCGTTGTTCCTGGGCAACACTAAAGTTAGGATATAAATATGGACTCCACATAACATTTGATATTGCATTTTTGCACTTTTGACCTTACAAAATGGCTTTAAAGTCAGCAAAGCATAATCACATTTTAAGTCAATTATTCTCTTAACGTTTATTACAATAACAAAATGATAATTCTACGAAAAAATTGAAAGGAAAACAATCTTAGGCTGATACTTCTTATTTGACCTTGATTTGACCTTCTCAAGGTCACTAAGGCAAACTTGAAATGTCATTACCGACGTAATTTTTTCCGCTACTCCGTATTCCGAGGTCAAAAATAGGGGTTCCCGTTAAAAAAATACAATGACCTTGAAAATCGAGTTCAAGGTCAAAGGTGTTGGTGTCATTAGATGGCCCCTTTTGCTCCCTTCAACTTTTGTCAAGGTCATCTTTCTACATCAGTAAAATAAAATCAGACAAACAGCTGTTAGCAGATTTTTTGTTATTTGACCTTGAATTGACCTTTTCAAGGTCACCAAAACAAACTTAAAATATCCTTTGCGACGTAATTTTTTCCGCTCTCTCCGATCCCAAGGTCTAAAATAGAGGTTCCTATTTAAAAAAATCACAATTACCCTCAAATGACCTTGAAAATCGAGTTCAAGGTCATAGGTGTTTGTGTCATTCGATGGCCCCCTTAACCCCTTCAACTTTTGTTAAGGTCATTTTTCGTTAAAATTAGTTTTTCCATGGTTTTTTGTCGTGGTCGGATTAAAATGAAACACCCTGTATATTATTTCCTCTTGCTTTTATTCATTATACCTTTAATATACCTAAAGGTTATGGGCCCAGATGCTCAACGACGATAATTGCAAGTTATAGAAGAGGGAAACGAAAGTGATTGTAGTGCAAATAGTACTGATACTGTACGTACATTGATATCTGCAAGTGAACGTGTGTTTGGTTCTAAAATGTCTGAAACCAAACTATACCATATTCATCGATTCAATGGAAGCAACTATCAATTGTGGAAGCGCCAGATGGAGATCTACATGGCTGATAACGGGTTGAAAAAGTACATTGATGGATCGACACCGAAGCCAACAGCTGCTGCTGATCTGCCAGCATGGGAGAAAAAGGACGCCAGGTGCAGGCCTCTTTGATGCGTGGCTTTGAACTCGATCAACTGCGATATATGACGGACTGTACGACGGCCGCTGCTATTTTGGCCCGTCTGCACACAATTCACGCTGAGAAAAGTGACCAATCTGTTCAGGTATTGTTAAACCAATTTATTAACGCAAAAATGGATTCTGCGGATTCAATGGCAGATCACATCGCGAAAATAGTATCTCTCGCATAGCGTTTGAAGGATATTGACATGGAACAAAAAGAAGAAGTTGTGATTGCAAAAATTATTTCGAGTTTATCGGAAAAATATGATAATATGCGCACAGCGTGTATGCGGTCCCGCGGACAGATCGAAAGCTTGAGAAATTGACCGATCATTTAGTAAACGAAGAGTTGCTGTTAAATATCCGCGAGCGACGGAATGGTGTAACTCTGAGCAGCAAGCAAGAAGCATACTACGCGCGCGCTAAGCGAAATAATGTAAACAATAAAAGGTCGAATTTTGAAAACTAAGTGATGCAAAGCAACCGTGGCATTGGGCTCGAGAATGTACGGAGAAACGCAAACACTTAGAGAAAAAGAGCCAAAGAAAAAATACTCTCTCGTTAGCGAAGGCTGTTCTAACGACGATAATACTCATTTTGCTAGTAAATATATTAATGTGTTACGATGGAATGAGCGCAACTAATCAATATACTAACGGTGTGCAGAGTTCCTTTCTTCTTTAATTATCATTGTTTTTAATTTATGAAGGAATCCCTTTTGGCTACCGCAGACGCGGTTACTGCCTTCCAGGAAAGGGAGCCGGATAACGAAATCACTTTATACGGGGTTAAAATTTGTAAGAACTACTACGTTTTATTCGCTCGAATTAAAAGAAAAGAGAAAAGTACCTTTTTAGAATAGTATGTGTTTTTTTTTTCTCAGAGAAGAGGTGTTAGGGAAAATCTAAAAAAGACCATAGCGTGACTTTGTTTATGGGGTCGTCGAACAGCTCATTTATTTCATGTTGAGTGTTTAGTTGCAAATAATTCAGATGTAGAAAATGTATGTTTTGCAGATTCGGGCAAAACGGAAAATTTATGTGTAAAACGGGATTGGTTTAAGAAGTTAACTCTCTTTGAAATTAATAAACACAAAGTTCGCGTTGGCGATGGTAGCCTAGTCTCCGCTGTAGGTATTGGTGATGTCGATGTCAAGGTTAAAAATTCTGACGGAACTCATAATATACATACTATCGGTAACGTATGGTATGTGCCTGAGTTAAAGAAAAATTTACTGTCTGTTGGCCGTGCATCTGAAAAGGGCGTGAGAGTAACTTTTGTGGAGGGCGGAACAAGAGTTTTGTTTTTTAAAAATAAAAAATTTATTGTAGATGGTATTCGAGAAAATGCGAAGTTGTATAAACTCAATTTTTTGCCTGTATATAATTATAGTGATTCGAATGTAGTTAGAACAGGTAACTATATCGATGCGAATATTGTTAATACTACGAATAATTTAATGTAATGGCATGAAAAATTAGGGCACGTAAATTTCCAAACGCTAAGGAAAATGATTTCGAGCCGTTGTATAAACGATATGAATGTTTCTGATATAGGTAGTACAGACCCGTTCTGTGAAGGCTGCGTGCTAGGTAAACAGCATAGAACTCCGTTTCCAAAACATGGGGCGACTAGAGCCAAATATGCGGGAGAATTATTTCACGCTGATCTTTGTGGTGTGACAAGACACGAGTCTCGCACATGTAAGGCGACCGAAATAAACACGGCATACGCAGCGAGCGCGCGCGCGCAACGAAAGGCGAGGCCGCACGAGCGCGGAGCGCATCAACCGGCGAGCGACTCAGCGACGACGCGCCAGGTGGCGCGAGCGACGTACGCGGTGCGCCGTGAACGCACCCATACATATCCGCGCCGCGCGCCTTTATAAGGCGGATCGCGTGGCACGATGAGCAGTTCTACTCGAGTTCCACTCCAGGTAGCATCGTGCGCACACGTTACTACAAGGAACAGTGAGATATAGATCCGCGCTGACGAAGTCGTCTCGTGAGCACACGTGACGATTTGGTAGACGAACCGAAACCCGAAACTCCGAGTTGCCGTCGTGAGCACACGAGGCAACCCGGAACACCCGAGCGATATCGAGTCTCGTCTACGTGAGCACACGTGACGATACCCGGTGCCACCGTAAAAATCCTAACCAACAAAGCCAGCCTTACGCCGATATCTCACGAGTCGCTTTATCTCTGTGCGCACACCGGATAAAGAGAGGAACGAGGCGTGCGACGAAGATTTGTGAATCCGTGCGCACACGACTCCATAAATCCCAGGGATAACCTCAAAACCCCGTTGCACTATTCCGACCGTTACTGTGCGCACACAGAGCGGTCGAGATCGTTGTTACGCGACACATTCGGAACGGTGTAGCCGTGCGCACACGACTCCACCGTACCATATTATCAGGTGTAGCATCAGTTATTTCAGTAATAGTTTCTACGTTTTTGAATGATCAAAAATATTTTAAGTCTTTGAATTGTCGAAAATATTCTAAGTCCCGACAGAAGTTACGCGTAAAAAGTTAATCCGGCAGAGCTTCCGCATAGTAAGATTGTTAAAGACACACTGGCAGTGCGCGGACCTGTTGCTGGGCTCTTTTGTGCACTTCTAGAAAAGGTGATCTCCAATTTTTTGTCTCTTTCGTGGGGTGTATATTTGGCCAATTAGAAGGCCTAGATCAGCTTCTTGCCTTATTTGGAGCTTTTAATGCATGTGACGTTGCAGGAAGGGCCAATCAGAAAATCAGAGTAAAAATCCTCTCGTCTAGTACATCAAGTCCCCTTGTGCTCCTCTCCTGGCAAACTCGCCTTTGATTTACTTTTTCTTATCTGCAGGCTTATAGAAGCTCCTCTTATGTGTCATTTGCCGATAGCACTGCGCGCTCCGTGAGTTTCCCCTTCATTGCACGTTCATCGCTTTCTGGTATGCGCGGTCCATGATGTACGGTAGGCTCCTTATTTTTCTCTCTACTTGTGCTGTGCTGTATTCGTTATTTAAAATAAAACCTTTTTCAAAAGGTAAAAGGTGGGCAAGTATAAACTGTTTTTTATTTACTTTTAATTTTTTATTTGATGATATAATTCATTCAAATAATTATTTATATAAGTGACAAACTATGGTAAAAAAATATATGAAATCAAATAGTTAAATAACAATTACGTTTTTCGAATAAATTTATCAAATTTTTCTTTAATACGATTAATAATTTCTCCGAGGTACCTGGTGCCCAGGGTGGACATTATCAACGTCGTCTTCAAAAGTTTCAGGAAAATCCGTAGCATAATTAGTCGAAACTTGTTACTCGGGGATTTTTGGGGTCGCTGAACACGAATATCGCGAAGGCAACAGCCTCCGAGGTACCTGGTGCCCAGGGTGGACAATATGAACGTCGTCTCCTAGAGTTTTATGAGAACTTGTCACGCAATTAGTCGAAACTCGTTACTCGTGGGTTTCGGGAGTCACTTATCACTCTGTAGTTTATGAGGTATGTGTGGATACTGGTTGTAGGTATTGCTGTGGAGATAGATTCTAGCGTGTACATCTATTTATTTTACAAATCTTATTTGACGGTTGCTTTTAAACTAAAACTAATACTCACTATTTTAACAACAGTTTGATGATTCTCTTTTAAGTTAGTGAGTAATAAATAAAACCTTTCTCAAAAGTTAAAAGGTAGGCAAGTATAAACTGGTTTTTGTATACTCTTAATTTTGTATTTGATGTTGATATAATTCATTCAAATAATTATTTATATAAGTGACAAACTATGGTAAAAAAATATATGTAATCAAATAGTTAAATGGCAATTACGTATTTCGAATAAATTTATCAAATTATTAATTTTCAATGATAATTTTTCATTGTTTATTATCTGCTTTATCATTAATGATGTTGTGTTTCACTAAATTTAAGAGACATTATAAGTTTATTTGACAATGTTATTAATTTTTACCACTCAAACAATTCATATTAGGAACTATCAACCTATTTCTTATCATCGATGAGTGGCTTATAGCCGGTCTTTTTTGCGCTATGTTCCTGACCCATCGTGGTTGCCTAGTCATCTCCAAGTGAGACGCGACGCGTATCGGGCGCTATTTATAGCGGTAAAATAATAGTTGGAAAGAGAGGGAAAAATGTTACGATCTCCAGATAGGTAAACATTTATTGTCAAAGCCGATTCTCTCGTTTAAATTATCTGTTCTGTTGGTTCTACGAAATGTTTCTAGTTTAGTGTGTCGTTTTTTATAACACTCTCTATAACAGTCTTTTTTTACCCTACTGTCATTCGAGCGCGCTAACGCTAATTTTCCTGCGCATACACCCATCTTGCGCATTGGCTGATTGCCGAATAAGGATTTTTAATAATTGTTGCGGTATAAATAAGGAAAGATGTGATGGTGAATAATAATAAAATGTTTTTTTTAATGTATTAAAAATTTATTCAGGAAAGTATATACATGGTGTACGCAAGAGGTTAAATTTTTAGGCAAATTTTACATAATTTAGTACATCTTTTGCGATGAACGGTAAACCGGACACGATGATTTCGGATAATACAATTCTCAAATATTGCTCTTTAAAATTGTCGTTGTTATCGTCGACCATTTTATCCAGTACAAAGCCTTCTATAGCGATGTTATGTCTCGAATAAAACTGTTTAAATTCCTTGAAATCTGTCAAAATGTTCTTAACCCATTAAAAACCAGGCTAAACCTGGCAGAGATATCGAGAAACGAACTGTGCCATCCTTTGCATAACCAAAAAAAAAAAAAAATACTCGTGTTTTTCTTTTGTCGATCACAATTGTTTATAACAAATTATTTAAACAAATAACCCAAAATGTCGTAATTTTGCAAAACTGAATGCGTATATCGATTCTATGGGCAAAAACACGACAAAAACCTATGTAACTTTTTTTTTTCAGAGTTCAATTTGTTAGTGTAAAATACCTATAAACAATCGTACTCTGGGAAGGGAGCATTGACCATGCCAAATACCATGCAAAATATGGCAGAGATATCAAGAAACGAACTATGCCATCCTTTGCATAACCAAAAATACAAGTACCCGTGTTTTTTCTTTTGTCGATTACAATTGTTTGTAACAAATTATTTAAACAAATAACCCAAAATGTCGTAATTTTGCAAAACTGAATGCGGATATCGATTTTACGGGCAAAAACACGATAAAAACCTCAGTAACGTTTTTTTGTCAGAGTTCAATTTGTTAGTGTAAAATAAGAGTAAACAATCGTGCGCAAAGTAGTAAAAGTTTCAATAAGTTTCCGAGTTATGAACCCAATTATGGCTCATTGCCGTGATCTTCTTTGTGTTTTCTGCAAATAGGTTTGCAACATTTCGTATAGAACCATTCAGTTCTCGTCGAACACTTACCTATCCCGCATTTTTTTATACTTCCTTGTTTCATGATGTGTTCTGAAGAATTTTCGGCTTCCTCTTTTCCCTGGGAATACGTACTGATGATAGCTTCTGAATGTAATATTCACAAACTTCTTGAACAATATCTTTAGAACCTTTCTTTTCATCCGGATGGAGTTTATTGCAAATCACCGTAGCGTTCGCTAAAGATGCTTGGATAAGTCGCATAAAAAGACACCATGTCCATTTTTTACCTCTTATCGAAAGCATCAGAGCATTACAGTGTTGATCGTGGAGATCGACACCACCCATGTGTTTATTGTACATGAAAAAAGAATGAGGGAAAAGAATGGAATTTTTCGACGATTCCTGCCATCTTTGCATTGCCACTTTCGGTTCCTTCTAACAAAGTAGAAAGTAAACAGAAGCTAAAACATTTTGTGTGTTATTCCCTGATTTACCTGTGTAAATATCGAGGTCATAGATGTATCCATCAGAAGAACAAAGTGCCCACATCTTTATTCCAAACCTGATAGGCTTATTCCTGATACACTGCTTGATACCAAATCTACCGAAATATTTCACCATTACCTCATCTACCGATAGGTTGTAGTCGAAGAAACCGAATTGCATGCAATTCTCACGGAACATGTCATACATCGTTCTTACTTTCCAAACTTTGTCAGTTGGATTTTCATCTTGATGTTTATAAAATCGAATATTCTTCTTGATGGTAACAAATTTATTTCTTGTCATAAGTTAGGTAATAATTGGACACTCTAGGATTCGTTTTGTTGACCAATAATCATAAAGACGTTTTCTAGAATTGAAAATAGTAATCATTATGATTACAATAAATCATTCTAGATCATTTTTAGACAAATCGAAATGATTCTCAGAAGTAGCTTCCACAACATGATTCTTCATCGATTCCGAGAAGAATAACTCGAATAATTCTAAGGAATTTTTAAAAAACAATGGAGAATTAGCTGACAGATTGGAGTTGTCCTCGATATCAGGAGATATATTATCCAGAGTATCATCTTCCCAATCGTAAATATGATTCCGCTCCAATAATTTTTGAGTACTTGTGTAAGTACTTTTCACATATTCGTAAGAACCTGTAGGAAGATCATGAGATGTTATAGATCTTCTTCTAGATCAATATCCGAATCTACATCTGAACTTTCATGATCAGCAGGAACAACAATGCTATATCGATATATTGATCTTCGTCAATGTCAGAATCCTCAACTAAATCAGGTAGATCTCTAACTCTTCGTCTCGACATTATCAATTGCGTTATCGACATAGAATAATGAGAAATGACGTGTCCTTGCAGAGAAACTACAGCCACTTCTTTGGGCAAAAACTTGTCTTCTTTGTCCCTGAAGCCCTGAAGTTCTATCACGTAATCGTAATCCATGGTGAATGTATCGGGTGCTGCTGCTGCCGACGTCGATCAACTGAGTCGACGATATACAGCGTCAGAACTCTTATACCTCTTTTTTCTCTCTCCCACCACCCAGCCACTTTACGAATTAAAGTCCGTTATAATTTGTCTATTCGAGTCGATTTCGTGCACGTTGTCAAACTCTGCGTAAACAATGCAGTTTATCGTTTCCGTTAGAGCTTCGGCGAAACGAACCTCAACGCGTAGAGACCCCGAACGAACGAGATTCCAATGGCTGGTAAAATGCGCTGATAAATCCGGTGTCAGATCGAAAGCAAACAGGCAAAATCCGTTGGGATAACCGTAACGATCGATATCGAGACCCTCGTTTAGGAAATGTATACCTGTGCCGGAAAAAAGCGTATGATAAGCGTCTACGTATAGCTTATGGTCATCGGTAAAGCGTTGCTGCAACGGCCTACTGGGGACTTGAACGCCGTCCACGTAGAGCGAAATAAAGTTTATGTTAAAGTGTTGAAAATTGAAAGGGTTGAGCTTTCTATTGCCGTTGAAGGCTTTATTTTTAACAAAGCCCAGGATGATCCTTTTGGGTAGCTGTCCTAGTATAACGTTGTCCAGGATGTCGCCGAGTATACCGCTGTGCAGCGTAAACGACTTGACTTCGGCCTTTGTTAAGGGGTATTTGGCTGTTGTTTTAGCAAGAGCGTTCGCGTGCGCTAGTAAAATACCCGGCTTATCTTGGCACGACGCACGATCAGTGTGGCCTCCTTGATGTGCACCGAAAATTTTCCGTTGTCGGACCAGTCCATGAGACAAAAGACGTCTTTGCTACGGACCAATCTTACTCTCACGTCTACACCGTTGATCAGGAATTTCGATTGATTAAAAACGTCACAATGCAAATGTCCGATCATGTCGACGGCCTTGCCACCAGCTGTAAAGAACAGTCTGTTAATGAGACCTTGATTCGCACCATCAGCCTTACGATCTAAATTTGGCGCGGCATCCATGGCATCGGCGGTGTCGATGCTCCACAAAGCAGACGTGAGATGAGAGCGCATAGCAGGTGCCGCATAATTTAGCAGCGTTTCTATGTAGGCTCTATACGGATACGCATTGTTTGGCGGTGAAACTAACTTTTGATTGAAAAATATGTCAATCTGATCAAACATTGAGTGTATAAAGTTATTCACAGGGTCAACTTTGAGATTTTCGCTGGGTGTATCACTAGCTGGTAGTATTTGAACGGTCAGGTGCAACATGGTGTGCGCGAGATCGATGTAGTGATCGGTTGAACGTGGAATTAAAAATTCCAAGGGTGAGTCACCATCGTCGCTGAGCGACGAAATGGGTTTGTAGTAGAGATAAGCGCTACTTTCGATGGATGTTTGAGTGAAAGGAAGAGTAAAGTGTTCTAGCTCGCTCTTCATTCCCTCGCCGCTGCACGCATGTAGATACGCCATTGTTATTAATTTTAGGACCGAAAATATCTGTGACACTTCTGATCCGCCTCTTTCTCTTCTTTTTGCGCTCTAATTTCTTGCTTGGTTTTTTGCTTACTCGCTTTTTTGATTTTGCCTTGCGACGCACGTTGCGTACCGGTGTACGGCTCTTCTTCGACTGCCGTTTGCGCTTGGCAACAGGACCTATATAGCTGTTGTCGCTCATCATCATTTGATTAAGCTGCTTTTCTTTTCAAATTTTTACCCGACTCTTTCAGTCGACCGCTGAGGGCTTCTTTGAAATTAGCACCGTTATTGGCGACGTCGTCTATTACATTCAGGCCCGCGCGAACAGCTTCTTTGCCGACCGCTTTGGCACCGCGCGCGAGATAAGGTGCTATTCGACGACAAATCGAGCCCAGAAAGCTTCCAATATATGAACCTCGTTGGTAAGTCGCTCCGGTGTATACAGATTTTACACCGGCGCCGCCACCGACTTGGTCGTTATAGTAATGAATATAATGACTCATTTTTATGCCTACAGATTACGCTTAAAGTGAAGCGTAACCGTCAGTGTCCCGTACTCGAATGGTATTTTTTCACCGTGCTGATCTCTTATATCGATAACGATATTTTGGAAAGAGTGCTGCAGCAGTGGAATGTAATGGATCGGTGCAAACTGTTTAACCATGTACGTGCCGAATTTGTACTTTGAGTTTTCAAAAGCGACTATGCGCAAAAGTGCTGCTTGCGTATCGCCGACCGTGTACGGTATGCATATGTCTGTATAGACGTAAAGCTGATCGGGCACAGCGCGTGCCAAAGAGGCAGGTCTGCTACCCACGTTATTGCTTACATCCAAATTCGATGTTACAAAAGTGCCCGTTTGTCTGTGCACGGCATCTTCGAATCCAAATACGCGTCGAATTTTTTTATTCAAGGTTGTATAATAAGGATATTTACATTTACAAGTACGTCTCAAGGTGTAGTAGTAGCCTTTCTGAAATTCAGTCGGTGCGAGTATTTGATGCTCGCGAATATCTCGTACTTTCTTCAATTCTTCGGCCTGCTGGTCCACAGTTTCGTATATTCCATGATGAAAATTGTAGTACTGATCGCCGTCTTTGCTGGTCTCACTACCAAGTTTAAAAGTGTAGTACGCCTCGGGTTCTTGAATGTGCATAACGGTGCGCGGCACGTGGATTTTGGCTAGGCCCACGTGCCAATTTCCTGTCAGTCTTATTTTGCGGCACAGATGCGTGCTGAAACAAGTTGTCGCGTTATCGGGAAAATAGACCAAGCTGCTGTTACTCGGTAGCACGAGATAAAAGTCGTCCGCGTTATCCATAGTTTAAACACCTTTGATATCGCTCGCTTTTATCCAAGAGTTAAATTTATCGGGATATCCCAGCCACTTGACAAACAATTGTTTTTTATTTCCGCGACCCTTGGTTTTAATTACACGCTCTATCTTGAATTCTTGATCAGTTAGCATACGAGCAGCGCCTACGCGCACCAATTCCTCGTTGTAAAAAAATCCGTCAATGATTTCACTATTGAGATCCTCCAATTCGTATATATAGATACCTTGCCGCTGAGTTACGCGTTTGATTTTGAAAATTTCTTCGCTAAAGTTTTTTTCGAACCCTTTCGAAAAGGTGCCCTTGGATCGACTGATGCGCACGTAGTAGTTGACACGGTATTTAGGCTGTATCGGGTGCTTCTTTTCACGAGCGTGGCGCTGCTGCTCTACGTTGCTGCGGAATTTGTGCGCATTGTAGAGATTAACCGCAGCAGGCCTCATATTTGTAGACGTGTGAATCGTGTTGTTGTATGCGTCGACAATTTTCTGTAACACGCCAATGTAAAATTTGGTGTTGCGGTGGGTAAAGTACCTCCACATACGCTCTTTCAGCGTACGATTCACGCGTTCAACTACGGCCGCTTTGATATCCGGATTTCGGACGGTGCGAAAAGAAATGTCGTATTTTTTGAGAATTTTTTGAACAGCGCTACCTGTAAACTCTTTTTCCTTGTCCGATTGTAAACACTGAGGCACACGATTACCGGCTCGTTTGAGAATTTTTTCAATGGCTGTAGTGACTGTCTGAGCTGATTTATCGCGCAAGGGTTCGGCCCATACAAATTTACTGAGAACATCTATGACGACGAGTATATAACAGAATCCGTCATTCGCTCTTCTCCCAAACGTCGTCAATGTTGGTGACGTTATAGTGCAATCTTGAACAGTTTTTGCGTATCGGATGATGAAGTGTGTACGTATCCTAGTTGCTCAGCCACTCGTAGATGCGATTCTTTTCTTTGTCGGTTAAATATTTACCTCGAGTATTGACACGGAGGAGATTTCGAGCACCGGCGTAACCGGCCTCGTGTCCTGAATCATAATACTGTTTCTCAAACTTCATACCGGCAGATTTAACCATCTTTGTTCACGAGCCGATCGTCTTGGCGGCCGCGGCTGGTGTCTAACTTTACTCGGCGGCGGTGACGTGACTACTGTATCCGTACTTTTGCGCTTCGCCACCTTTATTCGAGCCGATATTTGTCTAATCATTTTTGAAAAGTGCGTATTCCCGACCAATTCATTCGGCGTTTCGGAGCTGGCGATAAACTTTGCAAATTGAAATTCTCCAACGGGCGGATCGTACTGGGTATATTTTTTTGGCTTTATCAATATATCGCTCAGTAAGTCTGCTATATTCGATTGAGGCACGAGACTACCGTCTATGATAACGCCACCCGTGTTGTTCCATTTGAGCCGATCGGACTCGTTAGCCTGCCAGTGTTAAGCAGCAAGCGTGCTTTTTTCTGATGACTTTTGGCACACTTTCGATAATAGTTTCTTCCGACAGCTGTGTCGCGAGATTCTCATCGCAAGGTTCTTCGAGTTGTTCGCTTTCCTTGAAGAACCGAAATCGTCGCAGTGCTTGCAAGTAGTTTTTACACTTTTCTTCTTCACTGATAAAATTTTTTGAATTAAGAATCTCATGCATTTCCGCGTCTAGTCGTGATCAGTTATCCCCAGGCGTTTGTACACTGCCCTCGGTTGTTGGTGGTGCTGGTATCGCGTGCTGCTGCTGAACAGTCGTAAGCTGGGCGGTGTTTTTTAAACGCTCGGCCATCGTCTCCGGTACATCATTTTTCTGGGGTGCTCCATGTTAGTGTAAAATTTTTGAAAAAATCGTGCTGATGAGCGGTTTGAGAAGCAGTGGTAAGAAAAAACCATCGCTCTGAATTATAGTGCGTTTTCGACGTTTTCGCTACCTTACCCCGAGCGGCGGTCGGTGGTTCGATCAATTTTCTCAAGACGCGTTTGTGCTTTTTTAGACGATGTTTTTCGCACTCCTTGATCTCGACAATTCCGTGTAGACGTTGAGCGCGCACTCGCAGATAGACTTGATGAGCTGTTTATCAGCGGTCCGTATCAAGGCATCGCACTGTTTTGCGTTGGCGTGACAGAGGGCGTTCAAAAGTGCAACGTGTTTTTTTGAAAAATGTTTACCACAAACAATACGTGGATCGGTGCTGCTGTTGCAGGATGTTCGTACGGCCATCGTCACAGAGAGATTGCTTTAGTCTCGTTACAATCGGCACATTAAATAATGTTGTGTATCGCACCTTGCATCTATCGTCGATTTGCCACGACGAGGCACGTACGCGTATTGCAGCTGATCGTAAGGAAAAACACATGTTCGAAATCGAAAGTCGTCCGGCGTATCCTGTTTTAAATCCAAGAGTAGATAGCTATGGGGGCGACTACATGCATCCATGTAGGCCTCTTGCAGAAATTTCGAGTCTTCGGGATAAACTTGTCGCGCTAGGTACTGGATTTGCGCACGGTCGCGAGGATTCTTGAACAGAACGATGTAATTCGAATTGAGAGACAAATCACGTTGATTTGCACCTTTGTAAAAAAGATTCTGACATAGATATATAGTGGATATGTTTTTGTGATGACAGCCACGTACAAATAAATCGAGTACTACACTGTTAGAAGATTCACGCATCAAGTCGTCTAAAATTAGCAATTTTTTCTTATCGTTATCGTTGGAATAGTCGCTTGGCTGTGGCAATCCTTCCCGAAACTCTATATTCAAATTACCGGGTATTTTGAATTCGTTCCTATACGTATCTTGTCATTCGACATAGTAAAATAATACGCGATCAAAGCGCACGTTGCACATTTCAAGCAGATTAGCGAGAAACCGTTTTACGCATACGGTTTTTCCACACATCGTTGGGCCTGATATGATGCATATGAACGGATGCTTCCAACGAATATCCATCTTTGTTACTGACAAAAACAAACAACCGTCCACCTGTTTTATTGTCGATGATCCCCGTGGCGGCACGGTGGCGGCTCGGTCGAGGCACGACACAGTCAGCTCATCGCGTACCTCGTTATCAGCTGTTTTCCCGGGCGGGTGGGTGCAAGATAAGCTGAAACGACGCGACCGCTGCTCTCTAGCCTACTACACGCGGTGTGATCAGCTGATGATCGGCCGCCGCGGTAATAAGCTGATTTTTGGAGTGATGGGTAATGGTAAATATATTAATTTTTTTACTTTTACAGTATAGATAAGAATACATCAAGGTAAGATTTTTCATTTATTTTCAATCATATTTATTGAGATGTAGACATATTTTACAATGGATTAGTTATTTTTTATAACCAAAAGGAAGAGAACAGTTTTTCGACATATATCGTCTTTTTTTAAGAATAACGCTATAAGTTTTGAACTCGTCGCAAGTCATAACCTCGTGAGTAAGTGTGCGCCTGATTGTTGAAAAGTGTACCTTAATTGTACGCTTGTCCTTGACGGTATCGTTGTTGCTTTTGTCGGCATTTTCACCAAATTCATCGTCAATTAGAGATTTTATGCTGTCAAAATTTATCTTTAAAGAATTATTGTAATTTAGACGTATACCATTGACTTTACAACATTCTATAGTGGCACCGGCGCTTGGTGTGATTGCCCGAACAGCGTAAAATTTCGGCGCTGCAGACATCATGGTTTCTATGTACGTACCCTCGCCATAACTTCTTAACTCATCCGTCATAGCACTTAAGAGATTACCTATTGGCGGCTAATATTCGGCCGGGTCGTTTTCATTTTTCACAAAAATGCACGAGTCTGTATCGCAGTATAGTAGGCGCGATCCGAGTTTTTCCAAGTAACCATACAGTTCGAGGCGTGCCTGCGCCGTTGTGTACGCTGCTATGACGACATTCGCATAGGGTGTCGATGTTACAGCTTCTTCTCTGAATTGCCAATTTACATACAGAATATCATCATTGATAGCTAAGATGTCGAAAACCTCCTTATCGGTAGTAAATAAAAGCTTCAACAAATTTTCGCGTGATTTGACAACAGTGGTTTGTTTCATATTTGTGCGCTGACCGAATTTACCCCATAAGCCAGTTGAACAAAGTTTCGCAACAGCCCGTAATCCAGGATTTTTTAAAATTTTTTCACGATCTAGAACGATACCCTCATCGCGCTCGTACTCGGCTAAATACCGCGCTTTCGCAATTTCGTTGATACACCAGCGGGGCCAGTCGGAGGCTTCTTGTTTTATCTTCAAAAATAGATTTACATACTGCGCAAAGAGCCCACCTTTCGTACCATCGAAGCGCGTCGTGTCGTACTGCCAAATGATGTATATCTCGCTTATGCGGTAACCGAGCTCAACGGCTTTGCGCAGCTCATCCGCCACCCAAGTACCGGTAAACTCACGATCCGCTATTTGTTCGTGATGACAATCTTCGGTGCGCGCCTCGGCGCAACAAGAGCGACATAGCGCAAAGAGGAGGCGACCGTGCATTTTAACAGGCAGCAGCGGCATATACAAATTTCGCGGCGGTAAAACTCTGCACTTGACCAAGCCCTCGACACCGTCAAGATTGTTGTAATCATCGCCAATCAATTCGCGACACTATTCACCTACGAAAATACGCGGATGACCGATTGGGAATTTTCCATGCTTACAGATGTACGGGTACAGCGAACAAATATCTGTATATTTGATTTTCTCGCCGTCTTTGACTTTGTAAAAAGGTATGATGTTTTCTGTTCGCCCTCCAAAAAATGCATCTCGCGGATTTAAAGTTATTCGACTCATTAGAGGATGATTTTTCACGTAGGAGGCGATCTCTTGGTTTCTCAATTTCACCTCGTCAAACTCGCATTCCCATATACTACGAACATCATAGCTGCAATCGCGCATTTTTTCCAATTTAGACATTGTGTTTTCGTATGCGGCGTTAAAGGTGCGACCATAAGCCAGCGATATCTCACGCGCTTTATCAAAACATTTCGGGCAGCCGTGCGTGCAACAACCCTCGTACTCGTATACTGTGCCTTTATGCTCTCTATTTATAAAGGTGGTAAAAATTCGTCCACTAGAAAACACTCGGGTAATCGAAACTCTCGAGCGCGCCCCGCGTGAATGATTTCTCGACCACACTCGCGTTCGCACTGAACCAACCACTCTATAGATTTTTGAGAATGTTTGTCACCTCGGCGATAACCGCTAGCAGGTATAATGCCTATAGTCTTATCGCATAAGAAATTTTTTCTGTACACAAGCGAGCAAGCACTTGCTATAGTAGTTGCTTCAACGGACAAATTTTACCCACATTCAGAAATATCTCTCGAAAAGCAACACAGGCGCGTCGCAAAATCTCCACATCCATACGTCAGTCTTCTACTATTTCTTTTTGAAAATCGAAAACATAATCAAGCCGAGTTTCATTGTTATACCACGCGTAGAACGCTTGTCGTTCATTGTCAGACATAGAATCTGGCGCGTAAAATCTTTCATCGGGTAGAGGGACGACGTAATTTTCGTTCTCGGGGATATTAAACAAATACTGGGAAATAGCCCTTTATCGCGCACGGTGGCAGACCAAAAGTTTCGGGCAATAAACTTAAGCGCATGTGAAAATAATTTAGACTGTCAATAAATTTGGTACGGCCACATTGTAGCAAAACGATATTTTTTCCATTGAGCTCGACACGAGGATTGGCATTTTCACACTCTTCGACTAAATACTTCAAAATAAACTGGGCATCGAAACCACTAGCATTGTGCACGATGCATATAATACGCTCAAACACCGATTTTTCAAGAACGTATAATTCAATGAAATGCTTTATGGCGTTTTCTCGAAAGATGTGTTTGCGTATACCGCAGGTGTCGCAGCGTATTTTCATATCATCGGCGCGTGTCAGATAGTCCGTACACAAATGTTAACAACGCATAGATTTGGAGTATGCAAACACGTATCTGCTCGCATTTTATACAGCGTATCTTGTTGTGTTTCAAAATCGTAAAACACGTAAAGGTACTTTTTAGATTCTTTTAGCTGTTTTGGAGCGCGCACAATCTGCATGTAACACGCGGCGATTGTAGAGTGCCGTGACCGACAAATTTTACAAAATAAAATACCACATTCTTGCTTTCCACGATGTATGTGTACGCGTTTCTGCCATGTTTGACATATTTTCAACAAATCGCAAATTTTCTTATTTCGCTTTTTATAAGACCCCACCGTTTTATGATTCTGAAAACAAGTGTTTCAGAAAAAACTTCTAAAGCAGTCGTTGCACTTAATCAGCTGAATGTCGTCTTTGCTACAACTAGGTGTAACAAAACAACGCGGGCATATCGAGTTACACACGTGTCGATCAACGTACTGATACTTTTTATTACAACGGTCGCAAAAAAATTTACTTTTAGCAGCACCCGTTAAATTCAAAATTGTATCAAAATGATGCACGGCTGCATCGTGACAAATATTAATGACTTTCGGTGAACAAAAGCCTCACCAACAACTAATGCTCGCGGCAAGCACAAATTATCAGAGTTTCGAATGATGGAAATTAAAGACCGTTGACCCAGCATATTTATACCAAAACTATTCTTTCGTCCAGCCCCAAGCGGCACCTCCACGTACGTAACTTCAATAGAAAAATTATCGTCTATTTCGAAATTTTCATTGCTCTGCGTTTCTCCGCTGACAAGCATCCATAAATTATCCACGAAAAAATTTGCGACTGGCCGTAGGGAAATACCAGCTGAACCGCGCGTGAAAATTTCACTATTTATCGTAACGCCTATCGAATCACTACTGCTCGCCATTGATACTAAATACGTGTGAATATCGCGCATTACTAACTCAAGCCACAAAATAGGATCAAAATTTTCAGGCATAGTCTCTAACACACGCATGACTATTCGCACACCATTTACACGAAATCTACGTACATAGTGATTAAGCTCTTCTATGATGGCAAATCGAACACCTGGACCTTGAATTCCGATATTATTATCGTTTTCTCTAACGCTAGCCTCGACGCTATCATTATCGCTGTGTACACGTTGCTCGTCACCGCTATGCGCACTTTCCTCACGATGCACACTACTGTCGCTGTGTATACTACGCTCACCACCACTACTCCGGCAGCTGCTGCTGCTGCTAGTACGGGTGCCGCTACTGCTACGGCTGCTGCTGCTGTAGCTGCGATATCTGCTGCCACTGCTGCTTCGGGTGGTAGAGCTGTCATTATCGCTACTTTGACGACGAGGCCGACGACGTACCTCTAATCCCCCGCCTATCTGTGTTGGCGTGTTTACAGCAGTATTTATGACACTTTCGGGTGAGTCGAAATCGTCGACACGGTTCTGCATTTGAAACTCCGGCGATATCGATGCACTACAGGCTGCTGCAATAATAGTTTTACAAAAAAAAAAAACAAGTCTATTATTTTATATAGCCATTATTTTTATTTATTTTTAAAAACACACATGCGCGAAGTAAAAAATGTTTTCTTTTGAATTCATTCTTCTGGCGGTCCATTAAAACTTTCATGAACACGGTCCAGTAAATCTACGATGTCCGGCGCCATATACAGAGGAGAATTTTCGTCTTCGGCCTGTGTATACAACCATCGCAACTCTTGGGCTCTACGCACTTTGTATATACGATCAATATAAACCTCTAAATTTGATGCGTTGAACCGCTCTATATGGAATCGGTGCCATTTTCGACTCTTCTTATAACTTTTCTTTAAAAAAAAAAAAAAAAAAATAAAGATTAAACTTACGCTCATTTATCCTATTGTCAAAAGCATCTCTTTCACCGTACCGATGATACGTCATTCGGGCGCGATCGACGATCTGATGATAAGAACGCTCGGCCTCTGGAACGGGCCGCGACTAAAAGTTTTGTATTACTGCGCGCTGAGAATTGTTTGTAGAGGCTGCCGCTGCTGCTGCTGTAGCTGTGTTATTGGCAGGTTCATCATCTTCGTCACTGCTTTCAGATATTGATCGTGCACTTCTCGGATATAAAAGCACGATTAGAAGCTTCGACATCTGGAGACGAAAAAAAATCTTCTTCTGAACACCACTCTTCATTCTCGTTATCAGCACGTGGAGTCGAACACGCCTGCGGAGGTCCTATAGGCGACGACGGCGTGAAATCAGCGTCACCCTCTCCGCTACTTTCAAGCATCGTAAATCCGCTCAAAATTTCGACTTGATGACCGTCGTTTAAACGTTCTGTCGCGGGAACAGAGGTTGAACACGCACTTGTAGCTGTGTCCTCGTCGGTATATGGCACAAGCTCTGATGGACCCGATACACGTTGGCGTGATCGCGGTACACTCGTACCAGCGCCGTCATCGTCACCGTCGTCATCGTCCAAATCGTAAGACAATCTACGTTTTGCAGATCGCAATGGTACCCATCGACGTATAGTGCCGCCGTCGCTGTCATCAATCGAGGACAAAACGGTATAAATTTGCCTATCTTCTTCATCGCCATGATCGTTGTTATCGCGCGTTTCCCTTAGAAGATTTTCGCGCGCTGTAAAACATATTTTATAAGAAATGTGTTGATTTAAAAAAATAATATTACAAAGTTGAGTACTTACCAACATTTCGTCGTATTCAGTCATTAAACACTGCAAAGGAACCATCTGATGAAGATCACGTAGTAAAATTAATTCGGCCGCTGTGCTTACAGGCAAATGATTTCCACGGAATATCAAGCGATACAGGCGAGCAATTTCACGAATAGTACAGCAGCTAAGAATCCAACGAAACATTCTTTTCAGATGTACGCAACTCATGCGTCTCAAGCGACGACGCCACTCAAAGTCGCACACTCTCCAGATAGCAGTATGATTTGCGCTTAATCGCAACAAATCCACTACACGTATAATAATACCGCGAAACTTATTTTCAGTAGAGTTTTCCATTATGAACGGTAAATGAAAGAGGTCTTTTCCGTGCACAATACTCATGAAAAGTGACACACACTTCTCGTTGTGCTTCGCCTTTTATGTCTAATAGGGAAAATGATTAAAATAAAAACGGATTTCTGTAACACCCCCGCCGAAATCGCCACGCGTATACAGAACTCATTCAGCTGCAATGCTAGCGCAATTGCGCCACTACCCCCTTGTATACTCATACACGACGGACGTCGTCCGCCATCGATATACGGTTGTAACGTACATATGCCAGTCCCTATAGATAATCATTCGTTAAGGCATTTGTATACATTCCGTGAAAGATGTTTCGGAAAACACGAACATCCTAGCGTGAGCTAAAACAGCATATTACCACCTCAACAGCCGCACACCTTGAGTATACAAAAATATACAGATGTCCCTTCGCCAGGATAACGACGATATTTAGACCCACCGTTTTTCCAAAGCACACAGCTGCTCGGAGATAAAAAGTTATTCTGCTACGGTGTCTTAAAGGACGAAATTCGATCAAAAACTTTTCTCCGAACCGTATAGTTCGACACGTAGTTCCACGTTCAAAGCTTAGAAAAAAAAGTAGAAATGGCCTCTTTCGACAACAGTTTAATCGATCAGGTGTGCGCTATGACGGACGCCCAGTACGACCCGGAAGAGTTGGACACCATTCTGCACGAATTGAAGTCCAGGACTGCAACAGAGCCTGCTGCGGCTATTACGACTAGTGATGTGCCAGAGCGTGAAATATGTGCTGCGTATTTCGACCCGGATATGATACGGGTGTTGACCGAAGCGATATGCGATCAAGGCGAAGAAGTGAACAATTTTCCGAGTAACGGCGCGAGTGAAGTGACCGATAGCGACAGTTCAGCGTTCGGCAATGAGCCCACTAGTGCAGTGTCTAATGTATGGTCTGAGCAAATTGGCGATAATTTGTTACAAGAATTATTCGAAGTGCCAGCCGAGTGTCGTGAATCCGTGCCCGCGATACCTGCCAGTACCGTCATCAACGAAGTAAACAGTGATAGTGCCGACGTCGATCTCGCAGCGTATGATGAAGAAATGTTTGGCCTCATGACTGCCGATATACTCGCCCTGATTCCACCGACTGATTGTGAAGCAGAGTAGCAGCAGCAGCAGCAGCAGGCGCAACAGCAGGAGCAACAGCAGCAGCAGCAGACGCAACAACAGCAGCCGAAGCAACAACAGCAGGAGCAGCCCCAAGAATTGCAGATATTTCAAGATATTCTGCGCATAGATGAAGGTTTGATGCATAATCGGAACACTGATAGTCTGCGTGTACACAAGAAAATCGCCGCCATCACGAGCGACTATATTCGGGCGCAGATCAAACATACCGCGCCGACCGTGTCCATCGCACACAAGCGTTTTACACGTCCAGTTTAGAATTCTTGGAGCCCTTCAAGAAACTAGAACTTGTGCAAACGCTCCAGCGGACAATCAACAGGAGTGTAGCGTGTATTAACACCGCAGTAACGGACTCGTGCTTAAGAAAAGATCACATGTTTATGTTCGCCTTAGCGCGAAAAATATTAGATGAAAATGCTGCTATCTGCACTCCACCCTTGATGACGCTTTCGTCATCAAGATTTATCAATAGCATCCGCATCGTAACAGACGGATGTATTGATAAAAAAAACCTACCACGTGTGACGGGAATAGAGGCGTACAGATTGTTGTACGACCTCTGTATGCTACAAGTATGCTGTACCGCATAGTAAGCATAACCTTTTTTAATATTTTTTTCTTTATACATAATTTAATCATACAGCCATTATATGTAAATTGTTTTTTAAAAATAAATAAAAACGGTTTACCGTTTATCGCAAAAAATGTGCGAAATTATTTTAAAGTTGCCTAAAAATTTAACCTCTCGTGTATACTATGTTTTTCCCTGAATAAACTTTTAATAAATTTATAAAAAAATACATTTTATTATTATTTACCATAACACCTTTCCTTCATTTATACCGCAACATTTATTAAACCTCCTTTTATGGCCATCAGCCAATAAGCAAGATGGATGTATTCTCTGGAAAATTAGCGGTTAATAGAAACCATCGAAACAAAAACATCCATACGTATAGAACAACTAACATTTGAATAAAAGAAACGAGACGCTGAGTATGTACAACAGATACATATATACACACATGAAAGTGGAAAGCAAATATAGCGCTTCTACACCATAAGGACATATCTGTTGCATTATCCAAAGTCGACTCAGCAACAGGTACTCCTTATCAGCCCCCGAGAAATCAATAATGACCTACGCCATAACAGACCCCCAGGCCGAGAGAGAGATAACGAGATAGAGGGGGATGTACACTATACCGGCCTAGGCCCCGAAGCCGAGGGGAGGGGGAAAATCAATAACGCCTGTCTCGCTATATGGCCCTTCTTACTACTATTAGTTTTAGTTTAAAAGCAACCGTCAAATAAGATTTGTAAAATAAATAGATGTACACAGACAAGTGACCCCCGAAACCCACGAGTAACGAGTTTCGACTAATTGCGTGACAAATTCTCATAAAACTCTAGGAGACGACGTTCATATTGTCCACGCTGGGCACCAGGTACCTCGGAGGCTGTTGCCTTCGCGATATTCGTGTTCAGCAACCCCAAATATCCCCGAGTAACAAGTTTCGACTAATTATGCTACGAATTTTCCTGAAACTTTTGAAGACGACGTTGATAATGTCCACCCTGGGCACCAGGTACCTCGGAGGCTGTTGCCGTCGCGATATTCGTGTTCAGCGACCCCCAAAACCCCTGAGCAGCAAACCTGGACTCATTTTAATAAATACTATGCACCGAATGCGTCTATTTATTATATATACATTTTATTTCTAATTCGATTTGATTTTTCGCACCACGGAAGTTTCGAGGATAAGAACGGAAATTAGGAGAAGAAAAAGTAATTGAAAAGGAAAACATAACACAAAATTTTGGTCAGCTATATAATGATAACGGATCGTTCAATTTTTACGAAACTTTTTTAAAATAAAACTTCTTTTAATATCTTTGAAAATAACGTTGATTCGCCTGATAAAACAACGTATTCCAATAAGATATAAATGTTTGAATATTTTGTAGAGGTTAGAAAACTCCATTTCAAAGAATATTAGGTTGCAGTGCGCCCGACAGCCCGTATAGTACTCTAGTACTTCTACTTGCCTTCGGGGGCGCTACCGCGCCCCTTGATATTTTATAGTGGCTCGGTTTTAGTATCGGTGTTTTATTATCGGCTTAGTCTTCTGCCTTAGAGTCGCAATGTGTGCGTGCATATCGGTGTGCTTTGCTTGGTCTCTTGCCGTAGAGTCGTAAGGTGTGCGCGTGTATCGGTGTTCTATTTTATCCTTATTGTTTTACGTGAACCTACTATTATTACTGAATTTCTTAACTGATTTCACTTGCCAATATTCGAGTTTAATTATGTTTTTATGTTTACTTCGCCTTACGTTGTCTTTTCTTGTTCTTATCTATCCAATTAATTATTAGATTTGTCAATTACTATCGGTTTTGTATTTAAGGTCTGTTTAATAATAATGTGATAGTATCCCGATGCCAAGTATAGTGTTATACTTTGTGCTATCGAGAGCGTCTTGTGACCTACATATTCTGAGTTTGCTATATCTTATTATACGCTATATTCTAGTGGAAAGGGTATCGACTGATTATCTTTACAATACTTGTTTTAAATATATTAAAATGCGAAAGAATGTGAGCATTTCACAACTCTTACCTTTAATTTTATTATACATGTTTACCTAAACATGGAAAAGTCTACACAAAATTATCCTAGTATTACAAAGTATTTTAACTGTCAAGCTGAAACGCATGTTATTTACTCGAGTTTACAAGACGAAGCGAAGTTTTGCCACGGATCAGCGCGGGCTGTCGTTGGACGGTGAAGTGGGGATCGTCAACTCTCAGAGCTCCTCGCTAGGTCTGTTGTCTCAAGCAAGTCGATATCTGCTCGTTTATACTTAGTAATACAGCTAAATTAGTTAATAATTATTCTTAAAATAATAAATTAATATACATTGTACATTTAAATATAAATTATCAGAAGATGGTAAACTTACATATTTTTTTGCAAATTAAGAAAAGTTATAGAGTCGCCATATCCGGTGAATGAGTCTTCCAAAAGATTAGAAATATTGTTTGCTCGTAAATCAAGATGTCTTAATCGATGTAGACGGCGGAGGGCGTCGCTTGGCACCGTATGTAAGTTATTGTCACCTAATTTTAAATACTGTAAATTTTCTGCAATATAAAAATTTAGTAAGATCTAAAAACGAGTAAATAATCAGTTAGTTACAATAATTAAATTAAATATTTTAAAAACAAATAGATAAGCTATAAGCTCATCGAATAATATGAATTTTAGATTACCCCCTCTCCACTCAAAGTGATCTACAATCAGATGTGTGTATTTTAGATAAAGAGTTTTCTGAATCACCTCTTCTGTTCATTTCTGTGCTAGCCCAATCCTTAGGATTGCCCACTCTCAAAGTGATTTTAAAATCCTATCTTAGAGTGATACCTTCTTTAATACTTTTTATGTTTTTCAAGCTTCTCCCCCTTGATGTCCAGATAGTCCCTTGTCCAAGTAATTTAGAACCCGTAGTGTGCATACGCCCCGTACAGTTGTCTAAAATGGCAAGAATGTAGACTTATTTCAGTAGCGCCTCGTAGAGTTGCGCTATAAACAATAACAAGGGCAATTTTTGAAGGTTAGAAGATGTACTTTTATGGAAAAATAACGACAAAAACCTTTCAGTATCAGAAGTCCTTTCAAAAAGCCCCTGAAATCATTGGGGGGTGTTTTTTGAGGTTAGAGACGGACGTTTGAGGTATCGGTAAAAACTACCGTCGGATTCTTGTTAAGCAGCTCAAAATACATGAAATATATATATATATATATATATATATATATATATATCTTCCTATATTATATAGTCATTTTGGCAAGACTCCCCCCCACCACCCCTCCACCCCCCCCACTACCCCCCCCCCCCCCCCCACCACCCCTCCACCACCCCCCCACCTTGGCCCCCCCACCAAAACACGTAAAATTCTTTCATTTTTCTGTTATTTTCGAAAATCTCAAACCCCCCCCCACCCACCCCCCCACCAAATAACACGACTGCTCTCTGCGTTATCGGGCTTGAGACCGTCATACTTTCACAACGCTATTGCGTAGTAAAATAAGGCCGCATTAACAGTCCAATTAAATACAAATTTATAACATATTATGATTAAATAGATTTAAATTGGATAATATTAAATAGAATTAAGGTTTAGGTTAAGGTAAGAAGTATCAGTTCCAAGAGAACCAGATATTGAAGATCTCTAATTTTATTTAAGTTATAAGATTAAAGTTAATTATTAATAACGTGTAAATAAGTTAGGGAATAATTGAGTTCAAAGAACTCAAAGAACCATCAGAAAGTATAATCATTATAGATGATTCACTGATTGAATAAACAACAAAATGGACAAGATAAGCGAGATCAAAGACCTCGATGAATTTTCAGGTAATATGAGTAGTCAGACAGAACTAGAGAGACAGAATAAAGAGACAGTTTTCCAAATAATTTAATTTTCAGGATCACCTCACGTCTCCCAATGGCGCGCAACTCGAAAAGTCTATCATTTTATAGATGCCTTTTGCGGCACAAAGATTTAAACATTAAGAACATTAAAAAAAATTAAAATTAATTTAAAAAAAAATATATATATAAATTCAAATGATGAATTTCAAGCGTCAGAAAACTTCAAAAACTAGCTAAAACTATTTTAAATGCCATTAATAGTAGAAGTTCAATGTTAAACAATACTTTTACTTCCAGTAACAGGTTTTCTTATACAATAAGATCGATCATTTTCAACCATCCAGAACATAATTATCAGTTCATGAAAATAAAATTTTGAAGATAAAATCACACAGAAACTACAATAGGGGGTTGGCGAGCGAAGCGAGCAGGGGGGCGGAGCCCCACTAGTATATATATATAATACAAATAGTTTTATTGTTCGCTACGTTCATAATTGAAATTTTAATTCAATTTTATCCGCTAGTATAAGGGACTGGACTTATTGCCAGCGCCTTAACTCGCGCCCAAAAAGTTTGCTCTGACTAAATTTTACTTGGAGAAGGAGCTTAGTGCTTTGTTCCGTTCAAGCTTGGTCGATCGAATGAGGCTGAGGAGTTGGATGAGGCGCCTTTTATCCTGTGAGGCGCTACTATGCCAAGCTACTGCTGCGCGCTTCTTCCTCCAGTTGGCCGGCGCTGCTACTGCTGCCGCTTCCCCTTCCAGTTTGCCGCTGCTTCTGCTCGCTGATTGGTTCGGCGTTGATCTTTTTTTTTATGTACTCCCTATTCGCGATTTTATTTCTGTGCACCTTGCTCACAGTGCACACAAGTCAGGACCGTTACAACTTTTCGCATGTGTATCAAACGTTATTTCCTGATACAGGGGGCGAAAATGTGCTTGAACGCACGCGCAGTATGCGTAATAGTGCATTTTACGCACACTATATCGAAATATATTTTAAATACTGGCTTATTTTATAATTTGGGTAAGTATTAAATAAAATGATAATGAAGTTAATTGATCTTTATGTAAAGATATAAAATATGATTTTGTATAAAATTAAATAATTTTCCATACTTATATTGATCCTTAGTGAAACAAAAATTCTGCACATAACAGTTTCCATCTAAAGATTTCAGACTAAAACAGAAGATAACTGAGCAAAACAGAAGTTTTCAGCAGAAGAATGTCGGAATTAAGACAAAGACAATGGTTATTTACAAGTATTATTAGTTTTCTTTTAGTTTACTGCCGATGGTACCAGATTTTAGCAGTTTTCAACAATTACGTTAATTAGATTCTATTATGTTATTAAAGGCGTGTTTTTAAAAGAATAAGAAAAATGTGTATAAATCCGAAGATAGCTGGTTTTTTTCCCAATCAAACTCGGAAAAATAAATACAACTGAAGGATCAAGCAAACTAAATAAAACTAAAGATAACAAAAGATTACCGTTGTCTGTGTCTCATTTCCGACATTCGTCTGCTATTATCTGCAGTTCATAACTTTTTTCTTTAGTTGTTTTCATTTTTCTTTTTCGCTAGGGATTTAAGATATTGTTATCATTTAATATAAAAGTAAATATCGTATTATGTATTACATTTTAGTACAGAATATAAATGTTATGATTGTTATAATCCTACACTTAACATTATATTATCAATGTAGATAAAAACAAGTTAAATTAATAGTATTTTATTGTTGGATTTTGTTAATATAATTTCATACTGTCATCAAATAATTATAAAGAGTTTGAAAACATTTTTTAATGTTCGAAATTTATTTCTATTTTATTTCATAATTTTAAAACTGGTCCTGTGTACTAGTAGCTGCAATTACTTTTATAGAATGTTGGTTGTATTGAATATATTGATTTATACTCGATGGTAATTAATTCTCGTAGAATGTTTTTGAAATCGTGCTTTTGATTAGTTAGAATTTATCAATCTGGCAATCTGACTGGAGCATTTTGTAAACGTTCCACAAGAATTAACTACCATCGAGTGTACATCTAATATTTAACAGTATATTTAATAATGACACTTTAAACAATTAAATATTATTAAGACAACTTTTAATGATTTCTTCGCTTTTATTGACGTAGATATTTTCTTTCATTTGTAAGACATTCAATAACTGACTTTATAAAATCAATATTGCTGTTTTTGTTTTTACTTGCGGATATTTTAGGAGCTTTTTCTGAGTTGGTCTAGAGTAATTTATGGCATCTGAGTACGTAAAGAACTTGCTGTCAGTTTTACTTCTGTTATTATGTAACTTTTCTTTAAGGAGGTTATTTTTCTTAGTTAATTCACCAAATAACCTTTTCAACAGCATGTTTTCAGTTTTCGGCAGTTCAAAATCACGTTCATCTATGGATTCACTTTCTTGCAAGTCTAGAGTCTTGGTACTAGTCTCAGCCAGAAGGTGTCACATCTTCTGATTTTGTTAGTTTAATCTGTGCTATCAAAAGTGATGCTGACTTACTTACAACTTCCTTATCAATTTTTGAGGTTATGTTTCGGTTTCTGAGTTCCGAGCAAACTATTATGTTATTCAAATAAATAAGGTGAATAACAATGATAGAGTCAACCCTTGTATAAAATAAAAATAAAAAATTCCAACAAATAGATATTCCACTGACGACGTTTCGTTGGTGTGGTTTCCAACCTCTTAAGATCAATAATATATATAAGATTATTACTAAAGAATTTATAGTTTTTGTTCTTTTGCTTGAGACAGCTAAGTTGATATGCCTCATCACAGATCACACATACTCACACTGCTGTTGTTAGAAGTTTTTGTTTGTAATATGCAAAATTATTGGCGCGCTCTTGGCATGTGAGGACGTATACGATTTTTGAGCTTAGAAGAGTTATCAAAATTTAGGAGAGAAACAAAGCAATTTTTTAAATTTTCAAAACTCCCGATCTAGCAAATTTTTGAATTGCGCGCCAAAATCAACATAGTTGATCAGTCAGAGGAGCAAACGTTTCTCCAGTGTCGATGGTGCTGCACCCTAGTGGCGAAAATTGGAACCAGACGCACAGCGACGACGATAACTGCTTTTGCGCTCTTTAGAAAGAGATAGAGCTATTTGTATCTAACCTCTAAACTTCTCTGAAGAAGAACCCCGTTTGGTAGAATTTTGAGCTGATGATCAAAAAAACGAGATTTTCCTTTTTTTTTCCTCTTTAGCGATGTTGAACACTAATATTATGTCCTTATGATGGAACAGCTATGAGGACGTTCACCGGCAGCATCGATGTTGTCCCTCGGTGGTGATCAAGAATATTGGTTTGTCTCTATCGGTCTTCCCGTGGCAGGTTGTGTGGTGAGAAAGGAGAGAAAGAACTTTAAGATATTTTCTCTTTTCTTCTCAACGTTTCGACGGACAATGCTGCCCTCATCAGAAGACTGATGTGAAAAAATTTTATTAAAAACTTGTTGTATAACAATATATGTACAGTGTGAAGGATAGAACTTTGAATTATGGAGAAGATCGGTACAAAGTTTTGTCGAGAAGGCGCTTCCCCGCCGCGCGGCAGGGGGAACGTAGGTGAACAGTGTTTCTCTCTCAGCTGTTCAATTCTAATTCGCGCGAATCGAGATTTTCGTCGTGTTTATATAGCGCGGAGCAGTGAGAAGAGAGTCGAGCGGTCGTGTTGACAATTTCTTCCGCTATTGACGTCAGAGCCTGGCTTATGATTGTTTTGTTTTCAGCTGGTGTATAAGGTGTGTGTATACTGTATTTAAATTTTGTGTGTCGATTTTTTATTTGATTTGAGCATTTCGTGAATGACACACTTGTGCATTATATCAAAGGTAGCTATTTTTATAAATATTTTTGTTGAAAATCATAATTAAGCATAATAAAATATGATATAAGTCAAAATAATTTAGAGTCAATGAAGGAATATATTTATTTTTTTGTAATGAAAAATGCGAACATCAAAATAGAAATAAATAGTAGTGCGGATGCCGCGGCTTCTTCTGCTTCTTAAACTCGCCTTTGCGGCGCTACTGCGCCATTTAATATTGAAACTTGATAATATATTGTGTTTACTTGATTATTAATACTTCATTAGATTATTTTATAATAAGTTAATGCTATACGTTTAAGGCGTCATACAGCTACTTAAATTTAAAATTGCTATAATTAATTATATAGCGCTTACAATTAGAAATCCCATTTGAAAGAATATATTAAAGGTTCGTCACTTTAATTTGAAAACTTACAATGCAATATTGTCCTGATTTTTTTTCCACTAAATTCTGAAGAGAAACAAGTCAATAGTACATTACGATACATGTTACCTAAGTAGCACTTTTTTGCACGCCGTGAGGTTTAATTACGCTCATTACGGCGTGCAGAACTGTTATCAGGTCACAAGTACCGTATAGAATTTTAAAGTACAGCCTACCTAAGCCTGTTGTCACGCCTATCCATGTCATAAGAAGTCCTATTTTTCACTGTGAGCTTAGCACACGAGCGTAGCAAGTGTTATAAACACGGTGCAAAAAAGGACTACTTAGATCACGGATATGCTCGGCTCACTGTGCAGGCTTAGGTCACACTGTACTATAAAAATATTTAAAAAATCTTGTTTTTGCAGAGTTTTCCAACTTAAAATGACTGGAACCTATATTCTATACCACAAATTTAACGTTTATTTCTCTACTTTAATAATCTGTAATAAGTTTTTGTCCTCAGTTTCTCTAAAGTAATGTTCAATAACAGATACACGAAAAATCGAAAAAAAAACTATGATTTCAGGGGCATTTTTAAAGGACTTCCCATACCGGAAGAAGATTGTCGTTTTTTTTTTCATGAAAGTACATCTTTTGACCTTCGTGAAAATCGCCCTCGTTATTTTCCGTACTGCTGTTTAATGAGGTGTTACTAAATTTTGTCTAAATTTTTGCCGTTTCAGACTACTGTGCCCCATATAAGTAGCATATCCTTTTACTTGATTACCCATTGAATTTAGAAATCATGAGCATTCAACTCTCACCTTTTTTTATCTGATAATAAAAATTATTATTTAGTTTTTTTGTGAGAAGAGAGGGAAAGGAAGAACTTCCCCTACTTCATTTTTTGAAGTGAATACTTCTATAGGCTCGCTAGTTACACATTCGGACCGCGGAGTGAATCGAGAAAAAATCAACCATCACGAATAAAGCGAACACTAAGAGGAGAAGATCTCCCTCTCTTCCTCTCCCCTCCACCGCGCTCTTCTTATCTTTTCGCTGTATTTCGGGCCCCTCCACGCTCTTGGATAGATTACTACTTGTATACACTGAAGTAGGATTATGGGAGCTTGGTACAAATGTCCATTAAATGCCACTGATTTTAGCAGAAGATTTTAATGTTAATTACTAAGTATGAACTACATTGAGTGTAGTATTTTTAAGGTTTTTATATAAAATCGATTCTAAAACATTTATATCTGTGGCTTTTCAGCAAAACGACAATACATTAATTCCTAATTTTTAAGTATAATTAAGTTACGGCAAAATTTCGTTGTTAACATAAATGTACGTTGTTTCTACATGATTCCTACGTTTCAAATCCATACATTAAAGGTTCGACTGCACGTGTCTTTCTCTATAAAATCATTTTCAGCAGTAAAGCATGGACTTAAGCTGTTTTTCTGGTCATAATTTTTTATTATTTGGACTTATTTCATTATGACACGTTTCGTCTGGACTATAGAAGCAAACTTACGAAAATATTGTACAAAAAACGCTGCCAATTCATTGGCACGTAGCTTTCTCCAAATAAAATTATATAATGAATTAGATATTGAATGCACAAGTGTGCTGTGTATCTGCGTCAAGATAGAAGCACTGGTGTAGTGCTCTACTGACTGCGCCATCTATACGCGAAATGCACTGACACCGGGCCCATGTTCCGATGCCCCTCTTACTCCGCGATGTTTGCTCGTCCGAGACAGATGTACTCAACCTTATCTTTCTGAATAAACGCCCATTCCACTACTTTGTGTGTCGATTTATTCTACAGGTTAAAGGCTTAGACACCCAGTTCGTATAAAACGGAATCTACATTCAATTCAAGTTGTAAGTTTGAACCAAGCCAGTCTACAGTGCAAAAGCGCAAGTGTTCAAAATGGAGAGCGATCTACTGAAAATTTCAAAGCTGAAAAGTGTCGAAAATTGGAGTGTCTGGAAGTTTCAGATTCGTGTGATTTTAATGTCTCATGAAACTTTTGATGTTGTGAACAGGACAGTGACAAAACCAGAATCTTTAGGAGCTACGGCAAGTGCCGAAGAAAAAACAAAATACGAAAAACAGTTAAGAGAGTTCAACATAAAGAACAGTATTGCCCAAAAGTTTATAGTGACGTCAATAGAAAGGCAACCAATGACGCACATTCTCAACTGCCAGTCAGCGAAATAAATGTGGGATAAACTTCATGAACTACAATCATTTTTTATCTGCTTGGGATTCAGCTGCATCTGCTAAGAAAACACTGGAGATTCTAACGTCCCGTCTAGTTATGGAAGAAACGCGAATGTCTTGTAACACCCCGTACAAGCTCCGCACAAAATTATAAAAAATATAAAATAAAAACTTTTGTTAAATAAAATTTTAGATTGTACGCAAGTATCTACTCTCCCCCACTCTTCATTCAAACGCTCCAGGTCAGCTGAGCTCACGGCAGCATAACACTAGCAGCGCCACGAGCCAGCGAGCGGCAGCAGCAGGCAGCAGCGAGAAAGCGGGGAGAGCGCGCAACACACTGTATATACCTGTATATAGCGAGCAGCGAGCGCAGCGGCGCGAAAGACGGAGTAGCGGCGCAGCGCGAGCATTAGAATATGCATGTATGAATGATAAATGTATATAGGTGTGAATGTATGTTTGCAGGTATGAATGTGAGAGTTTTTTTGGCGGCGCGATACCTGCTCTCTCCATGGCCTATATAAGGACCCGTATGAGCTATCCGAGCTCACTAGCCGAAGCGCAACTTAAGCGCCAGCGCAACTAAAGCGCCTAGTCCTTGCTTTTGAGCAACTTATGCCTTGAGCAGGTAAAAGACTTAGAATATTTTTGAATATTTCTCAAACTTATAAAATTTCTGTATCTCTAAATACTTATAAATTTGTCGAACCTGATAACGCAATCAATGCATATTAGTTAGTGAAACATAAAATAATTTCAAATCAATTGTATACTTAGAAAATCATGATCTTACTTATTACTACGTAATATTCCGGACCCCTTACATATTATAAGAATATACTATTATTTACAATCAAATTTCTATTTTTGATCTGCTGTCAGAATCCAGACGTAGATCAGTAAATGATCATTGCTCTTCTCAAGAAACTAAAATCTTATACGCGCACAAGACCAAGAAGAGTCGTGACCGTTTTAGTCTGTTCAAGAAAATTCGGAGAATAGCGCTTTTGCAGCAACTAGTCGAAACAAGAATTCGGGGAAAAATAAAAGTAAATCCAATTTGTATAAATGGCCTAAGAACGCAAAAGGAAAAAACGAAAGCGACGCTACTGGAAACAAGTCAATACGAGGAAATTGCTGGAACTGCGGAAGAGTTGGCCACAAACGCCACGCATCGACCTTTCTGGAAACTCTCGGCCTGCGAAGTTTGACTTGCGACGCCCTAACAACAATAAATCGTCGGACGATAGCAGCGCCCTTGTAGCAGAGTCGCTGATTTCAACGACTGGGAATATACAGTCAACAGCGTGGTTTTTGTTCATGTCCAGCAAGCGGGAGTACTTCACATCGCTCGAGTCTACTGATTGTCTGCCGATTCGCCTTGGAGACGGACGTCTACTGTTCGTGGAAGGTATAGGTCGTGTTCATATATTAGCGTATAACGGAAAAACATGGGTAAGAAAATATTTATCGAATGAGGGAGCAGTGCTTGCGATAAATATGAGTTTTAAATCGAATAAAGCTAAATATACTTTTTATAAAGATAATGAAATCGTGGCAATGGGCGGAAAACCGGAAACTAGTAATTTATTCATAATGAAAATAATAGTCGATAAAGTAGAAAAAAAAAGTTCGTATGTTGCTAAAGAAAAAGCGAACACGTAGATTGAGAAAAATATGTTACAGGTGTGGCACAAGCGTTTGGCTTACCAAAATTTTACACATGTTGAATATTTTCTTAAAAAAATAATGTTGAGATAGACGAATCATATCAGCTCCGTAATGCTTGTGCTTTCAGCAAAATGCATAGAAGTCTTTTTTCGTCCAGCGAAAATCATACGACTAAAGTTGGGAAAATAATTCATTCGGATTTATGTGGGTCAATGGAAATTAATTCTATCGGTGGCTCTCGATACTTTTTGTTGTTTAAAGAAGATTATTCGCTGTACGTTACCCTATATTTTCTTAAACATAAGAACAAAGTAAAAGATTGTTTTGTTAATTATATGCAACACTTGGAAAAAGAAACGGGCATGAAAATAAATATATTAAGAACTGGTAATGGTTTAGAATATGTTAACAAAGATTTGAGTGAAAAACTTTTTAGAAACAGTATCAAGCATCAAAGAACTGTTGTCTACACGCCACAATTAAACGGAAAAGCAGAGCGCAAAAATCGCATGCTCGCGGAAGCGGCGAGCACTATGTTATTCGCAAAGAATTTGCCGAAAAATCTATGGGCAGAGGCCGTAAATACAACATCGTACGTACTAACTAGGAGTTGGAAAACAAGTGATCCGAGTAAAACTTTGTACGATTTTGGTATGGAAACAAATGCAATTTCAACTATTTTAAAATTTTCGGTACTGAGGTTTATGCACACATTGATAAAAGTCATAGAAAAAAGTGGGATGCGAAATATAAAATCGGTTATTGTAGGAAAGGCTATAGGATTTTGATGTGCGATAAGAATAAAGTAGAAAAACATAGAGATGTTTTATTTAAAAATGAGTTAAAATCTAGTACTTTAGAAACAACAGATAATGAGCATGATTTTTACATTTTCGAGGCATCCAATGACATAAATCAATCCAAAGAGACAAAACTTATTAAAAAAAAAATGAAAATAATATTGCAAACAAAATCGAAAATCAAAATATGATTGTTGCAGAACCAGCGAATTAACAGAGGTATAATTTGCAAAACCGTAGAAATTTACAACCACCAAACCGTGGTGACATTGTAACTGATTACACGTTTAATTTCGAGCATATTGATGATTTTTTTATTACGGACTTTGATTAACCGAACGATTATCAACAAGCAATAAAAAGCGGAAACTCAAAGGCTTGGCAAACAGCCATGAATGAAGAAATTCTAGCACTTAATAAAAATAAGACTTGGGCTCTAGTTAACGCACCAATTAATGCAAAAGTACTCTCTAATAGATGGGTTTATAAAATAAAAATAATGTAAAATTTAGAGCCCGGCTGGTGATAAAAGGTTTTCTCCAAAAGAAATGTAGATGATAAGGAAATATTTAGCCCGGTGGCAAGATACAATTCGATTCGAATCTTCTTAGCTATAACATCTTCAGAAAATATGCATCGTATGCAATCCGATGTAAAATCAGCTTTCTTAAACGGTGATCTAAACGAAACCATGTATATGCATCAACCCAAAGGTTTGTTAAAAAAGAGTCTGTACAAGTCGAAACAATCTGCTAGATGCTAGAACGCGAAATTTTTAAAGTGTTTAGAAAAAATTTGATTTACATCATACCGATTGCTGATTTTTTACTAGTAATGGTAAACAAGAAAAATTAATTTTGATAATTTACTTTGATTATGGTGTAATTGCATCAAAAAGTAAAGAAAGATTGCATCTGTTTTTAAAATATCTCGAAGAAAATTTCGAAATAACGTCAAATTCTCTGAAATCATTTCCAGGCATAGAAATTAATACCTTGTCAAACGACTCGTTGTTCGTACATTAGAAAACATATGCTGAAAAGATTGCGAATACATTTAATTTAGACAATGCTAATACTGTCCGAATACCAGCTGATCCAAATAGCATCTCTACTATTTTCGAAAGTGGTGGGGAGAGAAGTGGGAACAATATTCCGTATAAAGAAGCTATTAGCAGCCTCATGTTTCTCGCAAATATAACTCGTCCGGACATTGCATTTGCAGTGGGAGTGCTTAACCGACATGCTGAAAATCCATCGAAAATTCATTGGAACGCGATAAAAAGAGTAATAAAGTATGTAAAGGGAACGACAGGGTACGGTCTAATTTATAATAGTAACAATGATTGTTCAAAAATATTAACGTATAGTGATGCGCAAATGACCACGCAACGCGAAAATCAGTCTCAGGTTTTGTTATAAAATTGGGTGATAGTCTTGTATCTTGGGGATCCAAAAGACAGCACGATTATTGCTCTTTCCACTACCGAGTCCGAGTTTATTGCTGCGTGCACTGCGGCACAAGCGGTCATTTGAACCGAAAGATTGATGAAAGGTTCTAATGATAATTGCAAAATACCTGTACTATACGTCGACAACCAGAGCGCAATTCAATTAATTAAAGGTTTGCGATATCACTGTCGTATAAAACATATAGACATGAAGTATACATTTATAAGAGAAAAACTATAACGAAGGCTTGTTTAAAATTGAATATGTTAATTTAGTGAATCAACAAGCAAATATTCTGACAAAATCATTACCTGTAAATCATTTGAATATTTACGAGATTTAATTCATGTAAGACGTCATTTATTGTAACTTGCGAACTATGTAATCAAAAGAAAATATTCTATGTATGTATTTTATACACTTATCTATTCTAAGTAAAAGTGTTTGAGATATAGAATGCACAAGTGTGCTGTGTATCTGCATTAAGATAGAAGCGCTGGTGTGGTGCTCTACTGACTGCGCCATCTATACGCGAAACGCACTGACGCCGGGCCCATGTCCCAATGCTCCTCTCACTCGACGATGATCGCTCGTCCGAGACAGATAACCTTATATCTCTGATTAAACGCCCATTCCACTACTCTGTGTGTCTATTTATTTTACAAGTATATTTATGCTTTTTAAATGTTTACAAATAAATTTTTCTTAAATGCCAGCAAAATGCACTTGAAGCTATGGTTTAACTTAAATAACCCATATCCCAAAAAGTGATTGAGAAAAATCGGGTTTTACATTTCAGCTATTTGCTTGAGAACCGATCAACGAAAAAGTCTAAAATTTCAACAGCAGATTTTTTTATGGTAAATCACCAAATAAAATTTTGAAGTATTTGACTACATTGTTTTAGAGATATGAGGAATCAAAAAATTAAAAAAAGAATTCAAACCTTGATATCTTAAGAACCATAAGGGTTTGAAAGCTGCGCAATAAACTTAGTCAAAACACATAAAATACCTTTTCTTAAAATCTCAAGTGCAATAAGGTCTTTTTAAGTCCGTAAAAAACTGATTTTTCCCAAATTTAGAATCCAAAAATAGGATATTGGATATACGGACATTTTCTAAAAACACGTATTCTAACTCCTAACACTTTAAAACGTGTTTCTAACGTGTTTTTGATAAAGTCGAAAATTTTCCTTTAACAAAGCTTTCTCTAGAAGGAAGCAAAAACAAAGTCTACAACACTTCTATTTCTGTATTCACTTCTATCGGCTGTCCCCAAGACAACCACATTTTTTTAAAAAGGACACAGTCACGCTTCTAATGCTTCTAATGTAAGTAAAAATATTGTGATTTATATGTAAAAAAAAATATTTAATTGGAATCCTCGTAGTAAAAGTCGTCAAAAGAAAATTAATTCGAACGAAATAACGCATATAAGCGTATATTTTACAAAGCGTGATGATAATTAAAAGACATACTGGTGACTATGAATACGTGGGTGAGTGTACATGTGTAAAGGAATGCTTAGAATCATTCTATCATACCATTATGGCGACGGGAAACCCTGACCTGCCGGATAAATTTGGATATAAACCGTTTAAGGGCCATCCTAGACATAAGTTAGGTGCCGTGTTTCATACAGATCATTTCAAAAAATTAATTCATAATATACAGGGTGACCCAATTTAAACGGGCACCGCTCATAATTCGTCAGGGACAGCCACAATCGAAAAAATGGTAGAGACCAAAGTTGTAGGATATCGAAGGGGCAACCCGATGGTGACCTTGGATTTGACTTTGAACGCGTTTTTCAAGGTCATTTGAAGGTCAACTTTGGATTTTTAAATAGGAACCCCATTCTTTTATTGCGGGAATGGAAAGAGCGGTAAATTTTACGTTCAGAATGGTATGTTCGGTTGCGGCACTGAAGGTCATCTCAATGTCCTGCAGCCAGAATGAAACCCCGCCTACGTAATTCCTCTAGCAACGCCAAATTAAAAAAAAGTGGTAGAGACCAAAGTTGTTGTATAGGGGGGGGGGGGAGAATTGTGACCTCGAATTTGAGCCAGTCCTACAAGGTCATTTCAAGGTCAAATTATTTTTTTTCAAACTTTACTTTTACTTTGTATCCGAGATGAAATCCCTTCTTAGATGTTCTCTGTCCAGCGGCCAAGACGCAAATGAGCCCTCGCTAGCGTCCAAACATAAGTCTCGCTATTCCCCGAATGATCCCTTCCGACGGTTAACTTGCGAATGACTCCTCTAGGTGGTCGCCACCTACCTACCCGAACTCCTGATGTGCGAAAAATAAAAATGGCTCCCGAAATAAGCCTTTTAAAATAAGTCCCGCGCTCAGTCTTGCCACCGCGACTCCGTCGAACCTTCCCCTACGACGCTTAACTCACGAATGATTTTCAAGCAGGCGCCCCGGCCCCGCGCCGTACCTGCCGCCCGAACTTTCGATTTGCAAAAATAAAAATAGCCTCCGAAAATTGTCGAAAGAGTCTCACACTCGGCCTTCCGCCAAAAATATTAACGAAAATTTTTATTAAAAAGCCAATCATCGATACAGAAAAAGATTAAGTAAAACATCGAAGTATTGTAGAAAAACGTCAAAGTTTGATAAAAACGTAAAAAAAAATATTAAATGTTTTATTTTTAAAAAATCATAAATTGATAAACCGTAATGCCAAAATATGAATAGAATTTTACAATAAAAAGCCATCGATACAGAAAAAGAAAAAGTAAAACATCGAAGTATAAAGTAAAAAAGTTTTTATATTTATTTTACACACATTTATTATTTGAATCAGAAATAAATTGCATTATGTTTTTTTAAATAACGTTGTTGTTTTTCCATTTAATTTATTCATAAATTATTATTGTTTTAAGTATACATAGATATACATACATACGTATGTTTGTATACATATGCTATACACACATACATGTAAACACGCATGTTGAAAATACATATGTATAAGCAGAATTATAAAGTTTGTAATACATACCATGTCGTCACACAGATTATACATACAATTACTGGCAACAGTTAATATAATTATTTAGTGATAATTCCACTGTATAAATATTTTAATTCTATTAGAAATATTTTTGCAGCAGAAATTGGTAGGTACTTAAAGTTTTTGCACTTTTCTATTAGATAAGTAATAATAAACAACCAACAACACTAAAAAATGTATGTTCATTATTTAAACTTGTACAATATGTAAGCTGTAAAATATTGTATTTAACACGATAATAATTAATTAATAACATACATATTAATATAAAATATTGCATCTAAAGTTATGTTAATGTAAAAAAATTTTTATCTAACGTAACAGAATATTTATTATTGTTAACAAATGAAGATTGTACTTTTTACATCATTTCATTTAATATTAAAAATAATACGAATATACATTTTCTATTAAAATTTTTGTATTAATGTCTTGTATAAAAAAAGTTCTGCAATACGTAATGAAGGTATTTCTTGAAGAATCAATTTACTTAAAATTAAAAAATGTTTGATATAATTTCAAGTCATAGCGATTATTCTAGAAAATATTGTTTAAGAGCTAAATATTCCGATTAATTACCCATATTTTAAATGTATGTATAAGTTTGATTTCACTTCATAAAATTTAATAAGTTAAAATAAATCTTTTACTAAAATACAATTTTAACTATTTTATAAGTTATCTATTAAAATTTACTTTTAACACTTTTGGAATTACAAAATATTTATTTATTATCTATTTCATAAAAGCTTCCTAATCAATAAATTATTTTATAATAAAAAATTAATAATTACTATTTGCAATTAAATAATTGTTTAAGTAGTTTTTTATTTATTATTTTTTGCAGAAAACAGTCTAAGTTCTAGTAATGCAGTAGAATTTTTTAATTTATTTAGATATTTATCGACTTCAAATACTAATTTAATAATTGAAAATATGTGATTTGAGTCATTTTTTAATTTTTGTAATACTTATAATCTAAGTAAATATGCCGGACTATAGTCGAAGCGAAATTCTTGATATTTTATTGATTTTGGGAGAGTGTCGAAGAAATTATAATGTAGCAGCACAATTATATCGGAGGCGTTTCCCAAACAGAAATCATCATCCATCTCGAAGTACGATCCAGAGAATTGAACAGCGAGAGAGGCGAGGACCTCAAAGATCACGACAACGTCATAGAGTAATGACTATCGAGCGAAATGATCCACGAGTATTGGTGGTGCTTGCTATGATTTATTTAGATCCTCATATTTCAATTCGACAAATAGAAGTACGATCTGGCATCCCGAGAGAAACAGTGAGAAGAATAACAAGACTCCATCGTTACCATCCATATCATATTACTTTGACCCAAGAGCTAACAGAACGTGATTTTGAAAGAAGGTTACGATTTTGCCAATGGGCACAGGAAAGATTGCAAAAAGATCCACATTTTTTCAGGTACGTCATGTTTTCCGATGAAGCCACTTTCCATAATACAGGTCAACTAAACCGACACAATTCCCACTATTGGTCCATTGAAAATCCTCATTGGACCCGTGCAGTCGATCACCAACATCAATGGAGTCTTGTAGTATGGTGTGGTATTGTTAATGGCTATCTAATTGGGCCTTACTTTTTTGACGGTAATGTTAACAGAGATAGATACCTCCATTTTCTGACAAATGAATTACCAAATCTGTTAGAAGATGTTAATATACAAACCAGAATGCGTATGTGGCTTCAACATGATGGTGCACCTGCGCATAGAAGTTTAGATGTTCAAGATTTTTTAAATCAAACATACCGTAATAGATGGATAGGTATTGGACGTGGTGAAGATCATGTTGAGTGGCCTCCACGATCCCCAGATCTCACGAGCCCAAAGAGGACATAGAAAAGTCAATTACTACCTCACGCAGTTCTTGACGGGGCACATATGCTTTCGGGGGTACCTCTACAGATTTAAAATAGAGGACTGGCCAAACTACTAAGTCTGTTTGGACGCTAACGAAGATGTGGGACATGTATTGTGCCTGTTCGCGATACCAAATGGAGTGTAAAGAACCCGAGTGTTATCTTCAGACTAGAGTGACACCGGAGTCAATGATGACAGCTGTGTTGACGTCGGAGAATAGTTGGTACGGAGTAAACAACTACGTAAGAACCATTTTCAAGAAGGTTAGAAATAACAAAGAGAAAAGAAGGAAACGACAAGGCAAAACAGCTGAGCAAAATGGTGCTAGACGAAGGATACTAAGTCGTATATCCAGAGGATGACCGGACAATACTGCACGAGGTAGACGACTGAATGATGCCACAGAAAGCAGACGGTCGGACGATGCAGAATAAAAAACGTGTCTGATCCTAAACCCCTAATCACCTTGGTGGATGGGGGATGTATGGAAATGTCAAACTTTAAAGGAGAAACCAACTAGGTTAGTTAACGAACCTCACAAAAGTATTGTTTAACGATGGTGCCTGTGGAGATCTGGTGTCGGTATCACATTCATACATCTATATAGACATTTTCCAAAAACACTATTTCTCGACTTAAAATACTTTAAAACACCCTTCTACATGCTTTTACACAAACTCCAAAAATTACTTTTACAAGATTTTCTTAGAAAGGAAGCTGCACTGCTGATACTATGGCTAAGAATATAAGCTTATTTCTTAGTTTATATGCGAACAAAAAGCAATTCGCTTGTATAAGCGTTATGAGCTCTCACTTTCATTGCTTCCTGCTTTACTGATGCTGTCTAAAAGACATGCGTAAATATAATTATAAAATTTCGAGTGGTTTGATAAATATATGGTTAAAAAATAATCTCGAGTAGTGCGAGAAACTCTTGCGCTCTAATTCACTACAGATACTGAATATACTATATTCTACACAACGCCTAGACTAAATTTTCAAAATAACTTTATATATCACTTCATACTTTTTCGAACAAACTTTTTGCACTCAAACTCACAATATATATTGAATATACTATATTCTACACTACGCCTAGCCTAAATTTCTTAAAAAACCTTATATTACATTTCATACTTTTTTGAACGAACTTTTTGCACTTACACTCACTATATATACTGAATATACAATATTTTGCACAACGCCTAGACTAAATTTTCAAAATAACCTTATATTACACATACTTGCTCATTACTTGCTTGAACTAACTTTTTTCACTTTAACTCTACACCATGCCTAGACTAAATTTTCAAAATGTTTTAACTCTACTTCCTTTTGCCTTTTTTCTGACTAAACCTTCTCTTTCTTCTATCTTCCTGAATCTTGTAATCCTGTTACTTTCTTATCACTCCTTTTTTTTTAAATTACACGCATAATCACCATATATTATTACACAGTCCGTATCCTGTAAGCCTGTGAACGGTAGAGGCTTGTCTTTGTCAACCACTACTTTATCATGTCGTACACATAATGTGTGCTGCCTTGCTATGGCTGACAGCAGCAAGTTACTTATATTGCTTTTATCACCATATATATACATTTAATATTTGCATGTTACTTAAAATCTTGAATTGATGAATTTTTTATTATATACTTGCGTCTACTAAACACTTACATATGTGTACATACATATATACCGCATATACACACAATATCTAAAACGATAAATCTTTAATCTTGCTTGCTCTGAACATAATACTATGTCTCAGAATAATAAAAATTCATATAAATTATAAAAATTTAAATCATTAACTCAATGATATATGGTTACTGCATCACAGAATCGACTTCTTAAACAAATATTGAACAAGATACTTTTACTAAATTGTAACTTATGCATTGTATACATTAATTAAATTGTAACTAGATTATACATAGCAAATTATAACAATCATAAATAACAATCATTATTGCATTGAAAAATTAATAATAATAATAATAAAAATTAAAATAAGAACAATATTTTAATCATAATTATAACCGTAAACAAATTTTTATGCAATTTTTGACTATAATGAAATATCAATGACATATTATACTTTGCAATCAAATGCAACAAAATCATTTATATACAAGATAAACAATAATTTTAATAAATGAAAAATAATATACTTTACCAGTCAAGAGGCTGGTAGAAAAATTCATCTACTACAAACATTATAAACATTGAAGAACCTGCAACAATAAAATAAATTCCACAAAGTAAATGCTTAATAGAGATAGTTTTAAGCAATAATTTTTGTTTTTAATTTATAATAAATTACTTATCTAATAATTCTATTGAAGTACTTTATTGAAAGCAGGATACACATACATGGAACACTTGTGCAATTTAACAAATTGTAATCATACTTGCACATATATCACTAATAATAAGAAAAAAATAACTATTCAACAATATTAGTATGCACCAACAATATATGAAATACAATTCACAATTTAAAATTGAAAAGTCAAAACAAATTAAAATCTAAAATACTAATAAAATATAGAGTGTAAACTTCAATATTAAAATTGAACAAACGATCCGAATCATAAACTACATAAATATTCGGGCGTCCAAGCAAAAGTGACACACCTAGCGGTAGAATTTAGAAGTACTGAAAGTACTAGAGAGTAATACCAAAACAATCAACAATGTAGGTACCTTAACCGATAAACTAATTGTTTAATCTGTCCCCACTGTTGTCATAAATCAGTGCAACCCAACTGTTCAATTGAATCTTTGTGTCTCCTAATATTATAGATAAATTGCTTTAAAAATTTCAATAAAATGCATCAATTTCCCATTTACTTACCGATTTAGAAGTAAAAAAAACACCTACAATTGCACTGCCCAGAATTTCCTGCCTGACAACTATAATGAGTGTTCAGAGTCTTACTATTACTATTATTAGTGGTGATTTGAATATTTATTTCATGTGGGTAATCAATTAACGAACTAGAGGTTAATCACAAATCAAAGTATTTATCCACTTACACATTTTGAACATTGAAGTACTACAAAGCCCACATAATAGAATATAATTAGAATTTAAGATACTGAAATCTTCTTCAAATGCTCTACTTCCCCCATTGATATATTTCATTAACTCAAAAATTTCAACAATTGCACTGGCCATTGCGAACTAACAAATTGCAACTAAATAAAGAAAATGATAAATAGAAAGTAAGCAAGTTTGTCACTGAAAAAAGCCGTGTTTTAAGAATAACTACAACTTTTATCTTCAACATTTTCATGTAAAACGTAGAGCCGCAAAGTATTATGATAAATAATTGATTTTTTTTTGCTACAGGAAACCGATTAGCTACGAACTTGAGTTATAAGCATTTTCATGATATCATGTCAATAGAAAATAGTTGTATTTTTCAAAGATCCACAACTTCTTAATTTAACTTTTTTTGTAGAATCCTTAGTATTCAACATATGGATTTAAAAAACGTTTTTGACCATTTTTGAAGATAACCGCATTCTGCGTAAATATTAAAAAAACGCGCGCAGCGCATCTAAACTTGCTAGTGTACTAAAAAATACATATTTTCATGTAAAACTCAGTCATACATATTTTTTTTTTATTTTTATTTTTTATTTAAATACATATAGTTATAAATTACAAGTTATATAATTATTGTTGTTTATTGTAATAGTGATATATAAAAATTCCTCCTCTTCCCTTGCCTCTTCTTCTGCCTCTGCCTTTTCCTCTGCCATTTCCTCCTCCTCGATTATTGTTTCCTCTATTATTACCTGCAATCATTTTTAATAAATTTTTATTATCTTCAATTCTTTATTTGAAATACTAAAGTTTAATTAATACAAAATAATAATTCAATAATTCACCTCGATTATTTTGCTGCAATTCACGCAACGTTTCTCCTTGTTGGCGAAGAATGTCCTGCAATCTTTGCAACTCCTCGAAAACGTTGCTTAAAACTTGATTCTAAAAAATAAATTATAATTTAAATATTTAATATGTCTTTATTATTATTCCAAATAACTTTGTACATTTTTTAACATTTTTTAGTTCCATATACTTTGAAAGAATTGATATTACAATATAAACACAAAATTATTGATAGATTAAAATTCAAATTTCCCACAAAAACTTATCTATTTAATTTAGATTTCTATTTTAATTGTATAATTTCATAAAAAAAAACTTAATAAGTGCATAATTATTATGAAATTTTACATTTAACTATCTCTCTGGTATATCATAACATTTTTTAATAATAATACTTTGTAAAAAATATTTACACCGAATTTTACATCAAATTTTATGTAATAATTTAAAACCTTTACGTGTACAATTTTACATAAATCAATTAAATTGTAAAACTTTACATAAAATTTTAAATAAAATTGTACGTAAAGATCAATATGTAAAATTTTATGTGAAATATTACATAAAGTTTTACAATTTTATTCGTGCATGTGAACATTTATATCTAATGGTCTAAATCTATACATAAAATTTTATGTAAAATTATGTGTATATATTTTTACAAGATAACTTTTTATTGTCTTGATATTTTCCTAGTAAAATTTTAACCAATCTGGCTGGCATATTTTCTATGATGAAAACTACTTATACAAACTAACCAGTTTCGCTAATATACATATAAAGCGCTTTGTATTTACGTGGCGCCACGCCCTGGACAGCGTCGGCGCCAGCGTAAGCAGACGCTGCAGCCGAGGCCTGACTTCGACTAGCGGGGTACCGCCGGAGTCAGCCTCAAGATGTCGTCCGCCCGACGCCACGCCGTGGCGAGCGGGGAGCACGTACCCGGTCGCCATTCTGGGACTGGCCGCCAGACTGAGCACACGCTCAATTTTCTTCAGTATTAATAGTTTTAAATAAAGTCTTCAGAGTTGAGTAATAGTACATCGGAGTGTGAGTCTTTTTCTCCTGTACCCTCCTGTGCCCACGCGACTCGCGTTCGTTAGTGATACAGTTAAATTCTAAAGGGGTGACCCCGTTCAGCAGCACGCTTCGGAGTCGGGCACAGCGCGAAGAACCGACGCCATCTTCGCCGCGTCATCTCACTCTTACTCTCGGCGGCCAGCCCATCCTTCTCTCTCGGCGTACCGCGCTGAGCCGAGAAAGAACTTTTTTTACTGATTCGACATAAGGCACGCCGGAGCCCATTTACAGCTCGCGGCGGCCACTTTTATTCTTCATTACTTCTTGCATCGAGCAGCGAGCACAGTCGCGCGCGGTGGCACGCGCGACCCCGGTGAATCTCGCCGCCGGTGAAGTGACCCTCAATCGAGCACCGGAGCAACACCAGGCGAGCACCAGAGGCACCTCGCCGCACGGCATACCAGCAGCGGGGAGTCTGCCTCCAGCCCCTCTACAGCTGGAGTGCGCGCGGAGCGGGCCCGTCGCTCGTCTCCCTGCCTGCAGCACACCACGCGGCGAGAGCAGCCGCACCACCGAGGACGAGGCACAGCACCAGAACATCGCGGTGACACGCACCAACGCACCGGGGTCCCAGCCAGGAGGTGCCTTCAACATCGGTGGAACAACACCGGCCGAGCAGCAGTCCAGCGGCAGCGCGGCGTCCACATCTCGCCATCATCATCGGCAGCGTCCGGCGGCAGTACCTTCACATCAGGTTTTTTTTTTCGCCCCGCAACAGGTATAGTCTTTTCGCGGCCTTGAGTCGCTCTTTCTTTTCAAGTGCCGCGTATACCTGTTGCGTGCCGCCGGCGCCGACGCCGCGCTTCACGCAGTTGGCCATCTTGCCGACTCGCGCTGTCTCCCGCGCTTTCTCGCCTTCCGCCCCGGCCCTCCCGCGCGAGCGGCCATTTTCCCTGTAGCGTTGCGCGCCGCGTAGAGCCAGCGCGCCGACCGCCGCGCGCGTTCCGCTGGCTCCGCTACCACCACGCGTGTCGCGCGAGGGCGCCACCCGCCACCCATCGGCGGTACGCCGCGCACACAGCGTGCCGCGTCTCGGCTCTCGTACCTCACAGCGCCTTGCCGCGCGCCGCGCGCTCAATTTTTTACACTCCGAGACAACCGCAAACCCATCCTCCGTGGGGCCTCAGAGCTCGCAAACGGGAGCGAATGGTTCGGAATCCATTCCAGCCCCGCCGCCCATGCCAATCGACGGGGTATTTCCGTATCCGCGGCCGGCTTACGAATCCACGCGCTGCGAGATTCCTTCATATTGGAGTGCTAATCCCGCATTGTGGCTCGCACAGGTCAACGCAGCTTTTGAGGCCGGGGGAGTGCGGAACGAGCGCCACAAATTCAACACAGTGGTGGCGCGGCTTCCCCAGGACATCGCAGAGGAGCTGTCGGACCTGATTTTCCAGCCTCCAACCGTCAACCGCTACGCAGCCCTCTGCCAGGCGGTGCTACGTCGCCTCTCCACCTCAGCCGACACCCAGCTTCACCAGGTCCTGAATGAGGTGCGCCTGGAGGACCGCACTCCATCCCAGCGGCTGCGTCACATGAGACGTCTCGCCAACGACGCGATTTCAGATGAGGCCTTGAAGGTCAAGTGGCTCGATCTCCTGACGCCGCACACCGGCCGGCTCTGCCAAGTCCTGCAGACCAGCTCTCTCGAGGAACTGGCCCACCTGGCTGACCTCGCCATGGTTCCAGAGCCGCAGGTCCACGCCGTCGCCTCTCGACTCTCAACACCTTCGTCGAGCGGCGTCTCGTCTCGTACGGCATCGTCCCAGCCAGATTCGGACATGGCCACGCTGCAGGCTTCGCTGGCGCAGCTCCTCACCACCTCGCAAAGGCAGAGCAAGCTGCTCGAAACCCTCGTGCGCAACAACACCAGCAACAACACCAGCAACAACATTAGCAATAGCAGCAGCAACAGCAGAGGCAGAGCGCGCTCTCGCTCTCGCCCCCGTCGTACCGCAGCGCCAGCGGCCGCCAGCGACGACATGTGCTGGTAGCACCGGAAATTCGTCCAGCAGGCCGTACAGTGCAAGCAGCCTTGTTCCTTCACCCCGGGCTCGGGAAACTAAAGGCGCCGCCGCCCCCGCAAGCCGAAGCGGTAGGCGCAGTCACGGAGAGACTCTTGCACATCACCGACCAGTCAACAAAGCTCAGGTTCCTGGTGGATACCGGTTCGGCCGTCTCACTGCAGCCTCTCGCGCACTTCAAGGAGACGAGACGACGTAGCCCTCTCACACTCAGTGCAGCCAACGCCTCAGCGATTGCTACCTACGGCACTCACTCGCTGACGCTGGACCTCACTCTGGCCAAACCACTCAACTGGAAGTTCATCGTAGCCGATCATGTCAGTTCATGTCAGTGATCCCATCCTAGGCGCGGATTTTCTGGCACATTTCGGCCTCGCTGTCGACCTCCATCACAGACAGCTCCTCGATGCTGACCACTCACACCATACCACCGGTGCAGTCCTTCCAGCTCGAGTCTTCTCCGTCGCAGTCAACATCACGGCCGACGTCGCTGAGGGTGTGTTTGCTGACCTGTTGCGAGACTACCAAGATCTAGCTACTCCAGGCAGCACCACCATTGTACTACCGGATCTCTCCGCCCTCCACCACATCGTGACGAACGGGCCACCAGCTGCAGCACGGCCACGCCGGCTCCACGGGGAGCGCCTCGAGGCTGCGCGTGCGGGTTTTCGAGCGCTTTTGGAGATGGGCATCGTCCGTTTATCAGACAGCTCCTGGGCGAGCCCTCTACAGCTGGTCAAGAAAGCCGATGGCTCATACCGCATCACGGGCGACTATCGCCAGCTCAACAGTCGCACCGTCCCGGACAGATATCCGCTCCCAGTGATAGAGGACCTCTTACTGGAACTACAAGGCGGCACCTTCTCGGTCATAGACTTGAAGAAGGCCTTTTACCAAGTCCCTATCGCTCCCGAAGACGCTCACAAGACGGCAATTACAACCCCCTTTGGGCTCTTCGAATTCACTCGCTCTTCGATGGGGCTCCGCAACGCAGCACAATCTCTCCAACGCGCAATGGATCATCTTCTGCGCGACCTGCCGTTCGCGCGAGCATATCTGGACGACATAGTCGTTGCATCCAGGGGTCGAGAGCAGCATTTGGAGCATCTCCGGGTCCTCGTCGCCACGTTACGCAAGGCACGCATCAAAATCAATCAGGACAAGTGCGTCCTGGCCAAAGAGTCAGTCAACTATCTCGGGTACTGCATCTCTAAAGATGGCTGTAGTCCACCACCAGGCAAGGTCGAGGCAATCCAAGCTTTTCCGTAGCCGGCTGACACTTCACAACTTCGTCGTTTCTTGGGGCTGGTCAACTACTACAGGCGATGCATCCCTGGTGCTGCACGCCTCCTCGCACCCCTCAACGATCTACTGAAGCTCTTGACGCAGTGCAAGAAACCGTCGCCTCTCGCCTGGACGAAGGAAGCAGAAGATGTCTTCGAGAAAACGAAGCGAGCGCTCGCAGACGCAGTCACCACTACCTATCTGCGTCGCGAGGCCCCTCTACGGCTCTACACCGACGCCTCCGACGTCGCCATCGGTGCTGCCCTGGAGCAGTACGAGAGGGAAGACATCTGGCGCCCGCTAGGCTTCTTTTCTAGAAAGCTCTCGGACACCGAGAGGCGCTACAGCACTTACGATAGAGAGCTTCTCGCCGCATTCGCCTCGGTTAAGCACTTCAGCAGCATCCTCGAGGGGCGCCCTTTCACCCTGTACACGGACCACAAGCCGCTGTCCCTCGCAGCTCAGCAGCCTCCGGAAAAAGCCTCGCCTCGCCAGTCCAGACAGCTTGACTACATATTCCAGTTCCCGATCAAGCTGGCGTACGTCAAGGGCCCCAACAACATCGCCGCAAGACCTGCCTCACCATCGTCGACAGGTTCTCCAGGTGGCCGCACGCCATCCTTCTTCCGGACCAACAGGCAGACACGGTCGCGCGAGCCTTCCTCGAGCACTGGATCAGCTCGTTCGGGACGCCGCTCACCATCACCACGGACCAGGGCCCGCAATTCGAGGCGCGCCTTTTCGCCGCCCTCGCCAACGTCATCGGCGCAGCCCGGGTGCACACAACACCTTACCACCCGCAGGCCAATGGGCTGGTGGAAAGGATGCATCGCACTCTCAAGGCGGCCCTCATGTGCTGCGCACCAACACCGTGACCGCAGGCCCTTCCAGCCGTCCTGCTGGGCCTCAGAACGACCTTCAAAGAGGATCTTCAGGCTTCCCCTGCCGAGATGCTCTTCGGCACAACTCTCCGAGTCCCAGGAGACTTCTTTGTTTCAGCTAGTCATCCAGGGGCGAACGCTCCGGCTTTCGTCGCCGAATTGCATGGTCTCATCGGCCAGTTGCGGGCAGCCCCAGGGTCCAGGCACCTTCCGCCTCGCACGCCGTTCTTCCACGCCGACTTGCGCACCTTCACGCACGTCTTCAGGCGAGTCGACACGGTCCGCACGACGCTGCAGCCGCCCTACACGGGGCCACACAGGGTGCTGCGACGCCTCGACGACCAGCCATACATGGTCGAGGTGAGCGGCGAGGCCAAGACTCTCTCGACCAGCTCCCTCAAGCTGGCGTACCTGGAGGTAGCCGATCAGCCGCCTACCAACGCCCCGCTCCCTGCGCGGGCCTCACCAGCTGCAGCGGCTCCGGCTCCTCCACCTGCCGCGCCATCGGCGCAGGCAGCTCCACCAGCCGCGCCATCGGCGCAGGCAGCAACACCACCAGCGCCCGAGGCACGGCCACTCGCACAGGGTCCTCCAGTTGGGCCATCCACGTAGGCGCATCCAGCGCCCACGCCGTCCACCCAGCCGCAACCACCTGTGTCGCCGCCTGTCTCGGCGCCTTCAACATCGCCGCCGCCGCCGCCCGCCGCCAGTCCATCCCTCAACAGGCCAAGAAAAACGGTGTCGTTCCGGACGCAGGACACGCCCGGCACTGGCGGGGGAGTAGCTGTGGCGCCACGCGCTGGACAGCGTCGGCGCCAGCGTAAGCAGACGCTGCAGCCGGGGCCTGACTTCGACTAGCGGGGTACCGCCGGAGTCAGCCTCAAGATGTCGTCCGCCCGACGCCACGCCGTGGCGAGCGGGGAGCACGTACCCGGTCGCCATTCTGAGGCTGGCCGCCAGACTGAGCACACGCTCAATTTTCTTCAGTATTAATAGTTTTAAGTAAAGTCTTCAGAGTTGAGTAATAGTACATCGGAGTGTGAGTCTTTTCCTCCTATACCCTCCTGTGCCCACGCGACTCGCGTTCGTTAGTGATACAGTTAAATTCTAAATGTATACTTAACCTTTTGAGGTTAATATCATATAGTATAATAACACTTATTCAATATAAGAAGAAAATGATTTATTAATGAAGGCTTGTATTGTTGATTATTTTTTAATTAAATCATACTTAACATTATTTTACATCTTACAAAGTTATGATGGTAGCTTAAGTAAATATAAACTAGTAAATAAAAGCCATATAATTTTAATAGCCGATATCCAAATCCATTAACCTTTGCCATCTGCATTATATTGAAGGTAAATATCTGGATTTTTGCACAAATATTTTTTCAAATGTTTAGAATTAAATTACAGCACCTGTTAAAATTTTCAGCTCAAGACCTATAAAATATTTGCTAACAGCCGAGTCAAATTTCACATAAAAATTATTACAAAAGATCTACTAATCTTACCAATTATATTTTTGGTTTCCAGTGTATTTTTACATTCAGAAGGATACAATAACTTAGTCTCTTTTCTCAATGCAATAATGAAAATCTTCACTTTTAAAAATTGCAATTGAATTTATCTCAAATAATACACTTTTAATACCTGTACAAAAATACACACTTACGTACAATTCTATACACTTTTGTATATTTATATACATTTTTTTTTCTATACTAGAAATACTGCACAATTTTCACATTTCACAATAAACCATAATATTTACATGAGTGTCCAAATAAAAATTTTAAATATGTCATCTGAGATCAATTTAGCTTTAAATTTCATTTCACTATCTACTTTATGTATATTTATGTATATGAGTTTTCGAATAAAAGCAACAACAAAATTTGAAAAGCAAGTATCATGTTCAAACTTCTTGTAACTATTAAAAGTGAAAATACTTATTAATGCATTAAGAAAAGAGACAAAGTTATTATAACTTTCTGCATATAAAAATACATTAGAATTTAGAAATACAACTAGCTAGAATTAGTAGATCCTCTAAAAAAATGCTAACAAGAAATTTGACACGACAAATCCAAAATTTATCATAGGCCTCGATCTGAATATTCCAACGAAGACAATTAAGTAAAAACTGCTACGATAACTTATATTTGACTAATTTAAATTAGTTAATAATAAAATAATAACAATTGATCATCACCTTCACATAGCTTCCATTTACTTATTTATTCTAACTTAAGTTATCAACATTACTTTTTAAGAGATAAAATAATTTTTTACACTTTATTGTGCTGCACACTTACAGTTTAATACATCTATTAAGGTAGTTCACTCAAAATTTCAACTTTCATACAGATCCTTGATTTTTGAGTATGTTATAGATGACGATGCAGCGGACACAGTGATATTTTTTTAAGGTACCAAGCGGTGCTCGTTTTCGAGATATTAAAGCCCAAAGTTGAGTGTTTTTATACAGGAGTAAATGGGAAACGCGCTTCGAAACGGACATTTCATCTAAGTACATAAAGCGTATATCATGTGGAATTTTAAAAAACTAGTATGTTCAACTTTAGAATATGAAGATTATGATTCGAGTTTGAGAAATATAGCAAGCGGTATTACTTTTCGAGATATTTTAATCCGAAATACGCATGTCTTACTTGGTCGGATGGGTCGCACGCACGAGAGGGGAGAGACGCACGAAACGTGGCAACGTCGCAACTCGACGAACACGTGTATCGTCGGTAATACCTATGGTAAAACAGTATATTACCCGCATGGGACTATTATAATAATTATATTTATAATATTATAATATTATTATTAAATATTTTAAAAGAAAAATAGTAGTAGTGGTAGGAAAGTACGAAATCAAATTATAATTGAACCTTTTTTATTAGTATAAAATGTATTTTTTAAACTTCTGTTTTAAATTCTTTCCAACATTAACGCATTACTTACTAGTAGTATCAAATATCATTCTTCATACATTGATCAAATCAATATTGAATGATGCATCAACAACGTAATATTCTCATAATAATCTCTAAAATAAGCTGTTAGGGTAGTAATAAATTTACCGAACTAACAAAGTAACGTTGTGTGATTATGCGGATGATAGCTTACTCTCCCATACGGGGGAGATCAGTACTTCGCACTGATTGTTGCGCCGAAACTGTTTGCGTGATAATAAAACACCAAGGAAAATTAAATTGTTAACGAGAACGACTTACTTGTGTTTGTTGACGGGGATGACCCAAAGGTTGACGATCAAAACTCTCAAATCAAACAATTTCTTAGACTCAATTATTTCAAAAATTCCTTTATTTGTTTCTGGAGACTTCAAATAACTTTCAAATGGAATAAGACACAATTTCGGTAAATGATGATCAAGACGGAAACACAAATAAGACTAAACTCCAACTTAAAAACTCAGAAATATAACTATAAAATCGAACTCTTGAATAGCGTCCTTACTCTTGGATCGCATACACAGGAATGAAAAATCGGGGGAGGCGAAGCTTGAAGAAAGCGGCATGGCTTTCTCCCACGCAGGGCCTTTACTTCTCCTTCGCACTTCAGTTTTGCCGCGCTCTCTTTCTTACTCATTAGGCCTTATGGGCCTAATTTGTTCAACATCTGTATTTCTGGAACTTTTTGTTCCTTTTCGAGCTTAGTAGTGGGGTTTGATTGCTTTGACTTTTTGTTTTCAGTATCATCAACTGGTTTGTCCTGCCGGTTGCTCAAAGTCTGTTGCTGGTATGATACTTTTGAAGTATCTTTAGGATTCACCTGTGATTGATCTTTAGAAGCTTTTGGTAGCCTTTCAATTTTATTTACACGAATAGTATCAGTATCAATACTAGGACGAAATTGCTGAACCGGCTTAATATTATTAGTTATCCTTGACTTTGTTGAATCAATAGTTTCGGACGAACCTGTCGTTGTATTATATACATTCGTCATTTTCTTTACTTCTCTATCTTCTGATAATGATTGATTTGGACTATTAGACGGCTTTACGTTTTCTTCAAGTTGAGAGCTTTTTTACGGTATCACGCGATTCATCCTTCTGTGTTTAAAGTATAGGATAATCACGTATACCGGAGCTAGAATTTTGCGAGTGATTCTTACGTACTCTTGTACCGTTATTTTTCGAATTGGCACTGGAGTCTCTGCTGCTTTCACCATTGCTGTTACTTTCTGAATCCGGCGAAGGAGAATAGTTTGGCAGCTGTTCGGGTATTTTGGGAGGCAGTGGATTAGTAGGTGTTGTCTCGTTTGAATTTGGATTAGAATTGTTACTTGACTGTTTATTTTCCTGCTGCAATTGACTTTGTTCCATCTTTTCTATATCCTGCACATATTTGACAACTTTGATTATGGCCTCATCTTGTGCCTCTGTTTTTTTGCTGCTTTCAGGTGATGTCTTAGATTTCGGCATGTTCGGTGATGGTGGTTTGTCGAGACTAAGACTCCCACCTTGCTGGCTAAAGTTATGTTGTCGTATTTTTCTGTCTGAATTGTCTAACACGACTAGAAATCGTACAAACAAACGCATAACTTATAAATCTGTAGTTTTGAAGTATGCTATCAATTGACTTATATAACTCTTTTATTTTTAGTTATTGTTACTTTATCATTTTCATCTTTTTTGGAACAAAATTTCGTAATACCGTCATCTCCCTCAGTCTTATAAAATTTCAAAAGCGACTGATAAGTAACGTTATGTTTCGCTAATCTTTTTTGCATCTCAGTTGTAATTATTCCGTTTAACTCATTCAAAAACATCATGTTTGCTTTAATTCTATTAGAAGTTTGCATGTCAATGCAACTTTCTTGAAACGTTTTTGAAAATTGGAATAAATTGTCTTTAAAATTAAACGCATTTACGAGCATCTCTAAAAGTATTACGTCACAAACAGCATCGTGAAATTTTTGACCTTCTTCTAATTTTAAAAAATCAGTAGCAAGATTTTCTAATTTGAATTTTGTAGGGCCTTTTCGGTCAACGAGTAATTTTTTAAACATTGATAGAGTGTCTGCAAAACCAGAAATCATTTGAAAATTTTTATTCCTACATATAATCCTAGTGTTTTTTTATAATTTATCACGCATTGTTCGCCTTTATTCAAAACGCATACGCTATCAGCTACTCTAAAATCACTAGCAGAGCTTGTGCTGAGGCATTCATTTTTTTGGCTTTATGAGCTACAATATTATTGAACGATTCATTTATTTGACTAGAGGCCGCAGCTGAAAATTTATGAGAATTCGCAGCATATTTGTCAAAAAAACTAACTAGTTTTGTATACAAGTCGTCGTCTGATAATGTAACTGTGTGTTTATCTTTGGTCTTACACCAGGAACTACAATTTTCATGTCGACCGTATAAATGATCCGGTATTCTTTTTAACTCGTCAGCTAACTTTTTACTTTGGCCCTTATTTTGCCTCACACCATAAGAAAAACATTTTTTATGTGACCTATGACTCCCTTTCGGTTCAATTGCTTGTGCGAATCTTTTAACTTGTATAATTCATTACTGAAATTCTTTACGAGGTGATTTGTATCAGCTAATTTGTCGATGTGAATATTGGGATTGTCTTTTCGCACAGCAGATATCATTGAGCTATCCTCATCACCGATAATACACCGGACTTGTAAACCAGCCTCTTTTAAAATTTTACTATGGTTTATTAATTGAACGCCAGCGTCTGCTTCCATGGCCTTCGCACTTCCATGAAAGTTTTTTCGGCAGTCGTGATCTACGTTACGCCCTGCATCGTATGTTCGGCATTTCCGATTTCTTGTCGCATAATCAATGACTTTACCTGACAAAAATCCTATCACGGTGCTGTAGCCGTTCAAGCTATCGTAGCTTTGGCCACGTTTCGTCCAACCAGTATCGAAGGAAACAATAATATTAATAATATCGCCTACAGCAGCATCGAAAGTTTGTTGTGATTCAGGAGTAGTGTTTTGATATGAGGATTTTAGAGCGGTAAGATTCGGGTATAAGTTGGACGCAATCTCTGGTGACCTACAAAGTTTTATAGAAATTCAATAAATAACGCAACACCTTTTTTTAATAGAGAACTTTTATATAGATTAGTTTATATACAGTGTATATGAATAAATCGAAAATCATAATTAATCAATCAAATAAGCAATATAAAATGTATACAATAGGCATACTAACTAGACAAAACCTTTGTATATAAACTTTCATTTGTACAATTATAAAATATTGGAATTCATTCGATGTTAATATCATTATTACATTTATAAAAACGCTGAATTACATTGAACTTATAAGAATCATACATGTTCAACAAATTCTATTATAAACACAGTGCCTCCTCGGAAAAAACTAACATGTGTTTTATAAAATACAAAATCGATTAGTTATATTGACATATTATTCATGTTTATTATAAATGTAATCCACTTATGACGATTAATGATTGATCCTTACAACTCATTACGTAGCTTCTCAATATTTTCTATGACTAGCTGTTTTTCTTCAATCTCAGCTGGTTCGAGCTTCAGTTTCGATTGCTGTTCCTATCATTTTCTCGTACTGCTTGTATAAATAATTGGAGATGGATGGTAAATTTGTACAAGCAAGAAGTTTGTTTAAATTGGTGTTTCCAACACCTGCGTGCACAGCTCCTGCAATAATACATTATAATAAATATGTATATATCTTATTATTGGAAAGAAATAACAAATTTGCCATTTTCATCCTTGCTGCTCATCTCAACTTTTGTTGTTCCTTGACATGAATCGCACTTGATTGTTAAAATCGAATAAAGACCGACACACTTTTCTTCAATCGTATTTGTTAAAGTTAAAATAGACTGGCACTCTTTACATTTCAGATTCTCTCCGAGTACATCCAAATCGTCTATACGCTTCCTGTTATCTTCTCTTGTCACCTTAGGCAAAACCTCTACTTGTTTCTTACTACCACCTGACATTGCTTGATATCGTCTGAATGTAGTTTTTTAAAGAAATCTCCCATTTTTATAACGATAATTTGTATTAGTTGGCGGACATGGCTTGTAGCGTGGCTTTCACAACCTCTCAACGCAACTGCCGAGCCAAACTGTAAACAAGAAGCCCAGAGAGAAAGAGAGAGAGAGAGAGAGAGAGAGAGAGAGAGAGAGAAGAGAGAGAGAGAGAGAGAGAGAGAGAGAGAGAGAGTAAGCGAGCGGCGTTGCCAGACTTCGGCGAGGCTTGGAGGGAGGTGCGCAGAAGTCTGATTTCGCACACTGCGCAACAAGCAGACAAGAATAGAGCGAATTGGTTCTCAACCACTTCTTCTCTGGGCATGGGGGGGGGGGGGGGGCGTGTATTGCGTGTCACTTCATTGAGCGGAGTTCCACTGGGCTGAGTGAACTACCTTAAAGTAATTCAAATTCATGCATATTCTCAGATTATAAATTTTTTTACTCCACTAATCCTATGAATATTAATTGACTTTTGATAATAATATTTTAATTCTTTTAAAAAAAAACAGTAACATTCTTATCAATAAAAATTAATAATTCAATCATTATTTATACTTCAAAAATACACCAATTGCCATAGTTACAAGGCAAAAAATCGCTATTCTCTTTTATAATTAAATCAAATTAATGTCGAATATTACCAAACTTGATAAAATATATAAATCTGATTACAAAAATAATAAAGTAGTTGCTCTCATTTAATTAAATCAAATAACTCAAATCGAATATAATAATATTATCAAACTTTGATATTATATGTACAATACAATTTGAAATCAAAAATAAATCTGTTACTCTCTTTTATGAATCAAATCAAATATCAAATATTACCAAATTTTAATACTATAAACAAACAATCCAATTAAAAAATATATCTTTTTCATTAAAATACTAGCAAAAAATATGAATTACTTTTAACTCAGGAGCAGTTTTCTATAATAAACATATGTTTTAACTCACATTTAAAATTTTTATCACGATATACTTGAAAAAAATTCTCAGGTTCCCTTGAATTAAATAAAATACCAAATGACTCTCAATAAATAAATTAAAAATAAAATTTACCACATCCCGAGGCTGGGGCTGAGGTGGTGGTTGCGAAAGGGGCTGAGGTGGTGGCTGCGGCTGGGGCTGATAATCATCACCCTTATTACGTTCTGAAAAATTTCAACATTAAATCATATTTAAAAAAGTATATAGGTACATACATATAATTATTATGCAATATAATTCTTATAAATACTTACCATCAGCCATAATAATTATATGTAATATTATAAATTATATAATATTATTATTATTCCAATCCCTTTCTACTAGTCCCTTTCCACTAATGCGCTGTGTGGTATGAGCAGCAAACAATACATACAGAAAATACACAATGTCTATAGACTTTCCACTTTCTATAAGCACTACAATCTCGAGTCGAATCACGAATTAATACTAACTTCAGAGCAATATCAAATATAAGAATTATCCACCCACCACCGCCAGGAGCGCTACTGAACATATAAGAATATGAGCACATACGTACGTTTCGCATTCACCATGTTAAGCGACTAGCGCCCTCTCAGCAACCAATAATGGACAAAGTAAAATACTTTAAAAGTATCTCACGACACATACGACATATATATATATATACACACACACACCCACATATGGATGGGGGTAAAAAAGCAGAACGGTAAATTTTCAGATGGATAAATTTTCAGAAAATATAAAGCAAACATCTTTTTTTCCAAAACAGATACAAATTAATTGGAAAATTAACCGTCCCTTTTGAAAAAATCCAACCTTTTTTTAATTTGAATTGTTTTTATACAATACAGAAAAATACTAAAGTACAAAAATATATTGCATTAATTTTACATCAGAATGCTATTAAATCAGAAAAATTGCATTTGATTGGTTAACTGTAACTAATGTTAAAAAATCATTAAAGTCATTAATAGGACTTCAAAAGATGGAATAGACAAATTTTAAAATAAAAAAACATCCGAAAATATTTGTCTATAAAGCGCTAAAAGTTGGTAGTTGGCTGAAATATCCAACTTCAGAATTTTAATAAGTTTGAACGTAATAGGCTGCTGTAAGATGGCACCTCCAGTCTTGGTATTTTAATGCCGCTATATTTTCTTAGCGTCAACGACAAACGAGAGCGCGACATTTGAAGGCGGAAAATCTACGTCACCAATGTCAGTTCGTTCTTCCTGCTTTATTTTATGTTGATGTATGAACATAGTGTAATTGTATACCAAGGGGGAAAAGGAGACCTTTTGCTTTTGCGTTTCCGTTTGCAGTACAGGCGAGCGTCAAAATTTGCCCTGTAGTCGGAGCAAAGTTGCACCCAATCCAAATATGCCCCACCTTCCCCTATATATATGATTTCTGCGCATGCGTGTCTGACTCGCTCGTTTACACAGTGCAGATCAGTCGCAGCTATACTCGCAGACTACAGTGCTCCTCCACTACCTAAAAGTTGTATAGTTCCGTTGCTATTTCATCTCTCCCCTCTACTCGTGCGTTATACGTCATTTCGTCTCTGTTCGAAGCAGGGCCGGATAAAGCAAAGCACCTGTATGGCAAATTGATATTTTTAATGTTATTCAAATTAAGTTTGAAGAATGTGCAAATTTATTTCATTCACATGAAAAAATTAGGGTATTTTATTAAAGGAGCGTTGAAATCATAACAATTTTGAATTGATTTATAATTCAATATTACAGAAATATGCACTTTTTGGTCAATTGTTTATTAAAATTAATAACACTATAATTATATTTCACTGTTGAAACCTTGTAAAATAAAAAAAAATAATAATGAAATAAAATAAATAAATGATTTATTTATATATACAATTTCACATATTATTGGCGTGAATATAAATTATTCTCAAGGCAACAATTGAATAGTTTAATTTTTTTGTATCATATCATTTTAAATGGGAGATATCGTCTTTAAAGGGCTCCAAGAAATACGTTTTTCATTCACTTGATACGCACCTTATAAGCTCCCTTTTCCCTTTCGCGAGTGGACGCGTAATCTGCTTTTTCTGTCGAGTGTTCAACTGTGTAGGCTGCGACCATGTTGCTACAGTTTCTGAAATATTTCCAGACAACTATAACGTACGACAGAAGGTAAGTCTTTTATTAAACTATTAACACAAACAGCGCAATTCAAAACATATTCTATTAATACGTGAGTGTGTGTATTTTCGATAATTATATATTGATTGATTTATATTGTCATCTCGCTAAAAACGGTTTTTAAGCTGCAACTTGAATTCTAAGCATTCTAAGAAAAAAGTTTTACGAAAAAGTTGTAGATCTTTGAGAAATACAACTTTTTCTGTTGACGTCAAATAAAAATACAGGTCCTAACTAGAGTTAACAGCTAAAATCAATTTTTATAGCAATAAATCAGATATTCGTTACAAAACTTTGCGGTTATACATTTTACATGAAAAAAGTTAAATGTCAAAGACAATGGGCACGGTAGCGCCCGCGGAAGTTGAATTTAAAGTTAAATTTAAATTTATTTAAATTTATTTTCCATTACCCCTCAAAGAATTTATTGCACTGAGTACTGTCAGTACTGTCAGTATTATATAAACAGTGCAACTTTTAATATAACAATTTTAGTGGCAAAATATACGTTAATTCATTATTAATTTAAAGAAAAAGTAATAATATAATGTTTCTATGTGTGTAAGAGAGATGGCAGTTAAGTATGAATAATTATTTTCAATTTAATCTTTGAGAGCCAATCTTGTATATATATCTATGTGATGTACAAGTCAGTCATTCTGATGCCATTTTCACTGTTTGTCGCTAGATGTCTAAATTTTTGCACGGAAAGTTGTTAACTTCTTTTAAAAAGAGCTACTGTGATAGTTTTTACTGCATGACCAGCCTCCATTGTAATTTCGAATTCGAGGCATATAAGAATTATTGGATTTGACAGGTCAAATATCATATTACGGTTGTTGCAGAGGATTTATTGACTCTGGCCAATTATATTTCTGCTTTGTAGTTGCTTTTTATATTCAGAAACTTACAATGGCATTGCCCTTATTCTCAAAGCATTGATAAGACTTTTTAGTTTCAAGATTTGAAAGTGATTTTGTACACGATACCTGTTTTTAGGCACGACCGCGACACGGAAGTGCCTTATAGTTTTGTCATCGAAAAATCTGTGAGATACAATATCTCACGCAATTTTCGATCGATCGGGTTGAAATTTTGGGAGGAGTCTCCGCTCGCACAAATCTAAAAACTAATTTTTTTTTTATTCTAATCGTCTACGTTTTTATAAAATGCGGGCACAATTTGTTCAATTTTTGCGTGTTTTTTGAATAAAAATTTTGGTGTTACACGATTATCTCTGGGAGACTTTTATCAATCGGGTTAAAAATTTATGTGCGAACTCCCCTCGTAATAGTAAGGTGCCAAATTCATTTTGAGCTTGATCCTGCATGTATACGCAGAATGCGGTCACATCAAAAATCGCTAAAAACGGTTTTTTGACTCTAACTCGAATTCTATGCATTCTACAAAAAAAAGTTAAATATAAAAGTTGTAGATCTCGAAGAAATACATCTTTTTCCTATTAACACTTAAGCGTGAAAATGCTTTTAATTCGAGTTAACAGGCCAAAATCGCAAAGCGATGCAAGGGATGCTAGTTGAATTTTGGATTTCACTGTTATTAAGTACATTGCTTGAGGTAAATCCAACTGTTAATATTGTTTCACTATCCCAAAAGAAATGTACATGCAAAAAATCAATTCTCTAGGTGTGTTGATTTGCAAATGAGATACCTGTTTATCAATTTTTATTTTCGCTCTCAATTGCAAACTAACACACCTAGAGAGCTGATTTTTTGCATGTAAATATATTTTGGAATTGTGTAACAATATTTAAAGTTGAATTAACCTCAAGTAATGCTCTTGTAATCTTAACTCTGACACCTGTATCAAAATTTAAATAAGCCGGGTGAAGTTTTTTTACACATTGTTACAGAGGATCTACTAACTGTAGACAATTACATTTCTGGATTCTGGTGTATTTTTATATCTAGGCCACGGTTAGTAGATCCTCTATGACAATCTGTACAAGAAATTTCATTCGGCTTTTTTAAATTTTGATACAGATTTTGAAAATGGCATCAGAATGACTGACTTGTACATTACATAGATATATATATATATATATACAAGAGACTGGCTCTCATAGATTGAATGATGCGAGATTTTCCACTCCTTCACTAAAAAAAACAAACGATGCGAAATTGTTCACTCCTTCAGTTGCTCCTTGAGACCAGAGTACCCCTCATGGGCCTTTTATACACTGGAAAAGGAGAAAACAACTTTAAATACATAGCAACATTTCTCTTGTGTTTCTAAAATATTATTATTGAAAAAGAAAAAATCTTATCTGATAGCTTATTGGAGCTGTAACAAGTTCAGCTGCAAGGGAAGTCTTGGGCTCTTTTTCTTTGGATGTACAGCTGCAGCGGAACCCGGATATAAAACTACAGTAGACCCTACATAACAATAAGTAGTGTAAGCTACATTTGAATCTTTGAATTTTTATTGCACATATCTTTTTTACTTGGGATGTTATAAAAAGAAAAGACTACCAAACTCACTCATCGCATCATGGTGCGAGTGACCTAGCATGAAGCAGACAGATTTTGGTTTGAATACGTCGATTATTGATGTATAGTGCTTTCACAACTAATGCTTCCACGAAAAGCAGCCAATCGATAAACAAAGTTTTGCAAAGCCACTTTTGAGCTAAATTTTCTGAAGGCGACAGTTCTTTTGGGAGTACAGTGAGAATCATGTTTTCACCCCTGGATGGCTGTTCAAACACTTTTATCTGGAAATAAAAACAATTTAAATTTAATCACTCTTTTAAATTTATAATAAATATTTAGAAAAGAGAAAAATTACCTTTGTTTTTGCTAACCATGCTGTGCGTGGAATGTGTTGTAATGTATGGAATCCATAATATAAACACTTAGTTGGACTCCTTTGCATAAACCTTTTATGGCTTTTACGACTTTATTTACTGGTATTAAAATATCATCCCTTTTCACTGCTAAAACTTGTGCATAACTTAGTATACTGGGGAAGTATTCGAAAGCCTCATAAATCCCTTGCTCTTTAACAACATTTATGGGAACATAGAGACTCTAATCGCCTTCTTTGTGACAAATCAGTTTTCTTAATTGGCAAGTCACTACGTCTATCAAATGACCTATTTAAGGTTTTCATTTTTTCTTGAAGAATCTGGTAATACTCTTAGATCCAGCTGCTGCTTTTTGTCTTGTCAATGTATTGTCAATGTCTTGTCTTCATTGTACTTGAATACTTGTAAAGACTCATCTCCTTTTCCATCTGTCACCAATGATAATTTCAAGTTTTGACATTTTATAAGACGAGCTGTTTCTGGATACTCTTCATCTTGAAGACATCGTTTCAGTGGCATTACTTGTTGAGATTTTCTCAGATATAGGATAATCAAAAGGATTGAGTCGATGGGAGTTGAAAGGTGCATCTTCCCATCTTCTGATCTGACATTATAATCGATGGACCAAGATCTCTTATTCTCAGGTCCTCTGGACTGAACACAAACATTGCAGCCTGATTGGAAGCTGGGTGTTTGAGCTTGACCATATCAGGATGTACACCTTCGGAGCTTTCCAAACTTTCCTCATGATGAAAACCCACGTATTGGGTTTTGCACTGGAGGCAAACTTGACGAACTACTTGAGACATCCTTTCACCCGCGGCATCTTGGATAATATTATAATACGATTCGCGCATCACCTGCAGTTTTATATTATAATATAACCTGCAAAAAAGTCGATGACGCGCGGCAACCCCTGTCACGACCACAGGAGAGAGAGAGAGAGAGAGAGAGAGAGAGAGAGAGAGAGAGAGAGAGAGAGAGAGAGAAAGAGAGACAGCACTTATTCAAAGCCGCAAAAACAAGCAGCATATCTCCAAAAAGATGTCGAGTTTCGCAGGTCCACTAGCAGAGGCCAAGCTCCAAAATCTTGCGGTCGTTGCCTTCGTTTTTCCTGAAGCAAAAAAGAGTATGAGACGTATAGACGGCTCACAGTCTACACAGCAGCCGCTAGCTCGAAACTATCTTTTTCCCATGCATGGCCATTCAGACCTGCAAAGTATTCAAGATGAGACTCAGTACCTGATAAATGAGACTAAAAATCGTCAATTTTATTAAAATTAATTGTGAGCTAAAATAAGCTGCTAACAAATTTGAATTTTGGCGCGTTGTTGGCGTCGCCATTGCAGCAAACATCGTTTGCGCGCTCTCTGCTTATGTGTTCGGTACAGGTTAGGTACGGTCTGCCGGTCGCGAGCTAGAGAGTATTACTTTATACCCGTAGGTATAAAGTAATTGGCCATCCCCCCCACTCCCAACAATACAAGTTTCCTTCCCCTACTATCACCGACTATCGCCACGCTGTCGCGCTCATGCGGAAGCACCGATGCCGGCTAATCTGTCAAAAGACAAAAACGTCTCGGCCGTCCAAGTGCACGCATGTACGCGAGAAGATACAAATCCACTCCTGGCTATCTACACGACTACGACCGGGCAGCGATCATGCAGCGGCATCCGATGATCCCGTTGCACCAACGAATCTACGTTGTGAGTCGAAGAACGTACGAAACCATGTAAGCAATTTAGCTTTTTTATAATATTCATCCTCGCTTCTTCTCGACAACTCAATCGCGATAAAAAATTACGTGGTGCAACAGCGATTTTTTTAAACAAACACGTATTGTGTTAACAACGCAAATTTTTTCGCGTTCAAATGTAATCAAAAAAGGCCGGCATTTGTTTCTTGTCATTCTTTTGTTTCAACGAATCGAAATTTAGTGTCGTATAATAACATCGTTTTTTCTCTGTTCACAATAAAATTTGCGTCGTGTAAACGTTTTTTTCGCGTTTGGAACAGAAATAAAAAATGGCGGCGATAAACAACGCTATCTCTCAAACCGAATTTTCGACTAGATATATATATATATATATATATATATATATATATATATATATATATATATATATATATATATGTATTAATGTCGAAGTTTGAGACCATGAATCTTGATATACACCAAAGTTTGAGTACATTTGCTAACTTTGGGGCCGGTCCCCAAACTTTTATACATCTAAGCCTAAATATAGGGACCGGCCCCAAAGTTTTATATATAATAGTACATATTTGGAGACAAATTCAATTGTGTATGCTAAAGTTTGAGGACTTTAGCAAATTTTGAGGACGGTCCTCAAAGTTTTATGTATCTAATCAGCAGTTTGAGGACGTAATAAGAATTATACACCCAATTTTAGGTACATGAGGGCGTACAACTACTACAAATATTATATAAGCTTAAAAAATAAACATTTTGTTAAGTTACAAATTAAGAAACTAAGCATCAAGTACAAAAATCTCTAATGCATCGTATAGTTCTTGATCTAGAAACTCCCAATTAAAATATGAAAAAGGCATATAGCCACAACCCTCTGACTTAGCGTCCTAAATATTCAGTATACTCCAAAGGTAACGTGCTTAGAATCAAGCAAAATAGATCCTGAGATTGAAAACAAGTTTATATGTTCAACTCAGACAAGAGCGTTAGACTTTTGATAAAAAACTAAAATATAAAAAAATTTTGAGCTAATTGGTGCATGATGTATAGTGTTAATTATATTCGTAGAACTTCGCTCAATTGACTGCTCAAAAAAGTTTAAAAACATGAGAAAACTAAAAACATTGATTAAGATTATCAGCTAAAATAAACAACAAGGAAAATCTCATTTGATTTTCGTACTAAATATATTTTTATACACTTTGATAAAGGCATCAGCACAACTCTCGAACTTAGCGTCTGAAATGGTATCCAAAATTTAAAACTCCTGATAGATTAAATGAATTAAACTTTGAGAAAAACATCGCCACATCCCTTCAACTGAGCGTCGTTAAAATACGGTATACATATATAGTTTTAAACTCTAATTGACGAAAATGTTCTTAAACTTAGGTACAAGTAGAAACGTTTGAATAAAGATAAATCTGTGACTGAAATAATAGCAATTTACTTATTAAGCAGCTTTTAAGATAATAAATGCAAGCTATACATCCTTAATGTAAGCATAGATCTTGGGTTTGATAATCGTTCCAAAATAACCTAATATTAATGGCTGGAATCAATATCGTAGATATACAGGTGCGTAAATTTGCGTTGTCAATCAAATCCAGCTGAGACAATAATCAAATTAAGAACATAAATATCTACTTAAAGTTTATCAATATCTACAAATTGAAACTCCTAGAAGATTAAATGAATTAAACTTTGAGAGAAGCATCACTACAACCCATTAAATATGCGTCCCCAAAATCCGGTATACATATATAGTTTTGAACTCATAATGAGGTGTACATAGACAAAGATGTTCCTGATCTTAGGTGCGCGTAGAAACGTTAAACTGAGACGAAACCACTGACTGAAATGATAGCAATTAACTTACTATAAAGCTGCTAGGTTGATTAGTGCAAGCTATACAACCTTAATGTGAGCATAGAACTTGAGTTAACTAATCGTGTCCAAATAACTTTAGAGTAATGGCTAGAAACAATCTCGTAGATATGCAGGTGCGAAATCATGCGTAGTGAATCAAATTCAGCAGTAAAAATAATCATAATAAAGACATTAAAATCTAGTTAAGCATAAATAGTACCAACTATATTAAAGACCTAGAAAAATAAATGAATTAAACTACAGAAAAGTATCGCCACAACCCTGTAACTAAGCGACCCCAAAATTCGGTATACATATATAGTTTTGAACTTATAATGAGGTGTACATAGACAAAGATGTTCCTGATCTTAGGTGCGCGTAGAAACGTTAAACTGAGACGAAACCACTGACTGAAATGATAGCAATTAACTTACTAAAAAGCTGCTAGGTTGATTAGTGCAAGCTATACAACCTTAATGTGAGCATAGAACTTGAGTTAACTAATCGTGTCCAAATAACTTTAGAGTAATGGCTAGAAACAATCTCGTAGATATGCAGGTGCGAAATCATGCGTAGTGAATCAAATTCAGCAGTAAAAATAATCATAATAAAGACATTAAAATCTAGTTAAGCATAAATAGTACCAACTATATTAAAGACCTAGAAAAATAAATGAATTAAACTACAGAAAAGTATCGCCACAACCCTGTAACTAAGCGACCCCAAAATTCGGTATACATATATAGTTTGGAACTTATAATGAGGTGTACATAGACAAAGATGTTCCTGATCTTAGGTGCGCGTAGAAACGTTAAACTGAGACAAAACCACTGACTGAAATTATGGCAATTAATTTACTAAAGAGCTGCTAGGTTGATTAGTGCAAGCTATACAACCTTAATGTGAGCATAGAACTTGAGTTAACTAATCGTGTCCAAATAACTTCAGAGTAATGGCTAGAAACAATCTCGTAGATATGCAGGTGCGAAATCATGCGTAGTGAATCAAATTCAGCAGTAAAAATAATCATAATAAAGACATTAAAATCTAGTTAAGCATAAATAGTACCAACTATATTAAAGACCTAGAAAAATAAATGAATTAAACTACAGAAAAGTATCGCCACAACCCTGTAACTAAGCGACCCCAAAATTCGGTATACATATATAGTTTTGAACTCATAATCAGGTGTACATAGACGAAAATGTTCCTAAAATTAGGTACGCGTGAAAAAGTTTTTCTGAGAATAAACCGCTGACTTAAATAATAACAATTTATTTATTAAACAACTTTTACGGTTATAAGTGCAAGCTATGCATCCTTAATGAAGGCATAGATCTTGGGTTTAATAATCTTTCTAAATTAACCTAATATTAACGGCTGGAAAAAAAATCGTACATATGCAGGTGCAAAAACCTGTGTAGTTAATTATATCTAGCAGCGAAAATAAAAAAAAGCATATGAATATCTACATAAAGTTTATTAGTATCTACAAATTAAAAATTCTAGAAAATTAAATGGATTCATCTTTGAGAGAAGCATCGCTACAACCCTTTAAATATGCGTCCCCAAAATTCGGTATACATATATAGTTTTGAACTCATAATGAGGTGTACATAGACAAAGATGTTCCTGATCTTACTTACGCGTGAAACATTTTTCTAAGAATGAACCGCTGACTAAAATGATGACAATTCACTTATTAAACAGTTTTTAAGGTAATAAGTGCAAGCTATGCATCCTTAATGAAGGCATAGATCTACGGTTTAATAATCGTTTAAAAATAACCTAATATTAATGGCTTGAAACAATATCGCAGATATGCAGGTGCGAAAACCTGCGTAGTTAATTAAATTCAGCGGCGAAAATAAAAAAAAGAACATAAATATCTACTTAAAGTTTATCAGTATCTACAAATTAAAACTCCTAGAAGAATAATTAAATTATACTTTGAGAGCAGCATCGCTACAACCCTTTACATATGCGTCCCCAAAATTCGGTATACATATATAGTTTTGAACTTATAATGAGGTGTACATAGACGAAAATGTTCCTAAAATTAGGTACGCGTGAAAAAGTTTTTCTGAGAATAAACCGCTGACTTAAATAATAACAATTTACTTATTAAACAGCTTTTACGGTTATAAGTGCAAGCTATGCATCCTTAATGAAGGCATAGATCTACGGTTTAATAATCGTTTAAAAATAACCTAATATTAATGGCTGGAAACAATATCGTACATATGCAGGTGCAAAAACCTGTGTAGTTAATTATATCTAGCAGCGAAAATAAAAAAAAGCATATGAATATCTACTTAAAGTTTATTAGTATCTACAAATTAAAACTTCTAGAAAATTAAATGAATTCAACTTTGAGAGAAGCATCGCTACAACCCTTTAAATATGCGTCCCCAAAATTCGGTATACATATATAGTTTTGAACTCATAATGAGGTGTACATAGACAAAGATGTTCCTGATCTTACTTACGCGTGAAACATTGTTCTAAGAATGAACCGCTGACTAAAATGATGACAATTCACTTATTAAACAGTTTTTAAGGTAATAAGTGCAAGCTATGCATCCTTAATGAAGGCATAGATCTACGGTTTAATAATCGTTTAAAAATAACCTAATATTAATGGCTTGAAACAATATCGCAGATATGCAGGTGCGAAAACCTGCGTAGTTAATTAAATCCAGCGGCGAAAATAAAAAAAAGAACATAAATATCTACTTAAAGTTTATCAGTATCTACAAATTAAAACTCCTAGAAGAATAATTAAATTATACTTTGAGAGCAGCATCGCTACAACCCTTTACATATGCGTCCCCAAAATTCGGTATACATATATAGTTTTGAACTTATAATGAGGTGTACATAGACAAAGATGTTCCTGATCTTAGGTGCGCGTAGAAACGTTAAACTGAGACGAAACCACTGACTGAAATGATAGCAATTAACTTACTAAAAAGCTGCTAGGTTGATTAGTGCAAGCTATACAACCTTAATGTGAGCATAGAACTTGAGTTAACTAATCGTGTCCAAATAACTTTAGAGTAATGGCTAGAAACAATCTCGTAGATATGCAGGTGCGAAATCATGCGTAGTGAATCAAATTCAGCAGTAAAAATAATCATAATAAAGACATTAAAATCTAGTTAAGCATAAATAGTACCAACTATATTAAAGACCTAGAAAAATAAATGAATTAAACTACAGAAAAGTATCGCCACAACCCTGTAACTAAGCGACCCCAAAATTCAGTATACATATATAGTTTTGAACTCATAATCAGGTATACATAGACAAAGATGTTCCTGATCTTAGGTGCGCGTAGAAACGTTAAACTGAGACGAAACAACTGACTAAAATGACAGGAATTTACTTACTAAAAAGCTGCTAAGTTGATAAGTGCAAGCTATACAACCTTAATGAAGGCATAGATCTTGGGTTCAATAATCGTTCCAAAATAACCTAATATTAATGACTGGAAACTAAATCGTAGATATGCAAATGCGAAAACCTGCGTAATTAATTAAATCCAGCGGCGAAAATAAAAAAAAGAACATAAATATCTACTTAAAGTTTATCAGTATCTACAAATTAAAACTCCTAGAAGAATAATTAAATTATACTTTGAGAGCAGCATCGCTACAACCCTTTACATATGCGTCCCCAAAATTCGGTATACATATATAGTTTTGAACTTATAATGAGGTGTACATAGACAAAGATGTTCCTGATCTTAGGTGCGCGTAGAAACGTTAAACTGAGACGAAACCACTGACTGAAATGATAGCAATTAACTTACTAAAAAGCTGCTAGGTTGATTAGTGCAAGCTATACAACCTTAATGTGAGCATAGAACTTGAGTTAACTAATCGTGTCCAAATAACTTTAGAGTAATGGCTAGAAACAATCTCGTAGATATGCAGGTGCGAAATCATGCGTAGTGAATCAAATTCAGCAGTAAAAATAATCATAATAAAGACATTAAAATCTAGTTAAGCATAAATAGTACCAACTATATTAAAGACCTAGAAAAATAAATGAATTAAACTACAGAAAAGTATCGCCACAACCCTGTAACTAAGCGACCCCAAAATTCAGTATACATATATAGTTTTGAACTCATAATCAGGTATACATAGACAAAGATGTTCCTGATCTTAGGTGCGCGTAGAAACGTTAAACTGAGACGAAACAACTGACTAAAATGACAGGAATTTACTTACTAAAAAGCTGCTAAGTTGATAAGTGCAAGCTATACAACCTTAATGAAGGCATAGATCTTGGGTTCAATAATCGTTCCAAAATAACCTAATATTAATGACTGGAAACTAAATCGTAGATATGCAAATGCGAAAACCTGCGTAATTAATTAAATCCAGCAGCGAAAGTAAAGAAAAGAACATAATATCTACTTAAAGTTTATCAGTATCTACAAATTCAAACTCCTAGAAGAATAATTAAATTATACTTTGAGAGCAGCATCGCTACAACCCTTTAAATATGCGTCCCCAAAATTTGGTATACATATATAGTTTTGAACTTATAATGAGGTGTACATAGACAAAGATGTTCCTGATCTTAGGTGCGCGTAGAAACGTTAAACTGAGACGAAACCACTGACTGAAATGATAGCAATTAACTTACTAAAAAGCTGCTAGGTTGATTAGTGCAAGCTATACAACCTTAATGTGAGCATAGAACTTGAGTTAACTAATCGTGTCCAAATAACTTTAGAGTAATGGCTAGAAACAATCTCGTAGATATGCAGGTGCGAAAACCTGCCTAGTTAATTAAATTCAGCGGCGGAAATAAAAATAAAAGAACATAAATGTCTACTTAAAGTTTATCAGTATCTACAAATTAAAACTCCTAGAAGAATAATTAAATTAAACTTTGAGAGCAGCATCGCTACAACCCTTTAAATATGCGTCCTCAAAATTCGGTATACATATATAGTTTTGAACTGATAATGAGGTGTACATAGACAAAGTTGTTTCTGATCATAAGTACGCGTAAAACATTTTTTCTAAGAATGAACCGCTGACTAAAATGATGGCAATTCACCTATTAAACAGTTTTTAAGGTAATAAGTGCAAGTTTTCGCTTCTGGATACGATTAACTAAGCATGTTTTCGAACGTGCTAAAGATCTATAGTATTTTTTCTAGCCATTACACAAGGTTATTTTGGAACGATAATTTAAGCCATGTTCTATTCGTGAAGTAAGATCATATAGATTGAACTTATTACCATAAAAACTGATTATTAATTAAATTGTCATAATATTAGACAGCAGTTTTATCTTAGTTAAAAATTTTTACACGTACCTAAGTTTAGGAACATATTTGTCGATGTACACCTCATTATAAGTCCAAAACTATATATGTATACCGAATTTTGAGGACGCTCAATCCGAGGGTCGTGGCGATGCTTCCCTCAAAGTTTTGTTTAAATTATTTTCTCTGAGTTTTAAATTGTGGATACAACTTATAAATTATTAGATTTTCATGTTCATACTTTGTCTATTTTCGCTTCTGGATTCGATTAACTAAGCAAGTTTTTGCACGTGCGAAAGATCTACGATATTATTTCTAGCCATTACTACAAGGTTATTTTGAAACGATTATTCAAGCCAAGTTCTATGCGTAAATTAACGTCGCATAGATTGCACTTATTACCATAAAAGCTGATTATTGATTTAATTGTCATAATATCAGACAGCAGTTTTATCTCAGTTAAACATTTTTACACGTACCTAAGTTTAGGAACATATTTGTTGATGCACACCTCATTATAAGACCAAAACTATATATGTATACCGAATTTTGAGGACGCTCAATTTGAGGGTCGTCGTGATGCTTTCCTCAAAGTTTTGTTTATGTGATTTTCTCGGAGTTTTAAATTGTAGATACAATTTATGTTTTATTAGATTTGTATGTTTATATTTTGTTTATTTTCGCTTCTGGATTCGATTAACTAAGCATGTTTTCGAACGTGCTAAAGATCTATGGTATTTTTTCTAGCCATCACTACAAGGTTATTTTGGAACGATAATTTAAGCCATGTTCTATGCGTGAAGTAAGGTCTTATAGATTGAACTTATTACCATAAAAACTGATTATTAATTAACTTGTCATAATATCAGACAGCAGTTTTATCTTAGTTAAAAATTTTTACACGTACCTAAGTTTAGGAACATATTTGTCGATGTACACCTCATTAAAAGTCCAAAACTATATATGTATACCGAATTTTGAGGACGCGCAATTCGAGGGTCGTGGCGATGCTGCCCTCAAAGTTTTGTTTAATTTATTTTCTCAGAGTTTTAAATTGTGGATACAATTTATGTTTTATTAGATTTTTATGTATATATTTTGTTTATTTTCGCTTCTGGATTTGATTAACTAAGCATGTTTTTGAACGTGCGAAAGATCTATGGTATTTTTTCTAGCCTTTACTACAAGGTTATTTTGAAACGATTATTCAAAACAAGTTCTATGCGTAAATCAACGTCTCATAGATTGCACTTATTACCATAAAAGCTGATTATTGATTAAATTGTCATAATATCAGACAGCAGTTTCATCCCAGTTGAATATTTTTAAACGTACCTAAGTTTAGGAACATATTGTTCGATTCGATTAACTAAGCAAGTTTTCGCTCGTCCGAATGATCTATGATATTTTTTTGAACGTGCGTAAGATCTATGGTATTTTTTCTAGCCATTACTACGAAGGTTATTTTGATACAATTATTCAAGCCAAGTTCTATGCGTAAATTAACTTCGCATAGATTGCACTTATTACAATAAAAGCTAAATATTGATTTAATTGTCATAATATGAGACAGTAGTTTTATCTCGTTAAACTGTTGTACGCGTACCTACGTTTAGGAACATATTTGTCGATGTACACCTCATTATAAGTCCAAAACTATATATGTATACCGAATTTTGAGGACGCTCAATTCGAGGGTCGTGGCGATGCTGCCCTCAAAGTTTTGTTTAATTTATTTTCTCAGAGTTTTAAATTGTGGATACAATTTATGTTTTATTAGATTTTTATGTATATATTTTGTTTATTTTCGCTTCTGGATTTGATTAACTAAGCATGTTTTCGCACGTGCGAAGATCTACGTTATTTTTTAGCCATTACTTAATTTAAGCCATGTTCTATGCGTAAAGTAATGTCTCATAGATTGCACTCATTACCATAAAAGCTGATTATTGATTAAATTGTCATAATATCAGACAGCAGTGTTATCTCGTTAAACTGTTGTACGCGTACCTACGTTTAGGAACATATTTGTCGATGTACACCTCATTATAAGTCCAAAACTATATATGTATACCGAATTTTGAGGACGCTCAATTCGAGGGTCGTGGCGATGCTGCCCTCAAAGTTTTGTTTAATTTATTTTCTCAGAGTTTTAGATTGTGGATACAATTTATGTTTATATTTTTTTTATTTTTGATCCTGGATTCGATTAACTATGCTTGTTTTTGCACGTGCGAAACATCTACGATATTTTTCAGCCATTAGTTTTTAAGTTTAGGAACATATTTGTTGATGTACACCTCATTATAAGCATAAAACTATATAGGTATATATCATGTTCCATTTGTCGCTGTTCTTCTCTATTGATTTTATTCCTTTTTACGCATAATAGCTGTAAGTCCCCAAAATTAGGTATACATATATTTATTTGGTCTCAAATGACTGTATACATATAAAAGTCCTCAAAATACGATGTATACGTAAATGATAGAGCCTAAACTACTATTTTTTCAAATAACTCTGTTTAAACTATAAAAATTGGGGTATATATTATGATTTTTGAGCTCAGCGACGTCATGTACATCTATATATAGTGTTTGTATAGCGATGTATACAACGTACCCAAACTTCGGCAAAGGTACATATATATATATATATATATATATATATATACACACACACATACGATACTACATTTCGATTCGTTTTAACAAAAGAATGACAAGAAACAAAATGGTTGGACGACAAAAAACCGCGGAAAACATTTATATATATATATATATATATATATATATATATATATATATATATATATATATATATATATCGTGCACCGCATGCGAATAGCGCGTTTGAGCTCTGGCCGGAGAATGTAGGTAGCATTGTACTGCGTGCAGCACAAGATGGCGCTACGTGTCCCAGGTTACAAGTAACCAATAAAACTCGTGGGCCCGAGGAAAAGTTTCTTTTTCCTGCTTTCGGCTCGGCGTACAACACCGCTATTCAAAGTTTCTAGTATTATTTTCCTTTCCCTTAACCTCAGCGACATACGGTAATAACTTTTTACTATCCTTTATCTTTCATTCTTTGTAAACAAAAACAACCAGAAACCATTATTAGATGTTTGTTTTCTTTCCCAAATTATCATAACCTTCAATCTTGTAATTGCCTGATTTGTAAAAAATTTGAATACCGCATTCAATGCTATTTCTTAGACATTTTTGAAAATTTAGCTTTTAGTTGTAAGCGAGACCCAAAAGTTCAACAATTCTTTTTTGGAAAGCCAAATGCAGAGCCATGCTTTGGTCTCCAAGTTTTACATTTCCGGAAAGAACTATGTGACTCATGCTTTCTCAGTTCGTTGACTTGCTAATTGTAAATATTTTTGAGGGATTAACTTCTGCACGATCTCTTCTCGATGGTGTCTTATTATTTCTCATTTTCTGGTCTTTCTTTCAAGTTTCTTTCACACTAAGCAGTATTCGCTTTACCTTGACTTCCCACTGAATACTATCTATCAATTCATTTTATAAGTGAGTTTTTCTATCATTTTCATATTTTTACAGATATCTCAAATGCAGAAACATAGCATATTGCTTCGGAACTGCGAAAATGGGGGTCGACATGGCAGAGATAATCGAGGTAGCACCTCACAGCAGTGCCTGTAACGTCGATGAGCATGCAATGGACCTCGCAAGGTTCAGAGATGCTCTTAAAACAGAAATGCAAAGGCAGTATTACCGTCTGAGAGATTTATATGAAACTATGTCATTGTTGTAAGTATCAGTTGAAGTAGGAATGAGTTTTACCATATAGATTCATAATTTTCACTAAGTTTTGTTACTGTTTTGTTTCAGGTATCCTGAAAGTGCATTAATGTTGCCCTTTGAGACGATAAGATCTTCTATGAAGGTGTGGAGACGGCGATTGTATCCCCCAATGCCCAATAATCTGCTAGATTTTGGAGTCCACCTGGAAAATCCAGCAAACCATCTCATGCTCCAATTTCACAGTGGAGAATTAACTTGTACAATCATCAGGGATGCAAACGGAGACGTACATATATGCCTAGCAGATCTAGGTCTTCTACGGTTCATTCAGCAAGACATCACTATTTTTCAAATCGATTCAACCTTTGATACAACCTCTGAAATGGACGGGCAGCTTCAACTTTTGACATGGCTAGGCGTCTATCACAATCATGTAAGAAATATTTTTTTTCATAACAAATCATACAAGTTTTGTTGTAAAAAACATAATGAACTGAGATTGTTCATTGATTCTAAGTAATCATTTTTTTTTATTATAATTTATTACTTAATAAAACCTTAATGTTTGCAGATACAGACACATACACACATCATCTCACTTAACAAAAAGTCACACACATATACACACACGCATATCTAAAAATGCTAATATTTTGTATTCGTTTTAAAATAGGATGTGGTTTTTAATGTCACGAAAGACGGAGGTGGCTTACCAGGCAGTGTGCGAGCACATAAGGAGAAATATGACTCATTCCAATGTGCGACTAATCGGATCGGACTTTGAGATTGGACAAAGAAATGCTGCCAGAAGAGTATTCCCAGATGCGTTCATTGTAGGATGCCATTTTGTTGGCGAGTCTTCGCGCCGCTTGCCGTCTACAGTATACTACAGGGCTAATCTAGCGCCACCATGCGGGCAGCGCTAGGTATTCACGCGTGCTCTGCAAAGTACTCTCTCTCCTGCCGACCGCTCTCGCAGCAACAGCTCCGTCGCCCGAGTTATACATCAGAGGAAAATAAATAGAGAGTTATAACAAGAATATTAGTGCCTAATTTTATTACGAGTTCTCCTCACCAACCATCCAACTAGGATTCCTCCAACACATTTCCATTACATTAGAGTAAGCCAAATTTGAGTTTATATGTAATCGATATTCCACGTTAGGCTTCGTAGAAACAGCTTTTTCCGTATATATCATTCTCTCTCTCTATCTCAATTCTGTCGTATGCTTTCTTCGCCTTTGCTTGCATCATTCTTATTGTCTTTGCTCTTTTGATCTTTTCATCTTCATTTCTCAATATACTGGTAGCTCTGATTTCACTTTATGAGTGAGTCCTCCTATCTATTCTTTTTTCTTCAAATTGGCCACTGCGAGTGTTGGTTTGGGTTTGAAGTCACAGCTCTTGCTTATTCGCTCTCTCACTTTCTGAAATGGTTTTGTTAATTGCCAACATAAGACTTCTTAAAGTTAAAATTATTTTAAACCATTAAGAAAATTGGAACATTAACCTTGTACTTTTACATTCCGTTTTATATTCTTCTGCTAAAACCTGTAAAGCAGTGCCTACTTTAAAACTCAATCTTTTCAATCGTTTTTACCTTCCTATTGTAGGATTGATTGCTTATGTATATCTAATCTATATATAATATAATAATTTTAATTTTATTTAGTTGCCACCCTGGTAAAATTTTTACCAGGGTACATGTAAATATAAATAATTCTAATCATTTATAAAGGCGTCGTCGCAAGAGGGAAGTGGCCCCAAAAAGTAGTCCAGTTAATCGTACTCGCTGAATCAACTGCACTAAAATGCGTGTCAGTGTTTTGGCATGTGATGAATGGACTGTTGAGTGGATTTCTCTCGTTTGACGGATATATTTTTTCTGCTCGGATCGCCGAGGATTTCCCCGTGTCTAGGCGTATGGAAAAAAAATTAATTCTCCACGAATTGTAGATCAGAGATTTACTCCTGTGACGTGCGGTTGAATGCATTATTAACAGCGTGTGGCATGTGGTTCGAAGGATAGTCGATTTTTCAAAAAGTTTCGATAGCTTCTCATTGTATTTTTATATGACTCTGTATTTTGGGATCAGGTGAACGGTTAGACGGGAAATATCAATAACGTCAGTACACGATGATATTGAAATGTATTATTAGATAGTACAAAGTATAAGATGCATGATACACATATTAGTAGGTATTCACTGTGCACTTCAGTCACTCGGGAAGACTTCCCACTGACTGACCTTTGGGCCTGCGGTGGGCCCTGTCTGCGGGGGTGCTTCCCTTTCTTTCCGCTCAGTGCGCATGCTCTTACGTATGATACTTCCGAGGGGAAAGATGATCACGCTTTCGCTCATCTCAGTCTTTCTCTTTCTCTCGCATTCTCTCACTCATTCTAGCGTCTGTTTACACAGATACACCCACACGCGTTACTCTCAGGCATACTCTTTCACTCCCACATTCGGCCCTTCCTGACATGTCGCGCGCCCTCGAGCGATGCCAGTTTTTTTTTTTTAGTTAGGTAAAAGCATCAGTACTAATTATTACTGATGTCACCAGTCCAAAATTCTTCAAATTCATTCTGTTGGAATTCTTCTAAGACATCAGGAGGAAGCATATTTTTTCAAATGAATGTAAAAATCCTGTTAGATTATTAGTAAAGTTTTCATTTTGATTTTGTGTTTCAAGCGAATTAAAATCAGACTATCCTCTCCTGCTGCCATAATAGCCTAGAACTGTAGATCTCGCTGGGCATACTACAAGCTTGCAACTCCGGTGTGGTGCAGCAGCGATGAGCTTTTCCGTTCTTATTCGCACCGAGGTCGATCTTATATTGCGCGCGGGCTTTCGCCTTATCACCGCGCTGCGCTGCGACAACCGATAATCAGACGCTCTCATGTCTAGTACGAGTTTTTTCATTGTGCTGCTGCTCTATTTTTGTACTTTTGAACTGCCAAAAGCCGCGCTAATGATATAGGTTAATTCTAAAGTTGAAAATGTTGTTCAGTGGCACCGATCACGTTAACGGTATCTAAAACTCTACCCAGCGCGCAAAACCAGCAAGAAAGTTCGTAAACACTGTCGGAATCTCCTCGAAAAAATATTTTTAATCATCATTCGCGCAGCTGCATTTCTCTCTCTCTCTCTCTCTCTCTCTCTCTCTCTCTCCCTCTCTCCCTCTCTCTCTCTCTCTTTTACTCACTCTATTTACATGCTACGTTTTCACACTCCCACAAGAATATATTCATTCTATCCGCTTTCTCTTGGGGATTGGAGTAATCCATGATAGCCGTATCGTAATTATTAATGATGGTATCCTCAGTTTGATTTTAATTTTCTTTTTTTGTCTTGGAGTTTCTGATTTCGTAAATAATCATGATGAAGCTAATTATTTCATCAGAAAGATACTGGCCCTAGCGATTCTTCCAGAAGATTTAATACTAAATGCGTTCGAAAATCTCGTTCATTCAATTTCAAGACCATCAAGAAGGAGACTTGATGCTTTTATTAATTATTACCGCACGTACTGGCTGGGAATAATTGGACCAGTAGGCTTTTCGGTTTTCGGTATCAAAAATCGTACGAACAATTTGATCGAAGCTTATCATAGTCGGCTTTTACACCGATTAGGATGAGATCCATCACCATGGAATTTTCTTGGTAAGAAATTCATTGGTTTGTTTATTTGGAATTTTTTAAAATGAAAACATGATTATTCATATTTATATAATATATTGTTTTCTTTCAGATAAGTTGAAACGCTTGTGCCAAAACTCTTGTAATGATCTGGAAACAATGGCGCGAACAATTGTAAGACGTCAAGTCAGATATGTTACAGTCTACAGAAATCACCAGTTGCAGAGGGTCTGGCGCCTACTGTACTTGCAACATATTTCCACGGAGCATTTCTTGACCATCTGTAGTAATTTGATAGGAGCAATTACCAAGCTATTTTAGCTCTGGAGGAGGAATTTGATCAAGCATTGGCAATTCATACCAATGGTTGGTATTAAATATTTTTGTTTTTTGATATTTTTTCTTTTCAGTAATGATTAACCCATATGTTAATGTATTTTAGGTGTAGATCCCGAATTTGATTTTCAAACCATTGCACGATACAGGAGAAACGAAAGATTAATGATAAACAGGCAATACCTTCAGGCGCCTGAAGTACAGGCTCCAGCTGAGGCTCCAGTAATTACTCAAAATTTCTTAAATTTTTATTACTCAGATAACTTTTTGTGATATATTAGTTATATATTTAACAATTTTAAATGCACTTTCACGGCTCACAATAGAAAAAGGGTGCGCGCGTGCAAAAGTTATAACGGTAGAGAGGGAAAGAGAGTGAGAAAGAGAGAGAGGGAGGGAGAGCACCCAAGTTAGAGCTCTGTAAGCGTTTTTCTTTTACGAGTTGCGAACTTCTGCTGTTTCGTGTGCTGGTAATTGAAGCCGAGAGTCGTGTCACGGTGTACAGACTAGTTTTGCCTCTTAAGGGTATCAGTGTTATTATAAAAAAACATCGAACAATTTTTCTATATGCCATATAGCAGGTATAGCATGTCTTCGAAGGCTAAAATTCATATTTTTCATTTTTTCCAGCTACCGCAGGCTTCATTTGGATCTGGGCTTTGAAGAGCACTTTTATACATCTACCAATGCTTAAAGCAAGTATAGTTTCCAAATTAATGTGGGCATTTGAAAATAATTATTATTTAAAAAAGTTGTCTAGAAAAGAACATATTATTTGGCATTTTTTAAACATTTTTGTTACATTTATTTTAATATATTTTAGACTTGTTTAAATAATAATTTTTTTCAAAACCCCACATTCATGTGGAAACTATATTTGTTTCCAGCATTTCTGGATGTCTACAAGTGTGCTTTGAAATCCAGAACCAAATAAACCTGCTATATGTCATACATAAATTGTTTCATGTTTTTTACAACGTACCTGAGTATTTTAAAAAGTTTTAGCCTTTTCTTGTCAACAATTTAGAAATTCGTTGAAGTGTTTTTAAAATTTTAATAATAAATAATGTTATAAATATAAAATTATGTGGCAAAGCAAGCGATGGTTTCGTACTACGAGAGTAGATGAGAGACCCTGCGTAGATGCTCTGGCGTTGCATGATCGAGGCTCGACGGAGCTGCACTCTATACTGTTTACTTATTGGTTGAAAATAAATCATTACATATCAATTCATTTGACGAAGTAGTTGCCAATCCTAGCAATAGTTGAGTGGGTAACGGCTTCTCTGAGTTTGAAATGTAATGCCGCTAATTATATGTATTTTCTTTGTATAACTTAACTTGTGATTTATTCTGAACGAAAAGAAAATTGCATCATCGCAAAACATAATAATCTGACGAATGTTTTTTTATTTATTTCAGTTCGATGCATCGTTTGTCTTGTCCAAAGAATGTGTACAGTTTTTCAGCCATGCGGGCATTTCAGCTGCTGCGAATCATGTTCTGCGAGACTTTTCGAGGACTCGAGGCAATGTCCGACCTGCCGTCATTACATTGATTCTGTAATGACAATCTTCAACGTCTGAAAGTTTCTTACTCTGTTCAATTACTTTTAATATTACTTTCATTAGTATTTTTTTACTTTTTTTTATTGCAAGATTGCTATTATTTATTGTAATTTATAAAAAGTGGATATCACGTAAGTAGGTAGAAACTCAGTAGTAAGTAAAATTACTAATTTTACTGCGAGTAGATCTTTTTGATTTAAAATAAAATCAGTTTTTACACTGTAAGTGCGTTGCTTTTACATGAACGCGATTTTTGTATCCATGATCTCTGTTTGTTCTAGGTCAGCAGCTAAGTTTTTGATACTATGTATTTTTTTATAAAGATTTTGACATGTTTTTGATAATTCTATAGAAACCCTTGAAGGGAAATAAAAAGCATATAAAATATTCGGCCAGATGTGTGTATACACTTCTATCGAATATACACATTTATATAGCTGTAGGAAATCAGGCCGATGTAGATGTACGTCGTACGCGTACATGTTATTTCGAGAGATGCAAGAGCGAAACATAATTGCGGAACGATTTTTATTGACGTATCAATGCAGATCGTTATTTCGACTATGTATACACAATATAATACTGTTGCGTAAAAAAAAAGAATTGGGATGGAGCACAGCGTCCACATTCCTCTTGTTAATCGAAATCTCAATACTGCGCCGTGAGAGATTTTTTTTTATTCTCTGTATATGGACGTTCGTTACATAAAAGCCAGAGAGAAGTATTTGTGTTGATCGAGAATTTTATTAATTGCCAAGCATTCCGGACACTCACGGAGCTATGCGAGCGACGCTTCGGTTAAAAAACAATAAGAGCATTAAAAATCGCTCCGGTTGGCGAGCCAACTGGTACACAAGCGTAAATTTACAACGGAAAAATGTTTGTTAATAGAAATGGTTCTTTTTTTTTATTTTCGAGTGTTTCGGTGCTTTCATACACACCGGTGAACTTTACCCGTCCGAGTAAATTAAATGATTTACTTGAGCCGCAGTAAATTCTCATCTGAATTATTTCGCTACGCAGTTTACGCTCCAGTAAACGAAGTCTACTTTATACCTGCTTCTCTTCGATGCTCGGCTTCTTTTTCCTCATCTTTTTCGCTATGCGATGCTGAATCCTATTTATAAACGTTACACGAGTTAAGGATACTTCTTTTTTTTTCGTTCAAATATAATCGCACACAATATCGGAATTTAATCTTCGGTCTTTTTATTCAAATTTCCACACTATATACAGCTGCAAATACAGCATTTGAAATTATAAATAGTCTAACTGTAAAAGAATCAATTATAATAATCGACGCGCCATTATAACGAGAAAAAGAGAGAAAAAAGCTTCTCCGACAGTTTACAAAACGACCAACATTAGTAGACACACATATACAGATATGAAGAAAAGAAGAAACTTATACAGGGCATTTAGTCACTGATGTATAAATCCTACACACAAAATATTTTCCTTGCGTTTTAGAAGCCCAATTTCTTTCGAGGACCGGATTCTCTCTCGAGATATATATACGTGTATGCGTGATCGAACTTCAACTGCTGCTGCTGCTGCTGAATTCAATTCTGACCTGAATATTGTATGCGTGTATTATAGGTATTTTCGAGACTGATGTTAAAGGCAAAACGAAAAGGCACAATGGCCGGGCTGTTTGTGGGTTTTTTTGAGTGCGGAGGACCGAGAATATCAGTAGTTCTCTTTTTTTTTTCATTTTTGTTGTATAAAGGGCGATGGCATAACGGCGAAATGATGGAGCTTTAAGGTGATTTTAATTTCGCCAACTTTTCGGCATAAATTGTAATTGGCTGATTGTACGCGCGGATGACGTCTAGACTGTAATTGGGAAACTCGAGGCGAAAGGTGGAGCCGATATTCTCGTGTGTGTACAAGATGATGGGAATTTTATATCGAGAGAAGCTCTCTGCGTATACTTTAATTCACTCGCGGCAATTTGCTAAATTTCAAGGTTTGCCATGGATTTTTACGAGCTTTATTTGTTCGTATTACAAGCACAACGCCCGATTGATTCTTGTACGCGTATTATTATACGATTTTTTCACTCAAAAACCCAACGAAATTCCTCAGAGCGACCGTATGCGCGCTCGAGTCGCATGTAACTGCACATTTCAGCGCTCGAGAGACGTTACAACCAAAAGTTTAAAAAATAAACGTATACATCTTATACGAGCAAAGCTGCAGCTCTCCGTATAACTCATTCGCGCAAAACGCTTCCAATAACTTACCTCGCGCGCACACACACTAGCGCAGCTTTTTTCACCGGCGCTTTTTGCCGCATCTCCCGCGCCGCCGCGATTCTAAGAGTTCCATCGCTAAACGCCCGATGATTGTGCGAAAACTCGCGAAGCGCATATAAATTTCATCCGCAAAAATCCGACTCTACGTGCGAGCCTTTTCTCCCTCGAGCGTAGTATACGTTGTGTAGATGTCGGTCAGGAGAATATATATATATATATATATATATATATATATATATATATAGGGGTGGTGGGGGGGAGTCTTGCCAAAATGACTATATAATATAGGAAGATATATATATATATATATATATATAGAAAGCAATGCCAACTTATATTGGCCGCGCGCGATAAATATCCCTCTCGCGCGTCGACACGTGTTATAATACTTATATCCGAGAGATTATATTCCGAGACGATTTGCGCGAATTTATCGCTTATTTGGGATACTTTTCGGAAACGAGGCTTTTCTTCGCAAATGTTGAAAGCTCGCGTAGTTTTCAAGGCGAGGAGAACAATTAAGTCGGAGATCGATGGGACGATTACGGCGGAAGGCGGTGTGCATATTTTTCGTTAATTAAGCGCGGGAGCCTTGAAACATTGTCGCGAGAGATTGATCGCATTGTGAAAATAAATAATAACCATACGGGTGCAACGTTATAATATTCACGAGTGTAAAGTTACACGTTTCGGTCCCTCCACCCGATGCGAACAAGACTCGCGCGCAATTATTACCAAAAGCGTCCGAAGAATGATTTACGACCTTCGCCGGAATAAAGTAAGTCACGTAGCTTTTCCACACACGATCGTCGTTTGCAAATCCCTATATTTACACGTACACGCGTGTTACTCGCTCGGAATTGATGTCTGTATCGTCGGCGCGCTAATGAGAGAACACGAGGACGTAGTAATGTATGTATTTACTTTTGTCATGCGCGGATACATCCCAAAAAAGAAGGATGTTGAGGCAGCAGCTTCGAAATTAAACGTCGGACATTATTTTTTCTTCTCAGCTCACGCGAGGGACTTAGTAATTGATACAATTTTTCAGGGCGACCGGCTCATCCCCGTTACGATACGAGGCTCTGGTACTATGGGACGATGCTGGTTGAAATTTGTATCGATCGGGTTATTAAGTATTCAGAAGAGAGAGAGAGAGAGAGAGAGAGAGAGAGAGAGAGAGAGAGAGAGAGAGAGAGAGAGAGAGAGAGCGAGAGAGAGAGAGAGCGAGAGAGAGAGAGAGAGAGAGATGTATGAACAATTGGACGGTTTTAATTGCTGGTGATTTTTAAGGGGATAAGTGAAGCTTGTGATAGATCTATTAATTCAATCGCTGTCGCGATTTTTTATGCAGATCAGGACGCGTGGAAATGATGGATACGGCGCGTTGTTATTAATAGATTTCGACGATCGGTATTATTTATCGTGGTAAGTTAAACGAGACATATGTACGCGCTCAAATGAAGCAATTAAAATGGCAGCGAGTTAATTAAGTTATACAAATATTTCGGTTTTTGCGCCAACTTTTTTTTCCTATACGCATACATACACTGCGCGTGTAACGTCTGTGGGGAGATAGGCGAGTTTTGCGGAAAAGTTTAAGCGAAGAATACATTTAAAGCAGATGCCTACAATGTAATCTGATCTTGCAGATTTCCTTCTTTGGATATAATGAGGTGTATTTCCAACGACGACGATGAGAATTAGAAAAAGTGCGCTCTCGAAGCTCTTTTCAATAACTAATTTAACAACGTCTCTCTCGCGTTCGTAATTTACATTCATAAAATGTTTAATTACAGCGCCTTAATCAAATTTATAAAGACTTTCGCTTACGCGAGCTCTCGTGTACAGACTTGTAACTTGTATCCGGGCTTAAAATATACCTTAAACATGCCCCCTCGGACCGATCGAGAGACATTACTAAAAAATATAAATCAAATACTGCTAGAAACAAATTTTGTTGCTAGCAATGTTTAATTGATATTTTTTAGATAACAAAATTTGTTGCTAACTATATTTAATTCATATTTTTTAGAAATGTCTCTCGATCGGTCGGAGGGGGCATGTTTAAGGTACATTTTAAGCCCGGATAGAGTAAAGAAGACGGTCCGGATCTTTCAAAAAACCGTGGCAAGTGACTGAAAACACTTATTTATATAGTGAAATGTCATGAATTTTGGTCAATGATTTTACAAGGTATATACATGTTTTTTTCGATAAAATTGGTGTATATTTTATATATTTTCAATAGAATTTTTTTTTCAAATTACATCAAATCAAAAATTTTTTGGTAAGAAGAATATCTTTTTGTTTTTTTGGAGGATTTAACCCAGGCTTGACCCCTTAAGTACCCGGTAGTAACTAGAAATAGAATGACACGCAATCGCTTACATGACAGTTGAGTAATTTTCACGTTGTTGAATGAATCGTTGAGAAGAATATATATAAAGCAGGAGAAAATCATTGACAATAACAACGTATACGCAGACGGTGGCTGTTTGAAGAAATAATTTATTGATCGACATCAGGATCAAGCGAAAATTTTATACAAGTGGTTTGTGTTGTCCTAAAGAAGGCATGTATAGTATATATAGCTTAAGGTGACTGATTATGTAATAGTTTATTGAAAATTCATAGTAATTTTCGAAAAACTATATTTTCACTGCAACAACAGTGACAAATTATTTCTGAAAGCGACACGTCGTTCGAAGTCGAGCTGACCGGACAGTCATCCAGGAACGTAGGCATCTTACCGGCACCAGCGTCCAGGACGTCTTCGTCATCCAGGACAATGCATGGATGAAATGGGCTGAAACAAATTTAACGTACTTTTGAAACCATTAGTTTCCGTATTAATGAAGGAAATTTAATTTAAATGACTAGAGCATTTTTTAAAAATCAAACATGTCAAAATTATTGAAAAATAGCTAAAACTTGGATATGCTTGATTTTAAAAAAATGCTCTAGTCATTTAAATTAAATTTCCGCCATTCATGTAGAAAGTTATGGTTTCAAAAGTATGCTAAAAAATTTTCAGCCCATTTCATCCACGCAGTCTCTTATACAATGACGTGTACAGTGCATAAGGATTTTTACCAGTGTTTGATTTTTCATCGAGGTACAGTAGGTCCCAAAAAGGCCTAAAAAAATCTTAAGACGTAGGTAAAGTTATGTTATTTAAGTGTACAAATTTTCAATTCAATCGAAGTTATGCATGTAAATTTAAAAATGATTTTTCTCAGGTTTTAAAAGTGTTGTGTCCCCTTAATGTGCTGACGCTAAGGCTGCCATTGCAATAGTCCTTTTTTGTAATATAATGAAGGTTCCAGAACGGAGATTTCTTTCTCCCTTTTAGTCTCGAGGGAGTGCTTGCGATTTTAAGTGCTTTTTAATCTTGCTGATTCTCTGTGTGTACATATACGTATACAATCTTCAATAATATATAAAAAAGAGAGCTTACTTGCGCCGCATGCGCGCCGCATATAATAGCGCGCGATTAATCGAAGCAAGAGAGAGAGAGAGCTTTTCACACAATGTGTTAGTATGGAAACTTCACACTGGGCAACTCTCTCAGTTTCCCTGTTTATAATTATTTATGAATACCCCCAAAAAGTATTTTTATAACACGTGCATAAAAAAGACCATTTTCGGCGCCTATAAACTGGGTCGAAAATGGGGTTTTCCGAGCGTCACACAAAAAGTAGAGCGAGAGTCCCTGATCACAATACATGTATCAATTAATCTATTTTCACCCCCTATATAGGTAGAACGAGCCTACAATAATCGGAGAATCGGAAATCGAGCGGACCGAAAATGATCGTTTTCGCCTTTAGCCTACGGCGCCCTCGACTACCACTCGTGCTCAAACATCATCCTCGCTTGGAAAAGTCCATTTTCGCCCCTTGTTGCACAATGTACTATTAATAACCCCAGAAGTCCAACTTATTTAAAATACTGTTTCACTAATTTACAGGAGGGCCCTTATACGTAGTAACAGTCTTCCTCTCAAAGAGCAATTTTTATGTTTTGTAAGCACTGTGGCGTCATCTGTGTAAAAGAGATAAAAGTTACCTTGTAAAGTGCCGTCATCTAACAAATTTAACGTTATTAAATTAAACTACATTCGTACATTTTAATTTTCGTACAATTATTATTCCATCAAAAATCGCGTATGACCTAAAATTTCTAATATCCTACTTTTCGATATAATTTTTAGAAAAAGGTAACAACCAAAATAAACATTCTAAATTTTTTATATTTTTACAGAATATTTTAAATTCTGATATCTTTAAAATAAATAATAATTTTCAGATTTATTTTTTCTAATTACTTGCATTATTTGTCGAATATTTTGACATTGGTATTTTCACTTATGTCATAATTTTATTATGCAATACTTTACTTATTTATTTGCATCATTCTTTGAAATGCATTATAATGCTTATAGTCATTCGAATAAAAATGTGTTAATTGCATTAAAGTTTTGATATATTTTTTTTTCGATTGATATGATAATTTTCTGAAAATTTACCGTTCTGCTTTTTTACCCCCACCCACACATATTTATACGTAACTATTCTTTTGAGGATTTATTTCGGCACCTATCCAGTATTTTAAGGATTATATCGTCTTTTAAGAATCGATCATCAAAAGACGAAAGTACACTTCCTGTCTTTTGAGGGTTTATCTAGAGTCTATTTACTCAGAGTATGTCGAAGTGTGTATGATTGATTCAGCACAACTCTGATTAAAGAGACTAAAAATCCTCAACCATATAATGTATGTATATATGTATAAAGACAACTTCCGATTATCGACCAAGTTAATGACAGTAGTCGATACCATTTACGATACCAATATAATACCGTTGAATCGCCAACGACAACATATATAATAACTAAATATTCGTTATATATGTTAAGCTGGTGAACCCTTACATATACATACAACATTATTCTTACGTATCTAATATATGAATAGTAATTATTTACGTATGACATATTTATACACGTCATGTATAGAATTTAATTAGATTATATAATAGGATAATTTTATATATTTCAGATTATGTTATTTTGTACGAATTAATTATTATTTAAAGTTTTTTTTAACTTTGCTAACATAATTAATGTTTCTTTATCACATATAGTGAGACAAATTTTATTGTATTTTATTCGATCTATTGAAAATTTATATGCCGGTCTGCGTAGTGTTAAAGGTCAAAAAATATTTACTTTTCTCTGCTGTTGGGTAAAATTTGTATCGTTGGATTTTTTGAATACTAAATTTTATATTTTATAATTTACTACAGTAATTTTTGCTAGCAAATGTTGTTTCTTACCGTTTTTATACAGTCGAGAAATTTTTGATTTATAAATATTTAAAGTACGTTGAATTATAACATATGAGTACGTATAAGTTTATAATTTATCCTATGTCATTATATACATTTTGTAGAATTTTTGTTTAAACTTTATTGTGTATCCTGTGGTTTTTACTGTTATCTTCTACACTAAATTTTTGATTATTAAGTTTATTTTTTTTACAAATAAAAAGTTGAATGTATTATTGCAAGCAAGAATTGAAAGTAGCTATGTTGGAAACTGCAGATAAAATCAAATAAAATATTATTTTTTAGAAAATGGAAAAGTATTTCCTGCGTTTCGGAGAATTGGCCGACTGTTTGCGTCTTGTCAGAAAGGGCCGGAGTGGGAGAGTGGGGAGTGGGAGAGTGGGGAGTGAGTATAGGTGCTATTCCTCCCTGCGATTGTAGTCTCTCGCTTAGCGCCACACGTCACACGTGCGCTCGTTAGCCGCTTGAAGTGATTTGCTTTATGTCTCTCTTGCTTGCATCGGTCACGGTCGAGTCATCACTTCATCAGTATCTCATCATCTTCCGAACGGTGCAGCCACGTTTTGGTGACGAAGGAACAAAGAGTGATTGTGTCAGCAGCGCAGTGTCCTGTCATCACCCTGGCGTCGTGTTTAGACTTCCTTGCAGAGGAAGTCATCTTAATCTGCCTGTTCCGTCGATTCTTCGTCAACCCAGTAAGTTTATTACATTTATTAATATCATTGCGTTATACTTTTCAAATATTTACTGCGTGTTTATGCGGGTTATTTACGTTTTGTGTTCCGCGTGCCCAATACAAAAACAAACGATCGCGTCGACCGATTCTCGGAAACGTGGACTTTTTTCGTAATTAAAAAAAATTACTGCATTCTTGTTTCACGAAATGTGCGTGCACTCGTATTTGTTTGTGGGTTACATTATGCTAGTAGTTTTTGTTCATGCAAATATGAAGAAGTTTGTTTATGGAACAAAACATAAAGCGAAATCCATTTGGCTATACTCCGCGCTGTTCCCTCCCCTCATCATTTCCGAATGCATAACCAAACGATCGCGTCTGCCGATTCTCGGAAACTTGGAATGTTTTCTTACTTAAAAAAATTACTGCATTTTTGTTTTATGTAATGTGCGTGAACTGTAAACGCACACCGTACAGCTATTCTTTTTTTACACGATTTCATATGTGATGTACTATAAGATCGTATAATATTTTCAAAAGATTTTATGAAATTTTTACGTACGCTTGCAATACTTTATTGTAATTTATTGTACAATACATTATTCTGTACCACTAACGTTTATTGTATTTTATTGTTTATAGCCGAGTTATCGCTTTGGACGTTGTGGTAAAACTTTATCTGGAACGGGAAGGTGGCCATATCAACGTGTTATTGTGCTTTTCCCATCAGCCATCATTTATCACGTAAGTTTCTATGCAGTTTATTAATTTGACCTTTTTAAACATGCTTAGTAGACTATCCTTAATTGTCGCGCATAGAGGTTTTTCACGGATATGCATGAGTTTTGTTTTCAAAGGTGCTCAGTGTTGTATTTGTTTAGATATTCCACTCGAAGATTTCGCTGCACTCCAATAGTTATATTACAATAAAACACTTAAAACTTTTTCGTCATTGTATATCAATTTTACAGTAATTTAATAAATATGTTCAATTTGTTTTCCTTTCAGCGCATGCAGGATGTTTTTTTATGTCAGAGACCAGGATGGACATTTTGAAATAATCAATCAAGATGAAATTTTTCGTTTTGATGCATCATGTTACGACAAATTTACTAAATATCCTATCTTCACTAAAGATAGAAGTTATAAAGGAAGCGTGGCATTTTTTGATGGTAACTATTGTTGTAACTTTTTTATATATATGTACAATTACTTCAAATTATTGTATCCTAAACTTTTTAATAAAATTTTACAGAGTCTATGGAAGGATTGAAAAAACAAATAGCATCGCAACGTCCTAAGGCACCCCCAAATGCTCTATTAGTTACAGCAGATGAATTATCTACCGAGGAATCTAATAAGACCACAAAATCAAAATCTAATAAGAACAATCCCACAGCACAAATTCTTCACGATAAATTAAAATCTCTGAGTCAACAAAAACAGGTAACCAAAACATCAATTATTTTAAAATTCTATTTTTTATTTATTCTTCTTCTTAGAAGTGTATTTATGTACGTGTTTTGTAATTCATACCCTAGTTGCATAGCCGCAACTCTCTCTTTACGAAGCGTATGTACGTATACACATTCTGAGTACACAGACTTTGTTAAATGCGAATTTGCGTGTGAGTGTATGAAAGAGAGGGGGGGGAGGGAGATGAACAATAGTGTATAGCTGTGCAAAAGTATTATCGAGTACTATCAAGTTGAGAAAGTTAAATTTTAGTTAAAATTAGCCGAAAATTGATTAAATAATTCACAACCTACTATATTTATATGTATAGAAGGCCGCATTACGTTTTCCTAAACGGTTCGAAATGTCTCTCATATTACTGGATAATAAATCACAGCATTGCAACGAGCTGCATCATATACATAATAGCTCTGCGCGTGCTTGCGAGAGAGTACTGGTCGACGTCTACCCCATTCATATTCGTCAGTGTGCGCATGTCTATCTGCAATGAAATTAAAAGTACAGGATTGTTTCCTACTAATACCTGCAATCCCGTGCAATTATATGTGCCGCCTCAGAAACTTTGATTTTATAAAATTCTAAAATTTAACAACATGCGGTGTACAATATGTAGACAATAATTATAAATGTAATTTAGAAATGATAAATTATATACGTTTATATAATAGCAAATACATACAATTTCTTTCAAAAAGAATTCTGCTGATGTAGTTCTGATCGCTTTATGACGATTTCGTGAGTTGTAAAAATATTATCACTTCAAAATTATATATTAGCTCCTATAATTGTTGACTCTTGTTGTATACGACCAAGTCTATAAAGTACTATAAAATTGTATATATATTTTATTGGATTTCTTTCAGTTAAATTTTTTTTTTTACTTCAGGTATCGATTTTAACTGAAAATTTCTTTTTCAATCTTAACACTTTAATATAATTGTAGCAGCTATATAATAAATAGGCGTTGAAATTTTTCGGTTAATATCACTTGTAGGTGTAACTTATCGTACAATTTCCATAAAAATGTGTGACATTTCATGCACAAATAAGTTATATTTTTTCTTTGTTATACAGAAAATATGGTGGTGTACATCGGGTTACGCTAATGCCGACGGTAACATTTTTTTATTCAGTAGAAACGTTGAATCTTATAAAATAAATAGATATATATCCATTCAGAAATTGCTTGTCATGTATGGTCAGTGAAATGACAATCATGGATGGTGGTTTACCCTGCTTAAACGCCTCTTTTGAAATTGAGCAGATATGTACAGATTGTACAAAAGCGTACAAAAGTATAGAATTTTTTCGCCTAAATAGTTATTTCTCAATTAGACCTTGGAATGTCCTTGATTCTGACCTGATAACGTCAAACTGCTTAAATGATTTGTTTCTCAATTTGACCTTGAAATTACCTCGATCCTGACCTGGTAGAGTCAATCTGACCGCGGATTTGGATTCAGCGACCACTAAAACCTATATGTATGGTACTTTATTATGTTTAAGTATCTTTTTCTCAATTTGACCTTGAAATGACCTTGATCCTGACCTGATAGAGACAAACTGACCGCAGATTTGGATTCATCAGGCTAAAATACTATAGGATATAAGTGTCTCAACCCCAGATCAAAACAATTAATTTTGGTTGTGTGGCTGTGTTATTAATCATTGATGAAATAAGTATGACAGGCCGACGAATGTTTTAACAAGTGAACCAAAGATTACAGCAAATATTTAGATCTAATGAACTATTCAGCGGTGTATCACTTATAGTTTGTGGAGACTTCAATCAGTTAAAACCTGTTATGGATGGCTGGATTTTCGAACCACAAAACACAACTCTAGAAATCATGCAAAGAGCTTACTTGTGGTCAAAGTTCAAAATCTATACTCTGAAAGAAATAATGCGCCAAAGAGATGATAAATTATTTGCTGAAGCACTAAATAATTTAACAACAGCTTCAACATGAACTATAGACTTTGATTTATTTAAATCGCGACAAATAAATAATATTCCAAATATTAACATACCAGAAAACTGTATAAGGTTATTTAGTACTAATAATGCAGTGAACCATTACAATAATACATTTTTAAATTCGTTAAACACAGAAGGATGTATCAGTGATTGTATTGACAACTGCATAGGAGAACGAACTGCAGCTGCAAAAACAAAATTATTAGAAAATGCAATAATGTTACCAGCTCAGAAAAAGCAAGGATTATCAAACAAATTACTATTGAAAATAACAGCCAGATATATTTTGACCAATATTGTTGACACCGAAGATGGCTTAACCAATGGAGCAACTGGAAAATTATAAAACATCCATTATGGATATTACGTTTGTATGAAAACCAAAAATAAAATAAACATGCCATTACAAGTTTATATTGAATTTGATGATGAGCATGTAGGAAAGAAAATGAGATCACAATATTTCGAAAAACTGAAAAGTAAAAATATTCCCATGAATTGGACACCAATTGATAGAATTTTACGATCTGTTAATATAACAAAATCATCAGCATTACAAATAAACACAAATCAGTTTCCTTTACAACCAGCAGAAGCAATGACAATACATAAATCGCAAGGATCCACGTATAAAACTGTATTTGTAAATATTGATAATATCAAAGACAAAAGAATGCTATACGTAGCATTTAGTCAAGTAACAAGCGCTTCTGGACTATTTCTAGAAGGAGAATATATACCACCATAAAAACACCCTGATAAAGTTGAAAACGAAATGCATCGTTTGAATCATGAAAGTCCTATATTACTTTCATTAAACTTTATAAAAAAATCATAGAAATTTAAATACTATAACTTATATTTATCAAAATGTAAGAAGTTTGAATAAAAATATTAATTATATAAGATATGATAGAAATTTCATTAATAGCGATATAATATCACTTGTTGAAACATGGACATTAAATAAAGACGTAATAGATATCGATGATTTTGAAATTATTTTTAGACAAAACTGTATAGGATCCATAAGGAAACCATATGGTTATGTAACATGCTTTAACAAAAAAATTAACTACGAATCCATAAAATGTTTTTACGAAAGAATGATTTCTGTAAATAAATGTTATGTATCATTTATGGGAATTAACATCGATAGGTATAGCATAATTACTGTTTATAAATCACCCAAATATCCATATTTTCATTTTACAACGAATTTAATAAATATTTTCGAAGAAATTAAAAAAACAAAATACATCAGGTATTATTTTTATAGGAGATTTTAATATTAATGTTAGGAATATTCATGACAGTGAAACAAAAAATATAATAAATATTATGTCAAATCATGGTTTAAAATTAACAATATCAGAAGACTCTGTAACAACAGATTAATATACGACAATTGATTTGTGCTTTAGTAATATTACTTTAAATGTTAACATTTTTGAAAGTATTTACAGTGATCACAAGCCATTATGGTTTGAATTACAAATAAATAATATGTGAATGAATAATTAAATTCGAATACAATAATTCTTTGATTTTAAAGTAACCATTTTATTAATGATACGATACAATGAATATGATGAATAATGAAACACTTTATGAAATCATATTAATTACAATAATTGAATTATTCATATTTATATACTAGATAACATTTAAAATTCAAAAAGTAAAATCAACTGAATTTATAGCCCAAGCATTATTCCTTCTAAAAAAACAGGCTAAACTTGCACGATATATGTTGCATTGCAGGATTTAAATACATACAGAACAAATTAGCAACTATAAATTCAGTTCATAATATTTTATATGATTTCATAAAAAAAATATATATTAGATTCTTATTTTAAAAATAAAATATAAAATGTATTAATCAATTAATAATAATTAAGATAAAATTTTAGTAATCAAATAAAATATATTTTATTTAATATACTTCTATTCAATAAAATACTGTACTTGAATAATAAATTCAAGTATATGTATCATCCTGTAGTGCAACATTTATCAGGAATAGTTTAGTCTGTTTTTTTAGCTGGAATAATGCTATTGCGAGAAAAGTCTCGTTGATTATTATTGTCTAATCGTATCATTAACGTTTACATTTCATATGTTATTATTATTACAATCCCTAAAATCTTTTATACACAAATCAACTGTCATTCAAATTTAACATTCTTTTATTGCAGTAAATCAATAAAAGTATTCGAATGAATCTGAGTAGTTTTATTTAGATTGTGCAATTGATGAATCTGAAAAAATTAATCTGTTTCATAAGAATACGAATTTCTTCTATACAACATGGTCAGGTGTTGTATAATATCAACGTATACGTATGGTTTAGTGAGTATATTGTTTATATAAAATATATATTTTTTGCAGCAAAGAAGAACGTCTCTCGCCACGTCACAACCGGTAATCAGAACAGCAAAAAAAGACGATGTCGGGTGTGTTTGATTTAGAGTACGTACTGTATATCTATATATACTGTTATATATAGATATACTACACATGTTAAAAACGAACGTACGTTCCTAAATCAAACGCACCCGTCTTCTTTCATCGTCAAGTCTTACCCCATTACAGTTTATCAATAATATTTGAATATCTGCATACTTTATGTGTGTGTGTGTGTGTGTATGCGCGCGCATGTGTGTATGTATCTGCATGTGTATGTGTGTATTCATCGGCGAACCTTTAAATATCGGCGAGTGCCTTATGTGAAAAGCAAAGCGTTTCGCTTTTAGCGATGTTTTATTATAGAATACAAACGCTGCCGTCAATTTTTTTTTCACAGAATATATATATATATATATATAAATGAATATTATTAAAATATCTATGGTTCATGCAAGCAACATCGACACCTACGAAAAGGCGACAGCTGTGAACAGACTGCGCGTGGGCGCGCAGGTCATGTGACCATTCTCCGTATGCGCGTCAATTTTAAATCACCAATGCGCGCTTATATGTCTAGTGTAACTGTGCCTGCTTTCTGCGCTGCTTGCAGACACCGCGTAGGTGGGACTGCTGACGTATAGGTGTACTTAGCAATTAATTTATTTATTAAATTAATTAAATAAGGAAAGATTCATATATACAAGGAAAACGACGCGATCATATAGGAACGAACGCTTACACATCTAGTGTAAGTCTGCCTGCGTGCTACGCTGTTTGTAGTCACCGCAAAGGTAGGGCTGCTAGTGTGTAAGTGAACTCTGCAATTAATAAATTAAGTAATTAATAATAATTAAGAAACGTCCCCACATATTTAAGCTCGTGCACAGACTGGGAAGACATACGAGAAAAGATTCTGGACCACTGTGATCTCCATTATGACCAGCCCGATGAGGAAGTATAGCTGCCACTTTACAGTGGAAACACGTAAATTTTCAATGGCAAAAAAGACTCTTTCTAGGTAACGAAGTTATGTCCATGAATAATGTATAATGTTTATATGTATGTATGAATATGTAAGTAAAAAGTCTGCGCGGATCTGTAAGAGGTTAAACACGAACGCACGAATTTGACTTGGTACGTGCGCACGTACAGACACTTAGTTAGTGCCCCACGCTCAATAAAACCTAGACCCTCACACAGATTTGCTAAACCTGTTCTCGTGCTCGGTGGGTCTCGGACGGCAGGAGCCGTGCTTCGGCACACATTTTGAAAGAAGAGGCTAGGTTGGTTAAAAAGTTTTTCTTTTCAGAAAGTGTTTCGACTAATTGCAAGGTAGCCCGCTGCTTGTGCACAAAGTGTCGGAATCCTTGCAAGGAAATCCTCTTAACCGCAGACTGATGACTATGCGTATTTTACAGACAAGAACATCCTCATACTGGAAGAATCAGCCAGAATGCTGGAGATTCTAAAGGCAGCTTAGGACCAAATGGTAGAGTTGAGAGGACCCGTAAACCACTCCAGCGACGTAGAAGGAACAGGAGCCATTACGTCAATGTCCACGCACACGTATGAAAACGTAACAAGCTGGTCAGTGGAATGTCATCAATCGCGAAAGAGAACGCCAGGATGAATGCAAACCTGAAAAATCTGACAAAGACTTTCAGAATGGATATAAACAACCTGACGAAGTCTGTAGACAGTCTGAGACTCAAGGATCAGAACACAGTTAGTAAACTCAAAGTCGTCAGCAACGTAAGCCTCGACGAGCTGTCAAGCTGCCTCTAAGGGGACGCGGTTTTTGCGCAGCGATCGGCAGTCAGTCTGTATTTCTGACACCAAGACTTAGATACTTTACAAGCACAGACTTCAAGGGTTCATCCACTCTCATGCCTGGATCACATAGTTTTAACCCGTATGAGTGGAACCATAATGTAAATATTAATATGTACAGAAACCTGTCCCCGACTTATCCTAGAATTGCCCGACCATCTTACGCCTCGTGCGTCCAGGTGTCGGCGACGAGTATTAACCTACGTTTTCACACAATAACTTTACACTTCCATCATAATCGTAAGAGTCTTTAATTCTACACTTCGCTTATTACTCGAAAATATAACCCGTATAGAAGATATAACCCTTTATTCAACGGAACACAATACAAAGAAATAGAGAGATAAAGACAGTGATCCGGAGGTAACTAACGCGTACGCGAGATAACCTTTTCGTTCGCGAAACCGAACAGGGAACTGCCTTTCACCCGCGAGACGGATACGACTGGAGGAAACGGAAAACGATTTACTGACCTTAAATCTTTCTAACTGGAACACCGGGTGAGGTAGAAATTGAGGCACGTCCGTTCAGGAGTAGACGGGGCGGCGAGTGCCGGCTTGAGCGCTCGCGGCTCGCGGCCGCCATTCTGCTCTCCCTAGCCGCCGTACCGCGCGCGCGCTGATTGGTCAACGTAGATAGCCCCGCGGACACGATGTCGAAACAGATAGCCGCGAAATTCGAATTATCGTAGCACAAAGACAACCTTTCACCAGCAGACAACCAAGCTAACTCTTGACTGCAGAACCCGCAGTGACTCCCAATGGCCCGTCGTCAGGGCCCTTGACTCGGGCGGCATCTGTCACTACGAACGCGAGATGCTGTAGTTTTTGTTCCTGACGTTCGTGCGGGCGAGCTGCCATCACGCTGGTCCTGCTGCATCAAACGCTCACGTAGGTAGACCCCACAAAGGGCTCCGCCACCTGCATCAGCTCTCTTACGGTGCGCGGGGCCGACTTGAACGCCCTGTCGAGGTGAAAGGTCGCTGCTGCTGCGCCAATCGTCGTCTCCTCGCATCTCTTACTCACGAGTCGGCGACGTGCGTTGTCCTTTTCGTCCGTCGCAGCCACTGCTCCTCTCTCGTCGTTTACTCAAAAAATAAACGACGCATTTAGACACGTTCACTCTCTCATTCACACAGGTAGCCTTGAGACGCTCTACCCTGACCGCGTCGAACGTCGTTGTTACACGGTGAAATTTTACCGTGTTACACAGTTTACTAAACCAAGATAAACTCGACCACGATAAGAACATTGTACGAAAAATCATCTTGAATAAAATAGATGACAAATATCATTCATTTATTAGGATTTACTCTGAGAAATACGACGATAGGACAAATTAGCACTTTTTGCGGCCTTCACGTATAACATTAGCATATATTCAGCTACTAGCTTTACACTCTCCAAATTGGTTTAGGCCGAATTGCACGCTTTCCAATAAAAATACCCTCCAATGAAAAATTAAGAACGTACAATGCATATATTAGAGATCTTATTTTGCGACTTGATGAGATGAAACTCTTGGCAGGGGAAAACCAAATTAAAATTAAACACAAATGAAAGGAAACATATAACAGAAAGGTTAGCAAATTTAAGGGAAAAGTAGGAGGTAATGCAAGACTCATTACTAATCCCCGGGCAGATAAATTTTACGGTAACGACGGTTACAGATATAAACTCTTAAAAATCATCGAATTTATAGGCAGGAAGAACGTAATTTTGGAATCCCCCAATAGGAAAAGAATTTGAAAACATATTGACAAATTAAAACCTGTAGAGGATGACTCTGACACTAATTCTGATTAGTTAATTGTATTTCTAAATATTTTGGACCAATTTTCATAAACCATATAAACTTACGTCTACTTTTGCAAGATGAACAATTTAAATCTATATTTCTTTATGATTTTTAATATAATAATAACGACCCAAAGTGAACCGCTATATCAATTGGATCTTTTAGACCCAAATCCCGGTATTTACTTTGAGAAAAAAATATTCAAAAAAGCAAGACACTTGAACATTTAGTTGTAAATAACAAAAAACTAGAAGACAAGGTTCTTATAGCGAACGCAATGAATGAGTTTTTTTGTAAAGTAGGTATTGATTTAAGTAACCAAATTCCAAATTTGGATGCTGATCAACTAAAACTTTCAGATAGAAATGACAAATCAATTTTCTAATATCCAACATTTTTGAAATTCTAAATATTATATATTCCATGAAGAAAAAAAAAACTGGCGGTGTTAATAATATCAGTGCAAAAACAATCAAAGTAATTGCAAGTGAGATAGCGATACCGTTGGAACACATTTTTAATATGTGTATCCAAGAATCAATGTGGTTAAACGCACTAAAACGTGCTGACATAGTCCCTATATTTAAGGTTGGATATTGGTCATTTATGTCGAATTACAGATCAATTTCTCTTATATCAAACCTAGCAAAAAATTTCTAGATAATCATATACAGTAGATTGTATACGTTTTTGACGGAATGTAAAATTATATCAGACAATCAATTTGGTTTTGTTAAAAATACAGGTACTACAGACGCGTTAAATTATGTATCAAACATTATTTATAATGGTATAGATAAAAGCAAGTCTATTATTACTACTTTTATGGACCTAGCTAAAGCATTTGACACTGTAGATCACAAGATACTGTTAGAAAAATTAGATAGATGTGGAATAAAAGAAAGTGCCTGAAAACAATGTGTAAAAATGCAAAACTGCAAAAGTGAATATAAAGAACTATAATTACTTTTTACTATAATTATTTTTGCATATAAAGAAATATCGATTAGTGTACCACAGAGAACCATATTGGGACTATTATTTTTCATCCTATATGTAAATGATCTACTAAGAAATATGCAAAAAGATACGACAATGTCTTATGCTGATGACACGTTTATCATAACGAGTGATAACAAGTGGTCATCTGGCCAGGAAAAGAAAAATAATTATCTTAGTAAAGTTGTACAGTGGCTTACTTTAAATAAGTTATCATTCAATGTTAGCAAGATAGTGTATATAGCGCATGGTAGCTACTATGATAGCGTTTCTAACACGTTAGAAATTGAATTAGGTAGTAATATAATAAAAAGAGTATAAAATCATAAATATCTTGGCTTAATTTTTGATTTTAATATGACATGGGATAAACACATAAATTTTATAGTCAAAAAGCTAAGTATTTAATTTTTGATATGAATAAGGTAAACAACAGTGAGAGAATCAACCCTTGTATGAAATAAAAATTCCAACAAATAGATATTCCACTGACGACGTTTCGTTGGTGTGGTTTCCTCTTAATATTGTAATTTAATATGTAATATTTGTAAAAATTGGTACGCATTTATTTAATTTTTATGACTGTATCTTATTGTAATTTATCCATATATATTTATTTACTTTGTCAATAAAGATCTGAAGAGGTTGAAAACCACACCAACGAAACGTCGTCAGTGAAATATCTATTTGTTGGAGTATTTATTTTATACAAAGGTTGACTCTCTCACTGTTGTTTACCTTATTTATTTTTTTAACATGGAGAGCAAAAAACATAATTGTTATTTAATTTTCGTTTTTGCAAAAATTAAAAATTTAATGGACTGTAAAACATTAACGATGATTTATTACGCATTTTTTCATAGTCCAGTAAATCATGGTATAATTGCCTAGGGGGGAGCGTACAACAATTTTCTAAATTTAATACAAAGCATATAAAAAATCATATAAAAAATAATAAATAAAAATCACTTTACAACGTGAGACTCTCCTCTTTCAGTAAGGCAACTATTCCAATTAGAGGCTGTGTCTTTCCATTACGTTACATTAAGAAACATATTTACTAAGAGCACTAGCAATACTAGAAATAAGAGTATACCGTTGCTAAGAATAAATTCCCTTATGAAAGAAACCTGCACACAAACTTGCAGAACTTTTTACAAAAATTGTTGAAGGCAAACATGCAAATAAGTGTGTATGATTATGTGCAAGTAAATGTACATAAATGTCTATAGGTAGATCAGTTGAAAGATCTGTAGGATGACATGCAGAAAACGTCTAAATAAAATTGTAAAGATAGCGTGCATGCAGTGTGCACGTCGATATGCACGTAATTATGCAAATAATTCGCGGAATTTCATTGCAGAATAGTTAACAAATAATCCTGTACGAAATTCGCATGTTTTGGAAGATCATTTTAGCAAGCTCCCTGCAGCCAACCTACAAGATCTATTTCATACGTTGCTCTGCACGTAAACCTACAAGGAACTGACGCAGTTTTGAGAATCGTTTTAGCAGCCTTCATAACAGTCGGCAAAGTTACCTGCAGAAAAGTCTATAGACATTACTGCACAAAAATCTGCAGAGATTCTTGAAGGAAATGATGCAAGGATATCAGTGGCATTTGAAGGAAATTGCTGAAATGTCTGCAGGAAAATCGGCAAAGATCGCTGGATTGTTTGTGCATAAACCCTAACAAGTCACCCTGCATGAAATGCGGAACATTTCAAAGAACCTCTTCACATATTGCTCTGCAGATAATCATGTAGGAAATTTGCGTAATTTCGGAAATCGTTTTAGCAATCTTAATAAAAGTCTACTGAATGTCCTGCAAAAAAGAGTAACGAGATTTTAACACAAAATTCTGCAAAGATTCCTGCAAAAAATTCTGCATAGATTTATAAAGAAAATACTAAAGAGATCCTGAAGAAATTTCTGCAGAAATGTCAGTGGTAAGTGAGAAAAATTGTGCAGACATGCGGTGGCATCTGCTGAAATCTTGGCACGGTAATTTGTAAAGATCGCTTGATCCTCATTGCATAAATCCTAATAAGTAATGCTGCATACAATTTGAATATTTCTAAGATCCTCTTCGCAGATTGTTCTGCAAGAAATCCTGCAGGGAATTTGCGCAATTTCGAAAATCGTTTTAGTAATAAAAATGTCTGCAGACTTTTCTGTAGAAAAGTGTACTGAAATTACTTCATAACATTTTACAGAGATTCCTGCAGTGTGTTCTGACGAGACTCTTACAAAAAATTCTGCAGAGATTCCTACAAAAAATTCTGCAGAGATTCCTGAAAAAATGAGGCATTGGAAGAAAATTCTGCAGACATGTAGTGGCAGCTGCTGACGTTTCTGCTGGAAAATCTTCAAATCTTTCAGAACAGTCTGCAGGAATATCTGCAAAGAATGTGAACTCATCTTTGAAGATTTGCCATGGCATCTACAAATATAAACTTTCTTTTTTAAGTTATGTTATTTACTCACCTTTTAAATTAATAATGTAAATATATCATAAATGGAGGGTATAAGAGTATATTGATTTTATAAATCATGTGATTATTTCGACTTATTACAAATTTACTGCACTTGTCGTATTACCAATAAGACAAGTAAAGCCGAGGAACGATAGAATAAATTTCTCAAATTTAAAAAATTAAATATTTATTCATCACTTATATTATTCAGTCTGTTTCAAATGTATTAACTATAGGAAAGATACAGTGTGTATCTAATTGATATGGAATGTCGTTACATTTTGACTCTATAGAACTAATTTCATGGCAGACCAGATTCGTTTTTTGCGCAATAAAAGAATACTTACGAGAACTATAATTTCTATTATTACATAATATCTCGTTTAGTATTGTGAATTTTTCACATATTATAACATATTTTTCTATATGTGAATTAGAAGAAGTTACTAAAAGCAATCGTGAAATGGTCAACAATTCTTTATCAGTAGTCAAAATTGTGCTTTTGTTTCTCTTCATGATCCTTTTATAGTTTGACGAGTACATGTTTGTATATAAATCTGTCATAAGTTTTACACTTTTGTAAAACTGGATCATGAATTGCTTGCTCAATTAAGATTTGTTCATTAAGTGTTAAGTTTATCATTTTTGGCTTTCCAAAGATACGCAAATCATCTCCATATTCTATACAGCTTTGTACTCTTGACTGATTCATTAATTTTAAAAATAAGTTCAATACTTTCGGATTTGTATCATTATTGGCAAAAACGTGAGATGTATTTCTTCTGTATCTTAGTCTAGTAAAACATTTTGCAATTTGTTGAGGTATATACTGAGTGCCGAAAAATAAGTGCCTTATTACCCCGTTAAAACCTTCGAAGGGAAAAGTGGACCACGCCCACAGAGCGCCGAAAAGAGAAACGTACTTTGGTATGTGTAGCAACAAATGCATATTATATTTCATAAATTCTATTCCATATAAGTCACGTACGTCTTTTACGAATTGGTGGAATGCATTTTTAGCTAATAACAAATCATCCTTAGAAATTTTTCTTTAAGAATCAAACTCAATCCAAAAACAAATAAATGCCAATGTTTGATATATCGCTGGTTCATTATACCTTGTAAACAAGGAATAGAATAGTAAAGGACAAAGTTTTTCCATTCATTAGCCTTATACTTATCAGTTATTTTCCTTCGTGTTCTCGTGATTTCTGATGGAGGTTTTAATAACAATAATTTTTCATTAAATTGATCCATTTTTCTTCCTATGTAATAATGTTTATTTTTATTGGTGGAATCGAACCGTGCAGTCACAAAAAGCTTTGCAACTCCAAGAAGACAAGTATGCATGTAATCGGGTGGCACTGAATGAATGACATCAAAATTTGATATACGGGATTTCTGTCATATTCATTAGATGAACGTATGTCCATTTCTGCCTCAGTTTTGTAGGCATAAACTCGTGCAAATCCCATTCCCATTAGTATTCTTTCGCCTTTCTCTAAACAATAACAGCAACCATATTTACCATTATATTGTTTCATGTTTTGAACCATTGGTCTAGCTACAGAATCAGCTGTACATAAAATAGTGTAAACTTTTATAACAATTTGATCGTGTACTTCTACGCAACGCTTAATGCCCTCGGTCTTTAGCATTTCTAATTCATTTATGAATGGTTGCAAATACATATTCATATTAGGTTTATTCTCACCATACCATAATCCACATAGCAAAACATTATTTTTGCGGATTCGATATGGCAACTCGTTTACGGTTACTAAAATTGGCCACAGAGAAGCTTTTGATGACTTCGATAGGTTAACACCATCAACGTTCCATTGTAATGTTATATCATTTGCACCAATAATGTTTCGCTTTTTCAGTCGCTTATATAATTTTGCATTGATGACATCAGTCTCCTGACATGTGTTCCTGAATTTCTCGTATAATTCGCTATGAACTAGATCTTCTAATTGTTTTCGCAAAGAAATACTAATGAAAAACTGACCTTTTCTTTTTAACATTTTTTTAGTATACTTTACTAAGCAGAAACGGCAAGTACCATTTCCTTCCTTATTAAGGGTCAATATTTCGTTGCAATCATCACAATAATAAGATTCTGTAGAGTCCAGTTGTGGGAAAGACTTCATAAAAAGATATATTGACTTGAATTCATCATGTGGTAGGTGGCAATCGATTGTACTGATCAGATTTTCGAAGCCGATATCCGGCAAACTGTGCCTTATTGCAAATGACAAATTGATCAGTTCACTTTCATTCTTCGTAATCCTACAATTTTCGTACAAGACATTGCGTTCCTGCAATAAAATTAAATAATATTAATACTTATGAGAGAGAGAGAGAGAGAGAAGCCAGAGGTGGGGAGCGCGCGCAGAAAGAGAGAAAGAGATAGAACGAGTGAGGTGAATATCGAGTCAGGATAAGAGAGAGGGGATGGCTGGCACGACAGTCTGGCGCCGTTACCGTTTTGGGAACGTGAGCTGGAAAAAGTTCACAGCGTGCCGTAATAAGTTATCACTTCAATAATGCTGCTGCATGTAATATAGCTCAAAAACGAATCAAACATCAGTTTAAACATAAAATGTACGAATTTACGAGGAATGTACTTCCTATGACGTTAAATTATATGAAATATAACCAACCTGATTATCGGAAAACTGTGTCTCTTCAGATTCTCCATAATTATTGTCCTCTTCGGTTTCGCTAAGAATACTCTCATTATATATATCTTCATTTTCTTCATCACTACTCAGGCATTCACTTTCTTTATCACTACTCAGGCATTCCTCATCGGATACATCGGATGCAGTATCTGTTTCATCGTCAGATTCTGAACTATATTGTACATTATCTATATTACCATCATCATTAGTTTCCATTGCAATGTCTTCAACAACAATTGGCGGATTGCATACTGTACCAATAGCCCTGGTTCGACATATCTTGCTATTTGCATGTATTTTATATTCGCTCTCATCATATACGTCAGATATCGCATCTTCACTATCCACAAAGCGATTTTGTTCGTTTTCATTGTCAGACGAGTCAACCTTGAATTAAAAGATAAAATTAACAATGATATAATTACCTCCCTGCAGATTTTTTGATAACAAATCGTCTAGGACAAAACGCTAATTGTTAAGTGTTGAGTAGTAAGCCTTAATTGAATAAAATTGTTTTTCTGTACTATCTGATTTTATAGTTTGTGGTTAAGAAATAAATCACAAACTATATATATATATATATATATATATATATATATATATATATATATATATATATATATATATATATATATATATATATATATATATATATATGTATGGGATCGACCGCAGCGAGAGAAAGATTTTTTTTCCCAAAGGAGAAAATAGTACATTATGCACCAAGATGAGAAGGAGGCCTTTTGCTCCCGCGTGTGAGTTTGCAGTACGAGGCGAAGGCGAGTGCGCATACCGAGCAGAAGCCGAGTACTGCAAACACGCAAGGAAGCAAAAGGCCTCTTTCTCTCCCTTGGTTGTATAATGTACTATTACTCCCGCATATGCGGGAGTTAAACTTTTAACTCCCGCAAAATTATTTTTCTACCGTCGGTCGAAAATTGACTACATTAGCCCCTAATTTTATGTCAAAAAACGCGGAAATCGCGCATGTGTGGTAAAAAGAATTATTCTCCCGCTTTTGAGTGAGGAAAATTTTTTTAGAAATATAATAGTGCCGGTAATTCGGTACGGGTACGAAATGTGGGTACTAACTAAAGCTGATGGAAACTTTTATGTGCAGCTCATGCATCGCTGCCCATAGCGCACGCAGCGGAATAGTCGCGCTCGCTTCGCAATGTACATAGTAGTATTACACAATAGTATTCAAAAATAAGGTTCTGAGAAAAATATACGGCCTAAAGTAAGATGAGTAGACTGGGTAATGAAGGAAATTACACATTGGGTTACATAATTTACATGCATCACAAGATATTTCAATTTATACTTGGAAAAAATGAATTAATCGTGTAGGACATTCAATAAAAAATCTTTAGAAAATCCTGCACGATTCCTGCAGATCTCATACAGAAATTTCTTAAAGCATTTTTGCATCAGGTATCGTGAGTGTATTCAGAGCGTTACTCCTGCAATAAATTATGCCTTACTTTTTATCATTAAAGTGGTTTAAAATTTTAAAAGTAATATAAAAATATTTCTATATTAGTTTGTACCATCTGGATGATACTTGCCTTGAAAAATGGTGGATCATTATAACCTAACTAAAATAGTGTGCAGAGATTTCTCTGAGTTTTATTAGAGCTCTCCGTTGAGATTTCTACACAGGGCTCTGCAGAGCTTTCTGCACAAAATTTGGACTCTAGTAATATAAACAAATTTTAGTTCCATAAAATTATTGTGAAAATTTAACTTTAATATAATATATATCCCTTACTAAAAAAAATGTCCATAGATTTCTGCACGGATCTCTGCAGAGATTTCTGCACTGATCCCTGCAGAGAAATCTGTAGAGATGTCTGCAGAGATCTCTGCAGGAAATTCGGACCCTCTGCAGAGGTGCCGTAAAACGTTATATAATGAACAACAATATAGTTTAAATGCATAAAAACTTATTTAAAACATAATTTCAGGCGGGTGTACATGCTAACGCAGCTCTGCAGAGAGTCTATATTTACTGCTGAGATCTCTGCAGACATCTCTGCAGACTTTTTTCGTAAGAGTATGAAAAAAATTAAGTTTCATGAAAGTGCTTGAATATGATATAACTTTAATACCCCTGGCAAGAAAAATAACGTGATTTCTCACACGATCAATCACGTGATGAATCACTTGAATTCGCACGTGATTAATCATCACGTTATTTCTAACGTGACGATTTAGCGTGATTCCTCACGTGAGAACGGAAAAAATACTTTGCCCTAACCTAGGATTGAGCTCAGGCAGTAAGATAATGGATTTTGAAGTTGAGGACCAGGGTTCAATCCTCGGTTAGAGAAAATTTTTTATTTCCTTTTTTTGCGGTCAATTTATTTGGATCATCAACAAATATATTTTTCTAATTGTTTAGTAAAAACAAAATAATTTATTTTAATTAAAACAAATATAAAATATAAAACTACAATTTTATGAGTGATTTCTGACGTGATTTTTAACGTGATTTGTCACGCGGAAATCACGCCAACTAGTCACGTGATAAATCATGTGATTTTTCTCGCCAAGGACACTATATTGTATTAAAGTTATATATCTATGAAGAACTGTTATGGAACTTTTTCATATTGCAGTCCTAATTTCCTGCAGAGAGCTCCGCAGAGATCTATGCATATTATTTACTAATAAAGTATGCAGAATTTCCTGCAATGAAATGCAGACCTCTATACGGGGAACTTGTACTCTCTGTAGACATGCAATGAAGTCTGCAGAGATACCTGCAGAGTTCGCTGCAGAGTTTTGTACAGATGCCGATAAATATCTGCACAGAGTACAAATTCCCAGCAGAGATCTCTGCAGGTGTCACTGCAGAAACCTGAACAGACCTTTTCTGAAAAAACATATCTTTTTTTGAAAAATTTAATGGGATTTGATTTGTTTTAATATTGCTGGTATCAAAAGATCCTGCAGATTTCTGTACAGATTCGAGATTTGTGCAAAAATTTGTGTGGAGAGCTCAGCAGAGGCTAAACATTTTTGTTTTTAATTATAAATTTAAGTAACCATATAATCATCTATTTTTTGTTGCATCATCCAGATAAAATGTACAACTTGTATAGAGGCACCCTTTTTATCGCTTTTGAGGTTTTTAAACATATTTTTATCTTATTAAGTAATTGTTTATTACAGGTAACTTTTGCTGCTCCTTACGAAAACACTCTTCAGGAAATTATACAGGTAATCCTGCAGGATATTTTGTAGGATATCGTGTAGGAAATCCTGCATGTATTTCGCAGTATTTCCAGGAGGATCACCTGCAGAATTGTTAAAAAATAATTATTTTTACAAGTAGCCTGCAGGAATTCCTGCAGGAATTTACAGCAGGAATTACTGTTGATTGCTTGTTTTAATAATAATTCTTTAAAATACTTAAAGATACGTATATATTTTTATATATAATTATAATTTTAATTTTATGATATTTTTAATCAATAAAAAAAGTTAAAAATTAAAATTTTATAGGCATTAGTCTCCATTTTTATTGCTATCATCCAGATGGTAGCACCTATACGCCGACAGATTTTTCATTTAAGTATTTTACAGAATTAGTATTCAAAAAATCAATCCAACAGGTTCCTCAAGGGAATCCTTCAAAAAAAAAAAAAATTGCTATAGGAATTCCTGCAGGATTATTGGAAAAATAATTTTTTAAAAACAATTCTGCAGAATTACCTGTAGGATTTTCTAAACGAATTTTCTACGAAATACATGCAGGATGTCCGCAAAATACCTCTAGCAAATCCTATAGAAATTTCTGGATAGTTTCCGTACGATTCCTGCAAGGTTCATGAAGAATTAGCTGAAAATTTTTCAGTTTGATTTCCTGCAGGATTTATTCATAAGGGGCTTCAACGAATATTTTCTTACTTTGAATATTCTTAAACACACTTTAAGGTATAGAACAACTAATTTTCTATTTTTTAAAGTAGAACATGCGAAAATGATACTGTTAAAAATTTTTTAATTCTAAAACCCACTTGAATTTATAGAATAACTGCTAAATTTTTAGATGTAAAGAATTGTTTGGATAATATTTCTTACGAAAAAAGTTTGCAGAGATTACTGTAGAGAAATATGCAGAAATTCATGAAGATAATTTTGAGTCTGCAGTAACATCTGCCGAAATCTGTGCAACAAACTCTGCAGAGATCTTTGCAGATTTATGCGCAGATTTATGTACAAAAATATCTGCAGACTTTTTTAGTAATGATATACTTGTACTTTAAAAACCAGCTTGATCAGCTGATCTGAAATTAGATCTGTTTTTGTCAATTACTCCCACGGTCGCTAGAGAAAGATTTGTAATAGCAAAAGTCTTAATTAAAAATTTATTTATTCTAGTTGAAAACAATAAAATTTGACATATTGATCAACATATGGGTGATTTTGCCGTAACTTACACAATTTATAGAATTTTAATTGGAATTTCAAGAAAAAAGCACGACGTATCAGTTCTGTAACACTAGTCAACTACCACTTCGGCACAATATATATCCAAGTATATTGCGTTTTTCTTAAGCAAATAGTTGGTATATTCGAATGTATGCGCGAGGAATTTATTATATTGATTGTATTGAGCTGCATGGGCTAATAAAGGCCTAAATGTATATAACTTTTTATAGAAACAATTTCTTGTGGTTTGGCCTTAGGTACTTGTTTTAAATATCATTTCAGTTAGAATAAGCGCTCTATAAGTTAAAATAGTTAATTTTACTATGGGAACATTTTGAAGCTTGTTTTGTGCAAATTACGGCAGAATCACCCACATATGTAAAAGTATAGTAAATATAATCTACAAATTTTTCAATAAGGTATATTTTATCTAAATGAAAATACTACATTTCTTGCAGTTAAATAATACTACAAAAAATAATTGATACCTTTTTTATCCTCTGTTTATACGCGTAATATTTGGTATCATTTGTCTAATGCATACACTTGTATAATTCATGAAAAAAAAATCTTAAGACCTTGTCAGAACACTGGACCTTTACATTAGTAGACTAATGATTTTAGGGGACCTAACCACCTTAAAATTAAAAAAAAATTAGGTATTGAATAATATTTTTATATAAAACTTAAATTGTTTAAATAATTGATTAAACAATGATGAAAGTTAAGTGGTACTGTAGAAAGCATCAAACATTTTTTATATTTACCATATGACAGGTGCAACATGTCTTTGAAGGCCAAAATTCACAATTTTCATTATTTCACTCACCGCAGACTTACTTAAGATATGGGCATCAGAGCAGTTTTTCTTTGATAGTAATACTTGAAATACATATAATTCTGACATGAGTGTAGGAATTTGTATTAAAATTTAATTTAATAAAGTAACCTATAACTTAAACAAAATTTTTGTCATTTTTTCAATTTTTAAACAATTTTTTTTATTTAACTGTAGACAACTTTTTAACATTAAATTTTAATACAAATTCCTACACTCATGTCAGAATTATATGTATTTTAAGTATTTCTATTAAAGAAAACGTGCTCTGAGATGCCCATATTTTAAGTAACTCTACGCTGAGTGAAATAATGTAAATTGGGAATTTTGGCCTTCAAAGACATATTGCACCTGACACATGGTAAATATAAAAAATGTTTGATGCTTTCTACAGTACTACTCAAAAATATATTTCAATATCTCATTTTTTTATTTTCAAGTGGGTAGGTCCCCTTAACCACTTAACTATTTTATCCTTACATTTACATCCCATAATGTAACATAAACAGGAACATGTAGGTCGCTAGGGTTCCTGATGACAAGGTCCAAGTCCATATTTTTTTTAATCCCCGTATGTACTACATACCAGCACGGTGTCTAGGTGGCTACGGTGGTAGATTACAAGGTCCAGATAGTCCGCTCCATAGGTTTTTTGTGTCTATATCTATACTACGTACTACTACATTATCAAGGTGGCTTATAGTTACAGAGCACACTACCTGGACCTCGTCATCGGACAGCTTAGCTACCTACAAATCATCCAAGTACAAAGTGCACACCTGGATATAAAAAAACTACAGTGTCTTAAAGTCTGTTTATTCATTAAATAAATAAATCTATAAAAATGATTTCAATGTAATATGAAGGGGCTCGATAGTGCTACACTGGCGATTAGACATACAATAATATTTTAAAATTTTTTGATATTTTACGCTTCTGACACATAAAAGCAAATGTATTTTAAAAAAATTAATTTAATGTTTGTTTCCTAAATTGAAAAATGACCACATTCTTATACAAATAATCAAACAGCAAATGAGTTTCGTATAATAATAATGATAGAAAAAATAAAATATTGCATAACATTTGTGAATGATAATTTAAAAATGTACACGGCAATTATCTCTGTTATACAATTATTATGATTTTTGTTTACTAACCTCTTCTGGACTTTCTTGTACACTTTTTTCATTTTCAGTTTTATGTCGACTACGTAAAGTTGAATAAGGAATTTTTAATAAAGGATTTTTTTCATATGCTTTAAAAGGACCTCTCGGCCTTCTGATGTTTCCATTATCGTTATCCATATATTTGTTTAAGCCTCTTTAAATGAACTGTTCCTGAAGTCAAAACAATCAAAATTATGGTAGGCATCAGCATAAGGAAGAAAGATTATTGTATTTTTGCTTCTCTTACCTCAAAGTGTGTTAGGTTAAGCTTTCAAAAATATAGTGTGGTAAACATAAACATACACAAGCCGCCATTTATTTATTTTTTTCTTTCTTATTTGAAAGTGAACGATACTGCAGGCTACAGGGCTGTCTGCTGTAGTCGAAGTAACGATAGTAGTGTGTGTGTGTGTGTGTGTGTGTGACTGTATATATATATATATATATATATATATATATATATATATATGCAGGATGAGTCATTTTAATCTTTAATCTCAATTATCTCGTTGGCAAAGCATGCCAGCGAAAAAAGTTTCGGGTAAAAGTTTTAGGATTTTTCCCTGGCTATCTGATAATGACCTTGACAATGTCATTGAGAATGACCTTCAAGGTCATTTGAAGGTCAAGTCGATTTTTTCAAATAGAAACCCCTACTTTTGGTACCAGAAATGGAAAGAGCGGGAAATTTTACGTTCGAACATGTGATTTTGGAAACAAATCATCTTTTGTGCGGAAATTACCTTTGACATCAGCCGAACCCAGGATGCACCATCGAGGAGGTTGTCAAAAGGATTTAGCATCCCATTTTTTGTTTTTTGTTTTATTTTTATTTGTTTTTTATTTTGTTTTTTCCCTTTTTGTTATTTTTTTGGTATTTTTATGGAATGTTAACTGGAGTTAACCATTGATTAATTGTTCGAAATTACCGCCGTTTTGTTGGATGCAAAGATCAAGTCGAGCTCTGAATTGTCTTATGGTTCTAAGTAGAACATCTCGAGGGATTGCTGCACAAGCTGTACGAATGCGTTCGATCATATTATCTCGCGTTGTTGGCCGTTGAGCATAAACAACATTCTTAAGATATCCCCATAAGTAAAAATCGGGAGGGGTTAAATCAGGTGAACGAGGGGGCCAGGCAACTGGGCCACCTCGCCCTATCCACCTGCCATTGTAGCGGGTGTTTAAATAATCACGAACAATGCGTGCATAATGTGGTGGTGCTCCATCTAATTGGATCCACATTCTTAGCCTTGTGGCTAGGTCTACATTTTCTAGTAATTCAGGTAAAATGTCTCGAAGTAATCTCAAAAAGTTTACCCCATTCACGTTCTCTTCAAAGAAATAAGGACCAATCAAATAGCCATTGATGATTCCACACCAGACCATAACACTCCAGCAGTGTTGATTGTCTATGGGCCTGAACCAATGAGGATTTTCATCTGACCAATAATGGCAATTATGTCTATTCAATTCTCCAGTGTTTCTGAATGTTGATTCATCTGAAAAAAGAACGTGCCTGAAAAAGTCTTGATCTTGTTGAATCATTCGTATTGCCCATCGACAAAAACGTACTCGCAAAATCATATCATTTGGAGTTAACTGTTGTGTTAATGTTATGTGATAAGGATGATATCTTCTCGCTCTCAATATTCGGGATGCTGTTGATTGGGGTATACCTATTTCTCTTTCTATTTGTCGAGTACTAATGTGAGGATCAAGATGAATAATCGCTAGAATGGTAATAACACGAGGATCGTTTTCGTCGTATTCATGATGACGGCGTTGAGGAACAAAAGCTCCATTTCGAGCTCTCTGAGTTAAGGTTTGAATAGTAACATTACTTGGGTGTCTCCTATTGGGATAGCGTTCAGCATAAAGTCTGGCAGCTGCTGCATAATTATTTCGACTTTCTTCCAAAATCATGATCATATCAACGATTTCGTTGGGACCATAATCAGCCATGATCAAAATCAAAATAATTTGTTACAGACCAATAAACAGGGAAACAGATTTTTTTCAATAATAATTATCGATTTACAAGAAGTAAAAAACACGATTAAGCTTTTCTGCACTAATTTGCTATCTGTATAACTGTTAAGAGTAGTTCACTCTCAAAAATTGACACTAATACAAAATAATGGAATGACTTAACTACATCAAGAATTTTGAAAATTGACACTAATACAAAATAATGGAATGACTTTGAAAATTTTTGAAAACTGAAAAGATTACGAAAATTTTAGAAAATATTGAAAATTTCTGGAAATATTGAAAATTTTTTCATTTTTGAACGCATGTCACTCTCTTTTCATTTATGGGGCTAAAAGTAGGGGTTTCCATTTCAAAAAATCAACTTGACCTTGAAATGCCCTTGAAGATCCTGTTTAACGACAGGGTCAAGATGACCATTCGTCAGCCGGGGAGAAAACTGAAAACTTTTGTGCGTAACATTTTCTCCTTGAATGCATTCGAGTTCAGCTAACCAATTGTACTGTTATCGGCATGACCAATGACCTTGACCATTGAATTCAAGGTCAAGGCGAGGTCATATTCAAACGTAAAATTTCCCGCTCTTTCCATTTCTGGTGCCAAAAGTAGGGGTTTCCATTTGAAAAAATCTACTGCACCTTCAAATGACCTTGAAGGTCACGCTCAATGACATTGTCAAGGTCATCATCAGATAGCCAGAGAAAAATCCTAAAACTTTTATCCGAAACTTTGTTCGCTGGCATGCTTTGCCAATGAGATACTTGAGATTAAAGATTAAAATGACTCACCCTGTGTGTATATATATATATATATATATATATATATATATATATATATATATATATATATATATATATACACTACTTTTTAAGACAACTAGAAATTGGCTTAGCGCGCGTGCCGCGCGCATTGATTTTATTGTTGTTGAACTCTCTGAAGTTGCTTCCTATTTTTTGATAACGGTCTGAATTGGCTCTGTATGAGCTTCAATTCGATACTATCGCTATCTTCCTTTTAGAAATGGAATACTGAGACTGCGGAACAGCCAGAGAATATATTTAAATGTAGATGGAGCCTTAAGGTCTAATGTTTTCGCTATGTGCGGAAGCAACAGTGGCGCCATGCGAAATACACGCAATCAAATGAGATGCATATCGTTTCATATTTGATTATGTGTATTTCGCATGGCACCATACTGTCGGTTCCGCACATTGCTAATATATATGAGGGATAGGAGGAACGGAACAGTGGTATTGTTCCGTTTTTGCGCAAAGGCAAAGGCCCTTATATACTAACTGCTACTGCATAGGTGTAGTACACGGCAAGTACGCGTGTAGTAAACGTGTAATTGAGGTGTATGAGTTGACATATATATGTTTCCCAACTCATATTATATAAGTCATATAGTATCGTTGGCCAAAATTAACAAAGTATCGATATATCCGCTCTTAAAAAATTGTTTCTCCTCAGCTTTTACAATATTCTTTGTAAATATATAGTATAATTAAATGCTAACAATAAAAGCGAAGGTATTTCATTCTTATTGGAGTGATTTTTACACTAAAAATAAAGCGCTTTGCTGCTTCTACAGTTTTGTACAATCACGTGGGCATGCAACGATAAGTCTTTCGGTTTTAAACTCTTTCTCACCAAAATGGCAAATTTCATGGCAACGGTCGATAAGAAACTTCGATCAGAATTGTCACAAATTCACAATCATGCAAGCATATTAGTAGAATTTGTGAACAATGACAATTCATTTGCTGTAGGATTCACAGCATGGCTTGAAAAAGATGATGCTGCCAGAAAAGATTATATCATTTTGTTGGAAGAGGAAGTCACAATCTTCTGGCCCACATGTGACACTCAATCTGCTGCTCTTTTAAAACCAAAGCTTCGAAAAGTAAATTTTGTTAAGCATGTTGTGAAAGTACTAGCCTATGGTGGTGAGTACAAATATAATTATTTTTATGATATTAATGAATGTGATTGGATAAACTTTCAATGTTATACCTGTATTTTATACTACATTTATTTCAGAATGGACAGATGTGAAGGAACAAATGAAAAATAAAGTAAAATATGATAAACTGAATGTTTCACTAAATAGCCGTAAAATTATCAAAAAAAAGGAATTTCATGGCGAGAAACAAAACGACACTCTACCACCCAAGAAAAAGAAAAGAAAAAATAGCAAAGTAGAACAAATACAAAATGAGGCGCTCCTGCATAGTATAAATCAAGAGGTTTGTAATTTTTCAAAAAATATTTGTATATTTTAGTTATAATATAATTTTAAAAAATTAGATATTTTATAATAAATCTTCTGAATAGGATACAGTAACACTGGATTCAAGCAACAATGTCAACTGCGATAAGCATTATTCAGAGAAAGCTATGCAGAAGAACAAGAACGCAAGTCTAAAGAGGAAACATGTGGCTAAATTAGATTATGACGATGTATATAATAGTAACGATTCTGACGGTGAAGTACCAAATAATTCACAGTCAGTTAAATCAAAAGATTCAAATCTCTCTACTTCTGACCCAAAGAAGAAAAGTAAGAATGCGCATGATAAAGAAAATCCTTATGACAAAAAACATGATCATTTTAATTTGTCATATTCCGATGATATTGAAATAGTCAATAAAGACAGAGAGAACAGAGCCACAACTCCTTTGCACGAATTAAATAAATCAAAAGATTTATTGCTTTCTGATGATGGTGATGGACAATTCAATGATGATGAAGACGATAGAAAAAATAAAATTCCCACCACCAAAGCAAAAAAAAAGGACAGAAGGAACGTGTGACATACACTACGCAAGAGTTAGCTTTGGTAAGACTAATTGTAAACTTTTATATTTATAATATTTTATTGATATCCCTTTATCATGTTGTATCATGAAAAATCAGTACAGTGAAATTAAATCATTTAAAATGTTATTTTTGATGATTTTTGTTTATAAAATAACTGTGCAAAATTTTTTCGTGTCAAAAAATACGTTTTGTAGGGTATCTTTGTATATATACAGTATCTTCAGTATCAATGAATGTCAGGTGCTGTATTCTGGAGGTTGCATGTAGACCATAGCTATGTAATTATGAAAGACATACTTTGTCGTGTCGTTCCACAAAGTTTGTGCCACCATGCAAAATTGAATGCACCCGGAAACTTTGTGGAACGACACGACAAATTATATCTTTTATAACCACATATCTATAGTCCACATATAGCCTCCAGAATACGCCCCCAGTATAAAGACAAAGTAAAAGTATTGTTGTAAGTTTAGCATGTTGATTGGTTTCATAACCTGTTAATTTCATTAATGTGTTAATGAAATTAGTGTCAAACAATGTGTTAATTTCATTCTACCCTGAGTGACATCATTATAATTTCCATTTTGACACTTATATGTAAATATAACTGGATAGAGCAAAGACATCGTTTATTTAACCAACGTAAAATGTGCATAGACGTCAGCTGATGGAATTTCAATCAGACAGTCAAGAAAAATCTTTCATATTACCTTGATTTAAAATTATTGAAAGAAGGTTATAATAATAATAATATTACAGTTCTTTACCTGTCTTTATGAAATTATTAACGTCAGCTGTCTGGACATTTTAATAAATGGCGTTAGATATTCCTAAAAAAGGTTATATTACAGGGTAATCTTTTAGGCCAAGGCAGTTATACATCTGGATTCTATTTCCAATTTAAGTGCAGAAAGTACTTTTACTTTGTCTTTATACTGGGGCCGTATTCTGTAGGCTACATGTGGACTACAGCTATGTGATTATGAAAGACATAATTTGTCGTGTCGTTCCACAAAGTTTGTGCCACTGTGCAAAACGAATGCAGCTGCAAAGTTATGAGTGCAATAATTTTAAATCAAGGTAATATGAACGATTTTTCTTGACTGTCTGGTTGAAATTCCAACAGCTGACGTCTATGAACATTTTACGTTGTTATTGTATACCAATTTACATGGGCTGTGATGGGAAATTGTACGAATTCGTGTATTTCTTGAATACAAAAATTGTTTATTAAACCTCAAAAAATACTTAAATACCCTCTTTTAAGCAACCACGTGGTTTTACTACGTAGTTTTTTTATGTAAGAAAAGATGATATAGTTTATAAAATAACACAATTTAACTAACTTCATCTATGCAGTTCTTTAACAAAATATATCTCACCAATAAACCATAAATAAAAAATTGCACACATTTTGACCAGTGCAGTATCGGTAGAGCATCCTTAAGTAGTTAAGAGTTAATTTTATTTCAATTTTAGACAACAATACAGTTTTTAAATTTATCAAAGACAATTTTTTCTTTTACAAATATTTTCTTTTCCTCACACCTGCACGGAAAGTACAATTTTCATTCTGGGCACCTGGTAGAACTGTGTATTTTTCATGCTGGTGTGAGGAAGAATAGTATACACGCCACGTGAGGAAAATTGGACAGCTACCCTCGCCTTCTGTTTGGGTGGCATTATACACGACATATGAACTGTCCAAGTTTTTTCCTTCCAAGGCCCGTAATATATACTATTACTTCAAATATTCTTGTGATATTTATACAGATATACATACATACACACTCACACTTCCGTGTGAGGCGTATTATAAGAAAGTTTGTTTTCTAGAATATTAAAAAAATTCACCCTTACAACGAAAGTATGCAGATATTTCTGTTGGAAATTTGGAGTCTCTGCAAACATGTATAGCGGCATCTGTAGATATATGTGCAGTAAACCTTGCAGAATTGACTGCAGCAAACTTTGCAGTGCTTTTTGAAAATTTTCTTACAGAGATTTCTGTAGATGCCACTGCATATCTGTTGCAGAGAGTTTTTTGCGTAAGGGACATAGAGTTTGCCGGCAGAAAAATAAAAAAAGAGATAATATAAAAATTTTTAACTTAAGAAAATATTCGTTTAAAATACATTTATTAGTAAGAAGATTTCAAAACTGTATTATTGTGTCTATTTATTTAGAATGAAATAAAATTAATGTTTCTTATCTGGCCCCTACAAAAAAAAATATATAATTTGTTGCAAAAGTATCTGCAGGCTACCCTACAAGATTGTTTATAGGATATTTTGGAAAAAATTGTGAAGGAAATCCTGTAACATATCCTACAGGAAATCATGTAGGCTTTCTTTTAAAATTAATTTTTTTCAAATTGAAAAGTAAACACCATTAACCTGCATGGGTCAACTGGTTCATTTCACGATTGCGCAATAGCCTTGAAGGGTTACGCATACTCTGGTAACTAAATCCATCGCAATCTTATTTGTATTATGATGCACATGCAGAAAAATTGCAGCAGCACGTAAGTGGTCTGCATCTGATTTCATCTATATTTCTGCAAACAGCAAATTATGAATGACAAGCATGCAACAAAATTACATAAAAATTGCTTTAATAACTTACAGCAAGGATCTTGCAGCAGACTTACAGCAAGCTCACTATATTTAAAGTGAATTTATAAATAATATATATTATATATATATATATATTATGTTACAATTTTTACACAATTCTGCTGCACGTATGAATTTGCAATACTGCTTTCACTATTTGGTTGTAATTTTGCTGGAGGCTAAATTGAACTTGAAAATTTTAGATGTTTTCTTGCATAAGTTTTACGTAATCTATGACAAAATTAACGGTCTTTAATGCTGCTGCAATTCCACTGCATGTGTCTGTGGACTTGATGTCTGACTGCAAAAATATCATTCAAAGTGCGAAACAGCCCACACATCTTCTGCATAATCAAAAGTGTAGAAGGTAGGGATGTGCGAGTCAAACTCAAACTTTTTTAGTTTTGATTGTAAAATAAGTGGGGGATTATAAAAAGCTACTTACACGATTGTCGAGTTTTTACACATATTTAACGAATACTATGGTTTTTTATTTGATACGTAACAGTGATATGCAACTTAAAGTTTTGAGTACTTTTTCGAGTTTTTTTTTCAAGTTATTGCCTGAAAAATAACTCAATTAGTTATTTGGACTGATATTTCAACCTCCCAACATTTTTTTCCATGTAGGATTACTTGTTACAGTTCATGCAGAAAGTATCAAGCGATATTTACAGATTTCCGTGGAAAGATTTCAGCAGATGCCACTGCATGTCTGTAGAATTTTATTTGTATGCCACTGTCATGACTGCAGAAATTTCTTCAGGAATCTTTATAGTATTTTCTTAATGAATTTATGCAGAATATTCTGCATATATCTCTGCAGAAGTTTGTGCAGAAATCTCTTAACACTTTTCTGCTGGAAACTACCGACTTTTCTATTAAGGGATGCCAAAACGATTTTGAAAATTATGCAAATTCCCTGCATGATTATTTGCAGAGCAATATGTGAAGAGGTTCTTTGAAATGTCCCACATTTCATGCAGGATGACTTGTTAGGGTTTATGCATAAACGATCCAGCGATCTTTGCCGATTTCCCTGCAGACATTTCAGCAATTTCCTTCAAATGCCACTGATATCTCTGCATCATTTCCTTCAAGAATCTCTGCAGATTTTTGTGCAGTAATGTCTATAGACTTTTCTGCAGGTAACTTTGCAGACTGTTATGAAGGCTGCCAAAACTGCGTCAGTTCCTTGTAGGTTTACGTGCAGAGCAACGTATGAAATAGATCTTGTAGGTTGGCGTGCAGGGAGCTTGCTAAAATGATCTTCCAAAATATGCGAATTTCGTACAGGATTATTTGTTAACTATTCTGCAATGAAATTCCGCGAATTATTTGCATAATTACGTGCATATCGACGTGCACACTGCATGCACGCTATCTTTACAATTTTATTTAGACGTTTTCTGCATGTCATCCTACAGATCTTTCAACTGATCTACCTATAGACATTTATGTACATTTACTTGCACATAATCATGCATACGTATCTGCATGTTTGGCTACAACAATTTTTGTAAAAAGTTCTGCAAGTTTGTGTGCAGGTTTCTTTCATAAGGGTTAAACTGTAAGTAAAAAGAACAGCTATTTTGTAGCTATAAACATATACAATGATCGCAAAAGTTTAATAACAAGCAAAGTCACAATAAAGAAAAGATCAAAAATGTTCATAAGAGTAAGATATGTCCTGTAAACAAAAAAAAAAAAAAAGTTTTAACACACTGTTACTTAAATTTTGCCGAAAAATTTTATATGTTTAATCAAAACTCTGTATTAGTGCATTATATTAGTTGTTAAATCTATTTTTATTAGATTGTAAGTCAATTTTTGATACCATCCCTATGTACATGAAACGGTCACGACTTATCTCGGTCCTGTAATAATTAAATTTATGTAAGAATACAAAATCTATTGATTTTACTATCTGAAAAGTCGCGAACATTTACTAATCTGCGTCGTGATTCTGACAACATATTAAATAGAAAGATTTAAAATTTTTATAATAATTCTCAATTATGATAGTTCAGGTCCGGGATACCAGGTAGTGGAGGTTTATCGCAGTAAAGAGATTTTTGTTCTTTATAACAAAAATAAATATATTCAAATAAATAAATAATAGAATATTGCTTATATCTTGCATATATTCTAAGTATCACAAAAATTAAATGGGTAAATCTGCTTTGATTTTACAAACAAAAATAAAGAGATACGCATTTAAGTTGCGTAATCTGATTTGAATCGTATGGTTACAAGAAGAGATTTTATGCAGATACGCTTAAATTTGCGTTATCTGATCGTATAAGAAATTTTACAATTAGGTAACGAAATTTTAGAATTAGGTAACGAAATTTTAGAATTAGGTAACGAAATTTTTCTAAATTATTTTGACAAGAATTAGAATTTTTCTAAGTCTAAGACTGATACGCTTTATGATGCGATATCGTGCTTAACTCGAAATTTTTATAAGTGTAGAAATATTCGAAAATATTCTAAGTCGTTTACTCGAGGCATAAGTTGCTCGGGAATTTTGACTAGGCGCCTAAGTTGCGCTGGAGCTAGTGAGCTCATACTGGCCGTGCGGGTCCTTTTATACTTTCACATTCACACTTTCACACAGACATTCACACCTATGTACAAAACCTATTCATACAAATAATTTATAATATGCGCCCGCTACGCCGCCGCCGCTTCTCCTTCTCTTCCGCCGCTTCTATATACATATATACATGGTGTGTTGGGCGCTCTCCCTCTTCGGTGTTGCTGCTACCGCCGCTCGCTGGCTCGTGGCACTGCTGAAATTGCGCTGTCAGCTGTAGCGCGGGTTTATCCTAGTTGAAAATGGGGGAGCGCGATACTCGCGTAAAATCTAAAAATGTATTCAATAAATTTTAGTTTTTTTTCTATATAGTTTTTTGCGCAGCTTATACGGGGCGTTACATACAGGCAACCCTGTTTGCCTCTATAGGGTGCCATTTTAAGTCATATGTATATGATCAATAAATACTAAATAATAAATACTAAAAAAAAGTGGGCATCATGAAAATGAGAAGAGCAGATTGATAGATTAAAAGCTACATTAACGTAGATGAATTCATGCAAATTCATGGACCATTAGATTCCTATCAAGCCGTCTACAACAGCTGCTTGACCCGAATAGAGGAAATAAAGTGTACGGGCGCACTAGGCCTGGACCTCATAAAACTTAATCATCAAATACTAAAGCATATTCAAGAAGGAACGAAAAAAACATTAAAACAATGACACACTAATCGTATCCAGCAGTAAGAAACCCTAGAAGCATTACCATAAAGAGGATCGCACCTTTAGAAATAGTAGACTCAATAAGTAAAAGTCTATTTGGACTAGTCATGACAAAAGACATAGAAAACATTACCAAAAATATAGATCCGCTGTTTCAAGACCAAGCAAAAATCTTGCAAGTAATGTACAAGAATGCACACATCGTTTCAGCACAATTTGAAGAGTTATACAACATAACTAGGAACCATCAGAAAGTACTCCAAGGATTTAAAGCAAGTCTGACCAAAAGAGTTAATACAGTAGTCAAACATTTAGTAGAAATTTAGTAGAAATAACATTATACGTAAGACGCATAGTTCGTTAAGTAATCAATAAGTCGTTTTAAGTCAGTACACATCGTAGACTATGAGACGACGGGACGGCAAGTGTGCATTGAAATAATATTTATGAAAATTGTAACCTTTTTTCTAATAACCACTAGTCAGCTGATCTTATCTCACCTGCTGAACTTGAATGCTTAATGCTTGACATATATAAAATTGATTTCACTACATTCATTAGCGTATATTTATATCCAGGTAGAAATGCTTACCAACGATAAACTGTTGGCCAATGTGACGATTTTAGCAGGTTCGTTAGCCAACCATAATCAACTGTTGGGTTATTTTCTGCCAGGGTGAAGACCAAACTTTTTACCTTGTAAAAGGTGCCAACATTTTACCTTGTAAAAGGTGTTTTTCAAATCAATTTCATACCCATTTAATACGTTTAATTAAAGTTCAGAATTACTATGACTTCTCAAGAGCCTTATTATCTTGCTTATCTTGTCTTTGAGGACCTGCTGCTGTTGATATTGAGCAACCTAGATCATCTGGGGCGTAAGGGTCTTGATGATGCTGGCAGACAGCAGAAGTAGGCTTGGATTTGTGGCCCGGTGTCACGGATATCCTAAGCTTGAGGTTGGTCAGACTTCCGACACTGCCGATCTATGGGGGCCGCGTCGGCTCCTCGTTGACGTCTATCGCCTCCTCCTTGTCCTCGAACTGGATTAGACGTTCCGTCGCAAACTCGTTCTCGTGCTCTCGTTGTCTAATGCGTCGTTTTTGGCTTGATGGTCTTGAGCGCCAAGTGTCATTTGCTGGTCGTCAGGGCAGCTCCGGCAGTCGTCGTTGCGGCGTTCGCCAATTGTGGTAAACCCTACTGCACTAATATATGAGGGCTGGCCGAAACCGCTGTAACGGAAGAAGGAAGAAGACCTTGTCGTTCATTGTCGACTCATTTCGAAGAAACAAGTGTATAAGGTCTTGAAGAGAGAATATAGTTGCCGTTGGGAAGGCTAAAGTACGAGGCGAACAACCATAGATGTGAAGGTCGGCATTAAAGGTGACGGGGTCGTCGTCAAGCTCGAGCTGTCAAAGCTCGTGAAGTTGAAGATGAGCTCATAGATTTGCCGTGGATCGAGGTGTCGATCTCGCTCTTCTTTGTTTTGACAGTCTTGCATGTCCTAAAGCGATTGGTCGGTGCTCAGTTTCCAATCCACCGATATGAACCAAGGGTCACAAGATGTTCACTGATGTAGAGCACGCTGTTGTTTACTCTCTGGATTCACACGTCGTGTTCGTGATGATCCACGCAAGTACTTGCGTTGAGGCTTGGCAGGTCTTTGGCGCCTAAATATAAGACACATTAATTTTGTCGGGAGGAATACTAGCGGCAGCGCGAAGGTTCTTTGATAAACGCACGATCATGCACAATCACGCACAATTACGCACAATAGACAGATTCGCAAGAGTTTGTGCATACCACGCAGCTTCAAAACACCACTGTTTTAGGCTATGTTTATGTTTGCACAAGGCTGGACGTACTCTGCTGCTGCGTGTGCATTAGGGTGGACCTTAATTTTTTTTTTTTCACTTGGGCCGGGCAAATATAGCTTCTATATACCTCAAAAACCATGCGCATATAGGTTTTGAACCCATAGCATCGATTTTTCACGTGCCTCAAAGCACCCGAAGTTTCTTATGGGATTTACATGTTAAAAAAGGGTCAAAACGTTTATCGTTCTGAAAACCTGTGAAAATTTTGGAATTGTAACTTTGGCAGTATATTTTCCCATGTATTTTGAGCCGCTGAATCGAATGGTGCTATTAGTTTTCACCGTAATAGTGAAATCAAGTTATAAGCCAAAATCGTTGAAAAACTCAAAAAAACGTGTAAAAATGGACTTTTAACGTTTATAATCAGTGATAAGTTGGAAAGTTTTTTTCAAAAACATACATTTTTATGTATTTTGAGCTCATTTAATGAATGGTGCAATTGGTTTTTGCCGATTCAATTGAGAAAACAAGATATAAGCCAAAATCGTCAAAAAGGTCGAAAATCACGGTAAAGTGACCAAAAAATGGGTTTGTTACAATGTTACTAATACGAGGTCAATTTTTTATACATAAAAAGTATAGTTATACATATCTGAAAAATTCTTTTGTATCGGATACGGGCTATATTCAAAAACCGGAAGGGTAAACCGGAATAGCTGTGAGTGGCTGTTGTCGTTCCAGAATTCTTATTTCGGATTTTCGTTCCATCGATGGGACCGCGGTCTAAAGCATTTTCGGATCAGCAAAGGGATCAGCTGACACGAAGTAACGTGAATACAAAATGGTAGTGTTGAATGTATACATATTATATTATACAACGATAAACAATAAACACTGTACGTTCTCTCTATCATCGGACTCAGAGCAATAAGCACTGCACGGCGAGCATATAGCTCATGTAAACATAAGAATATTTATATTAAACTTATTTTCCTATTTAACCACGGCTCAATTTATTTCAACAGGTACTTTTTAATTTCGAGATATATTGCTCCGCATGAACAATTTTATTTAGTTTTTCAACAATGGCTTATAATTTACGCGAAAGAGTCAATCACATTGGATATTGTACTAATCAAATAGTTGCAACTAATAATCTACCAACGATAAAACAAGTACTAGCTGCTTTATTCTATAACCTACGAAGAGTTTTAAAGTACCAAAACCAATATCAGAATGTGAAGTTTTTAGATAAATAAATGTCAAAAATTGTTAAATTTAATCCAACTGTGTTTTTCTCATTATATTAAAGTAAAATAAGCCTGTATGCAAAGTCTCAAATCTCTACCTATCATAGATCCAGAGATATGAGAAAAAATGTAATATTCAATATCAGCGCAACCCTAACTTTTTGTCAAACTTCATGCTTTTGGGACTCGCTGATATATTTGAAAGACTTGGAGTACTATAACTTCTTTTTTTATTATTAATTAAGTTAAATTACACTTACCTGTAAAGTTTTAAGTCTATATCTTCGAAAAAATAAAAGATATTACTTAAAATGCAAAATTTCATCTCTCCGTAAAACTCACTTTTGAACATAACTCAGCTTTATAGCGATCACGCCATGCAGTTGCAATAAACAATTTCTAATAGCTAGCCTCCAAAATCAACGATGTCTTGACGAGTTGAGTCAATTTCAAGAATATTGTCGTATTCGGCATATACAATGCAATTAACCGATTGTTGTAGAACACTTTCGAATCGTAATTCTAAACGAATGGTGCCATTTTTTATCAGATTCCAGTGTGTATTACAATTTGCAGATAGATCAGATGTGAGGTCAAACGCGTATAAACACTAACCGTGGGGATAATCTGTCCTGGATATATCGTTTCCGTCGTTTGCAAAATGAATACCCGTGCCACTAAATAATGTATGATAAGCATCTACATATCTATCTGGATAGTTTGGCTGTATAGCTCTACTAGGTATTTGTATCCCGTCTACACTCATTGCCAAGTAGTTTAAGTTGAAATGTTGAACATTGAACGGATCTTTACTGCCGTTAAAAGCTTTATTTGAAACTAAGCCTATTATTATACGTTTTGGTATTTGACCGAGAATAATGTTGTCTAAAGTTTCTCAGGTTATACCAGTGTGTAAAGTAAAGGATTTTACTTCAACACGCGTTAAAGGATATTTAGCTGTACCTTTAGATAAAGCTTTTGAGTGTGCAAGCAAAATCCCGGGATTAATCTTAGTACGACGTACTCGTAATCAAGCATCCAGAATTTTCACTTTTACATTTTCAGCCTCGTAGTTTATTAAACAAAAAGCATCTTTGGAACGTATAAGAGGAACTCTAACTTCCACTCCATTGAGGAGAAATTTCTCCTGATTGAAAACATCAGCGTGTAAATGGCCCAGTAAATCAATAGTTTTACCACCTTTAGTATAGTCACGACGAGCACAAGCCCCTAAATTAGTGGAAAAACTGTTTTTCCATCACTGCTAGGTGTCTGTAGAGCTGCATCCATATGGCCAGGTGTATCATTACACCATAGAGCACACGTCAAATGGGATTTTTTAGCTTCTTCTGAATAATTAAGTAATGTTTCTATGTATGCACGATAAGCGTAAGCGTTACTCGGAGGTGAAACTGCTTTTTGATTAAAAAATACGTCCACTTGGTTAAAAATACTATGCAGGAAGTTGTTAACAGGAGCAACTAAAGTCTTATCTTCTATGGGTGAATCTCCTTTTTCAAGACGTACACTAAGATTTATCATAGTATGAGCCAAATCAATATAATCATCTGAGTTTCCAGGAATAAGAAATTCTTAATATGAATCTTCAGAAATAGTCACCGGTTTATACTCAATCCATTGAGTACCTTCTATAGACGTCTGAGTAGGCGGTAGAGTGAATAAATCAAGTTCGGATTTTGCACACTCGCAAGAGTGAGCGTGAAGAAAAGCCATTTTTCTTAAGCGGGACCAAAAATATCACGTACTGAACCCGTTTTCTTCTTAATATTCCGTGTCTTTCTTTTCTTGCTTGATTTTTGACTGACTTTCTTTGTTTTCCTCGTCTTTGCTTTACGTGTAGTGTGCTTTCAATGCTGGTTAATTTTCGACTGGCGCTTACGCCGCTGTTGTCTACTTTTATAACCAGATCCCTCCATGAGACTCTCTATTTTTTCTTCAGCTTTTCTTTTCAAATTTAGACCTGATTCACGGGCTCGCGAACGTAGAGCTTGTTTGAATGTGGATTTATTTTCACTTACATCATCTATTATATGCATGCCTGCTCTGAGTGCTTCTCTTCCTACTGCGCGGGCACCTCGTTTCAGAAATGGCAACGCCCTACGAAAGAGACCTCCGAGAAAACTACCTATACCACCATGACCCTTCTGATACGGGGCTCCTGTATATATATGCTCGACACTACCACTACCGACTTGCGCCTCATAATAATGATCGTAATGCGTAATGTTAAATAAAGTTATGTTATTTGTCTAAAATGAAGTGTCACCATCGACGTTCCACACTCAAATGGTATTACAAGGCCCAGATGATCTCTTATATCTATTGTAATGGTTCGAAAGCAATTCCTTATTAAGGGTACGTAGTTTACAGGTGTAAAAGTTTGATACTGATTAGAAGCAAATACATAATCCTTGTAATTGACAGGGGCTATACGCAGTAGAGCTGCTTGTACGTCACCAACAATCGTTGGTTCACATACATGTATAAATATACAATTGTCTTGGTAGTGCATTCAGAATACTAGCAGGGCGAGTTGCTATAGCAGGATTACTGTCTACTTTTATACGTTCAGAAACCTCAGCAAAGCCTAGTATATCTAATGCAGCACGACTCATCTGCACTGAATGTTTAAAATTGCAGAGCTCATCACTGCATGTGCGTTCGGCAAAAACGTAGGTATTGTTATGCTCAATTGAAAATCAAAATATCATATGTGAATTGTTTATTAATAGAATTTCATTTAAATGCTCTAAAAATTCTATAAAATTATTATAAACGCCATAGGGAATAGATGCGGTTACTTCTAGGTTATGAACCGGTTGGTTGCCGTATATATCTCTATATAAAGGTGATATAGTTGAAAACATTGTTATATCTCTATCTTCTTTTCTTAAATGTAAAAATGAGCGCGGGAAGTGTATTTCAGAAATTCCTACTTCCCACGAGCCGTGCAAATTGATTTTTTGAGCTAGCTTCGTGACATAACAGGCAGTGGTGTTCTCTGGATATACTTTCATACTACTATTACTAGGTAAAATCATATAAAACTGGTTTTTCTTCATTTTGTTTAGATTTTTTTTATATCTTTAGCAGGTATCCAAGAATTAAATTTACTAGGGTAGCCAACCCAGCTAACAAAATATTTTTTCTTTTTACATTTACCACTTGATTTGATAATTTTATCTATTTTGTATTCTGTGTTGGTTAAATCTTTTTCTATGACTGCGAGTTCTTCCTCATAAAATATACCGTCTATCAACTCACCATTTAAATCCTTGAGCTCGTAAACTGGTGGTTTTCTATGTTTTAATACTTTGATAATTTTAAAAACTTCCTCTGACCAGTTAGCCTCATAACCTTTCTCGAAGGTACCTTTTGTTTTGCTTATACTTACTATGTCCCCAACTGAGTACTTGGGTTTTCTCTCCTGTGTTTTATACCTGAGATCCACGTTACGCTTAGCCTGTTGGGCATTATATATAGTAACAGCTGCTGGCGCCATCTTAATTGTGGAATGTCTAGAATTATTGTAACCATAAACTAGATCTTGCAGAATATCGATGTAACGTTTTGTGTTTTTATGTGTAAAATAACGCCACATCCGTTCTTTTAAAGTACGATTAAATCTTTCAACAATAGCTGCTTTAATGTCTGGATTTCTAGTTACCTGGTGAGTTATATTTTTTGATTTTAAGAAAGTTTGCATTTTAAGGCCTAAAAACGCACCAACTTTATCAGTTTGAAATATAATAGGCGTTCTATCATTACTTCTCGAAAGAATTTTTTTAAACGCCTCCGTAACGGTTAAACAAGTTTTGTCTTTAATAGGTTCGACAAAGACATATTTACTTAGTACGTCGATAACCACTAGTAAATATGAAAAATCATCGTTATAAGTTTTTAATGGTGTAAGCTCTATAAGATTACCCTCCCACACAGAATCTATAGTCGGTACATTATAATGAAGTCTTTGAAATTTCCGGTGTACTGGTTTATGCAATGTATAAGCATCTTGGGCTCTTAACCACTTGTAAATATTATTTTTATCTGCTTTATTCTTGATTTTATGCGTAGCCTGCTTCATCTTTTGGGTTATAATAAATTTTATTTAAAAACTGATTAGCTTCATCCATATTTATTTATTTTACAAATTACATAGGAAATTTTAACCAACCACCTACTTGTATAATATTACTACCACTACTGTTTTTACCGATTTTTCTTCTAGCTCTTTTACTTCGTACTCTGTATGAACTGTCGACGGCATCGTCGTCGGAGACCACGTTGTCTATTGCTGTATTTATTATTGTCGAAGCATCCGTATATGAACTATTATTCAAAGACGATGAACCATTAGCTGATTTTCTATTAGGTATAGGTGTAGAAGTGTATGGCGAGTTTTGAAGAGTCGATTGTTTAGATAAAAGACTACTGTTGTTAGACCTCGAATAAGGTAATGATAGTGGCGTAAATTTTTTCCTTCTTTATATAATTCAGTGTTCCCGATAAATTCTAAAGGCATCCCGACATCGAGTAATAACCAAGCGAAATGTTCGCGTCCTGTAGCTCTCACGCCTTTTCTACTACGTACAGCATCATTTATAAGATCTATGATATTTGAATTTGGAAGAGTAACTCCATCTATCGTTACTGTCCCGCGATCATCCAGGTTAATCTTGATGAGTTATTTAAGTTTTTTTAAAAATTGTAGCATTAACTCCGCTTTATGTCTATAGCTTACTGGTACTGACATAGCAATGGTTGCCATGTCAATGGCATACTCCTGCTCTTCTATTTTAACACTTGGCGTGTTTGAAATTTTAATATTCTTCTTTAGATCTTCTACAAAAAATAAATATCTTTGTAACACCTGTTTGTATTTTTGCCACTTTTCTCTCTCATCTTTTTCAGAAGAATTTAAAATTTCATTAATTTCAAAATCTAGTCGTGATAAATGGTTTCCAGGGGTTTATACACTATTTGAGACCTTTACGACCTAGTTTTTGCTTAGTAACATGTCATTATTCAGGGGCTGCTGCTGCTGTTGTTGTAACTTAGTTATCGAGTGACGTTCTAGATGTTGACGGTGCCATTATATACGCAGGACTGGTAAATCAGTCTCACCTACGTTTCTTTTTATATTACGTGGAATATAGACATATTGATGCTTGTCATCAGGAAAAATGCATGTGCGCACTCTACATGATTCAGGAATACTTTGTTTTAAATCTAACAGTAAATAACCATGAGGAACCGACGTGGCATCGAAATAAGCTTCTTGTAAGAATTTCGAATTTTCAGGATAAACTTGACGCGCCATATGCTGGATTTGAGCACGATCTCGTGGATTTTTAAAAATAACAATATAGTTAGCATTTAACGAAATATCTCTTTGTTTCGGTCCTTGATGAAATAAATTCTGTGAGATTAAAATACATGATTTTCGATGATGAGAACCTTTTGTAAAAAGATCACAAATCGTATTGTTTGAAGATTCGCGCATAAGGTCATCGATAACTATTAATTTCGGTCTAGAATCCGACACAAAATCCTCATCCTGTGGAAGGCCTTCATGAAATTCGACGTCCTTACCGTATTCTAAGTAACCGTCTTGCCATTCTGAATAGTAAAGCATTTTACGGACAAAAGGTGTGTCTGACATGACATCTATATTCCGAAAAAATCGTTTAACAAAGTGCGTCTTTCCGCAGCCTGTCGGGCCACATATCATAGAGGTCCAAGGGTGTTTCCATGGTAGACTCATTTTTATTTTTCAGAAAAAGCTTATTTGTCGAGCAGGTCACGCACGCGCTCCGGGTACACGACAAGCTATTATTTAGCTAATATACAAGTTCACTCCGAGGCCGCTACTCTAGCAATGACCGCTATCGTTTAGCTTCTTTCACTTTATAAGCTTGTTAGGGTATGTAATATTAATAATGTAATTCATAAGGTAAGCTATTGAATTTAGAAATAATTTACGCATTAGAATTATTTAAAATTATTATTTATTAAATTTAGCAAATACACAAAATATTACATTTTAATAACGATGTTTCTTCGAAAAAGGTATTATTATTTTTTCATATGATAAATCACCACAAGTTCTATACATATATCTTAATTTTTTTGTTACGTGTATTGGACAGTAGGGATTATCTGTAAAACCATATATTTTTTCAACGTTGGAAACCATAAAGTCGATTGACGTTACATCATATATCTCGATCATTTTTAATAAATGACTAATATGTCTATTTTTGAATGAAAAAATACAATAACGTTTATCAAGAATTTCATCGTCCACCATGAAACTACAGTTGTGTATTATGTACCGACATTGAAATGAAAACAAAATTTTAGTAAATTGTGAAAAGTATTTCAAGTTTTTTAACACATCAACGTATTTTTCCTTATTCTCTTTTTTCATTAGTAAAAGTGTATGTACAATACGATGCCATGCCAGCCCTTCCAATGATTGTTTATACTCAGGAAAGAAGCGACAGTTAGATACGCTACAGTTTATGCAGAATTTTTCCTCCAGGTTAATTTTGTTAGGTACTGGAAATAAGAAAAAAAACAAACACATTAACACAAAAATAAAGTGCTAACTCTTTAAACTTTATTCAATTTTATTGAACATTAAAAATAATAATATAAACTAAGTTTTGGGTCTCCTTTTCGATGATTACAAAAATACTTATCACTATTAACGTGTATAGGACATCTATGGTTATCTGTACATACTCCAATATTATATTTGTTATCTGTAGTAAATTGAATAGATAGTACATCACAGTAAATGATCCATCGTAATAAATCGGTGACTTTGTCGTTGTTTGAGTAAGTACAAAAATATTCATAGTCTACTATTGTAACTCTTCGAGGACAATCATCGGCATCGCAAAATTTACTATTACATATTATACACCACTCACACTTGCTTTGATATTTGACTTGGGCACTAAACTTTACATTGCAGACCTTCACAAATACACTTAATTAATCTAAATATTATTTATAATAATTATTTTTCTCCAACTTTAACCTAAGTAAATAACCTATAGCCTGTCTCCAGGCTATACCCTCCAAACTCTGCTTGAATGTAGGGAAATAATGACACGTCGGTACGTTACAAATAGCAGTGCTCTCTGAATTTAAAGCTAAAACAAAAATTTTTTTAAAATTAACATTATGTATATAACGAATAAAAATAAATTTTTACATTCTTTAAAATGGTTTCCGTATATTTTGAATTTTATTACAATTTTAGTTGATTTATATTTCTAAGCAAAATATTTACAATATATACATTTTATAAATATTTCATAAATTTTATTTACAATAAAAAGTTTATTAAACTTAATTATTTATACGTCTTTTTTTTAAATCCATAAGGACTTGATGAATTAACGCTTTTTGAGCGTCTTTTCATGCTGTTTAATTTACATGTTTTTGACTCGTTACATTTAACATCATGCATCGCCGTACGCCTGATTGAAGCAAAATTATGCACAATTCTATCACCCTTATTTAAACTAAAGATTTTATTTTTTCATGGTTAATTTTACTATTTGTTGAATAATTTGAACTAATACCCTTAATTTTACACACTTCATGCGTGGAACCATCGGTTTTTTTAACTTTATACGAATAAAATTTGGGTCCTGCTGTAACGAATGACTCGATATAACTTTTCACACCATAACTTTCAAGCTCATTAGTCATATCACCTAAGAAACATCCCGTAGGTACCTTGTACTCTCCAGGGGTATTTTTATTTAAGTATATACAGGAGTCAGTGTCATAATACAGCACTCTCCTACCAAGTTTTTCTAAATAAGAGTATAGTTTTAACCTAGCCTGAGCCGTAGTATAAGCGGCTATACTAACGTTTGTTACAGATGATGGTTTATAATTATCGTCTGTGTAAGCCCAGTTGATATAAAAAGTTTCCTGATTGACATGTAATACATTTTTCAAGGTTCTATCAGATGACTGTAAAATTTCCATAAGCTTAACCTGATCATTTATAATTTCTGTAACGCCCATATTTTCTTGCTGGCCAAACTTACCCCAAAATGAATTTAAACAAAGTTTAGCTAAAAATCTTAAGCCAGGATTTTTAGCTATTTTTTCTCTATCTAATTTTATACCCTCTTTTCGCTTATATTCTTAAATATAGTTCTCACGTGATTGCGCGTCGTTACAGTCACTGGGGTATCCAGAAGCTTGCTATTTTAATTTTAAAAAAGTATTTATATACTCAACAAACAGGCCCGATTCATTCTTCTCTGGATTATACTGTTTAACTTTGTACTGCCATATTTCATATATGGCAGTAATTTTATAACCTAAACTAACGGCTTTTTTCAACTCCTCCGATACCCAAGTGCCTGTAAGCTCTCTATCTGCTAAACGCTCATGGTTACAATCTTAACAGAGGGTGATTGTCAATATATCTCTTTATGTCAGCTGAAAACTTACTTTTTATTTTTTTGAAATCATAACCCCAAATTTCAGTTAATATATACCCAGCCTTTACTATTCGAGCCGACGTATTTAAAATTCGCGTATATTTTTCTTCGAAATTCGTACCATGTACAGTTTTTAAGCGTTCGGTACCCTTATAACATGAAGTACAACCATAAAAACACCCATGATATTGAAAAACGTATCGATCACCGGTGACCGATTCATAGTAACCGTCAACCAAAATGTTTTCGGTGAGCCTAACCTCAGCTCCTTTACCAGCGTGTTGAATGTCGAATCCTGTCTTCTTCTCTTTGAAAAGCAACCATTCTAAAGATTCTTTAGAATGAGTATTTTTCTTCCTGTAACCACCAGGCGGTATTATGTCTATTTCGTCAAGTTTGAGAAAGTTCTTACGAAAAACTTTCGAGCAAGCACTAGCAATTGTCGATGCTTCAACAAACGGACATGTACCACCTACTTCTACAAAACTTTTTCTAAACGCTGAACAAGCTTTTCTAAGAATGTCAACATCGGTTTTACAATATTTTAAAATTTCAGTTTGAAATTTGAAAACGTAATTAGATTCTCGCATCTCTTTATGCCACGATTGAAATTTTTCTCTCTCGTGAACACTCATGGAGTCTGGAGAGAAAAACTTCGCATGAGGTATAGTACCTTCGTAGTTATAATATTCCTTTTTATTAAATAAATGCGGAAACGTACCTTTAATCAGATCATCGGAAAAAACAAAAGCTTTTGGTAAGTCAGATAATTTCATATGAAAATAACACCGGCACACAAAATAAAAAAAGTTGTCTGCGCGAGAAATCAGACCTATCTATCTTTATGTTTTTCGGGTCGCTGAATTCGAATATAAGGTCAGTTAGGCCCTATCACGTCAGGGTCAAGGTCAGTTGGAGGTCAAATTAAGAAGAAAAGGTTTAAAAAAATTAAAATGCCATATATTTATGTTTTTTTGGTCGCTGTATCCAAATCCGCAATCAGTTTGGCCTCATCTCGTCAGGTTCAAGGTCAGTTCAAGGTCAAACTGAGAAGAAATGATTAAAAGAAATAAAAATGCCATACATTTATGTTTTTTCGGTCGCTGAATTCGAATATAAGGTCAGTTAGGCCCCATCACGTCAGGGTCAAGGTCAGTTGGAGGTCAAATTAAGAAGAAAAGGTTAAAAAAATTAAAATGCCATATATTTATGTTTATTTGGTCGCTGAATCCAAATCCGGAATCAGTTTGGCCCCATCTCGTCAGGTTCAAGGTCAGTTCAAGGTCAAACTGAGAAGAAATGGTTAAAAGAAATAAAAATGCCATACATTTATGTTTTTTTGGTCGCTGAATCTGAATCTGGGGTCAGTTTTACCCGATCACGTCAGGTTCAAGGTCAGTTCGAGGTCAAATTGGGAAGTAACGGTTAAAAAAATTTAAATGCTATATATTCATGTTTTTTTGGTCGCTGAATCCAATCCGGAATCAGTTTGGCCCCATCACGTCAGGGTCAAGGTCAGTTGAAGGTCAAACTGAGAAGAAATGGTTAAAAGAAATAAAAATGCCATACATTTATGTTTTTTTGGTCGCTGAATCTGAATCTAGGGTCAGTTTTACCCGATCACGTCAGGTTCAAGGTCAGTTCGAGGTCAAATTGGGAAGTAACGGTTAAAAAAATTAAAATGCTATATATTCATGTTTTTTTGGTTGCTGAATCCAAATCCGGAATCAGTTTGGCCCCATCACGTCAGGGTCAAGGTCAGTTCAAGGTCAAACTTAGAAGAAAAAGTTTAAACCGATTAAAATGTCATATCAAAACTTTCCAAAAATGGAAAAAGATACCGAAAAATTGTAAAAAATCTTATTTAATCACATAATATCTTCCTTGTGTACAGAGAAAAGTTGCTTTCGTTTATATTTTTTTCTTATTTTGCTTTTTTTCCACTAGCTTAGTAACTCTCGATGTCTTTCTTTACTCCTTTTTTCTCTTGTAACGAACTCTTTTTACTTCAAATGACCTATGCAATGGGTTTCTTTTTCTCTTTTTGTTATTTGTTTTAATGTCTCTCTTCAGTGTCCAGCAAAAATCTGCCATCATGTTGGCATTCCATCTTCCTTGGTATCGATTCTCCATTACACTTATATCTTGATGAAATCGTTCTCCCTGTTCTTCACTGACATCTCCATCAAAAATACCTTCTTTTAATTTAGCTTCACTTATTGCGGAAAACTTTTCTCCCAAATACTGGAAACAATCGCCATCTTTATTCAGAGCTTTGACGAACTGCTTCATGAGGCCAAGTTTGATATGAAGTGGTGGTAGCAGATAGTTTGATGGGTCAATCAATGGCGTACGTATAATGTTCCCCGATCCTGGTTCAAAATGTGTTCTAGTTGGCCATACTTGCTTAACGTAGTGATTTACCCTGTCTCTACTATCCCATAAACACAAGAAGCAGGGATTTTTAGTAAAACCTGATTGTTGTCCTAAGATCATGGTTGCAATTTTAAGATCAACAACATTTCTGTTTTATCTCTTTCCTAGCGTGTTACCATCGTATAACATCTACTGCAAACTTTTTGTGGCACCCAGTTTACATTTTGATTGGCTACTTCAATACCAAAGCATTCACTCTAAATCAACTTAAACATTTCAGATAACAAAACAAATTACAACTTTTATTACATCCATGTGAATACCAATTCTCTTTATCGTTAAGAAAGTATGGCCAACTAGAACACATTTTGAACCAGGATCGAGGAACATTATACGTACGCCATTGATTGATCCATCAAACTATCTGCTACCACCACTTCATATCAAACTTGGCCTCATGAAGCAGTTCGTCAAAGCTCTGGATAAAGATGGCGATTGTTTCCAGTATTTGGGAGAAAAGTTTCCCGCAATAAGTGATGCTAAATTAAAAGAAGGTATTTTTGATGGTCCTCATATTCGTACTCTATTTGAAGACGAAACATTTATCACAAAAATAAACGACACAGAAAAAGCTGCATGGCAAAGTTTTAAAACTGTTCGTGAGAACTTTTTAGGTAATAAAAAGAGTGAGAACTATCAGGAAATAGTTGAACAAATGTTGGAGAATTTCAAAAATTTGGGTTGCTTGATGAGTTATAAAATGCATTTCTTACATTCCCATCTTGATTACTTCCCTCTTAATCTAGGAGATGTCAGTGAAGAACAGGGAGAACGATTTCACCAAGATATAAGTGTAATGGAGAATCGATACCAAGGAAGATGGAATGCCAACATGATGGCAGATTTTTGCTGGACACTGAAGAGAGACATTAAAACAAATAACAAAAAGAGAAAAAGAAACCCATTGCATAGGTCATTTGAAGTAAAAAGAGTTCGTTACAAGAGAAAAAAGGAGTAAAGAAAGACATCGAGAGTTACTAAGCTAGTGGAAAAAAAGCAAAATAAGAAAAAAATATAAACGAAAGCAACTTTTCTCTGTACACAAGGAAGATATTATGTGATTAAATAAGATTTTTTACAATTTTTCGGTATCTTTTTCCATTTTTGGAAAGTTTTGATATGACAGTTTAATCTGTTTAAACTGTTTCTTCTCAGTTTGATCTTGAACTGACCTTGACCCTGACGTGATGGGGCCAAACTGATTCCGGATTTGGATTCAGCGACCAAAAAAACATGAATATATAGCATTTTAATTTTTTTAACCGTTACTTCCCAATTTGACCTCGAACTGACCTTGAACCTGACGAGATGGGGCCAAACTGATTCAGGATTTGGATTCAGTGACCAAAAAAGCATAAATATATGGCATTTTAATTTTTTAAAACCTTTTCTTCTTAATTTGACCTCCAACTGACCTTGACCCTGACGTGATGGGGCCAAACTGATTCAGGATTTGGATTCAGTGACCAAAAAAGCATAAATATATGGCATTTTAATTTTTTAAAACCTTTTCTTCTTAATTTGACCTCCAACTGACCTTGACCCTGACGTGATGGGGCCTAACTGACCTTATATTCGAATTCAGCGACCCGAAAAACATAAAGATAGATAGGTCTGATTTCTCGCGCAGACAACTTTTTTTATTTTGTGTGCCGGTGCAATTTAAGCTGTCAACAAATTTGAGCCCTTCACCTATAGTCATAAGCATGGTACTAGTACCATTCATTATGACTTTAGGTGTAATGTTTGTTTTTTCAACAAAGTATTTTAATATAAATTGAGCGTCAAAGCTCTTACTATTGTGTGCTATACACACAATTTGTTTTATATTTTTTGGTTTTGACGCTTCTGCATTTATTATTTATTCAATAAATAGTTTTACGGTGTTGGTGCCTTTGAACACAACAGTTACACCACCGCCACAAAACTCGCATTCTTGATTCATATTTGAATCAATACATTTTTCGCAGCATAACTGCACTACACCTAAATTTACATTATGTTTAAAAGAAGTTTTACTGAGACCTTCGAACTCTTCCTCTTGGGTAGTTTCAAAGTCATAAAAAAAGCATGCGCTGGTTTTTCTATGGCTTTACTATCTACCGTATTCTCAACATTTTTTTTAATTTTATTTCGGACAATCGGTACATAACACAAATGATTATACGGTCTTACGCATGTGCAAGTGGGGCAGTATGATTTGCCGCATTCATGAGCGTCCTGTTCAACGGATATGATATTATTACAAGTGTTGCACCTTTTCACAGCAGCGCAGATGCTGATATTTTTATTAAATGAGTTTATTTTTAAATGTCTATTGTAACACGCTTCACCGTAAAAATTAAGTGAACAATCGCGACATTTTATTATTTCGGTATTTTTCGGGCACATAGGTGTGGTCATACACCGGTCACACGTATACGCGCATTTGTGCGTTGATTTACGATTTAATTTTTTGTTATAAAAGGGACAGTAATATCTACAAGCTGTTAAACCAGTTAAGCTGGTGATAACGTCAAAGTGACCTACCTCATTATCTATTTGCTTATATAGTATGTTTAAAAAACGTTTTGGAGTTATATTTTCAGATTTTACGTATTTATAGCCATCAAAAAATATTGAGTCACCAGTACCTAATTGCTCTAACGTGTATATGTTAATTATAGTCTCATCTAATTTTAAAAAATCCTGAAATTTTTTTTATTTCGGGAAATCCACAACCAAGTGTTTCATTAATATCATCACCTGCGTTTCTACACAACTCTTCAGCTTTATCCAGCTGAAATTTCAATTTACTTTTTCGTATCCGTTCCCACTCGCTCTTCACGATAGGTGAATCCTGCTCCTGTTTTGCACAGTGCGCTAAGGCTACGACTTACGCGCGCGGTAGACATTTAGCGTCTTTATTAACTATGTTAACAACGGATTTTGATTTTATAATATCATAATTTGTTAGGGACCCTCCACCCGTAGGCGGTGTGATGCTAATTATTCTAATACATAAGGTGTCATCAACTTTCAATTCACGCGAACTCTGAGTGATTAGATCTATCATCCTCCAGAGATCGTTGAATTGGTAGTCGGTCAACAATCTAAAATTATGTAACGGTCCGTTTGGCAGAAAATTACTAGATATTGTGATTCATACGTAATCAGTCGACGCACAATTTTCAGTTATATAGCTAAATAAATTCAGCATACATCTCTGTAAATCATCCGGTCTATCGCTAACTAAAACATCTTCATTTATTTTTAAATTAACTTCCCTAGCATTAGTCTTAAATCTAGGATAGTAATCTATACTATCCGAAACTACAGCAAAGTACTCACTATTTTCCGGGGCTGCTGGTTCGGGTGCTCATGGAAAGTCTGCAGCTGTTGGTGCGGAAACCCCCGCTGCTGCGGCCTCTTGAAGCTCTGCTGCTACCTCTTGAACCTCAGCTGCTGCGACTTCATTAGATTCCGCTGCTGCGGCCTCCTGGAGCTCCGCTGAGGCCACCTCAGGGTGATCTGCTGCGGTTCTTTCAGTTAGTGAAAAGTTTTCCTCAGCTGTTATGACTGCTTCTTCCAATAGCGCGTCCGGAATCTCCATAGACTCTTCATCCAGGTTCTCTACTGTGCGTATTTTTTCGTACTCATTGAAGCAGCCACTCAAATCACTGGTCCAGCCACTGCCTAGAATTGAGCCGCCCTCACTAGAGTCACTATAATCGCCTATGCTATTCACACGTTTTTCTTGATTATGACGATGATGATTAGAACTTGCGTCGTCAAACTCTTCCAAAACCATCAATTCGGCGTCCCGATGGTCCTCGTCATTTAAACCGAATGACACGTCTCCAGGTAGCTCTGCATTCAGAGCGTCGAGAGCATCATTCTCGCGTTGTAGACCTAAAATAAGTAATAATATTAAAGCCGCGGTTTTAACTAATAAATTACGAATTTTAATAATAAATATTTACCCTCTCTCAGTCGAAGTAAATGACCCATCAAGGCTCTTACTTCAGGTGCGTTTTCGGTTCCTCGTGCTCTAAGCACTATAGACACGGTTTCTAAATCCTCTTTAAACACCCTGTGTCTATGTAAGACACCGATACACACCGTACTTTGCGCTTGGATAAATTCCCGGAACAACCTTCTCACATCCCTGACAGCATCCCTCAGCGCCGTGGTCAGGGTGCGGTTGGTCCGTTCTCCGCCACGAGGTTGATAGGCTCTCATATAGAGTTTCACTTCGTGAAGTTCATCCCGAATCCTGCGTATTTCTTGAATACACCCGCTGTCACCTCTAGCGTGGAGTAATGCCACGTCCAGGGCATCCTTGAAGATTTTGAACAAAGACTCCGTCTTGAAATCCATTTTGTACACTGAAGAAGTTCTCTGTGACTCAGATAGCTGCACAACACACTAGACACTGTGCACAATCCGCACTTGTAGACAGTAAGTATTTTATTATATGCAGCCACGTTAATGCACCTGTAATAAAATAATTTTGATGGATACTTTTCGGGCTACAAAATGAATCTTTGGAAATTCAGACGTACGTACGGCGGGGCTGGAGAGCGCTGAACCGACCCGAGACCCTTAATTACCTATCGAAGTGACCATTTAGGGAGTTTAATGGTCTACAACGTCGCGCTGTGTATGAACCGTTAATGACGTGCTTAGGATGGACACAGACTACCCATGCATGGTATTGTAACAGATGATCTAATAATAATAAAGTCATTTAGACAACCGATTCCTAACTTAAAGAACGATAACGATGCATCGTCATTACTGAGGCTGCGTTTGAGCGACTGAGTTTATGAGACATTTTAAATGCATCAGTGAAGCGTCGCTGTCCGATACTATCAGCCGTAGTGGGGCGACGGCATAGCGTACTATCTAGGTAATTATATTTAAACACAAATTTCGCCATACTCTAGTAATTAGAGTTATTATTCATACACGCTCTTTTCTCTTTCCCTTTCTTGTATAAACACGTATACTACCCTTTAACGCAAACGTATTTAAAGGATGGCTGTGACAGTCTTTGAGTATTCAAGTTGCTACGGCATTAAGTAACAGACGTACGTTTTCACATCAGTTTTTACAGTAGTATTACAAGTTTTGTTTAAAACATGAACAACACTCGTTTGTCAAGAGATACAAAGCGCATCGCAATGGCATCTTATAATTCACGAGAAGATACTCTGCAATATTTACTATATTCAAGAGTTTATCCATTAAACACATCGTGTACTAAAAAAATTATCGTTGGTCTTAAGCCCCAAAGCAATAACGATTTTATTTGTATTGTAAAAATAATTAATCAAACATTTTTTGGTATAAATTTCCCAACCGACACATGGACTACGTTCAAACTACATTTTGCTAAAAATAATAGTTATTTTAGTGACGAAGTACAGAATAATCCAACAGCTTTTGACAAGATCTCGTTCAACGGAATTACACTGAGCTTTACAACTTCATATAGGACCAAAGCTATATTACTGGATAAAATCGAGGAGAAGACCACCACTAGCTACACATCAATAATCACTAACGAATGTGTAGAATATGAAGTGAGCAATAAGAAAAAAGCGTACTCTCCTGCAATTGTTCTACAGAAGACGACTTTTGAGGGCATTGTTAATATGCTTGAGTGTATCGACTATACGATTGAGACATGTGTAAAAATAGCCTCTGCAGTGTCACAGTGCAGTAACGATATTATTAATAATGTTTACAAAAAATTTATTGAAAATACTGTACTCCCTCAAACTAAATCCTATGTCAAACAGTATTTACGCTCGAAAAATACTGAAATTAAAAATACAATATCAACTAACTTTGACGAGAATTTTAATAAAAATTATTTTGTCGTAATTTTTAGTGAACTGCTAACACTGCATTGTAATATAATATCAGAAACTGTAATAGAAAAAATTACGGCACCTAAGTGAATATTGTTATTGTGAATTATTATTCCATAAATATTGAAAATACAGCACATGATTTAAATATATATATATATATATATATATATATATACACATAAAATACAAACCTGTTTTTCCTTATTTACCGAAACTGAACATATATCCTGCACCTATTATTTATTTAGTTTTTCGTAATTATTATTGATATTTATTATTATTATTATTATTATTATTATTATTATTATTATTATATTCATATGAGCGTGTATAGACACTCTCGAGCAGGCGCTCGCGTGCACGTACACATATGCCTGAATGTGGAGATGTGTGTACACATATGCATACATACGGACGTGTACACATATGTATGCATACGTGTTAGAAGGTGCAGAAATCTACCTCACCAACACATAGTTAAAAGGACGCCACATGTACATGATGCATTGAGAGCTGCTGAAGGGAGGGGGTAACTCCCACAGACGCTACAGCCACGCTATATCGCTGGCTAGAGGGGAGAGGTACACAAGCCAACCACTCTGTCCGCCATCTTGGACCTAACCTTGTACGAGCTTCAGCTGGCCCCTACAACGGCGGCCATATTTGTCCCTATCCTTGTACGCCGACTGAGGCTCTCACCTCCCCTCTTTGGCCGCCATCTTGTCCCTATCCTTGCACATATACTACTATTGGCTACAGTATTAGATAAATGTAAAATTAGTAAAAGAGACGTAATGCATTTGTTGATGGCCGCTGCGGAAGCATTCAGCATTGATACGCGCAATTTAGTATTAAACACATCATCTATTCACAGGGCTCGTCAAAATTTTTGCAAAAAACGATATGAGACAATTAAAAAACTTGCTCCACCACTTTTTTCTGGTTTACCGAGCACCATCCACTGGGATGGAAAGTTGCTTCCAGGATATTTACGAAGAGAAACTACTGATATACTAGCGATTATTATTACAAGTAATGGAATGGAGCAACTCTTGGGTGTTCCAAATATCTCTTCTAGTAGTGGAATAAATCAAGCTCAAGCAGTATTCGATACTTTCAATGACTGGTCTTTATTAGAAAATATTGAAGCTCTTTGTTGTGATTCAACAGCTAGCAATACTGGTCGAATAAATAGAGCTTGTGTGTTATTAGAAAGATTAATCGATAAAGATCTTCTCTATTTTATCTGCCGGCATCATATTTACGAGCTTGTTCTAAGAAGTACTTTTGAAATAAAATTTGGCAAGACAACTGGTCCGGAGGTACAATTGTTTAAAAATTTTGGAGATTTTTGGAAATCTGTAGATCAAACAAAATTTGAACCGGGTATTAGTGATACTTTTGTAATTGAATCTCTGCAAGATGTAAAAGAAGAAATTTTAGACTTTTGTTCGAAGTCTTTAAAAAAGGATTTAAACAGAAGTGATTTCAAAGAATTTTTGGAACTAGTCATCATTTTTCTAGGCGGGAAATTACCTAGTGGTATAACTTTTTATCCACCTGGAGCTATTCACCATGCTAGGTGGATGGCAAAAGCTATATATTGTTTGAAAATATTCATCTTTCGGAAACAATATTTGCTAGATAAAAAAGATGTTGATGTAAAATGTAGAGACGTTTGCATTTTTATAGTAAGAGTCTACGTTCATGCCTGGTTTTGTACTCCATTTGCTGCTCAAGCACCAAATCAAGATTTAAAGTTTTTAAAATGTTTGTACGAATATAGAAGAATTGATGAAAGTATATCTGACTGTGCTGTTAGAAAATTTATGAATCACTTGTGGTATTTGACTCCGCAACTAACAGCACTAGCATTTTTTGAAATGAAGAAAAGTTAAAAATGTGCGAAGCTCTACAGTCAAATTCTAGTGCGTTTGTTTATGGAAAACGAATTTTAGTCAATGAAAAAAATTTGGATAAATTAGTGAATTCAAGTATTAGTGATTTTATTTGCAAAGACACTTATGAAACTTTTAAACGTTTAAAAATTGACACAACTTTTTTAGAAAAAATTCATCAAAATGGACCAAAGATAGAAAATACATTCATGGTTTGGAAGTTGTTAAAAATCTCAGAGTCGTGAATGATACAGCCGAACGAGAAGTAAAATTGATAACTGAATTCAACAATCTTTTGACTAAAGATGAAAAGCAATTGCAATACCTATTACCTGTAATAAAAGATTATCGAAGCTTGTTTTCAGATAGCAAGAAGGAAACGTTGATGCGGCGATATGAATGAATATTTTGTTTGAATATACGATTAGAACATTTTTGTACTGTTTTTTAATTTTTACCTTCAGAATCTCGCTTCGACAGATCGTTTTTCTTTATCTCAGCTTATAAATTTTCTTTTATTTTTTTAAACTAATATGTTTATGTGATTCAGTAGTTCAAAGTATAAATTAGTAGAAAATATTACAAATCAGCTTTTTGGCCTTTTTACCGTGATTTTCGAGTTTTTTGATGATTTTAACTTCTTTTCTCGATTGAATCGGCAAAAGCCAATTGCACTATTCGTTTAATGAGCTCAAAATATATAAAAATGTATGTTTTTGAAAAAAACTTTCCAACTTATCACTGATTATAAACGTTAAAAGTCCATTTTTACACGTTTTTTTGCGATTTTTCGAGTTTTTCAACGATTTTGGCTTATAACTTTTTTATTTCACTATTACAGCGAAAACTAATAGCACCATTCGATTCAGCGGCTCAAAATACATTGGAAAATATACTTCCAAAGTTAAAATTCCAAAATTTTCACAGGTTTTCAGAACGATAAACGTTTTGACCCTTTTTTAACATGTAAATCCCATAAGAAACTTCGGGTGCTTTGAGGCACGTGAAAAATCGATGCTATGGGTTCAAATCCTATATGCGCATGGTTTTTGAGGTATATAGAAGCTATATTTGCCCGTCCCGAGTGAAAAAAAAAATAATTAAGGTCCACCCTAGTATGCATCTGTCTTCTCAATTAAACACTGACGCACGGTTAAAAACGATGCAAGAAAAACTAGATAAAGACAACTAGACAACTTCTACCTTGAAAAATCTAGTCCTCTTGCCTCAGAATCTATGTGTAGATAGATGCTTACTCCGTGCGTTCGGCTCTCTGCAACTGCGATTCGTTTCGTAAAAGGCAGCGATGCTTAGCGGACACCTTTCTCACTCTTTTACTATTAGAGTTGCACATAATTTATATCTTCTGGAAACATTCACAGCGTAGTGTAGTATATTGCACTGATTGCTGAGAATAATCTTATTGTAACCTATTAGTATAACATATTTTGTATTGTTGTACTTAAAAAGATGAGAATCGCGTATGACCAAAATTTTAAGAAATGATCGCAAATTAATTTTTGATCATAATTATTTTCCTAAAAGAGAAATTTTTGGAGCAAAATATTATGGTTATTGAAAAGTACTCATTAAAATCTTTAAGATACATTACTCAAACATAAGCATCTAAGACATATTAGACAAGAAATCATTGGAGATAATAAAACGCATTTAGGTTAAGGGGACGGATACACCTTAAATAGTCAGAAAATGAAGAATCCAAATTATTGTTTAAATTTGTTACTTTTTAAATCAACAAAAATTAATTAATCAACAAAAATTGTTTAAACACTTTAAAAAGTAACAAATTTAATGTCCAGACAACTTTTTGAAATAATATTTTAATATAAAACCCCACATTCATCTGGAAACTATATGTGTTTGAAGCACATCTATTAGTATAAAAGTGCCCTTCGAAGCCCAAATCTTAAGTAAGTCTGCGGTAGCTGAAAAGTGGAAATTCTGAATTTTGGCCTTCGAAGAAATGTTATACCTGATAATATGGCACATATAAACATTTTTTTATCTTTTTACATTATACCTGAATATATTTAATTGTTTAATTAATTTCTTAAACAATTTAGGAAAAATATAAACAAAAAATTGAATTTTTCATTTTTTGACAATTTAAGGTGTATCCGTCCCCTTAAATAGCAAATATAAAGTATAATATTGTCGCGCTGCTCCCTGAGGGCACAGTTTATAAAAACATATACTTGCCATCGGGGCGCTATTGCGCTCCTTGATATCAAGAGTCGACGCAATCCACTAAAACGGAAGGACTATTGCAGTCATACATATACCATATATTAGTAAATAGAGAAACATAATAAATTTGAAATAGTCTTCATAAAACTTTCACACAGATACATGGCAATAAATTCCAACCAAGAAAGATACATTAAATTTGATACAGAACTTGCAAACAGATGTACAAGAACCCACTATGCCTTTCTTTGCCCGACATTCGGACCTATTGAAAGTACATCAATATTAAAAGACTGCGAGATAACAATGCTATTATATTATAATACCCAAATATTAAAAAGCTGTGATATTAGATATGAAACCAGCACAAGAACCCAGAGTAATTAAGTAAGAACCCATAAGTAAGAACAGTGGAGACCATGATAGTCGGACAGGAAACCAAATCCAATCAGACCACATATGTATACAAACCAGAAATATATCTGAAAATTCAAGACATGTACCCTATTCTCAGAGGAAGAGATCAAAACCTCGAAAATAATATACCTCGAATCAACGAAATTCTCGGACCAAACAAAGTTTTAATTGAGCGAAACCTTTGGACCAAATAGTAGAAAAATTAAATTAATTAAAAGAACACAAAAGGAGCGATTATCACACGAATACGTTACTATACAGCAGTCTAACTTTTCAATTAGTGATGGTAGCACGCATCATAGCACTAATCATGAGAATGAAATGTGGATTGATGAAAAACGCTTAATGTTACAAATAGACCCAAAATATTCTTACTTTATTACTCGCGTAGAAGACAAAGCTGACCCTATAAATGCTTGTAAAAGAATAGATTTAAATAAAAAACAGATATCTAAAATAAACCTAAACCCAATGATAACTAATAACCGATCCTTCTCTTTACTATAATCCAAACAAAGAATCCCAACACCACTTAGAAAATCAATGCATTACGCGTACACAAAGATAAAGAAAAAGCAAACACGAAATGGAAAGAAACATTTATGATGACATGTATGAGTCACAACGGACCATATAGACTGAAATGTTTCAATTAATTCAATTAATAAAGGTTTAATAAACCAACAACTACATTATAATCTCTATTACACTTAAATCATAAAAAGCAATTGAATAATATACACCACAATTTCGTGCGCATTGTTATGTTTCAATTCAGGATGACGCACGACAATCATCACCACGTATTTATCAGTGTAACACATACACATACACATACGAAACCTATTTGCCATCTCTTATTCTCATATAAATCTCGAAAATTGAAGTTTTACTCCAATAAATGAACCACTAAAATCCATTAAAAGCAACCTTAAAGGTGATAAATTAACTCTTACTCTATTAAAGCTACCCTTGAAAGCGACCCTTAAAGAACCAACTACTCAGCCCCATGATGTCCTTAAGCAATGAACTGCAGTAGCACTTGAATTATTGTTGTATCTCGTTAAGCCATAAACAGCAGTGGCAATGTTGTATTGTTGACCCATGCACAGCCGTAGCTTGTGGGTTAGTGCCGTTTTTAGGCCAAAGCCATTGAAAAAAGAAAATTTTTAATTTAACAGCAACACTGAAAATTGTACATTTCTTCGCTCGTTAAATAGAGCACCTTTAAAACTCCACAAAACATAGGATAAGTGATAACCAGCACCCTGCAGGACTAATATCTTAAATAAAAATACAATTTTACTTATACATGAGATATACACAAAATAATAACCTCCTTACCTAATCCCTACACCCAATAAGAATTTAACCTATAAAAACAATTTTACAAGTTAATACCACGTTTCTATCAAGTACCATTACTTTTAAGCAGCCCAAATTACATAACTCTTCAAATTAAAGATACATTGCATGATCATGCATGTTACACGATAGAAACCACAAACCATCTTTGTATATGAACTACATATAAACATAAAATATTCTGTTACAGGAATATGGACCACAACAACTTTAGAGTCCTTGATGTAGTGGGCATGAGAGGAAATGCTCTGCTCGCCAAATTCATCGGCAATCGAGAGAAAGCAATGAAACATTTCATAACATTTGGACCATGCACAATAAAATTTTCCAGCACAGCAACCCCGAACCTACACATGGCAGCAATTAACGCAGGACCCAGTAGACACCTTAACCCAATCCTTGGACCAAAATTTACCGCTATCAAGCCCCATACCAAAAAACAGGTCAAATTCGACGCATATAAAAGAGCAAGAAGAAGACATATGTGATACACTAAGCCTGATTAGTTATGCAAGACTCTCACAATAATCAACATACGAATTCAAAATACTATCTTATAACACAGAAAATAGCTTGCAATTACAATTATACACACGTATCATTATTAAAACCATTTAGCACCCAATATAAAAGGAAAAAGAGTTGTTTTTAAGCTCATCTCATCAAGACAGCAGGTAAGCCTTTTGATTATTTAACATTCAATTACGGAGGATAAAATTGTGTTTGGTCATAGGGATTTAAATCCTGGACAAAATCCCCCTCGAAACCGGGAGTGGGCCAGACAGACGGGGCTCAGTTAAAAAAAAAATAAAAATTGAATAAAGTAAACAAAACCACCCTAACATCCAGACATATCGCATGTATTAAATAATAATCTTCTCAGAAAAATATGGCGAATATGTAAATTCGTGTTTTTAATCAAAATAATTTTATAAATCATAACCGTCACATAAAAATATTTGTATATTTTACATACATCATCAGAAGTAATCTTAAGATTTTGTCTAGATGATAGGGATGCTACAAATAATTATTAGTATAGAAATAATCTTTTTTTTTAAAGTCATTTACTTGTAAACATGAAACGACGACTGCTGTATGTATTCATGCATATCACAAGATGTAATCTGCAATTTTAGTCAAGATAATAGGGATTCTGTGAATAATTATTTGTGCAAATCTGATTTTATTTCCTTCCTCAGAAAGCTTTGTAATGGTCATTTTTGGAGTTTTTGTAAAAACGTGTAGGAAGTGTGTTTTGATGTATTTTCAGTCAAAAAATAGAGTTTTTAGAAAATGTCTGTACTGATGTGTTTTCTGCTCAGTGGATTTTAACCCACTAAGTTTCATTTTTTTTTTTTTGTTTTTACTAGTACATAGTGGGGAAAATCTGTTTTTACATTTTGTGGACGCGTTTTTTTTTCTATGGTGATTCTTCAGTTTTGAGATTTAAGTTTTTCTAATAAAGTTATTAAAGTTTATAAAAGTGGATTGCCTAATATGTACCTGGAAGAAAATAAAATTACCTATCTTTTAACTGCCGAAAATGTATACTATCATTCGTCGTTTTTTCGTTTTACACCATAAAGCGCAATTTTTTGAAATTGTTTTAACTCGAAAACTTAATGTCGAACCTTTAAAAAAAAAAAGCATGAATATTGAAAGTTATTAGGACTATACACCACTTTAATTCAAAATCATTTCATGGGGCAGATCCTGAGAAAAACATCAAAAACTGAAAAAAGTCGTTTTTCTACGTGACGCGATAACTAGAGTAAAAAGGCAATAATCAAGTTTAAATTTTGGATTAAGTCAGCATTATATAGTACCTTAATCCCTTTCTTTACGCTGTTTATAAAACTAGTTAGTTTCAAATATATTAGGCTTTAAAATTTTGTTCTTTCACCCTGTATACTCTATATAACCCAAAACTGCATCGCTTAGATCTCAGCTTCTTTTTAATAGATTTTGATCTATACCTAGGCTTGTTTTTTTTTACTAATTCATGAAAAACAAGATTTTCAGTTATGCATGTGTATTTTTTCGTGGCGATTTTTCGATTAATAGTGATTTTGGACGCGTTCCGCAAACTATCTTAACCATTATATTTCAGAAACTGAATGTTTAACTTTTCTTTAAAAATTATGATTATTGAAGGTTATTATAACTATAAAGTTTGTTATAATTGAGAATTATTTTTTAAATAGTAAAACTTTATTCAAAAATACATGCATTAAAGCATTTTAAGCAATATTTTAATTTTAAAATATTGGACATGAAAATTACAGGTGAGAAAATCATAGTGATTTCACAATCAATAAAGTGTCTTTTTAAAATTATTAACTGAGTTTTATCTATTTATAAAATTTTAACATTTCGTAATAAAATTGTATATTTTGACATAAGAGCGCAAAAGTTAATTATACACAAGGTTAAAATCAACTTTTTGCATGTGTATCAAATGTTATTTTTCGATACAGGTGGCGAAAAATGAGTTTGAACGAACGCGGAGCGTGCGTTAAAGTGCATTTTATAGGCACTGTTTTGAAAAATATTATAAATACAGACTCATTTAATAATTTAAATAAGTATTAAATAAAATGATAATTCAATTAATTGATCTTCATGTAAGGATATGAAATTTGATTTTATATAAAATTACATAATTTTTTATACTTATATTGATTCCTAGGGGAAAAAAAATTATGGACATAACAGTTTCTATCTGAAGATTTTAGACTAAAACAGAAAATAACTGAACATAACAGAAATTTTCAGCAGAAGAATGTCGGAATTGAGACCAAGACAACAGTTATTTACAGGTGCTATTAGTTTTTAATATTTTTTTTAGTTTACGGCAGAGTTACCAGATTTTAATAGTTTTTAACAGTTACGTTAATTTGATTCTATTATATTATTAAAGGCGTGTTTTTAAAACGTTTAAAGAAATCAGTAGAAATTCGAAAATAACTGTTTACATTGGGAAAAACTAGTGAATGTACAAGAAAACAATTATAAAATAAAGAAAGCTGTTTTAAACTATGAAAAAACTGTTGTCTTCAATTAACAATAGTTATTGTCTGTTGTATTCATTTTTTTATTCATTTACAAAATCGTAAAATTTTATACCCGAAAAAGCTGAAGCAAACTGAAGAAAACACTAGCAAATTGAATAAAACTAAATACAACAGAAGATTTCTGTTGGTTATGTCAGAATTCCGACATTTATATGCTGTCATCTACAGTTCATAACTGTCTTTTTATATTTGTTTTCATTGTTTTTTCGTTAGGAATTTATGATATCGTCGTCATTTAATATAAAAGTAAATATCGCATTGTGTATTACATTTTAGTGCAGAATATAAATGTTATGATTGTTATAATCCTACAATCTACATTATATTATAAATGTAAATAGAAAAAAATGTGTAATTATTATTATTTTTTTTTATACTTATTGATATAATTAATACTGTCATGAAATGATTACAAAGAGTTTGAAAACATTTTTTAATATTTAAAATTTATTACTGTTTAAAAAAGGAAAAAAGATTTTAACAAAACTTAAATTTTATCATTATTGCAGTTATAAATATAAGTTATAAAAGAGCCAGTGATAAAAAGTCTTAACAAAGCTATCATTACCTATAATGCGCTACTAAATAGTCTAAAAGTACTAGATATGAATAAACCATCTGATAAGAATTTAATTAAAAAGTGGATTTAAATAAATCATTGACTATTTTTATGCTAGAATATAACATAGGAATTATTATTATTCCAAATTTATTTGATCGAAATGTATGTTGATGCGTGCGAAATGAAATATAAGCAGCTAACTGAAGTTATTGTTAAACGCATAATAGTTAGGTATACGATTGATCTTTTTTGTAGAATATAAGTATTATTATATTTTATATTCTATTTTTTTTATGTAATGCCAGTGCTTGCGAACTGGTAAGGCGTTTACCTCTGCAAGGGACTGAGTGTTTCTATTATTTAATTATATTCTGTACTATTTCTGGAATAAATAAATAAATCAAATTGCAATATATTGTGACAGCGCACATGCACACACACACACACACACACACACACACACACACTACGAAGCATGTATGTAGCACAGTGCGCGCGTAACAGCACATTCATCCGATATTCCGATAAAGGTGATGTTCAACATGGTCAAGATAACAGTTCGTCAGTCAGGGACAAATATGAAAACTTTTGTGGCTAACATTTCCTCTATAAATGTATTTGAGTTCAGTTAATTGATTGTACTGTTATCAGCATGAACAATGACCTTGACCATTGAACTTAAAGACAAGAAGAGGTCATATTTAAATGTAAAATTGTCCTATCTTTTCATTTCTGGTGCTAAAAGTATGAGGTTTTCATTTAAAATCATTAACTTGATCTTTAAATGACCTCGAAGTTAATGCTCAACGGCATTGTAAAGCGTCACATAGCCATAGAAAAATCCTAAATCATTTGTATAAAACTAGTTTTTATGTCATACTTCGCCAACGAGATAATTCGAATTAAAGAATAAAATAATTCACCCTGTATACCACCTAATCATTAGCCTGCACTTTATTATGACTGTATTAAAATTTCTCAATAATTATATACAAGACTTAAATTAACGTATTCTGTGCTTAGAATAGTTTAACTTTTCTTATACAAGCAAATAAAAATGACTATCAAAATTTCATCTGTCGTAAAATCTTACCTTCTAAACCTATAAATGCATCAGGATCCACACGAATTATTTGATTTCCTTCAAGTTCGAGAGAATTTAATAAAGTCAAATGAGAAAATGCTCGCGCTGGAATTTCATTAAGTTGATTATGTGCTAGTCCAAGTGAATCTAGATGTTTTAGACCTAAAATGTAGTAATAATTAATAAATATAACATAAAATTCATTATATCTCTAAAGTCTTTTATAAATAGCATTGAATTATTCTATGAGGGTCCATTATTTATAACAACTCGTACATGCTAAGTCTTTATATTTTTACATTAATATTTTCTGTTTCATTAATATATCGTTGGTATCTAAAAAAAGTAGCATAATTCATTATTTACGCCTAAAATTCAGAAATTTGAATTCTCACCGCAAAAATATGCACATTTAACTTTTTGCATCGAAGACTAGCATGTTTCAGTACTCGAACCAACATTGCTATCGGGGTACCGTAGGCCTGAAACGCTTACGAAAATCTTGATCTCAATATGTACATAAAGTTAAGTTATCTAAGTGTAATGAATTGCAAATCAATCAAAGTTATTCGTATAAATTTAAAAATAATTCGTCTTTTAAGGTTTTAAAAGTTCCTTGTGACCTTAAGTATTTATATCTCTGCACGTATGCATGCAGTGAAAATACCATGTATCAGAAGACGCTTGATGTTAGAAATCTTTTCTTCTATTTTAAATTAGACACTTTGTTCAAACCGCAAAATTTTATGCGCTTTTAGAATTCGGAAAATCTGAGTACTTTTTGGAAAAAAATTAATTTTACCTCGAAATGATCTTAAAGGGCAGGGTCAAACTCGAGGTCACTATTTGGCACTTCCTCGATTTCTTACAACTTGTGTTTCTACCATTTTGCTTCCTTCCTAAAGAAGCCTTGTAATAATAATTTTTAAAGTTAGTGTAAAAACATGTAGGAAGTGTGTTTTGATGCATTTTCGTTAAAAAATAGTGTTTCTGGAAAATGTCCGCGAGAATGTATGTGTGCGTGCGTGTTCGTTCGTATACGCATGTATCTGACCTTCCACTCTGTGGATTTCAACCCAGCATGTATTATTTCCTTTCTTTTTACTAGTACATAGTAGAAAAATACTTCGTTTTTACATTTTGTGGGCGCGTTTTTTTATAGTGATTTTTCTAGTTTTCTCTGATAAGGTTATTGGAAAAGTTGATAAAAGTAAATTACTCGATAACTAGCTGAAAAAGAATGAAAATTTTCCATCTTTCTACCACGGAATATTATCGTTTGTCTTTTTTTTTATTCTAAATTATAAAGCATAACTTTTTTAAATTGTATTAACTCCAAAACTGAATGTCCAACCTTTCTAAAAAAAAAATATGATTAATAAAGGTCATTAAAACTATACTCTTCTATAATTTCAAATCATTTTATGAAGCAGAACAGGAGAAAAACATCAATAACGGCAAAAAGTCGTGTTGTTAACATCAGTAACTGTAAAAAGACAACTGTATAACTAAAAACTGCATCTCTTGGATCTCAGTTTAACAATTATAGCTATGCGAGAGATAGAGAAAGATAAAGAATTATAATTGATTATGTATATGTAATTAATTAGAAATAATCTTATCTATCAAATCAAAAAGGACAAAAACTTTATAGAATTATACATGAATTATATACAATTTTGATATCAAAGCAGTACATAAAGTTAAAAAAAGCTACGTGCCAAAGAATTAGCAGCGGTTTTTTATTCTGGCGTTGCCAGGGAACTGACGTAGGTGAGGTTTCTAACTAGCTGGATGACCTTGAGATGACTTTTGATACCCCATCCAAAGATACCATTTTGAACTTAAAATTTCCGGCTCTTTTCATTTCCGTAATAAAATTCAGGGTTCCTATGTAAAAAATCGATGCTGACGTTTAAATGACCTTGAAATTCGCGTCTGAGGTCAAATTTTTCAATTAGAGCCCTCCCCGTAAAGTTATTAGCAGTGCCCGTTTCAATTGGATCACCCTGTATATAAATATATAAAATTGCATCAGCAACCGTCATAATATACATACATACATACATACATACATACTTACATATATATCTCTATATTATAAAGAAAATTTGCTGCCGTCATCGCCGGTTCAGAAAGTTTGTCCCTTAATTAGTGCTTAATTATTAGTACATAAAATATGTAAGTCTATTTTGTAAATATTACAAACACAAGCTTCTACCTTCTCCTGGAATAGTAGGTTTATTTCCTTTTTGATATTGTGTCGTTGGTCTCATATAATCTTAAACATTCATTTATTAACTTTAATTATCCGGAAGTCAATATATATTAAACGAAATTGTTAAGTGACAACAGTGCAGTGCAGTAAATATAAATATTTTCCATAATTTATCTGGAAAAAGAAACAATTTCTTTGGAACAAGAACCATAACTTGACGTCCATTGAGTTTTTGCTGCTCTTGATGTTGTTATAGAAAATACAGAAAGACTTGTTTGCAAAGATTTTTTCGTAAATTAAAGGTAAATACATAAATACTCTTTATCCTTGAGTGAATTCTATCGTTTGTTAGGCCGTTCTCTTATGTAAAGGTTAAATGGGAATACGCGCGCAATCAAATACATCTCTCTTTTTAAGAGTTGTGTATAAGGAGAGAGAATTCAATCCTAAATATTTCGAATAAGTCTCATGTGTTTTTGTGGTGCTATAGATTAGTTGTAGCTAAAGTTGCGTGCTGCAGTTGTAGCTGGACCGGCGATTGCTGTTGCTAGCTTACACCGCGGAGCCGTGGGCGAGGTCGGTGTGTTGAGTGGACTCGGCGCTCCGAAGAGGCTCGATGCGGCGACGAGCTTGCTCACGAGGGGCAATGATAGCGAGATGATAGACGAGAGCGAAAGCTTTGAGGATAACTTTGCGAAATACTCTTGTATCGCTGGGTCATTGACAATGGCGGGCGCTTGTCTGATTTTATTGCATCTGGATATTCTTCTCTCTGTGAGCTCAAGCCCACATGCTATATGATATACGACAACCTGCGAGAGAGTAGCTCTTCTATAAACTACATGTACGATGTATATCTCTCTGTCTTTTTCGTTTTTAAAGCTGTCGCGCGTAGCTAGCCTTCGATATTAATGACTGCGCACGAGAACTGCGTCGGGTTTTCCGAGAATTTTAATTTGAGAAGAGGGATAGAGCCGGAGCGCCATGTGCTATTATATTTATTTGTTTTACTCAACTCTACTTGATAGAGAGTGTAACGTTCCTATTTTTCCCGGGGTCGGATAGTTAGTCATATCCAGGATTGGTTTAGGGGAAAGGGTTGATTGAATAGTCCGTTTTAAATGTTAACAACAATAATCATATATTTTACGGTTAAATCAACAATGTGGGTGATTGATGTTATGGCCCACCTGTAACAGAAATATACATTCGCAGTTGTTAAGAATATTTTGCCTGTACAATTCAAGTGATTTCAATCAGCGCGGTTACAATATTATGGTACGATTACAGTGTTACAGTGCGGATACAGGTATAACGAGGTGGCATCGGTAATGCGGTACGGTGTCGGGCTTACAGAGCAACGACTTTGCGCGCACGACTCCGCCCTGTGTGCGCACAGTGACAAAAGGAGTCAAAAGACGTCAGCGTAAAGGTCATTTCGGAGTAGAGAGGTTAACCTGAAATTCACAGAGACGTGAGCGTACGACTCTGGATTGTCGGTGAGCGTCTCGCTACTTTCTTAACCCTCTGTGCGCACAGTGGCAGAGGTAGCAGAGATACGTTGGAGTGTGAGAGGCAGTTTTCGGCGCCTCTGGGTATCGTCCACGTGTGCACATGAGGACAAGACTAACAATTCTTTCTAGTTTGCCGATTATCTCGTGTGCTCACGATAATCATCCAGAAGATCGGAGTAAGGTAATGCGAACTAGCCGTCACGTGTGCTCACGAGACAGTTTCGTCGGTGGTAGTCTAACTCTGGCTCTCCTTACAGTATCGTGTGCTTATGGTACTGCTCGTATCGAAAACTTGAGCTGAACTGCCAGCAACGCCGCGCGGTCAGCCTTATAAAGCCCCGTGGCCTGGATGTGTGCGCTGTTGTACGTGTATGCCAGACGAGAGTGTTCGTGGCGCCTAGTGTGCACTGCGCCCGCCGCTTGGCGCGTTACGGCTGAATCGCTTGTCGGTGTGCGTCGGGCTGCTGTGGCCGGTGCTCATGTGGACACGCCTTCTTCTCGTTGCACGTGCGCTTATTCCGCGTCGTGTGGACTCGCGTTTACGTCGCGTGGCTAAGTTTGCTCTGAGCCTGTTGCAGCCGCCTTTACGTATATTTATCAGCGATACTCGTGTCTCACTGCAAGAAAAAGATCGTTGATAAAATCATTGCCGGGTTCCTAGCTATAAACCGAATACAATTTCTCAATATCGCAAGATTCGGACGAACGGATCTCCCGGGAAACCCATGACTGGCGATATATATTCTGTAAGCCGTTCCAGTTGAAAACCCGGCAAGCAGTAGAGATGTTATTTGACAATAATTATATTATGTATGTTGTAACATGGCAAACTAAAAGTGAGGGAAAAACTCAATTTTGATTATTCCGTGCTCATGTACTCTTAACACCACCGGTATTTGTCATCAATACCTTAATTTACCTGGGTGCCAGGTAAATGCATTCCCGGTCAGCTAGGTAGAGCATGTGATCCCAAGGGAGAATCCGCTAAATTTAACCACTCGGAATTTGTGGTTGGCCGTAATTATTTAACAAATACGTTCGTGTGTATACCGATAGGGAATCGAGTAGGTATTTAGGTCTTATGCAAGAAATAAATGTACTTGCAGATCTTTAGTTAAAGTAATTTGGACGAGAATCGTGTATTCATTCAAACCTAGCTATCCTTATCTAATGCAACTCAAAAAAAAAATTATTGAATTAATTTAATCACGGTGATCTTCGGCAAAGTCACGAGAACCATCAGCGTTGCCTAGAAATTTTACGATGTTAACCTATCTAAATGTCATTCTGACTAACTCTGTTCGATTCGTTTGAACCTGTGCGTCGAAGTACATATAGATGTATCTATCAATTTTCTTTTTCAAGATGCTGCACAAGTTGGAGTCATAGGTGTAATGTTTTGTGTCTAGCTTCGATTTATATTTCATATTACTATTGTGACAATTTATTTACTTTGCATTGTCTTTATCACAATCACTCGTTTAATGGGTTTCAGAGCATTTTAGCCCGGCATCATCTTGGCATGTGAGAAAGTACAAGATTTTTCAGCTTTAAAAAGTTATCAAAAAATGTTCAAGAGAAATACAAATTTCTAAATTTTCAGAACTTTCGCTTTAACGGGTTTTTAAATCATGCAACAAAATCACCATAACCAAACTGTCAGCAGAGCCAACGTTTGTCCAAAACCGATGGTGTTGCACCCTATTGGCAAAAATTGGAACCAGACGCACAGCAACGGTGACGGCTGATCTCGCGCTTATTAGAGAGATATAAAGCTATGTTTTTCTAATTTTTAAGCTTCTCAGTAAAACACCTTCATTCTGTAAAATTTGGAGCTAATGATTTACTAAGCGAGATTTTTTTTCTTCTCATCTTTAGCGCTGATTAGTACCGATGTTATTTCCGCATGATGAAACAACAGCTATGAGGATGTTCACCGGCAGCAGTTGTACAGTGTTTGACAGATAAGGTTATATTATCTCCTGTATTTGAAAATAACTCCTCTAGGTTTATAAAACACACAAAAAAATCGTAGTCTTTCAGCGCTAGCGTACGAGACAGATAGAACGTGTAATAAAACACATTGAAATGCTGTTAAAGAAGCAGAGCAAATTGATGATGCTGCTAGACTTACCGAGGGCGATGCCGTATTTAGATATGTGTACATGCACGCAAGACCGAAGTCAATGCTGCTTTAAGTGCGGTACATCGGGGCATGCAGCGAAAAGCTGCAACAACAAGCCAAGCTGTATTCTTTGCCACGGTGAAAATGGAGTGGAAAAAAGTGAACATGCTGCAGGTAGTTCAGCATGCCTAGCCTACCAAGCAGTATTAGGAGTAGCAAAAAAAGAATATGAGAATAGTACAACTTTCATCTAAATCACTGTGTAATAGCTTAGGACCTCCTCTATTAGTATGTCTGTGAGCAGAAGGCAGACGTAGCTATTGTGCAAGCAATACAAAAACCTAAAAGAGTCAACATGGAAATCTGATAGATGAGACAAAGTTGCCTCGCTGCTTTCCAGAAAAAATCAGATACACGGGTAGAAGGTTTTGTGCGAGCAAACATAGCGGGCATAAATATCTACAGCTGCTATGTTAGATTGATTGGTACAGGATGTCGGAGAAAGAAAGCCAGTGATGAATCCACTTATGCGGTACACTATATACGATGGAGTTTTAAGGTTAAAACTACCTGAAGGGGCAATGGTTGTGGGATTCACAAATGACATTGCAATGGCGGTAGTAGCAAAGGAAAAGAATGAAGTCCCAGAAATTACTAACGAGGCTATCCGAATAATAAATGAGTGGCTGATCGAGACAGGTCTAGAGCTTGCTATTCATAAAACGGAGGCTATCCTTATATCTAGGAAGAAACTGGAGACGATAAACTTGACGTTGGATGGACATGAGATTGTTTCTCTACCAATTAATAAATACTTAGGCATCACTATGGATACCAAATTGACATTAAATAAGCATTTTGCCATAGTGGGAGATAAGGCATCTAGAGTTAGTGCTACTCTATCAAGGTTGATGCCAAATTTAGGAGGGTGCAGAAACGAAGGTTACTCTTAGCCAGTGAAATCACATCGATTATTGTATACGGGGCTCCAATATAAGCAGATTCTATGTTGGCTAAATGTTATACACGAAAAATATCAACAGTGTACAGGAAAAGTGTACTAAGAGTCGCATCGGCTTATCGTCGGTATCAGACGATGCAGTCTGCATCATAGCAGGCATGCCACCTCTTGCCCTTTCAGCAATGGAGAGAAAGGACGTATTCGAGGCGAAGATAACCACAACACGCATAATGAAATCTGGGACTCCGCAAGAAAGTAGGCAATAACTAAGTGGCAAAAAAAGATGGGATTTCAGTGATAAGGGACGATGGACACATTGCCTCATACCAGGAATAGAGGTCTGGATGCAGAGGGGACATGGGAGACTCAGTTACTACCTTACGCAGTTTTTGGCAAGGCACGGATACTTTTGGGCGTACCTCTACATATTTAAAATAGAGGATGGTCAAAACTGCAAAGTCTGTTTGGACGCTTACAAAGCTGCGGAACATGTCCTCTGCGACTGTTTGCGATACCAAATGGAGGGTAAAAAACTCGAGTGTTATCTTCAGACTAGAGTGACACCTAAGTCAATGATGACAGCTATGCTGACGTCAGAGGATAATTAGTGCGCAGTAAACAACTACATAAGGACCAGAAGATTAGAAATGACAAAGAGAAAAGAAGGAAAGGACAAGATAAAACTGTTGACAAAGACCACTAAGTAGTAGATACGAAACGCTTCTCAAACCGATGCAGAGGAACGTAAGTAACAGAGTTGAGCTCTTACTCCCATGCTTGATGCTGAGGAATGTAGGAGCTAGGGTTGAATACCTTTAAGTGCAACGCTGTGCCTTCCAATACAGGTGCGCATTACCTAGCGCCTCGTATGCACTAGGATTTTTCTTTAACCGTAGGATTTGGTGCGATCGCCAACGTTTGTGAGAACGCAGGAAAGAGGGGAAAATAAACAATCACAGTAGGTACAGTTTATTGCAATCTGTATTTCGCCTGCAGGCACAACTTCGAGATCTGACATCGAGGAGCCCTACAACGCAGCAGGACAGCAGCAGCACTGTGCCTAGCATTGCGGAGATTCACAACCTTCACAGTGAACTGGCTGAAGTTAAAAGGCGCCAAGAACAGACCTTGAACAGTGTTGTTGTTGTCACGGGTCTTCACTATATCCGTGACACTTAGCTGCACTTCCTCGCGTACTTAGTGATGAACGAACTTGACTCTACGGTCCTCAGCAGAGACTTTACATCCGTCAGAACTATGAGAAGGCTTGATGCAACGAACAGCACAACCAGGGGTGACGGCAGACTGCCACCATTAGCCGTTACTCTCTCCTCAAGTGCGCTCGCTTGCTCAATCGTCGTCGCCAAAGCCCGAAAAGGTAAGCTGCACACCAATAAACTGGACGCAAGCTTGCTAAAGAAGGCAAAAGCTCTGAGCCGTGAATATCAAGGGCTCATAAACATCAACAAGCTGCTCCTTTTAGACGTTCACAAGCTACGTTCGAAGGCTAGGCTAGAGGCCAAGAGGAGGCAGGGTTGATGAGCTTATGTGAGAGACGGGAAACTCTACATGCGCTGTAATCATGACAACGAGCGCGCCACCGTCATCACCACCAATGCCGAGCAAAGCTCTTTTTCAGCTCGGATTCCGCCAGCTTCAACATCAACCAACGCTGTGGCTACAACATACACGCATCATTTCACCACACCCACCATCAAGCTCATCTGCTATGTCTTCATCTGATTCTAAGGTATCTCTGTCTAAAGGTTTAATAGTCATTTCAATACAAACTCTCTTACGGGTCACATTGAGATGATCAGGCTTTTCACAACATTTGCTTTCTATTCCACCTTATAGCTGTGACTGAAACCTGGCTGATCGACAAGGTAAAATCCATCCCATCACTGGATGACCACCTACTGTACAGACGAAACAGAAACAGGAACGGAGAAGGTGTTGCCCTTTACATACATAAATCACTGACAGTTAGCGTTACCTTTTTTGTGTGATGTTGGCAAAAAGAGTTTCTCCCATCTTCGTGGGGGTTGTGTATCGTCCACCTCATGCTCCCTTCTTCCAAGGCTCTAACTTCATAGACCAGCTAACAAACCACATGCACAACTATTCCACAAAGGTTATAATGGATAACTTTAACATAGACCAACTCTTCTTATCTGAAGATGCCAATTTCATCAGGGCCTTCATTGATGAAAACTCTCTTTTGTCGGTTCCCTATGATGCCACTTACCACAAACAGGGTTCTGATACCTGCCTCAACTTGTGTCTAATTAATGAGCAAGATCGTCTGCTATCGAAAACAGACGCACCCTTCATCAACGGATATGACCTTATCACGGCCACTCTCGACGTACAGATTCCACGCTATGTACCTAACACATACTCTTACAGAAGTACAAAGGAATGAGCTCTGAGAAGCTAAGAAACATTTTTAGCGCATATGACTCGTCATCCCTCATTTTCTCATCACTCGACGAATGCATAACTACGCTTAACGCTAACCTTACGAACGCCATTAATCATCTTGCTCTATTGGAGACTGTGACACTAAAACGGAAGCGTCACCCGTGGTTCACCACGGCTCTTCGTGACCTCGTATCTGAGAGGGATAAACTTTACATGCGTTTTAAACACTCTAGGTGTCTTTCGGATCACCGCATATATAGACTAGCTAGAGACGATGCTCACAGACAGGTCGAAGAAGCCATGCTGAATAACTATTATTTACGCCTACCAATCTTGACTGATATTGCCAAGATCTGCAGAGAACTAAAGAAACTTAAAATTTCCACCTCCACGGCTCCTTCACCATTTTACTTCTCCACAGACGAACTCAACAAGCATTTTAGCTCAATCTCCAACGATCCGCTTGCTCCTGCTGTTGAGGATTATCTTCACACTCTGAAAAGTCTAAAGCTCCTTGAACATTTCAAGTTTAGCACTGTAACGGAATCGGATGTGTTAACTGCGGTATCGCAATTCGAAACCTAGGCCAGGGGAAGTGACAAAATCCCACAGGTCGTTATTTCAAAAGCACTGCCACTTCTTGATCCTTTACTAAGTCGAATTTTTAACCTGTCCTTGAGCGAGTCCTGCTTTTCCTTTACCAGGAAATTGTCACTTGTGCGCGCACTCAACAAAGTCAGTTCACCAATAGCCCTGACTGACTCTCGTCCGATTTCACTTTTCTGCATTCTCTCCAAAGCCCTGGAGTGGCTAGTGCACAGGCGAGTCTTGGAGTACCTTAAATCAAGGCTATTGCTAGACAACCTTCAAACAGGCTTCCGCACTGGTCACAGCTCTCAGTCTGGCTTAATTAAGCAAACTGATGATGCCAAGACCGGACTTTACAGCAGAAATAACTGTATTTTTTTTTTCAGTGCAGACCGTCTGCAAATCGTCAGCCAATGCCACCATGAGGAGCTCGATTACTTCTCTAACAAGATGAGTACTAACGCCAATAGGTTGTGCTGCACAAAACCGACTATAACTCAACGTTAGTAAAACTTAAGCAATTGTCCTAGGCTCACCCTACTAAATAAATGCTCTACCTTCAGTCGCTAACACTTTTATTAATACTGGGTGTGTCCAGATCAATTTTGCATTTTCTGTGCGTAATCTGGGATTAGTACTTGATTCTAAACTCACGTGGAAGGGTCATGTCACACAATTGTGTAAGCATGCTCACTTACTAATGTACAGGCTCTACTTTTTCAGAAAGAGTACTAATTTCAGACTTCGCAAGCACCGTGTGCAAGCGCTCCTCTTTCCAATAATCGATTACTGTTTACTTGTGTACTGTAGCCTGACTCAGGAACTTAACTAAAAGCTACAAAGGCTCGTAAATACAGGGATCCGTTACATCTATGGTATAAGGAGAGACGAGCACATCTCCCTGTACAGGCAGGAGTTGCAATGGCTGACCACCGCCGGATGCAGGAAGTACTTTACTGCTTGCTTTCTTTGTAAAATATTAAATTCAGTCGTACCATCATACGTACTGACTTATTTTGATTTCCACGTTACACTTCGGTCTGTGAGAAGAGAGGTGATACCTCTGGATATATCTGCCTTTACCACAAAGACGCTAAGGAACTCGTTTCATATCAGCGCCTCATACTTGTGGAATAGCTTACCATCATACATCCGCAAAACTACATCCATCAACTTTGAAAAACTTGCTAAAAAGCACTTCTTCGAACTTGAAAACATGTAAACATCTTGTACACTCTCACATACACACACTTGCTCATTCTCGCTTACTCCAGTCTTTTTCCTCACACACTCTCACTCTACACTATCTATAATAGAGACACATTCAACCTTTCATTTATTTACTTATTTTTGCTTATACTATAATATTGTACAACATAATGTACTTGAATAAAATACAATTCAAATCTAAAAATCTAAATTTAAATCTCTCTTACTCGCGTACGCACTCTTGCCCCGAAGCCGTCGCCTGTGGCGTTACGTGGTACGTTCTTTCAGCTCTTTCTCTCTGACTCTCACGTTTACGCGCTTGACGCGGCTCTCGCCTGTCACTGCGCAACTTGCGCGATCTCTCTCTCTCTCTCTCTCTCTCTCTCTCTCTCTCTCTCTCTCTCTCTCTCTCTCAACGTCCAGGGTGGACAGTATCAACGTTGTCTTCAAGAGTTTCAGGGATATTCGTAACATAATAAGTCGAAACTCGTTACTCAGGGGTTTTCGAGGTCGCTGAACACAAATATCGCGACAGCAACGGTCTCCAAGGTACCTGGTGCCCAGGGTGGACAGTACCAACGTCGTCTTTAAGAGTTTTAGGGGAATTCGTAACATAATAAGTTGAAACTCGTTATTCTTGATCGAAGAATGTGTAACATAATAAGTCGAAACTCGTTATTCTTGATAAAACTCGTTATACTTGATAAACCTGTCGCTTAATAATTTTACGGTAAGATAAAAAGAATAGTTTTTTAATGATAATTTTTCATTTATTAATATCTGCTTTATTATTAACGATGTTGTGTTTCACTGAATTTGAAAGACGTTATAAGTTTATTTGACACCGTTATTAATTTTTATCAAATCACACAATTCACATTAGGAACTATCAACTGACGGGTTTATCAAGTATGTTTATAATAGTGTAGAATACCGCCAGTAAATTAACAATGACGTTAGGAAAACAATGAAATTATAAATCGTATTAAAGAATAATTTGATAAATTTATTCGAAATTATGCGTAATTGCCATTTCATATATTTTTTTACCATAGTTTGTCACTTATATAAATAATTATTTGAATGAATTATATCATCATCAGATTAAAAATTAACAGTAAATAAAAACTAGTTTATACTTGCCTACCTTTTACCTTTTGAGGAAGGTTTTATTTTAAAGATAAATCATACGAAGAGTTTCAACTGTCATTGTTCTAGAAATTTTATAAAATATATTATACAAAGTATTTTGTTTTTTTTTGACTAAGTATTGGATGTGTACAACGTAAAAGCGGATCTAGTAGAAATAGGACGGGTGGGTGTCGATCGGAGAGGTGCATCTTGGGTGGGGTTGACACAAGATAGGGTAGCGTGGAAGGCTTGCGTAGATAAGGCGATGAACTTTCGAGTTCCAAATGCCATGTAAAAAAAAAGAAAAAGTATTGGATGTGTTCGTTTCATTTCAAATTGTAATCTATGACAATCGCAAAATATTTAACGCTTTCAACTCGGGTAACAGCTTTGTCGCTTATTTTAATATTTGTTTGTGCTGGTACACTGTCAACATAGCTGCCGAAAGTCATACAGACTGTTTTATCTATATTCAATGATAATTTTTTGAGTGCTACCAGTTAGATATTACTCCTAAACACTTGTTCATATTATTTTAGGCATCTTCCCAATTTTTACCTGCCGCTAATATTGCCGTATCGTCAGCGAATACCATAATTGCCTCACGAGGGATCTCCCTTAAAATATCATTAATGTGTAGGATCAATAGTAATGGTCCTAGGATACTACACTGTGGTACCCCTGTATTTACTAATAAGAATTCGCTCTTCTTTCCATCTACCTTTACTCTTTGATATCTATTGTTTAGATAATTTGCAAGGAGATCGAACGCCTGGCCTCTGATCCCTATACAATACAGTTTGTCCAATAATATACGGTGATCAACAGTATTGAAAGCTTTCGCCAATCAATTCATAAAAATCGTATATTCAAGTATTAATAATTCTCTCAAAAATCTTAGCAATATTTGATATGAGGGAGATTCGTCGATAATTAGTTATGCTATGTCTTTCACCAGATTTGTAGATCGGTGTTATTTCAGCTTGTTTGAGTGAATCAGGCCATATTGGTTTTTCGATACACAGATTAAAAATATATGCTAACGGTTCTGCAATGTAGTTGAAAATTACCTTCAGCGTTTTGGCATTGATTTTGTCAATGCTACCATTTTTGAATTTCAAATTATTGATTATAGTTTTGACTTCTGTCGAATTAGTAAGTTTCAGAAAAATAGACTTAGGATTTATCTCGGGCAGTTTGAGTTTAGCATTATTTGGTTTTACAATATCATCACTCAATTTACGTCCTATCTTACAAAAAAAATTTGTTCATATTTTCAGCTATTTCTATTTTGTTTGTAATTTTATTATTATTGATCTTTATATAATTTATGGCATTATCATTGAATTTTTTTTTCATCTATTTTTTTGTTTATGATATTCCATAGCTTTTTAGGATTGTTAGCATTTTTTCAACTAGGCTTTTATCATATCTAAATTTAGCATCATTAATAACCGTGTCTAATGTTTTAGTGTACCTTTTATATTCATATTTGAGTTTTTCATTATTAACATCCATTTGCCATAATTTATATAAAAATTCTTCGGTTTTACATGAATTTACAATACCATTGGTGATCCAACTTTTTTTATATTTTCTTGGTTTCGTTTTGGTTAACTCAATACAATGTTTAATTTTAGATATTAAATTATCAGTTGCTAAGTTGGGATCCTGCATCGATATCATTTTATTCCAGTTTCTGTTTTCTGCTGTTTACTAATTATTTATAATTTAAATATGCTGTATTCAATTTTCATTATACCGAGTGCAATAAATATTGGGTAATGGTCAGTTATCGATAGTTTGAGTTTATAAGTTACTGTATTTTGGTTATCCGTTTTTATAAAAATATTATCAATGCAGGATCCTTCTATAGGTGGCGTTGTAATACCGACAAAACCCGGTATATATTCTTTTTCAAAGAAATTGCACATAAACTCTTGAATTGCATGATCGCATTCTGATAGATCAATATTAAAATCTCCTATTACTAAATGATTTTTAATATTTTTCTTTCTTATTAAGTATTTGTTTAAATTTAATATAAATTCACTCTTTTGTATTACATGTAATCTATATATAGCGGAAATTCCAATATTAGTACTATTAGTTAACTTAATTCTAGTATTTACAATCTTAATTTGACCCTGTTGAACGATTTCCGTTCTTTAAACTAAATACTTATTTACAAAAACAAAAACTCCGTCATTTCTATTGATCCTACTATCGTTGTAGTAGGACTTATATCCGTAGTTAGTGCCGATCAATTCATATATGTTATTATTTACTTGTTCAAAAGTTTCAGTACAAATAACAACCGTTGGTTTCGCCATAAGGCTTTTAAAGAATATTTTAACATTATCAAAATTTGCATTTGGGCTTCTTACATTTATTTGCATAATTAGATTATTTTTATTACTAAATGTCTGATTTATATCGTCAATACCACTGTATGTCATTTCTCTTTGCACAGAATCTCTTTGTATCAAGTCGAGATAATCGAAAATATCCATTATTTAATAATTAGTAGCTTTGCCGCTTCTTAACCTTGAATCCCTTTGTTAAGTAGGTAGCTGTTGCTTTGTAGATTTTGCTGTTTTTGTTGGTTTTGGTTGTTTTTGTTTTTGTTTAGGTGTTTGTGTTACTTCGTTTTTGGGTGAGCTTTGGGTTTCTATTATAGGTACCTTCTTATGGTAAACTGGGCGTACCGTCGATAAAATAGGTCTCACCAGATAGTCAGTTAACTCCATGTACTTGTTTATTTTTTTCTTTAATCATTAGGATCATATTTGATGTCCAAAGGCTATAGCCGGGTTACTATGGTGAAATGGCCCCCTTGGAAAATGTATATATGTTATATACCATTCGATGGGGGATAAAAAAAAACTCCCATAGCCAAATTTTTAGCTCTCTGCCTAGTGCGCATGCGCAGTAACGTCGATAAACGTGTTTTTTTGATTTTATTTTTTTCTGAAGTCCCTATAGGATAAAAATTTTTTTAAAAATTCACATTGGTGTATTTTTATGTCATGAATAACTGCAATTTTTTTGGGATTACATAACCTCAAATATCGGATCTAAAAAAATTATTAAAGTTTTCAATCGATATTTTGACCCCCTTGTTTTTGAGGTGCAACTTTTTAAGTAGACTTTTTTTGTGTACTTTTTCCCGTTCTTTACGATGGCACTAACGTTTTTTCCTTAAAAATGGTGGCACAACTCGATTTGAGCCAAAAACTGATTTTTTTGCCATTTTTTCACGTTTTTAGCTGGTTATGTTACAATTTAGTTACTAAAGTGACTCCTTTTGAGTAGTTTTGCATATCTTCCCATGAAAACATAATCAAATGAAATATTTTGTTCGCTCCAAGCCGTATTTTTTATATTATCTTACGTTTTCAATGATGGTCTTATCAGAATTTGAGGTAATAAAGGGTTTCTCTCTATATATAAAAAGAATATCGCCGCTGTCAGTGTCTGCTTTTCTCTTTAACCTAAAAATGCCCTCATTTGAGTGATTTAACGCCGAAAAAGGCCATTTTTGGTACCATGTAACCCAAAACTAACCTAAAAATGTCATAATGCAAGGGTTTTCACGCAAAAAAGCCTGTTTTTAGCTAAACATAGCCTTGAAATCGATCGTTTGAGGGTACTTTTGGCGTCTTGTGGTCTTAAAAAGGCCATATTTGGCTTATCTGCCTCTACTTAATTGATTATTCAAAATCTATTGACAGTAATAATTATCAGGTAAAAAGGAATTGAAGTTAAGTATGTTCAATTCGTACAAAGTATAATTTATTATCTTCATAGGCTATTTAAAATAAATTATGGAACGTATACAAGTAGCTTTTTAAAAATAACGAATGTTCACAATAGAAAAAATGATTCACTCATCATTGTCACTATCTTCATCAATACACACTTCAATTTGATCATTAAGAAACATTTTAGACAGAATTTCAGCTGGTCGTATGATTTTTGATAAATATCTTCCATGTGAAAGATAATAGATTATGGCAGCAATATGCGCACAACATCCTATAGTACGGTTACCGTTAGCACAATCACAACAGTGTCTTAAGATGCTAGAATAACCAATACCATTTGGTTTATACTCAACGAAACATTTGTATTGTTTTCTGTTAATATGCCTGGATTGAACTTCAAGTTTGAGAATATTGTTAGTCTCTTTTGAATATCCAATCTTCAAATTATTATCTGCGTCAAGCATTTCCGCTAAGTAAGATATTGTCTGTTTAAGCTGATATGTTCCTGTAAACAGAATTTTCAAATCTTTTATTGTTAATTCAGGAAAGTCTGGTAAATCATCCGAAGTTATTATTTTAAATGGTAGTTTCCGACGACTCCATCTTTTGTCTGCTACTAAAACTGCTAATGTATTTTCAACATTTTTTCTAGATTGCATAGCACTAAATATTTCATCTTGCATGTCTTCATCAGAATCTAGGCGTTTGCCAAACAAGTTATTTAAGTAGCAAGAAATTTTACAATAAGATCCAGTATTTTTCACCATTGTATTATCAAGTTTGTGATCTAATAACCTATATTTTTTCTTTTGAACTCCGTGCACTGCTTCAACAACCCATCGCAGTTTTGTCGTGAATATTGTTTCATTTGATTCTTGCGTAGAAAGTTGAGATTTTGAACCTTTGAGTGCAGGCATCAAAACAATATAACCCATATTTTCTAATTTTTGTTTAATGTCCCTGAAACCTCTATCCAGTATAAAAATGTCCCCTTGGCGAAGAAGTTTCTGTAAAATATTCTGCTTCTCTTCCAATATTTCAATCAGTATTGTAGCATCATTTTTATTTGCAAGATATGGACCTAACTGGTCAACAACATAACCATTAGTAGTACATATAGTAAATGGTTTAGTCAGAGGAACTTTTTTTTGGCCTGAATAAGATTTTCTTTGGTACTCGTTATTAGAGCTTTTTTCATGCCTTATATAAGTACCATCAGCAATCAAAATAAGTTGTTTACCAGGATGTAATTTCTTTGCCATATTAGAAGTTTGATTTTCAATCAATTCATTTCTGTCTACATTTTCTAATCCAAAGTGTTTTGGTAGTAAATCTTTTTCGAAAGATAATAATACTGATTGACAAAAACGAGATACTTGTTGTTCGCTTTCAATGTCAAATATTGTAGAGATGAGCGAGTTAGAATTCCCAGAGCGCATTTTGAATAAAAATACGACAATGGCTTGTGTCGCTGTCCTTACACAGGAATTCTTCAGAGAAGTGAGTTGATCTTTAAGATAATTAATATTTTCCCACGTTAATCCCGTAAAAACTTTCAATTTTTTTTCAGGCATGGAAAATTCAGCTACTGTATCTAATAAAGTTTCGTCTGCTTTCATTGATAATTGACTCAAAAATTGTAGTAATTCATCAATATATACCGTACTTGTAGTGGAAAAAATATTAATTTTATTTAGTTCATCTTCATAAAATCTTTTTTTAATTAAATGTGTGCAACAGCATCTATTGCCATGTGGAATAAAAACATTCATTTTACTATAAACTTGAATTCGGGCCTCTAAAGGAACTAATATATTATTAGTCTGTTTTTGGTACCCACAAACAAAGCAATATTTATGTGCCGCAATCGTCCTTTGAATAAGTAATTCCGTGGTTGCTCGTACTTTTTGTTCCTTTATTGTGTATACAGATGATTGTGTACTTTCCTGAGATGATGAAGTGACAGTTAGCTGAGAAAATGATTCAGAAACATTTGAATCTTGAGACGAAGCAGTTGCTGGAACATTAACCTTTTTAGGTTTAGAGCTTGATATGTATTTGGCTAATCGCTTTCTACATGAATCACAAATTACATCATGGATGTAAATATCTTTATTTGATAATTGTTTAGCATATTCGATTTCAACTTCAGATTCGATTTCCTTTTCTCGACCAATTGATTTTCTAATATAAATATTACACATGGCACATCATCGATCATCGCGTTTCCTGATGTTATCTGACTCTTCATTACTATTAGATGCCATATTTACTAAGTTCTTGTATAATCCAGTTTTCTCAGTAGCTTTACATGAAAAGTAAAAAAATAATATTGCCTAGTAAAAGTGAAATAAGTTGTATTTCATTTATAAGTTTTTTAAGCAAATAATTTTTTTTTGTCATAAAAACTGTATTGAAGTGCTTGCACCTAGTGATTTTATAAAATCAACAAACCTATGAAATTATTATATTCAATTTGTTTTTTTGTAAAAATATGTTCTTGTATCTAGACATGAATAATAGTGTATTTTAAAATAAATAAATAATGTTGTTTTTAATGATGTTTCATATACGTATGTGTTTAAAGCATAGGTTAGCTTGTGTTTACTTTATTCATTTTACATTTTTTTAACTTAAAAGTTAATTGACAATTAATAAGTTCGCATCCTATTAGTTCTATTTTTCATTTTTATTATTTCTCATGTATTGTTTTTATGTAAAACCAAATATTTTTTCTCATCTCATAATAATTAACTATAGTAAAAATCACATCATATATAGTCATATGCAGATATTTATGTGCATTTTTTATTAATTTGACAGTATTTTATACATAAACAAATTAATTATTGTTCAAGACTTTCTATATTTTATCAATTTAATCATACTTGTATAATTAATATACCGCATTACATCAAAACATGCAACTCATCAATCGTCAAATCCGTTTCTAGCAAAAGTTTATTGTCATATTTTATTCAAATGTTTTTCCTTCTTAATTTTATTTAGTTAATAGTTTCAACAACTTTATGTTTAACTAATTTCTCATTTTACTTTATGTGATTAGCCTAAATTGGTTAAGTTAAATAGATAAAGACTCGTTCCCCTTACATGCATTGTACGTATATCTATATCTATAGGATTGAAAATTAATTTTTATTAATTACTTTTTTGTTAGCTTATTGATTTAAAATCTGATTGCTATTTTTGTTTTAGGATAAGATCGGATCTTTATGCGAGTACTAAAACAGTTTATAATTTAATGTTGGTTTAAACTTTTGATTTTATGCAAGAATTTAATAACGTACACAACATGTTTTTCTTATTTAGCGTATAAAAAGGTCTAATAATTATCTGTTATTATTATTACATTATTATATTATTATATTATATTATTATATTATTATATCATATTATTATATTATTATATCATATTATTATATTACTATATTATCTGTCATTATTTTTGATACAATTACTCTTAATACTACAGAATTTATAATAAAAATTTTATTTTTCTACCCATTAATAAGTCTTACTCTGCATATACCGGTAAAATACAAGTGTATTTATTATAAATACATGGGAGATTTTTTATTTATCAGTAGGTTGGTTACAGTATTTTTTTCAAAACTCAAAGTGTCGGCATAAAAATAACATTTTAGATATTAATAATAGGTTTTGATTTTAAAGAAGTTATTTAACAAAATATTAATTTATTGTGTAATATGTATTAGAAATACATATAACCCTAATATCAAAGCATATAATCTGTGATGTCAAAACTTTTGAAAAACTTTGTTAAATCTTCATTTTTTTAAAAGATATGTAAAATATATAGTATTCACTTTAAATATACAAGATTGTTAGTTTTGAAGTAAACAGCAGAAAGATTTAAAGTAGCCGCGTCAGCCTTCGGTTCCAACTAACTCCAATGTATTTGAAAATAAATACTTAACTACTTTATTATTTTTTCTAGTATTGCTATCAATTATCAGTCAAAAGCCGAAATAGTAAAAAGAAAAATCGAAACAATTTTTATTTGCTAGATTTTAATTTACTTTAAAAGTTATAAACTTATACTAACAGCGTTTTCACCATTCACTTGTATTAGTATATTATGGAGAAAGTACAATTGAGTCCGTCGTCCCGTACCGACCTCGGGACATACCGTCTGAAATAAGCTGTTTTTACGGGATTGGCTAATTCTGTACCGTCGATTGGGTTATCGAACAGAATTAGCCAATAATATAAAAGTGACTTATTTCAGACGGTATGTCCCGGGGTCGGTACGGGACGGGACGGGACGTATTGTACTTTCTCCCTTATATAGACAATTGTAAGAAAAAAAAAAATTAGTTTTGAAAAAAACAATGTTGGCCATTGGTTTGCGCATCGTTTAATTAATTAAGAAATCAAAATACTTTATTTGTTTATGCTCCTGATAATTCTTAATTTTATGATTGACCATTCACTACGCAGATCGTCTGCATTGCAGCCGCCGCGTCAACCGCGCGGCCAAGCATAACCTTTTATTATAAATAAAAATAAACAATAAACAAAAAAGTGCGACAGAGACAATACTTTCGACCAATCACAGAACGTTTAAAAAGAACATAACATTAGCCATCAGTTTTATAATAAGGTGATATCATAATTCTGATAAGACCATCATTGAAAACGTAAGATAATATAAAAAATACGGCTTGGAGCGAACAAAATATTTCATTTGATTATGTTTTCATGGGAAGATATGCAAAACTACTCAAAAGGAGTCACTTTAGTAACTAAATTGTAACATAACCAGCTAAAAACGTGAAAAAATGGCAAAAAAATCAGTTTTTGGCTCAAATCGAGTTGTGCCACCATTTTTAAGGAAAAAACGTTAGTGCCATCGTAAAGAACGGGAAAAAGTACACAAAAAAAGTCTACTTAAAAAGTTGCACCTCAAAAACAAGGGGGTCAAAATATCGATTGAAAACTTTAATAATTTTTTTAGATCCGATATTTGAGGTTATGTAATCCCAAAAAAATTGCAGTTATTCATGACATAAAAATACACCAATGTGAATTTTTAAAAAAATTTTTATCCTATAGGGACTTCAGAAAAAAATAAAATCAAAAAAACACATTTATCGATGTTACTGCGCATGCGCACTAGGCAGAGAGCTAAAAATTTGGCTATGGGAGTTTTTTTTTATCCCCCATCGAATGGTATATAACATATATACATTTTCCAAGGGGGCCATTTCACCATAGTAACCCGGCTATAGCCTTTGTCTTGTATTTATAGTTAGTGTATTCACAGTTTAAACATTTCATGGTATTATGTACAGGTACTGGTCTTGTGATTGTTTGCGCATTTAAGGCATACACTAGTGTTGTTACATTTTTTACTGTTATGTCTAAACCTCTTACAATTATAACAGAGTCGTTGAACAAGTTATATACTTTGCAATTCTGGTATCCCACGAAAACCTTGCTTTCATTTTCTTTAATATATTTATGCACCTCAGCAGAAACCTTCATCCAAACTGTAGTCAGATTATTGTATTTATTTTTATACATGTGTAAAACTTTACCTTTGTTCGTACAACTACTAAAATTTCTTGCGTTTATATCTTCCTTGTAGTCTTGACCCTCAAATTTCTTACAATTGTCAATTCCAACAATTTTAATTTTGGGATTTTTCAATTCATCTTTTCTAACTTTACAAACACCTTCGAGGTTATGTTTTAGCACCTCTTTTGTTGGTGTAAGTAACACTTTCACTATTCCAACAGGAGATAATGAGTTCATCCTATTATTAACAAACATATTTGTAGTTTAAATCCTTTTATAAGTAGTTAAACACTGAATAACTTTTTCCCTAATGTCAACTGGTATGTTACCCACATTTTTACTGTTATCTTTGGCACCTCACTCCTACTAACAGTTAATTCTGAATTGAGTAAATCTAAGTTCTTACCCTCTGTTTTAGCCAGTGGTTCTCTTCTTATTTTCTCAGTTGTCTTAGATTTAATATGAGCAATAATTATTCTTGCTCATTCAGTCAGGCTGTTCTCCTCAATTTTAGAGGTTATGTTTTTCAAACTATGCTCGGGGCAGGTTATTTGATTTTCCCCAAGTATTTATAATTATCAGATATCTGATTAAGAAAGTTGATGTGAAAAGCCTCATCACAGGTGAAACACACTGCAGTTCCCACTTGCTCTCCAGTATGACACGATAAAAATGCGTGACGCTTACCAGGAAGCTTGCGTCGTGGCACTATGTTAGCTTATAATGTATTGTTGTTATTTTATTGGATTTTACTGGAATTTGTTTATGTGAGCATTTAACACTCTCTAAATGCCGAAGTGTAGGAGATGCTCAAATAACGTAGCGAACAAAGGCATAAATTGCACTACTTGTAATGTTTCTTTTCACGGTGGTTACCTTGCACGATTTGTAAGAGCAAAGGTTTGTGCAAAACCCTGCGGTCAAGCGACGTTCTATAGTTCAAACAAGATTATTGCTCAGCGTGAAAATTTCACTGAAAATTATAAGCGTGATTTTACTTTCGACAACGCTAGAGATCTAAATATCGACCCATTTCAGGATGTTAGTTTGCTTAGCAATAGCATGGTTTTAGAAACCTAACCAAGTACTTTAAATAGTTTTAGTCAGGAAATCGCGCTATGAATGTACCAGATGATTGGAGTACTTTTTCGTTAGATGACAAACTTCCCGCGGTTTTTCATCAAGTGGCCTTCACAAACACACACGTAGGCAATTCAACTGTGACGACAAACAATCTTTCAGAAAAAGTTGATAAGCTGCTTGTAGATATCTCAGGGTATAGAAAGTGCTTGCAAGATTTTAAGGAAGAGAATGCTACATTGCGTACCGAAATTACTGGATTAAAGAATTGACAGACAAGGGGTAATGCGAAATATAAAATTAATATGAAATATGGCATACCATTCAATTATCAGATCCCCTTGAAAGACCTAACTGCTGTTATGTTTCATGAATTAAATTTAGACTCCGAGTTGTCAGATGTGTATAGCTACAAAGAGATCAAACCAAGGCATGTGCGGAAGACTGTTAGCTCAAATGACCAGTCACAAGGCATAGGTACCTATTCGTATGTTATTGAATTTAAATCACTTTGTGTACGCGACAATGTTCTTAAGGTTAAGCGTTCTCGTGTTGTTTTAAAGATGCGTGATTTGTACACTAACAGAGGGGATTCGATGATTAATTTCTACGAAATGTTGTCGCCATATGCTTATAATTTGTATCGTGCTGCCAAAAATCATGCTCGTTTCTAGGCTACAAATATGTATTAATTAGGCTATTAATATAGTAACTCTGTTACAATGGCGGGACTTGGGCGTTGTCGTCCAGATCGGACGGGTGGGTGCCTATCACCACTACACAGCGCGTCCTTAGGTTGCGGATAGAGGAACAGCCCCTGCGAAAGAGGTTAGCTGCGAATAAATTGAATAAGCAGCCGCGGACAGTCGATAGGAACAGGCGTGGGTGTGATGAGCCCACACTGTCGAACGCATTCATCTAGAAACACTACGCAAGCACCACAACAACAAAAACATTTCACATTATCTCTTATCTCTCAATCTATCTCTTTCATCACACATTACAAAAATGGGCAAAAATCCTTCTGCCGAGGAGGATGCGGGAACGATGACAACTGCCCCGAAAGGGGATGTGTAGAATGATTCGTCACCTAGTCTTACGCGGTAACGATGCCAGCGAAGGCGCGCTGCCTTGCAGGGGGGGCGTTAGGATGCGAGAATGAAACCGTAGTGTGTCTGACGATGAATTGACACTGTCCTCGTCAAAGTCGGAAAGCTCTCATACTTAGTTCTAGAGAGGTATGGGGGTTATCACCTCTAGAACGGTGGACTCACCTGCGATCGGAACAGGATCCGAAGCGCGCGGGTTTAACATAACATCATGGCTCAAAAAAATCAAATCCGAACCAAAAGGGACTTAAGGGTCGGAACTTGGAATGTTCGCAGTCTATACAGAGCAGGTGCGTTTAAAGAACTCGTAAAGGAAGCTGATAGGTACAATCTAGATTTGGTAGCAATACAGGAATCGCGGTGGCCAGATGGCGGAGTACTAGCATCGGGTAACTTCACGTACCTGTATGGGGCCGGGAGTGGGGGATCTCTAGGTACCGGATTTCTCGTAAGCAAAAGCATCATACATTCGGTTAAAAGTTTCAAATCCGTCAATGATAGGCTCTCGTACATCATTATCGAAGGTGAATGGTATAGATATGTATTTATTAATGTACACTGTCCTACGGAGGACAAAGAAGAAGAAGCTAAGGATCTCTATTACGAAACTTTAGAGCAGGTAATCGACCAGTTCGCGTCTTACGACACAAGAATAGTATTAAGCGATTTCAATGCTAAAATAGGTAGGGAGGAAATGTTTAGGCCTACTATAGGGAAGGAAAGCCTGCACGAAGCCAGCAATGATAACGGTATTAGGGTCATAAATTTCGCGGCGGCAAGAGATCTTATAATCAAAACTACGTGTTTTAAGCACAAGAACATACACAAAGCAACGTGGACATCGCCGGACGGGGCCACACAGAACCAAATTGATAATTTCCTCATTGAAAAAAGACGTCATACTAATGTTCTTGACGTAAGGGCTTACAGAGGGGCAGATAGCGACTCGGACCACTTCCTAGTAGTAGCCAAATTAAGAGCTAGACTAGTAGCGAATCAAAATAGTAGGCGAGCAAACAAGGTAGAAAGCTTCGATATTGAGAAACTACGAGATAGAACAGAGCGAATTAGGTACCAGATAGAAATTAATAACAGGTTTCAGGCACTTGAAGAAGCAAACACATCGCCGGAGGGGAATGACGAACCGAATAGCTTATGGGGGGACATCGAAAAAACGGTAAAAGAGGCCGCGAACAAAGTACTGGGTAAAAGGAAAAAGCCAAAGAGCAAACCATGGTTTGACGAAGAGTGCGAACTCTGGTTTGAAAGGCGCAAAAAGGCTAAATTAGATAGCTTACAAAATAGAAGCGATAGGACCATAGAAGAGTATTCTAACGTAAGGAAACAGACGAGCGCGATCTACAGAAATAAGAAGCGGGAGTATCAAAAGAATCTTATTAGGAGAATAGAAACTAACAGTAAGGAAAATAACCCCCGCGAAATGTACAGAGGGATTAACGCCATCAGAAAGGGTTTTAGGAGCGCAATTGATGAAGGACGAAAACGGGGACCTCATAACAAATGACAACAAATTACTGTCGCTGTGGAAAAATTATTTCGATAAATTATTAAACGTGCACGAAAATAGCGAAGAATTAGGGGACGAAATTCACACTGCTGAACCCCACGTGGAGGAACTGAGCTACCAAGAAGTAGAGGCCGCGATTAAAAAACTAAAAAACAACAAAGCCGTGGGAAATGACTCTATACCAGCTGAGTTACTCAAATATGGGGGCGTCGAGCTCACTTTCAAAATCTATAAACTAGTATGTGCCATCTGGAAAAATGAAACAATACCCGAAAATTGGAAGGAATCTATCATTATACCGATTTTTAAAAAGGGGGATAAGACAGACTGCAATAATTATAGGGGTATCTCACTTTTAGCAACGTGCTATAAAGTTCTGTCAAACGTAATACAAGCTAGACTCACTCCATTCGCGGGAGATATAGTAGGAGATTATCAGTGCGGATTTCGGCGCAACAGATCGACGAGCGATCAAATGTTTACCATAAGACAGTTGTTAGAGAAAAAGTGGGAATTTTGCGAAACCATACACCAACTATTTATAGATTTTAAAAAAACGTACGACTCGATTAAGCGAAGCAAAATGTATCAAATTCTAGTACTTCTCGGTGTACCCAAAAAACTCGTGAGATTAATTCAAATATGTCTGAACGGAAGCACGGGAAAGGTCCGAGTAGGCGGTAATGTATCAGAACCCTTCATGATACGCGATGGTTTAAAACAAGGGGATGGGCTCTCTACGGTGTTGTTCAACTTAACGTTAGAGTATGCCGTTAGAAAAATGCAGGTTAGCCAGCTGGGCGCAACGCTTAATGGAACAACGCAGATACTAGGCTACGCAGATGATTTGGATATACTGGGGGATTGTAGGGAAACGGTAGCAAGAAACGCGGAAATCCTCATAAAAGCGGTGGAGTATACAGGGTTAAAAGTGAGTGAATCAAAAACAAAGTACATGATTGTGGATAAGCTAGGCACCTGCAGAGGGGAGGAAGATCTCAGAGTTGGGAATTTTACTTTTTAAAAGGTTAGCGAATTCAGGTATCTGGGTACGACCATAAATGATAGAAACGAGATTAATGTCGAAATAAATAAGAGACTCCATTCGGGTAATGCTTGCTTCTACGCCGTGAGTAATTTACTTAAGTCGAGGCTGTTGTCTAAAAACGTTAAAATAAGAATATACAGGACAATAATACTGCCGGTGGTTCTGTACGGGTGCGAAACGTGGGCTCTCACTAAGTAGGCGGACAACCGTTTTAGGGTATTTGAAAATAAAGTCTTGCGAAAAATATACGGGCCGAAGAAAGATGAGGAAACCGGAGAATGGAGGAGACTACACAATGATGAGTTACACAATCTGTACGCGTCACCAAATATTAACAGAATAATAAAATCGCGCAGATTGGGATGGGCAGGGCACGTAGCGAGAATGGGAGACGACCGTACGGCAGCGCGTGTCATGAAGGGCAGGCCGATGGTAACGCGACCTCTAGGTTGACCTAGACGTAGATGGGAGGACAACGTAAAAGCGGATCTAGTAGAAATAGGACGGGTGGGTGTCGATCGGAGAGGTGCATCTTGGGTGGGGTTGACACAAGATAAGGCAGCGTGGAAGGCTTGCGTAGATGAGGCGATGAACTTTCGAGTTCCAAATGCCACGTAAAAAAAAAAAAAAAAATTAATATAGTAACTGAGCGCGATATAAAATAATTGCAATGACATAAACCACACGAGCCAAATACGCATAATAACACGAACTGTTTATCAATTGTTGATATTGAGAATGAGATAAAATTACCTTCGAGTACGTTGCGCATAGCTGAGCTAAATGTAAATTCTATTAAAGCTCATTTTATCGAAATAAAGGCATTTCTTATTAATTTGCGAATTGATATTTTATCCATTTCCGAAACATAGCTTACGCCACTGCATGAATCCTCTAATTTTAATATTACTGGCTATGATTTCATGCGCAATTATGGAGGACTCAAATCGCATAAGCGTGCTAATGTTACTCAAGAGTGACTATGTTCAGGGTGGGGGTGTCGTATGTTATGTATGTGATGACTTAGTTTTTTCTATAATTGATTCATCTCAAATTGATAGCATACAAGAAACAGAATATCTGCTTCTAAGTATTGAAGACAAACAGAAGTTATTATTTAGCTCAGTTTATCGTCACCCGAAGAGCCAGACGTTGGTTAAGTTTTTGACTAGCCTGCAAAAAGGGTCGCATTTATTTAGTAATTAAGTCCACCAGAGTCTTTTTTGACTGCTCTTTCAACCGAATTGCAGGCCTGAATAGTACAGATGTTAGATGTAAATGATATTGTTGGCTCATTTCGTGAAGTTATTCTTCGTCCTCTTGATCTTCATGCGCCATTTACCTCACGTAAATTGCGCCGTCAACCTACTCCTTGGTTTTCAAAGAATCTCAAAGATCTCTGCAAAGAACGTGACCGATTATACGTTTATTAAAAATTTACTGGTAAAAATCATGACTTTGAGAGTTACAGGTCGTTTGAGAACCATGTCTATCGTGCAATAAAGCATGCTCGTGATACCTACATTGTCACAAATATCCAGGATCGATCAAGAGCTTAGAGCACCGCCATCGCAGCAGCTACAAGAAGCAGTACTTCCCCACCACAATATCATTCTACAAAATAATCTAATAGAATAGAAGAGTAGCGGCAATAGCGCACGGGGCGTAGATTATCCAAAAGAATGGCGGTCGTCAGAAAAACTGGCGCGGACTATCAACAGAATTAAAAAGATGTCACTGAACGAGCAAACTACGTCGCGATATCCCTCAAATAGCGACAAGCTCATCAAAATAACCACGTGACATGAAAACATCGAACAAGAGCGCTTTCCCGAAAATGAATCGGGTAAGTCCCACGTGGGGACGTTATCTTCGACATGAATAAAGTTCACGCTGAATAAGTTGAAAGTACAAAGCTGTAAAAGAGACCAAGGGACTCAATAGAAAAAAATAGTTCGCATAATTAAAAACTCAGTGGTGCAAAAGTTATACAAGTGCCACGTTCGTCGAAATGCACCATCCTTTCTCGTTACTGGAAGAGAGCCGACGCATAGAGGCGCCCATCTGCCAAAGGACCGACACGCACACAAACCTGACCGACTGAACCACCGACGCAAAACTAGCGAGCGCCAAGGATCTACTGTATAGAGTATCTGTATAGAGTAACAGAAGTAGCTCGACCGCTGAGAGCGTAAGATGGCTATATAGAGAGCCCGAGCACATGTTGTTCGTATACGACGATATAAGTGTAATCTCCAACAATGAGTATTAAATAAAGGTAAAACACTTACCCGAGGGGTCCACTGGAACAAGGTGATATTATTTATTACACCAAATCCCTCATTTATTAACAAATTTAGATCGTATTAGCAATGGATGAAAGGATGGCACTTTTCAAAGCAAAAAATAATCATAAAGTATAGTAATGAATAAAGCGATTTTATTTTGTATAAATTATCAAAATGATTGTTATTTTGTTTTATTATTATATATATATATATATATATGAAATAAGTATAATAGAATAAATAGAAAATAATAACAAACGCAAATTCTCATTAAAATGCCGATAGCTGAGTAGGTCCCACTTTTCAAGAAATAAAGTGGCTACACAGTTCGGTCGTGAATAAAGCACTATATGCAACACGAGAGTAAAGTCGATTATTCCCTCGGGTGATTTACTGCCCTCGATTTGCACAAGCAGTAAACTCTCACCTGAGGGAATAATCACCGACTTTACTCCCTTATTACATAATGTACTATTATTATGTCTGGAGTAATAACAATTTTGAAATTAAGGCAATAAATAATGTTGAAGCAGGCTACATGCCTAAGAATTAACAGCGGTTTTTTTACTGATATTTAGTAATGAAACCTTTAACCTTACCGTGCTAAAATATTAATTACCCTTTCTTGCCCATTGTAGCACTCGGTGCAATGTTTTGTGAATTATTTCACTGTCCGTAGGATTCCAAGTGATAGAGTGGTTGTTTTGGACTAAAATTTTAGGAGCATACTTTGTACACCTGTAGTTTTAGTATGAATTATTTAAAGTTCTTACATGAGAATTTACATGAGATCATGCATAAGTTCTTACATGAATATTTAATAAAGATAATTTTTTTACTATAAATGTAAGATCTTATATGAGATCTTATGTAAGCCTTTAAGTAGGTTCATGGTTGAAAATCAATGAAAAGATCTCGTGTACGATCTTGTACAAGATCTTGTTCCAAATTGTACATAAGACAGTTTGTAGGATCTTATCTCAGATCTTGCGAAAAATGTTTAATAGGATAGCATAACATAAATTAATACTTGCTAGATACAGAATGGTGAGGATAGGTACAAAACTTATAGTTGCCAACATTTTACCTTGTAAAATGTGTTTTTTTATTTCAAATACCATAGGGTCCTTATAACCTTATAAAATCATGAATTGTATTAAAACATTCTGAACTTTAGTTTGCGAGTTATAAGGTTTAAGGAGGTTCGGTGGTATTATGCGGGGGGGGGGGGGGGGGGCGCGGGGAGGTGCCTATCCTTTAACATAGGACAACAGCAGGGGTGACAACTTAAAATAAATTATTTTATTCCATCTAAAAACAATATTTTAAATTAAAAAATAATTTAAAAGGCCTTTACAATGTTATATCTACTGTTTTTAAACATTTCTGCGTTATATGACGTTTTTTTGTAACATATTTTCTTTAATAAAAAATCCAAATAAAAATAGAATAAATTTGGCAACAGCGCACGGATTGGATGTATGATGGCTGTACGTTGGTAGTAACTGATCTCACGCATCAATAGTTCAGCTGTGGCTACAACCTAAAAAGTGTAGAGACGTGCAGATTGTTCACAGTAGTTATTTTATGAAAGAAAAATGTCTAATCGTTGTAGACATAAAGGACGATTCATTAAAAAAAAGTACAGGATGCTTTATTAAGAAGATCTGAAAATGCTAAAAATCTCAACATGACCAAAATTGCAAAAAAAAAAAAAAAAAAATGATAGAGAATGACGAAGCTACAAATTGTAAAGTCGAAGGTAGCAGAATCATTGATGTGAAACACATGTCGGAGCAAATGATTTGCACTGCGTGCAAGACACTACTTCTAATGCAGGATGTCGAGTAAGAGACCATCAAGAGGTGTAGCTTCCATTTTTTATGTGCGCTGCAGTAATTATTTATTAGTTGTTCCTGTTAAAACTGACAAGGAATACAAATGTCCAGCATCAGGAAAAAAAAATGTTTGTGACAAATACTAAAACAGCGCTTGGTAAATATAGTCAATTTAATATCATTTTCTTGTTTTGATTTCTTTTCTTGGCATATTTCGTATACATAATTTTGCAGGATCTATACACACTGGAATAGGTGAAATACAAGCAAATAAGTTTCTTAATATCATGGGCATTTCTGGTATAGATTCTAAACTTTTCAAGAAGCACGAGAGGATTATTGGTCCATTCATAGAGTATGTTGCGAAGGAAAGCTGGTTGGAAGCAGCTGAAATGGAACGACTTTTGACATTGGAAAATATAGAAGAATTGAAAAAGCTGTTGTGAGTTTAATATTATGCGATACAATACTGGGTTCGCTCTATACAAGTACTATGAATACTTTATGATAATATAAATTGTATAAACGACATATTGAGAGATAATTACTCTCTATTATAATGAAATTATTAATTGATTTTTACAAATTCATCATGATTTTACATTTATTATTCTTAAGTTATAACCCATGTAAAACTTAATACAAAATAATATTGTATAAAAAAAGGTTTCTTATTTCACTTGACTTGGAACAAAATTTCTTACAGGCCTGAGGATTTACAGGAGCAATTTTTAGTTGTGAATGTCGACTCATCAGAAAGTGACCGACCGTTAGTGAGAATTTTTGCCTCGTATGATATGGACTGGAGCCAGCGTGGAAATGGACATGTGTACGACAGTTTAAATGGTTATTGTGCCATAATAGGATTGAAAACTGGGAAAGTCCTCGACTATTGTACCAAAAATAGAAAATGCAAGACTTGTGATTCAGAGCTTCGAACTGGTAAAAAAGTTGAACATGACTGTAGACTTAATTTCCATGGCAGCGCAAAGGCTATGGAATCTGATGGAGGATTAGAACTTGTCACTAAAAGTTCCATTTTAAAAGAAACTAATCTTCAAGTTGGAGTTTTCATTGGTGACAATGACATCAGCTGCATATCATCTATCCAGAAAGCGAGTTCTCACCAGGTTGTTAAATAGTCTGATATGAACCATTCTGTGAAAGGCATCGGAAACATACTTCATGAAATTCATAAAGAGAAGGCATCAGATCCTGAAAAAGAATTGACAAATGAGGTTATCAAGCATGTTCAACGCTGTTTCTCATATGCTGTCCACCAGAACAAAGGGGACATTCAAAAAATAAAAGTTGCTATTGAGAATATTCCACAACATCTGTTTGACCATCATGAGAAATGTGGCAATTGGTGTACTGGTAATCAAGAAAATGTATCTGGTATTAGACTTTCCAATCCACAATTGTTTGAAGCGTTAAAGTAGATTTTTGTTCAACTGACAAATACCGGAGAAAAATTTGCAAGTGCTGCGAGTAGTCAGGCGAATGAGAGTTTAAATAACTCTATGTGTAGTAAAGCACCAAAGAGGATATGCTACTCTACATCTGAATCTGGGGATTACAGATTTGCTGCTGCCATTGCATAAAAAAATTGTGGTATTGATTTTCTTAGAAGTACTATGATACATGCTAGTATACCTTGGAGTAAAAATGTAGATACTTATATTGAAAAATGTGACAAACAATTATTGAAAAGAAAGGAAAAATCTAGTCAACCACAAGTAAAAAAAAAGATTAGAACTAAAAGCTAAAAGATCGCAATTAAGAAATCAGAAAGAAAAAGATGAAGGAAATACGTACCAAAGCAATATAACTTTATTAGAATCTCACACTATTCAAAGTGTTCATGAAGAACAATGCCTTCATGTTTTGCCTAACGATACCATTTCTTATGGAACAGATGATCTTTGTATAGTATTCTTTGATTTAGAGACCGCTGGATTGAAGCTTTCGCATGAAATTCTTCAAATATCTATGAAATGTGGACAATTTATATTTACTTCTTTTATCACACCTACTCGCTCTATAGCTCCTGCCAAAACAAAAGCAAATGGTTTGAGTACAGTACACAAAAAATTATTCCAACATGGATATGAAGTTTTTACTAGGGCTAGTAGTGTAGTATTTCAAAAATTACTGGAGTATTTACTAAGTCTTGGAAAAAAATGCATTCTTGTGGCGCACAATTGTGCTTTTGATTCAAGTCGTCTTATTCTAGCTTTACAAAAGTTATCCCTCATTGACAAGTTCAAAGAAGTTGTTGCGGGATTTAGTGACACGCTTGGTTTATTTAGAAAAAACTATCCTAAGAGTCAAAATGGATATAAGCTAACGACACTAGCCTCTGAACTGATGAGTCTTCCATGCGATGGTGCCCATGATGCTAGTTTTGATACTTCTTTATTAGAAAAGCTTACAGTAGCTCATCTGCAAGTACTGGAGGTTATAAACAGCAAAAAATCTGTTGAAGATGTTATCACACAGATGGAAAATGCTGATAACAGTAGAAGAATTCTAAATACATATACACAGTTGAATTCTGTTTTAAAACTATCCATGTGGAAAAGATTGGCAAGTTTTGGAATAACGAAAGAGATGATACTCGAAACTTTTAAAACAAAAGGAAAAGAACAAACAGAAATTTTACTGAAAGGAGTCAATAATGAAAAGCCACAAATTATAAAAACAAAGAAAATGTTGATCAGTATTTTAGATTATCTCCAGGGACTCCAGGAGAACTTGTGATAAAGTGGACTTAAAGTTAAACTAGTTAGTTGCATTTTGACGTGCCAAAGATTTAAAAAAGTCAATAGATTGTATTGATTCATATATAATATATTAGTTAACTGATACCGTATATATAACAAGATTTTGTTTTAATAAAGAAAAATATTCTAGTTAATCTGACGTTAATACAATTGTTCATTGTGATCATTATACCAATCAAAACACATGAAATCAATGTTCAATATTGTTCATAACCTCCATATAAACAGTGCCAAGCAAAACGCCAAACAGACAGCGAAGATCTTTACGTATGATTAGGTTAGGTTAGGTACACACAGGCGTGCGTCTTTATGAGTGTGTGAGTTACGCTGTTGTCATATTTCTTATTAGGCCGTTCAAGATTTCAAAGACGGTATTGTAAGATCTCAATTATTGTAAATTACTTTGCAGATAGCAAGGTAACATACCTTTATAAAAATATCAAACGATTCCTCTTTATTTTCTCTATCAGTTCATATAAGTAAGTTTTGGCTCTCTACGCTTTTTCAACTTCATTTTGTGTTCCTAACAGTAGAACTGTTTGTGTCCCATAAGAAGCCGTGTAAAATTAGAAAATTTCAAAAGCGTGGTTTTTTAATATTATGTGGATAAAAATTAAAAAAAAATTATTTTGGTTTTTAAATATAATTAGGAATTATATTCTAAAATTTTATGCCGATCTCTACGCTTTTATAAAACCCCTGAACCTCCTTAACAGAAATAGTAATTTTCAGTTATACAGGGTATACAGGGTGAGAGACAAAGAATTTGAATACTGATATCTTTTAAACTAAACAGTTTTATAAGCTACAAAAAGAAGCTAGCTGATGTGATTTTCCCAAAATTTCAACTTAATTAAAGCCTACTTACTCCCGTTATCGTACGACATAGAAAACCCATTTTTTTCAGTTTTCGATTTTTAGCTTGAAAACTAGTCATCAAAATAGTTTAAAATTTTTACAACAAATAGATATTATCGTTTTTTATTGTCATACATTTTTTCAAAATGTTTGACAATGTACTTTTAGAGATATTAATTATTTTTTTTTTTAAATCACCTTTTTTATCATAAGAATTGAACGAAACGGTCAATCTGGAAAATCTTGCAAAAAAAGGAGGCAATTTTATGATTTTCCAGATACACTATGGTTGAATATATTGTATAGATCATATTATAAAAAAATATTTTTAAATATCAAAAAATGGCTACAATATGGCCATAAAATAGTCAGAATCATGAAAAAAATTATTTTTCCTGAAAATTTTTCCGTATTCAGAATCAGAAAATATATATGCATGCCAAATTTTATTACGATCGATACTCTGGTTCCAGAATTATGAAGGTATACATACATACATACACACAGCCATCCGCACGGACATTTTCTAAAAGCGCATGATTCGTACTCCAAACACCTTCAAATGCGTTTCTACGTTTGCGTTTCTAAGTTTCAGTGAAACTGAAAATTGTACTATTACAAAGCTTCCTCTTAGGAGGAAGCAAACATGGGCCTTTATATTTAGTTCACAGGTAGTGTTGAAAAAATAGATGTATAAATAATATAAGTAATTCATTACCCTGGTAGAAGAATAAGCTTAGGCATTGATTTGCTTAATAAAAATAAGGTTATTTCTTTCGTTAAAACTAACCTTTTTTTAACCAATTCTAAACTTAAAATAAGCAAATGCGCGCTTCTAATGTGATCATAACCCATATAAAGTGCATTGCAAAGAGCCAATATATAAATCTAGTTTTGTTACTTGGGGTTTTTGCGGCTGCAGAACACGTATATCGTGATGGCAACGCTCCCTGAGGTTTGTGGTGCTTAGTATGGACAGTATCAACGTCACCTCCTAGAGTTTTGTGGGAATTTGGAAAATGAAATACTAGGTACCTCGGACGCCCTTGTTGTCGCTGTATTCGTAATTAGCGACCTCAAAAACCCCCGAGTAATGAGTTTCAACTAATTATGTTTCAAATTCCAACAAAAATCCAAAAGACGACATTGATACTGTCCACCCTAAGCACCAGGTACTATGGAGAGCGTTGCCGTCGCAATATTTGTGGTTACCGACCCCAGAAACCCCCAAGTAACAAAACTGGACTTTTTTTGTTTAATATTTACCGACTTTTTTTGTTTTTTTTTGTGAACCTTTTTCTATGTTTTTTGGCCATAATCAGGTGTTTGTTTGAAAGCGACATAATGCAAGATGTCACGCTTTTCGTTTCATATCCTCCATGCCTGCCGAAATCGCCTCGCTGGTCGTGTAATTAAATGCCTCCTCGATTGCTAGGAATGACAGCAATTTGATGAATGAATACCAAACCCTTGTTCTTCATGCCCTTTTGAATGAAGCTAACTGCGTCCACTAGCGCTGTGTCCACCGACTTCCTTGTCTGGTAGGCATGCTGCTTGCTGTGCAGCGGCGCTTCTACCAGTGATGACTCCTTGATGTATCTGTCAAGCCATTTCGGGGTTTTGAGTAAAAACGAGGTCATGCTGATTGGCCCGAAGTCCATTGCGTTCGTGTGTTGTGTCTTACCTGGTTTGGGCAGAAAAGCCACCCTTGCCTGACCCCATTCTTCCAGCACATATCCTAGTGCCAGACAAGTTCGGTACAATTTCTCCAAGGCTGAGACTAATACGTCCATGCCCTGTTGCAGCAGAGCCGGGAAAATGCCGTCCGGATTATTATGTTTATAATGTCTATCAAGTATCCTTTGTAATAATTAAAGAATCGTATGTACGTATATCTATAGCTATGACTGACTGAGAACAAAAAAAAAAGAGAATCGGAGAGGCGAAAACTTAATTTTTTTCGTAAAATTAATTTTCAAACTTAATTATTTTACAAACGGCCAATTTTTTCAACAAAATATTATGTTAATTAGGAAGATCTTAAAATCTTTGAAATTGTATACTCATACATGAAAATCAACAGGAGATCGAATAAAATATATACAGAATTCGTAAAACGTTAATAGGTTATTTAGCAAATTCAAAGTATAATAGGTCGCGGCGTGCTCCCGACGGCACAGTGTATAAAACTTATACTTGGCATGGCGGTGCCACCATGCCCCTTGGTATTGAGGTTTAAATTTTTCCATGAAAATTATATGATTTGATATTGTGACGGGTGCTCCTTATGTAAAATAATTAAAATTAAAAGTATTTTGAAAATTAATAATATACTGTATATTTGAACAATATTTTATCTATTTGAAGTATAAATTTTGTTAGAGGAAGCTACATGCCAAAGAATTAACAGCGGTTTTTCTGTGTTTACAATAATGTTGTTTAATTTTATTTGATTTAAAACTTTAAATTTATAATAATTATCTTACAGAAATTTGAATATGATTGTTTTATATTTTATTTGTAAAGATTTGATACTTTCATCACTTTTATTCAAAATTATATGAGTACATAAAAATTGCTTAAGATGAATTTCCTTTTTTATAACATTTTTTTGTAACATTTTTTGTAAACAAAGATATGGTTTTCCCAATAAATTTCCATTTTAATATATTTCTTTTTTGTACTTATAATTTCAAAATCATAAGATATATCCAATATAATACAAAACCTCATATGAATCTGAATAAATTAGCTTGTATTTTATTCGTAAATATTTAATACTTTGAGCATTTATTATTCAGTCTCATATGAATATATAAAAGTTTTGTAAAATATGAATTTTGCAAAAGTAAAAGTTTGAAAATAGAATAGTAAATTAACAGTTATATGATACATGTACAATTTTACAATAAAAAAACAAGATTACGAATACCTGGTTGTGTATGTATGCGTACACGCGTGCGTGTATGTGTGCGTGTGTTTCTTTTTTATGTGGCGTTTTTATTTAGGCAAAGGAAGCTCTGCGAAAGTGGCTCTCCGACACCAGATCCCCATAGGCACCATCGTTAAACAATACTTTCGTTGGGCCCGTTAACTAGTCTAGTTGGCTTCTCCTTGAAAGTTTGATAATTCTATGCATTCCTCATGCACGCAGGTGATTAGAGGTTCAGGATCAAAGTCATCTTCTTCATTGCTTCGTCCAGCCATCTGCTTTCTACAGCATTGTTCAACTCCGACACTTACGTTCCTCTGCATCAAGTGAGAGAGTCTAGGATCAACTCAGTTTACCCACGTTTCTCTGTATCGGTCCAAGGACCGTTTCGAATTTACGACTTAGTGACCTTCATCTAGCAACATTTTACTCAGCTGTTTCACCTTGTCTTTTCCAGACCAGGTAGTTTAGACGGTCCTTTATTTTAAATCTGTGTAGGTATGCCTGAAAGCATCCGTGCTCCATCAAGATCTGTATGAGGTAGTGATTGACTTTCCCATGTCTTCTTTGCATCCAGTCTTCTATTCTTGGTATGAGGCGATGTGTCCATGGCCCCTTACTACTGGAATCCTATCTTTTTTGCAACTCACAAAAAGGATTACCATACTCTGGTTCATGGATTTTCATGAAACTTTTGGAGGAGTCTCAACTAACCGTATAATGACAAAAGCCACTTTTAGTTTGATCTCATACGCCTTTATTCGCTAGATACAGCGCACCCCTATTTTGCCTATTTTAATTAACTTATGAATGTATTAACATGCAATAATATTAATATACGGGTTATTGGGCTTACCGGGTAAGTCAAATAGGTTTTATAGCAGCACATGCGACTTCGTTTTTGCAGATTTATACAGGCCTATCGGTTACACTTCCATATTTTAAAATTGATAGTAAATAAAATTATCCATAAAATTATCCAGTCCTAGACCTGCCTTTGCAAGCCATTCGTGTATTGTATAGATAGGCTCCTCAGCTATTCAAAGGCGCGGCAGCGCCATGAAGACGAGTTTGAGAAGCAGACGAAGCTTTGGCACCCGTGAAACTATTTATTTCTATATTGGTGTTCGGATTTTTCATTATACAAAAAAAAAATGCTTATCATTATTGTTGGTAAGTTTTTTTGGCTTATTAAAATGTTTTCTAAGTTAAACTATGAATTCAAACAAAAATATTAGTGAAAAGGCTGTTTATTTTTATAATATGTGAGTGTATAATCCACAAATGCTAAAATCACGTTTTTCTTCTTCAGTCCGAAATGTGGTAGGACCGTTAAGCTGGTCACACAGATATATACAGATTGGTATGACTTTCTTAACAAAATAATATATTACGATATTCAGAGTTAAGAGGTTGCCAGTGCATACTCTGCGTTCCGCATCAATAACAGTAACTAGGTTAGCTGATGATAAGGTTCAGATAGTTTTTGGTGTCTAGGTAAATAAATTATGCGAGGGCGGTGTCTAGGTGTAAAAATCATTTGAACGCGGTGTCTAGGTGTACAGGGTAGTCAATGACGAGGTTTAGGTGGTACGCTCCCTGGTTTCAGGTGTCTAGGTGTGAAAATTATTTGAGAAAGGTGTCTAGGGGTACAGAGTGGACAATGACGACGTCTAGGTAGTTTGCAGCGTGGTTTTCGGTGTCTAGGTGTAAAAATGATTCAAGAGCAGTGTTAAGTGTACAAGGTGGCTGATGACGAGGTCTAGGTGGCGCGCTCCATGGTTTTAGGTATCTAGGTGTAAAAATCATTCAAGGAAGGTGTCTAGGGTGGCTAATGACGAGGTCGAGCTGGTGCGCTCCGTGGTTTTAGGTATCTTGGTGTAAAAATCATTCGAGGAAGGTGTCTGGGTGTATAGAGTAGCCTATGACGAAGTCTAGGTGGTGAATATTAAAAAAAATTTACTAAAAAGAACTGAAATCTCTAAAAAAATCATATTTCAATAAAGTAAGAGGTTAGGCGAGTTTGATGTATTCCGGAAAATTATTATGGGTGACGATCACGTAGCATTGCATACATATTCATTACAATAATTCTTATATTTGTCGAATTTAATTGTGACTTAACAAATACTGTAGCAAATGTAATAATTGTATCCATGGATTAAAAAGTAACGAGATCAATGAAAAATAGTTAAGCTTTAAATGTATAAATGATATAAATAATTCAACAATGGAAACTGTAACTTGTCATTTTAAAACTCTTTAATGTTATTTTAAGGAGGAGCTGAGGGGTGGCTAAGGAAGGGCTGAGGGGGAGGGGGCTGAATCTTACCTTGGCTCAAAACAATTATATATATATATATATATATATATATATATATATATATATATATATATATATACATATATACACAGACTAGTGGGGTTTCGCCCCTCTGCTCGCTTCGCTCGCCAACTCCCCATTTTAGTTTTTATGTGAATTTTTGGAAAATATAATTCTAAATAATGTATGGTTCAGAATTTTTTTCAAAATTAATTTTAATTTTTCCTTTTCCGACTAATTAGTAGCTGCCACGATCTATCAATAATTTATATGGTTTCCAACAGATATAACTGGAAACTTGCGAGTTATAATATGTAATCTGTAACATGATACATACATATAATATGTAACATGCAATCTAGAATGGAAAGAATTAAAATCAATTTTTAAACGATTTCCAAAAAATTCAATTTTTTTAATTGATATACCTTACATCACCATTAGACTATTTTACACAAAATTACAATTAAAAATGTAACTCACAAAAATATTTTTAGTGAAGTATTAGTTTGTGTTTATACAGTTGAGTTTCAAAAACGAGGTTGTCATAATAAAAAAATTGTATTAATGGCATGGACTGGTATAGCTTCAATATTACCCGAAAGGAATGTTGAGTCATAGAACTTTTCGTTCACCTTTAGATTTGACAAATATGAAAATTGCTGGATCTGATAGAGAAAAGTTACGGAAAGCAGATTTAATTATTTGGGATAAAGCTTCTATAATTCCTAAAAAAAGCTTTAGAAATAGTTAATTTAACTTTACGTGATCTATGTGATACTAACATTCCTTCCGGGAATAAATTAATAGTTTTAGGATGAGACTTTTGACAAATTCTACCTGTTGTAAAGAATATTAGTAGAACTATTATATTAGCAGGAACTATAAAAACATCATACCTCTGGTTACACTTCCATATTTTAAAATTGAACATCAACATGCATTTACTCATGTCACGTCAGCTTACCATTACCTAGACTGACCGGTCAAAGTAAACGCTAATATCACGTCGAACCAACAAGCAACCATACCACGGTAACTAAAGCTGTTACCCGGAACGTCAGGCATAGCAGGCACTGGCAAACCAACGAAGGTCGGCAACGCAGAACGCGACACGACCAGCCAGCGGCTAATACGTGCAGCCACGGAAGAAAGGGCGACGATCCTGAATAAACCACGTCAAACAAGGGGGAGACAATCCGGTATTACAGGACAATAAGAAAGCTATAAATCACTGACAACCAAACCCAAATAAGTGGAAATCGATGTAAAGATAAGGGAAATTACAATAAAAAAAAAACATTCTAGATGGCCAGGCTGTGGCAACGTACTGAGGGGCGCTGATCAATAAAGGAGAGCTCACCCCCGCTGAGATACGCACCCTCCCAAATTCCTGATTGGCTAGAACCTTCACTATGCTTATGCATTACCCTCATTCCTATAAATACTAATGGAGAGCAAGGAGGAGTATCTTTCGGATTCCGGAGTTCTTATTGGTAGGGCGAAGTTCTGCCCAACTTAAACTTTTTTTCGATAATTGGACTTAGACTCAGAGCGTTCCCCTAGTTTTCGGACTAAGTCGTATTTCCACCTCCGACACGAGTAAATCTGCGCCCTTGAGACGAGGTGCAGTGCCAGAACGAGAACGAGTTCAGCGAGTCGGTAACAACAAGCCAGCACTCTCAAAGTAAGTAATTTCTCCTTATCTTTACTCATACTCTAATCTCAGTGTCGCATGAATCGTTATTATGTCAATTCATAGTGTCGTAACTTAATAAGTTTAACGTAATTTGAAGTAGATCTGAGTTTCGCTATTCCGTGAGCTATAACACCATCAGTCGAGCTACCGGTCAAATCGCGCGCTTCTTTACCTTTTCCCTGGGCGGTATCGTGTGCGCGAACTGCGCTAAATAAAAGGTCTCATCAACTCGGACTACATAATTATTTCTAGCATACGAGTATTCGCTCTGTGCAGCCGCCCGTACGTAACACTCAATAGAAAATTTGCAAAATTATTATTAAATTAGGAGAAGGAATAATAGAAAAATTAAAAATTCCAGAAGTATGGAAAACGAATGATGTATGTTCAAAAACCTTTAGTTACGGCATAGATTTTATATTGAATAGTGTGATACTCACTTCTCACAATGAATATACTTATTAATTATAAAATCTTAAATCAAATGGAAGGAGAGACAAAAACTTATTACAGTGTAGATACTGCAACCTATCAAGGTGTTGATAAATTTGATGATAACAATTACGAAAATTTTCCGATCAAAATATTAAGTAGTATTTGTGAAGGATTACCACCTCATAAACTTGATTTAAAATTGAAGCTATTATTATGTGTTAGAGTCTACACTTCTCACGTTCTATATTCTCGCGATAGAAATAATGTTCAATCGAAATCACTAGATGTAGTAGAATACAAATACACTTTATTTGAACTATTAAGGAAATACAGAATTCAATAAGAATGTTTGCCCGTTTGATACACTCAGCAAAACTATCGATACGGCACGTTTTCCCACACGTCTGTACGCTATCGTTAACCAACGGGTTCTGACCGTCCGTTACACTCACGCCATCTCTAAATGGTCGCGGTTATTTCGGAATATAATATTTGGCCATCCTTGCATTTCGGTCCTCCAAGCGAACACCCTTTAAACTATACGCTGTTACATTACAAAATCATTAAGCTTACTAGGGACTCGGCGATTTCTCGTCGGTCATTTCTCTTCTTCGCTATTCTTACTTATCGGTTCACTTTCGTCTACCTTCAATTTTACAGTATTTTTCCTATCAGTTGGAATCGGATTGCTGCCCTGTCCTACGGATTCAATGACATCTTCTTGCGAATTCAAGTCGCCTTTCTCATAGCTCTCTTCGTCTTCAAGAGGTGTGCCTCGCCAAATTTTTAACTGGCTTACATAAGCTGTCGTATCTAACTTAGATGTATTCGCCGTATTCAAATTTTGTACACTATATGTATCTGAAGGTAATACGTCGACGATCGCAAAAGCTCCTTTATATCGAGAATGAAGCTAAGTGGACTCTCCCGTAGCTACAGCATTAGTTTTCATGAATACAATATCTCAGAGTTCGAATTTAACATTTTTAATGCGCGCTTTATCATACCTATCTATCGCCATTTTCTGCTCAACTTCAATTTTATGAATAGCTTCACGTCTAACTTCTTCTGGAATTCTATAAGACTCCGCATTTATCGTGAGCTCTCTACTCAGACCTGGCTTAAAACGAGGGATGTACCCATACAACATTTAGTACAGTAATTTTCCGGTAGTCTTACTTATAGATGCGTTTAAGTCTCGCTCTAACTGTTGTAGTTCCTTATCCCACGATTCAACGTTAGCTATATTGGACTTGAGAGCCAGCAAGATCGTTCGGTTCAACCGCTCTACCTGTCCGTTCGCCTGTGCATGTCTACTCGAATGCAGCATGTGCTTTATCCCGTTTTCTGAACCAAGTGTTTTAAATTTCTCGGAAGTGAATGCGGTTCCTTCATCGGTAATGAATCGTAACGGAGCTCCAAATCGCTCTATTAGTTTTTGTATCTGACCTACTGTAGTTGAAGCCTTTACATAACGAACTGCGAAGAGTTTACAGAATTTAGTCAAGTTACAAACTGCGGCGAGAATATAATTATTCTTTTTTGTTGACGTTATGAATGGTCTTAAGTGGTCTACATTAACAATTTTAAACGGACGTTTCCCCACAGGGATAGGATGCAGTTTGCCTGCCTGTTTTCCTACTTTGTTTTTTGCAAAAATGCATTCAATACATGCCGCAATATGTCTCCTTACGTAACTACGCATATGAGGAAAACAATAATATTCTCTAATTAGTGCTACCGTTCTATCTACGCCAAAGTGACTCGTAAGATCGTGTTTTTTAATGACTAATATATTTCTCATAGCTGCAGGCACTACATACAATTCTTTGTTTCCATTTTCGACGCGTTTATACAATACACCTTTTCGCAAAACATAGTCATTAACTTCTTTTAGTTTCTTGAGTTCACTGGGCTGACAGTGCACGCAAAGCTGCGTGTCGTCCGCAAACAGCATGTGTCGAGCAAAACGTAATGCGCGTGGCAAGTCTTTAATGTAGATAGCGAATAAGAGTGGGCCCAGGACGCTTCCCTGAGGTACTCCGGATGAGGCATGCAGCCAATCGGAAAGATTTCCACCCTCATCAACCACTGTTTTTACACGATCGACCAAGTAGCTAAAAAACCATTGAAGGGTTGCATTCGAGACATTTAGGCTCATACAGGCAGCATCCAAGTCGGCATCGGTAAGTGGAGGGCACTAGTTCACCATATTTGCATAGTGGATATTCAGGGAGTCGGCGCTGAAAATAGTGAGAGGAGAAGGCATCGAGCTGTTGGTAATACGAAGGTTTCTGAATTCGCGCCACTGCGCGTTCAGATTCCGAGCATTCTCGAGTTTGCTCGCGATGTATGCGTTTTTTGCCGAGTCTAACTTGTTAGATGCGTTTGTATTCCTCAACGTCATCATCGGTCGCTGACTGCAGAGCAGTTTTGTACTGTTTATCACGTTGCTTCATGAGCGCACGAATTGCTGGGCATACCCAGGGCTTGCGTTTAGACGATAGAACAATCGATCTAATCAGGGCCGCATTGTCGAATATCGTAGTAAGAGCCGAGGTCAGGACACGTTGGCCAACATTCAGGTCTGGAGGAGGAGAGCTGGTCCCGAACAGGAGGCTTTTGCTCGAGTGCTCCCTAGAGGGAGCCAGTAGAAAAGCATTCGCGAGAAAATCATCATTGGATGTAGAGAGTAGAGGTGCTAGGGCAGCATCGGCTTCACGGTCTAAAGAGGCCGCTGAGACTCGGCTAAGATCGCGTGAGATCTTCGTAATACAGAGTGATATAAGAGACGACTGTACTACTTACTAGAGAGAGGGAGAGAGAGAGAGAGAGAGAGAGAGAGATAGAGAGAGAGAGAGAGAGAGAGAGAGAGAGAGAGAGAGAGAGAGAGAGAGAGAGAGAGATTAGATTAGATTAGATTAGATTAGATTTATTTGACGTACAATATGTTGTACGATAAATTGTATACAGCAGCAATAGTAGTACAGCAAAAATGTGTATTGTGAAAGTATGATAATGTGAAGATGGGTCAAGCGAGAGTGTGTGAGTGTGTGCGTTTGCGTGAGTGTGTACAGGCGTGTGTGTGTGTGCGTTTGAGTGAATGTGTACAAGCGATTCAAGTGTTTGTGTTTTCAAGCTCAAGAAAGTGCTCTTTAGCTAGTCTCTTGAAACCTGAGACAGATGTAGTGTTACGAATGTGAGATGGTAGGTTGTTCCATAGGTATGAGGCGCTGATATGAAACGAGTTCCTCAGCGTCTCCGTCGCGAATGTCGGAATATCCAGAGGTATCACCTCCCCCCTAACAGTCCGAAGTGTCACGCGGAAGTCAAAGTATGCCAGTACGTATGATGGTACGGCTGTGTTAAACATTTTTCTTAGGAAACAAACAGTGAAATACTTCCTGCGTCCGGCAGTGGTTAGCCACTGCAACTCCCGCCTGTATGGGGAAATGTGCTCATCTCTTCTTACACCATAGATGTACCGAATTCCTGTATTCACGAGCCTCTGAAGTTTTAGGTCGAGTTCCTGCGTCAGGTCACAGTATACGAGGGAACAGTAGTCTATAAGAGGAAACAGGAGGGCCTGCACTAAGTGCTTGCGCAACCTGAGATTGGTGCTTTTCCTGAAAAAGTAAAGCCTGTACATTAGTGTGTGAGCACGCTTACACACTTGTGTAATATGCTCCCTCCACGTAAGCTTAGAGTCGAGCACCAATCCCAGATTACGCACGGAAGATTCAAAGCTGACCTGGGCACCCCCTATGTTAATGAAAGTGTTAGCTATTGAGGGTAATGCGTTTATGTAGTAGGGAGAGCCCAGGACAATTGCTTTAGTTTTAGCAACATTAAGTTTTAGCTTATTCTGTGCAGCCCAACCAGTAATCCTCTCAGCATTGGCACTCATCTTGTTTGATAAAGAATCGAGCTCTTCGAGGTGGCATTGACTGTAAATTTGCAAGTCATCCGCGTAGATGAGATGAAAAACATCGGTATCAAGGCAGAAACCGATGTCATTGATGTACAATGCAAACAGCAGTGGACCCAGAACGGACCCCTGCGGAACGCCGATGTTGAGACGCCGAGGAGAAGAACGTTCGTTATTGTCACCAACGACGGCCTGCTCTCTACCAGAGAGGTAGGAGGCAAACCAGCGGATGACTTGCTTTGAGAAGCCGAAGGTGGATAGCTTTCTCAGGAGCCTGACGTGACACACAGTGTCAAACGCCTTGCTAAAGTCAAAGAGAAGGAGTAGTGTTACTTTCTTTTTGTTTATCCCAGCTCTGGCATCATCAGTTAGCTTAATTAGGCCAGACTGAGTGCTGTGACCAGTGCGGAAGCCTGTTTGAAGGTTATCTAGTAATAGCCTTGATTCAAGGTATTCTGAGACTTGCCTATGCACTAGCCACTCCAGAGCCTTGGAGAGAAAGCAGAGAAGTGAAATCGGACGGTAATCAGTCAGGGCTGTTGGTGAGCTGACTTTGTTGAGTGCGCGCACAAGTGACATTTTCCAGGCAGATGGGAAGCAGGGTTCGCTAAGGGACAGGTTGAAAATATGACTTAGTAAGGGAGCAAGAACCGGCAAAGCTTTTGAGATGACAACCTGTGGGATGCCGTCGCTCCCCCTGGCCTGAGTGTCAAAGTGCGACACCGCAGCCAACACGTTCGATTCCGTTATAGGTTTGAATTCGAAATGTTCCGGGAGGTCAAAACTTTCCAGGGTAACAAGATAATTCTCAACAGCAGAAGCCAGCGGATCATTTGAGATCGCGCTGAAATGCGTGTTGAGTTCATCTGTGGTGAATCTAGATGGTAAGGGGGCCTTGGTGGCAGAAATTCCAAGTTTCTCCAGCTCTTTCCAGATCTCAGCAATATCAGTCAAGGTGGACAGGCGTGAATAGTAATAATTCAGCCTGGCCTCCTCGACTTGTTTGTGAGCATAGTCTCTAGCTAATCTGTAAACGCGTCGATCTGATTCGAGCCTGGAGTCCCTGAAACGCCTGTAAAGTCTATTGCTCTCGGATACAAGGCCACGAAGAGCCGCAGTGTACCACGGGTGACGTTGTCGTCCTGGAGTCACAGTCCGCAATGGAGCGAGGTGGTTGATGGCGTTAGTGAGGTTAGCGTTGAGTAAAGATATGCAGTCGTCAAGTGATGAGGTGGTGAGAGATGACCAGTCACATTCGCTAAGAAAGTCTCTCAGCTTCTCAGCGCTGATTCCTTTAAAGTTTCTGTATGAGTATGTATTTGGTACGTAGCGTGGAATCTGTACGTCGAGAGTGGCCGTGATAAGGTCGTGTCCGTTGATGAAAGGTGCGTCTGTCTTCCAGTATGACTGCAGGCGATCCTGCTCGTCGATTAGGCACAGATCAAGCCAGGTGTCAGAACCCTGTTTATGGTGTGTGGCACCATAGGGAACGGACGAAAGGGAGTTCTCATCAATAAAGGCCCTGATGAAATTGGCATCTTCAGATGAGGATAGTTGGTCAGAGTTAAAGTCCCCCATTATAACCTTCGTGGAGTAGTTGTGCATGTGAGTTGTTAGTTCGTTAATAAAGTTAGAGCCTTGGAAAAAAGGAGCATGAGGTGGACGATACACAACCCCCACGAAGATGGTAGAAACTCCCTTGGCCGATATCTCACAAAAGAGGTATTCAGGCTTGCCTGGCTTGCCGGACCATTCACCGTCGGATGTTGAAATAACACTAACCGTCAGAGATTTGTGTATATAGAGGGCCACACCTCCACCGTTTCTGTTTCTGTCTCGTCTGTAGAGCAGGTAATCATCCAGCGAAGGGCTGGATGTCACCTTCTCGCTTAGCCAGGTCTCAGTAACAGCTATTACGTGGAATAAAGAGCGAGTGGATAAAAAGAGCCTGATCACCTCAATGTGACCCGTGAGAGAGTTCGCATTAAAATGACAGACCCTTAGACCTTCAGACAGAGATACCTTAGAACCCGATGAAGACACGGCGGATGAGCTTGATGGCGGACGTGGTGGGATGAAATGTATGTGTGGCAGCTTCATTGTGGAGTGATGTTTACGGCGAGCGGGATCCGAGCTAAAAAGTTATCCAGCTCGGCGTCGGTGGTAATGACGGTGGCACGCTCGTTGTCATCGTTGCAGCGGACGAACAGTCTCCCGTCCCTGACGAACGTTCGGCAGCCCTGCCTCCTCTTGGCTTCCAGCCTAGCCCGTGAACGCAGCTTGTGGACGTCGGTGGGGAGTAGCTCATTGATGTTTATGAGCTCTTGGTGGGCAGGGCTCAGAGCTTTGGCCTCCTCCATCACGGTTGCGTCCAACTCGTTGGTGTGGAGCTTGCGTTTACGAGCTTTGGCAACGACGATTGCTCGTGCTAGTGCACTCGACGAGAGGGTGACGGCCAGTGGTGGCAATCTGCCGTCACTCCTGGCGGTGTTCCCGGGTACATCGAGCCTACCCATGACCCTGACGGATGCAATATCTCTCCGCAGGACCGTAGGGTCAAGTGCGTTTATGACTGCAAACGCGAGAAGATGCAGCGAGGTCTCACGGGTGTAGTGCAAGCCCGTGATAACAACAACACTATTTGAGGTCTGCTCCTGCCGTCGTTTGACCTCAGCCAGCTCACTGCGGAGGCTGCTAATTTCCGCAGCGCTGCTGCTGTTGTTGCTGTTGTTGTTGTTGTCCTGCTGCAATGCTGGGCTCCTCGATGAGAGATCTTGGACTTGCGCCTGCAACTCGGTGATGGTGGACTCAGCATTAAGTATGCGAGTCTTGAGTGCAGGCAGCTCATCGAGGGCCTTTAGGCGCTTCTCCAGCGGGCTAAGACGTTGCTCAATTCTCGAGATCCTCTCCGACACGATGTTTTGTGTCTGGATGGCTTCCGCATGAGCATTGCGGATGTCATTGAGAGCTTCACGAATGTCCTTCAATGCAGCTTCGATAGTTGGTGGTGAGCGAGTTGGTGAAGTACTTCGTGAAGTGTTGGCTGATGGTGGTGCCGATCTCGTCTTCTTCATCCCCGGTTGTTTTGGGGTGGTCTTAGCCGCTGTTGTCGCAGTCACCCCCGCCGCCGATGTTGACCTGGGCCCCGCTTTGGCACCCTTGGCGTCCGCACAGGGAGGACAGGCTATAAACTGCCTATCGTTTATCACGACTGTCTTGATGTTGATGGTGTTCAGACATTTGACGTGGTAATGGAGCTTGCAAAAAGCACACCTTTTCGGCTCCTTGTGCTGAATAGGCTGTTTACAGCTGCCGCATTGCCGAAAAGGCACTTCCCCGCTCTTTTCGACGTTTTCACTCATTTTCGTCGATAACTTACTGGCAGTCGGTAGAGCAGAAATTCGTGATGTGATGTTAAGTTATCGACGGAGTGGTAGAGTCGGTGTTATAACTCTTACGGCTAGATGGAGCGTTAGTGTAAAGAGCGAGAAAGCACCGACCTCAAACAATGTGCAGACGCCTTAGAAGTTCTCCCTCGATGCGGTAGATGTCTCCTCGATGTTGATTAGGAGCGGAGAGAGACGCCGTCCGAGCGGGAAACCAAGCCAAGCCGAGCCGAGTAGATTTTGAGGTTAGAAGCCGTGCAGAAAGTTTGTGCAGAAAAGATGTTGAAAATAAATTGCAACCTTCAGCGATTTATATGTCGTCGTAAAGGTTGCAAAAAAGAGCGTGCAACAATCTACAACAAAAGAGGGCCCGAAGCCAAGAAGCGGCAGAAAAGCAGTGCGAAAGTAGGAGCAGAATGAAAAGCTGTCAAAGCAACTCACCAGAGAGAGAGAGAGAGAGAGAGAGAGAGAGAGAGTCGTATGGCAAGGCATCGTCAGGTGCTACATGGAAGCTAATCTCTTTAGCGGTACATTCATCTACAGTGACAGTTTCAATAAAGATCCCACTTGATTTTCTGGCTTGCCAATTCCGACTAATGTATTCGAGGCACTAATAAATTTCAATCCATTTTCTTGCACGACCGAAGCCTTTACTGTACAGTCTGAGCTACCTGGATTGATAATTGCGTCAATTTCTACATTGTCGATCTGCACTTTCTTAACGTATTTAGAGGCCTTCTTTGCCATCAACGTGTCAACTAATTTTACCTCCGCGTCTCGCATCTTTTTCGGTTTAGTACATTCCTTAGAATAATTGCCGGTTTTGTTACAGTTAAAACATTCTTTATTGCGTTGCACCGTACAATTTTTGGCTATGTGCCCCCGCCCATGATTACGATAACATTCTACACCCGAACCGCCCACTGTAGTGTCGCTGTCACGTCGCTGTTGTTCGCTGCTACGTTGCTTGTTGCTGCCGTCAAACGTACCGTTGGCCCGATGTTGATCTTGTCCTCGGGTGGTGTTCTGCGCCGCTGTGGATTTGCCGTCGCTCGATGCCTTTCGTTGTACATTTGTAGTTGTCCTAAATGTCTCTGCCTTCGCTGAGATGCGCTGCTTTTAAGCCATCTCAAGCGCTCCGAACGCTATGATGCTCCGCAGTAGATCATCTTCGTCGAAATGGGTTTTACTCAGGACAAATGCACTGGCCTCCCTAGACCACAGCCGCACGGCAATCTGAGTATTGGTTTCCTCGAAGCTGAAGTTGAGCGCTTTACACAAGCGCAGCTTGTCGGAGAAATATTCTCGCGAGTCCTCGCTCGGTTCTTGGCTGCGTTTCAGCATGTCTTGCCATCGCTCGGTCAGTGTTTTCTCCGTTAGAAACGTACCGTAGAATGCCTTTCTGAAACTTTACCAATGTACTATAGTATTTATATGAGCATAATACCAGTTTCTGGCTGCTTTATCTAAGTGGCTACGTGCCGTTTTAAAAGCCACAGCCTCAGTCCACCCATGCAACGTGGCTGTCGATTCGAGTTGCTTTAAAGCATATCTTCGCGCTTGATGCACCGAAGAGCCCATCAAAGTTTTGAATGTTGTGTGACAGATCCGGTAAAACGTTTTAATGGAACGTACCTGCGGTTTGATTTTGATTTACCGTCTGTATGAGCTGAGCATTTTGCTTCATCATTTCCGCCATCGACGAGATCAGCTTTGCCAAATCGCTCTGCTCTCCTTTGTGTTGGTCCTCTGTCGAAGTTATCTTGCCGTCCGCCATTTTCAGCAACACCGCCGCTACCTCTTTCTCTCAATCTTCGTACTTGTCGTAGCGTCTCCGACGCTTTCTTCGATCGCCGAATCGCAAATCTCCGTATACAGCCTGTCTCGGCCCAACTCGTCCTCTTGACAACTGATATATCTCGTTCAGACTTCAATCGACGCTATCGCCTTTGTTTCTGGTTAGAATCTTCACACGACTTAAACTTTTCGGCTCCTTCCTCTGGCACTGGGTCTGAATCCTTTCTTCCGTCCAATATCGACTTCTATATTCTCGCGATAGAAATAATGTTCAATCGAAACTATTATATGTAGTAGAATACAAGTACACTTTATTTGAACTATTAAAAAAATACAGAATTTCTGCAAAACTATCGATGCGGCACGTTTGCCCACACGTCTGCTCGCACTCGTCGACCAACGGATTCTGACTGTCTTCACGCCCGCGTCTCTCTCGCGGACCCACTCAGGTTTACCAACGCAATATTCACACGAATCCGTCACACTCACACCATCTCTATGTGGTCGCGGTTATTTCGGAATATAACATATGTTAATAAGAAACTTAAGCAGAACAGACGGTTTGTGTAATGGCACGCGATTAAAAATTACTAATTATTTAAGTACAACATTGAAGCCAAATTTATAACTAGGAAAAAAATTGGAAATAAAGTATTTATACATAGAATTACTTTAAATACCGGAAATTAATCGTTATTGCCAATTATTTTATACAGAAAACAATTTCCTTTAGTCTTAGCGTTTGCTATGACTATTATTAAATCTCGAGGACAAAGTTGAAATAATGTAGGAATATACTTAAAAACCGTTTTTTCTCATGGGTTTTTTCTCATATGTATCATTATCTAGATGCAAAAATCCTAATCGATTGTTTATTTAAAATGAAAATGAAAAAAATGTAGAAATCGAAAACATAGTTTGGAATGAAATTTTTCATCATAAGTTTATACTTAAATTTCACGAATATACATGAATTTTTTTTTTAATTTAGTATACAAAATATTTTTGATTTAATTATATTATAGCTGTATCCACAAATATTTGGAAATAGAGTGGAATCCAATTCAAAATTCTTTAGTTTGAATAGAAAACGAAGCACATGAAAACTTTTTGCGAGCATTAAATAATCAAAGGGCACAACATGAATTAGAACAAGTAAGTTATGAACGTTATTTAAATGATTTAGTCAGAGAATATGATAAAGATCATTTAAAAAGATAACATTCACGAATTCAATTTTTCGAAATAATTCGTGATGAAATACAAATAACATACAAATTTACGAAACAATTATTACCTTCATATGTGTATCAGTTATTGTTTCATTACATGATCAAATTATATACAATACTTTTATGCAAGAAAATGAAAAAAATAAATCAATGCGCCTAAAGTACTTAAACTTGGGACATTTTTAATATTCATACAAAAAGTAGTTCTTATCATACTTTTCTGTTCCGTATCTGTGCAAATTGTCGTAACTTATCAGTGCTGTTGTATATATCGGTAAAAGGTGTGAAGCTATGGGGTGTGGGGCTGTTTGAAAAATAACGTAAAAATGAATGATGTTTACGTTATTCGATGGGGGGGGGGGGGCTGTGGGTGCTGCGGGGAAAGGGCGGGGGGATAATTCCGAAATAATTATATAATATGGGTAGATATATATCTTCCTATTTTATATAGTTTTTTACGTGATGAGTAAGTCTCAGCCCCTTCTCTCCTCTCCTTCTCCCCCTTCTCATACCCCTCCTCATACCTCTTTTTATAGTTTTCCTCATAATTTTTTATATTTTCTTTTTTACATAAGAATTTTTATCGTAATAATCAGAAATAATTGAGTATATAGAATGTTATCATGGTGCTGGTAGAAGAAGCCACAATCAAGAGGCTTTAGCATGAAGTGGTATTTAAAATAAAAGACCTTGACATGCTTACCTCTAAAAAGAATATTCTAGAAGCCCTGAATAGAGATATTTTAAAAGAGAAGGAAGTAGTAGAGAAGACGTCCGTAAAGACCCTCCAAAAAACCTACGGAGATACGCAGACCGACGTCGTACAGCTGCCTGCCCAGATTGCCCAAAAGGCGATCGCAAGGGAAAAGCTTAAAGTAGGTTAGGTCAATTGCAGAATCAGGGAGATTAGACACATTAAAAGAACTCAAGAACCAACAAAAATGAAGATTTGTTGGTTCTTGAGAAAAAAGAAGACACTGTTAGACAGCACAGAACCTACTCAACCAGTATGTCCGCGAGAAAGAGGTAGACGTAGCTATTATGTGCGAACAATATAAGGATCTAGACGAACCATTATGGAAAATGGAAACTACGGGTAAAGCAGCGATCCGGGCATGTAGAAACGTTGCTTTCTGTGAAAAAATGAATACCCGTGAAAAAGGATTTATACGGGCTAAGGTAGCAGGTGTCACTGTTTACAGCTGCTACGCTTCAACTAACGCTCCAAACGAGCAGTTCGAACAACTGCTGGATCGGCTCATACAAGACGCAGTAGGGAGGAAACCAGTACTATTTGCAGGCGACTTCAATGCGTGGGCTGTGAAGTGGGGCAGCATAAGGACTAATCACAGAGGTCGAATACTCCTAGAAGCAATCGCTCTCCTGGATTTGGTCCTAGTTAACCAATGATGCACCTACACATTTAGAAGAGGAGACGCAGGGTCTATTGTCGACCTGACGTTTGTTAGCAGCAGCCTTATTGGCTCAGTTGCTTCATGGACAGTAAGTGAGCACTACACACATAGTGATCACCAAGCCATAATAATGGAAAAAGGGATATCAAAACAAGGACCCAGCGCGAGTACAGCGACCAATAGAGTTAGTTGGAAAACCAAGGATTACGATAAAGAGATGTTCCTGTTAGCACTAGAAGAAATGCAACGGTCTGGAACTGCAAACAGCAAGGTGGAGCAGGTGACGGTAAACATCACCCAACAATGTGACGCTGCTATGCCTTGAAGAGTGGAATACAGTAGACGACCACCAGTATATCGGTGGGACAAGGAGATTGCAAATGCACGTAGCTAGTGCCACTAGACTAGAAGACGAGAACAACGGGCGAGAAAGAAATACTGTAAAACTTGTACAGGCAAGAAAATAGTAGATGCCTGCAGACAAGAAATAAAGGACGCTAAAAGAAGTCTTAAGAAGAAAATCCGCGAAAACAAACGACGGTGCCTTAAGGAATTACAGGACGGAGTCGAACAAGACCCTTGGAGTCGACCGTAAAAAATAGTAATGAAGAAGATTAAAGGAAGCTACTTGCCTTCACCAAACTTCCCGGAACTATTACATCGGGTAGTGACCACACTGTTTCCCAGGCAACTGAAAGAGCCAAGTGTCATCGAAAGAGGTTTAAATGAAGAGGCTATCCCACCGATCACGATTGAGGAATTGTTAACCACCTGCAGAAGGGTAGGAAACAACAAGGCACTAGGGCCGGATTGCATTCCAAATATTGCATTAAAGCATGTCATTCATGCTTATCCAGAGGTCTTCATAGACTTGTACAATACATATCTAGAAGAGGGAACATTCCCCACAAACTGGAAGAAACAGCGACTAGTGCTATTGCCAAAGGAAAAGAAACCACCCAGTAGTCCTCATCATGCAGACCGCTCTGCATGCTGGATACCCCTGGCTAGATCCTGGAACGCATTATCTGCATCAGAATGGATTATTTTATAGAAGAAAAAGGTGGATTAGCGGAACACCAATATGGCTTCAGAAAGAAGCGTTGAACCCTGGGCGCAGTTAGTCTAGTGATTGACACTGCACAAACAGCGATAGAGAAAAAAGATGGAAGAGAGAAAAAAAGAAGTATTGCGCTATAGTTACATTGGATGTCGAAAATGCATTCAATTCAGCCAGATGGAGTGAAATACACAAGGCACTACGGAAGCAGGGTGTACCCTTATGTATAAGAAGGATTATGTCCGACTACTTGAAAAACAGAATCTTATTATATGACACCGAGGACGGTACCAAGACTATAAAGTTACAGGACGTGTCCTCCAAGGGTCAGTACTTGGCCCACCAACTTGAAACATCATGTACGACGGGTTACTAAAGCTACAATTACCTGAAGAAGCAAAAGTCGTGGGATTCACTGACGACATAGCAGTAGTGGTAGTAGCAAAACATAAAGAAGAGGTGACAGACATAGCTGAAGAGTCTATAATACACGAATTGCTAACAGAAACGGGTCTGGAATTAGCCGGTCAAAAAACGGAAGTTATTCTCATTTCCAGTAGAAAGAAGACGGAGAAAATCACCCTGACGGTGGATGGAGATGAGATCGTTCCTGAACCAACTATCAAATACTTGGGCATCACCATCGATGCAAGACTCAGTTTTAAACAGCATCTAGAAGTAGTCAGTAATAAAGCAGCAAACGTTGGCGCTGCTCTATCACGATTGATTATAAATGTAGGAGGGCCAACTAAGAAGTGGATGTTACTCTTAGCCAGTGTAAACTCATTGATTATGCTATACGGAGCCCCAATATGGGCAGATGCAATGCGGGTGAAATCGTATGCAGGAAAGTTGACTACCGTGTATAGGTGAAGTGCTCTAAGGGTGGCGTCTGCTTACTGTTCGGTATCAAACGATGCTGCCTGCATTATAGCAGGCATGCCACCCATAGACCTTTTAGCGTTGGTAAAACAGGACGTATTCGAAGATAGGAGACGATCGAATGACAAAAGCCAGAAAGAAATCTGGGATGCCGCAAGAAAAAAGACTATAGCTGAATGACAAACAAGATGGAACGCTGGTGACAAGGCAAGGGGCGATGGACTTAGAGTCGATTATGACGGCCATGCTGACTTCAGAGGATTGATGGTGCGCAGTCAGCAAATATGCAGCAGACATTCTTGAGAAAGTCAAAAAAGATGAAAAAGACAAAAGAAGACAAGGAGGCTAAGTATGTATGTGTGTGTGCGACGCAGAAAATTAAGGATGACTATAGTGATGACGACCACATCAACCAGAAGCGGGCAAAAGCCCTCCGCCCCTCCGCGAAGCATTGCTGAACGGTGGTACCACGGGGTTCAGGGGCATAGAAGATGGAGCTAGGCACCTTTACCAAGGGTCGATAAAGGCAAAAAGGCCGTTTCTTCTTACGGCTGGGTATTTTTTCACCTGGCCGTAAGAGGGATGGGTTTGGTCGGTGTAATTTCGACACACGGCTGACATTGGGGATAGGGCTGTCTTGACGACCCTATAAACAAGGTCATACTATGGTCTTTCTATGATTGTCTCTAATACCTCTTTCTCCGAGAGAGAAACAAAAAAACACACACACATTAATACGAACATTTTCTCAAAACACTTGATTTGAACTTCTAACATACCAAAAAGTATTTTATAGAAGTTTTGATAAATCTCAAAATTTTACTATCACAAAGCTTTCTCTAGGAGGAAACAATAAAAAAAAAACTTTAAAGATAATAGTTGATAATTCAATATTGTTTCCATTCAGATGAATTCCACAAAAATAATAAGAACATTAAGAATTAATTATCATTGTAAATGAATTTTGTGATAATTTATGATTAGTTTTTTTTTTAAATAATAAGATAATTTACTTATATAGGTTTACAGCATAGGGTATAAAACATGTAAATAAATAAGGACCTTTTTTCTCATACGTTTTTGTACACTATCTTACATTTTCAGATGTGTTAACTTTTTTTACATTTTATTACATATGTTATTTTACCACCTAATATACTCAATATATTTTTTTAATTCTTAATTTTATATTAAAATGTAACAATGCATAAGAAATCGTAAGAAAAAGTAAAAGGATGTAAGCAGAAGTAAGAAAATAAAAAAGTCGCCATTTTTTTTATAAAATATTACGCTTACAGACAATTTTTTACATTTTGTTATACTCTTTTACGTATTGTTACATTTGTCGTTTCAATGAAGAGACCCCCATGAAATCCTGGATTAATGGATTTGTAATAAATTGTAATAAAACGTAACAAAATGTAATAAAATGTAGCAAACTGTAATAAAACGTAAAATGGTCCAAAATCCAACAAAAACCTACAAAATGGTAAGATTTGTTACATTTTCTTATCTTTTATTACACTTTATTACATTTTTTATTTCCACTTGGGTAAAAAATTAAGAAAACACAACACTTTTAGACGGTGAAAAAAAAGATTTACGAAGAATAATTACAAAATTGAAGTAAATAATTTGATATTGCTTCCTTCCTGAGGAAGCCTTGTAATGGTAATTTTTGGAGTTTGTAAAAACATGTAGGAAGTGTGTTTTGATGCATTTTTAGTCTAAAAATAGTGTTTTTAGAAAAGGTCGGTGTACGGATGTATGTGTGTATGTATTCGTTCGTATACGCCCGTATCTCAGTTTCTACTCAGTAGATTTCAACCCACCAAGTTTCATTTTCTTTGTTTTTACTAGTACATAGTGGGAAAACAGTCCGTTTTTTTCTATCGTGGTTTTTTAGTTTTGAGATTTTAGTTTTTTCTAATAAACTTTTTGGAAAAGTTAATAAAAGTGAATCGCTTAATATGTACCTGAATGAGAATAGAACTACCTATTTTTTTACTGCCAAAAATTTATACTATCATTTGTCGTTCTTTTGTTATACACCATAAAGCGCAATTTTTAAAAATCGTTTTAACTCGAAAACTAAATGTCGAACCTTTCTAAAAAATGCATAATTATTGAAGGTTATTAGGACTATACATCACATTAATTTAAAGTCATTTTATGGGACAGATCCCGAGAAAGACATCAAAAACTGAAAGAAGGCGTTTTTCTACGTGACGTGATAACTGAAGTAAAAAGGACAAAATGAGATTAAAATTTTAGACTTAGTTAGCATTATATAGTACCTTGATCGCTTTTTCTGGGCTGTTTATAAAACCAATTAGTTTCAAAGATATAAGGCTTTAAAATTTTGCTTTTTCACCCTGTATACTCTATACAACTGAAAACTACATCGCTTAGATCTCAGCTTTTATTTAATGGATTTTAATCTATACCTAGGCTCGTTTTTTCTGTTTTTTTTTTTTCAAACCAATTCGTGAAAAACAAGATTTATAATTACTCATGTGCATTTTTTTATGGCGATTTTTTTATTACTAGTGATTTTAGATGCGTTTCCCAAACTATCCTAACCATTATAACTTGAAAACTAAATGTTGAACTTTTCTTAAAAAATCATGATTATTGAAGATTATATGAACTATATAGAATGCTTTAATTCCAAGTCCTTTTATAAAGTAGATCCAAAGTCCTTCTGTTTGTGTTTCTCTTTGACAAATGGCGCGCGTTTTCGTGACAAATGTCAAAAAGTACAAAAACGTTAAAGAATTATATATGTAGTAAAAACAATCTGATATTAAAGCAAAACATAATCTTGAAGGAAGCTACGTGCCAAAGAATTGGCAGCGATTTTTTTAGTAATACTTGTTTTGTACAATGTTTTGTGAATTTTTTCACTGTCCGTAGGATTCCAAGTAAATAAGTGGTTCTTCTGGGCTAAAATTTTAGTAGGACACTTGTATTTTTGGTATAATTGCACGGATTTTAATTTAAATGAGTAGAAAATGTTTGGCGATGAAAAAACTGGATTTTATCTTTTTTTCCGCTTATTATGCTGTTGCGTCCTGAGACATATTGCAATATTTAGCAATAAGCCAGGCAGTACAATATTAATGAGTGCGTACAATAAGTAGCTTAGCGGAGTTACTGGTTACACTCGAATACGAGGTGCGATCAGTAGATATCAATCACTCAAACTGGACTATACAAATCTAAATCGAGATTTAACAAATTAACATTTGACTTCGGTAATATGCTAATCAGATGAGAATCAGATGAGGATCAGATGAGAATCAGATACGAATCAGATGAGAATCAGATACGAATCAGATGAGAATCAGATGAGTATCAGATGAGATTCAGATGATATTCAGATGAGAATATAAGAATCAGATGAGAGACAGGTAAGAATACAGGAAACAAGTGAAAATCAAATAAGACTCACTTGACTCTCATCTGAAAATTACGCCAAAATCACATTTAATTCTCAACTGATTATCATCAGCAGTTTTTCATTAGGGGATACCACTTTTTCTGTAACTAAACTTAATCATTAGGATTACACAATTAACGACGAATCATTATATTCTTCTAAGTTCTAAAAACATTAAATATAAACTTAAATAAGTGTAAACAAAAATGTAAACAAGACTTACATAAGAATAATAATGATTTCAATATATTGTATAACAAATAATATTGTATAAACAAATAATCATTGGAAAGTTTAATAACGAAAACATTTAATTTAATAACGAAAAAAAAACACTTTTCTTCTTACCTTAAAGGGACACATCTTTAAATTCTGAAAAAAAGAATTATGAATGAAAATGACAAACTAACAGTAAATCATTTGAAATTTTTTTAGATATTTTGATTTGAATGCTTAGAAATGGTTTGGCGATAAAAATACTGAATTTTTTCTTTTTTTTTCGCTTATTATGCCATCTTTTTAGGTCTAAAACATTTTCTAAACTTTCCATTTAAAATCCCTGCATTTATATCAAAACTACAGGTGTAAAAAGTATCCTCCTGGAATCTGAGCCCAAAAAAACTATTTGCACAATTGAAATCCTACGGACAGTGAAAAAATTCAGAAAACATTGTACCGTGTGCCACAATGAGTCAGCAGGGATAATTAAGGCTTTGGCATGGTAAAGTTAAAGGTATTTATATAAATGTCACTAAAAAAAAATTTTAAATAATTTACTTTAATTTTGTCATTTTTACTCATAATTCTTTCTTTTAGGATTTGGAAGTGTTGTGTCCCTTTAATGGCGGTGAGGAAAAAATATAATATATTTATTTTGTCAAAACTATGAATCAGAATATACATATGGGGGTGACGAGCGAAGCGAGCAGGGAGGAAAAGCCCCCTAGTGTGTGTGTGCGTGCGTGTGTGTGGGTGTGTATATATATATATATATACATATATATACATATATATATATATATATATATATATATATATATATATATATATATATATATATATATATATATATATATATATGAAAATTTTCATTTTTGCCAAAACGGTATATACAGGGTGACCCAATTTAAACGGGCACCGCTCATAACTCGTCAGGGACAGCCACAATCGAAAAAATGGTAGAGACCAAAGTTGTAGGATATCGAGGGGACAACCCGATGGTGACCTTGGATTTGACTTTGAACGCGTTTTTCAAGGTCATTTGAAGGTCAACTTTGGATTTTTAAATAGGAATCCCATTCTTTTATTGCGGGAATGGAAATAGCGGTAAATTTTACGTTCAGAATGGTATGTTCGGTTGCGGCACTGAAGGTCATCGCAAGGTCATGCAGCCAGAATGAAACCCCGCCTACGTAATTCCTCTAGCAACGCCAAATTAAAAAAATTGGTAGAGACCAAAGTTGTAGGATATCGAGGGGACAACCCGATGGTGACCTTGGATTTGACTTTGAACGCGTTTTTCAAGGTCATTTGAAGGTCAACTTTGGATTTTTAAATAGGAATCCCATTCTTTTATTGCGGGAATGGAAATAGCGGTAAATTTTACGTTCAGAATGGTATGTTCGGTTGCGGCACTGAAGGTCATCGCAAGGTCATGCAGCCAGAATGAAACCCCGCCTACGTAATTCCTCTAGCAACGCCAAATTAAAAAAATTGGTAGAGACCAAAGTTGTAGGATATCGAGGGGACAACCCGATGGTGACCTTGGATTTGACCTTGAACGCGTTTTTCAAGGTCATTTGAAGGTCAACTTTGGATTTTTAAATAGGAACCCCATTCTTTTATTGCGGGAATGGAAAGAGCGGTAAATTTTACGTTCAGAATGGTATGTTCGGTTGCTGCACTGAAGGTCATCTCAATGTCCTGCAGCCAGAATGAAACCCCGCCTACGTAATTCCTCTAGCAACGCCAAATTAAAAAAAAGTGGTAGAGACCAAAGTTGTTGTATAGGGGGGGGGGGGGGGGGGGGGGAGAATTGTGACCTCGAATTTGAGCCAGTCCTACAAGGTCATTTCAAGGTCAAATTATTTTTTTTCAAACAGCACCCACTTTTTCGACTCCGGATCCTGAAAGCGTGTAAAATGTTGCACTTTAAACGAAGTAGTAAATTTAAAATAGAAGAAAAGATTTTAATCATTTAGCGTACCATTTCCTGCGTTTTGTCATCATTATAAAACTTGATGTCCAGGACCCACGACGAGGACGTAGCAGGGTGGATTTTCAGGTCCCATTTTGATCCGGCCGATGAAGGCAAGACGTGAAGACACCGGCCGATTAAGGCAAGAATCATAGCCCGGCCGATGAAGGCAAGACGTGAAGACACCGGCAGATGAAGGCAAGACCATGAAAAAATCACTTTATAAATAGAGTTTAAGCTTTACCTAATTAAGTGTTCAAAAATCCCTCCATGATGTCTAATACATAGTTGAATTCTTCGCTCAAAGCTTCCAACAGTCGACAGAAGCACATGCCTTGGTATGCCTCTGCAAGTATTAATGATTCTTTGCATCATATTTTCTCTAGTAGTAGGGGCGTCCGCATACACGCTGTTTTTCAAAAAGCCCCATAAATAAAAATCTGGGCTCGTGAGATCTGGGGATCGTGGAGGCCACTCAACATGATCTTCACCACGTCCAATACCTATCCATCTATTACGGTATGTTTGATTTAAAAAATCTTGAACATCTAAACTTCTATGCGCAGGTGCACCATCATGTTGAAGCCACATACGCATTCTGGTTTGTATATTAACATCTTCTAACAGATTTGGTAATTCATTTGTCAGAAAATGGAGGTATCTATCTCTGTTAACATTACCGTCAAAAAAGTAAGGCCCAATTAGATAGCCATTAACAATACCACACCATACTACAAGACTCCATTGATGTTGGTGATCGACTGCACGGGTCCAATGAGGATTTTCAATGGACCAATAGTGGGAATTGTGTCGGTTTAGTTGACCTGTATTATGGAAAGTGGCTTCATCGGAAAACATGACGTACCTGAAAAAATGTGGATCGTTTTGCAATCTTTCCTGTGCCCATTGGCAAAATCGTAACCTTCTTTCAAAATCACGTTCTGTTATCTCTTGGGTCAAAGTAATATGATATGGATGGTAACGATGGAGTCTTGTTATTCTTCTCACTGTTTCTCTTGGGATGCCAGATCGTACTTCTATTTGTCGAATTGAAATATGAGGATCTAAATAAATCATAGCAAGCACCACCAATACTCGTGGATCATTTCGCTCGATAGTCATTACTCTATGACGTTGTCGTGATCTTTGAGGTCCTCGCCTCTCTCGCTGTTCAATTCTCTGGATCGTACTTCGAGATGGATGATGATTTCTGTTTGGGAAACGCCTCCGATATAATTGTGCTGCTGCATTATAATTTCTTCGACACTCTCCCAAAATCAATAAAATATCAACAATTTCGCTTCGACTATAGTCCGGCATATTTACTTAGATTATAAATATTACAAAAATAAAAAAAATGACTCAAATCACATATTTTCAATTATTAAATTAGTATTTGAAGTCGATAAATATCTAAATAAATTTAAAAATTCTACTGCATTACTAGAACTTAGACTGTTTTCTGCAAAAAATAATAAATAAAAAACTACTTAAACAATTATTTAATTGCAAATAGTAATTATTAATTTTTTATTATAAAATAATTTATTGATTAGGAAGCTTTTATGAAATAGATAATAAATAAATATTTTGTAATTCCAAAAGTGTTAAAAGTAAATTTTAATAGATAACTTATAAAATAGTTAAAATTGTATTTTAGTAAAAGATTTATTTTAACTTATTAAATTTTATGAAGTGAAATCAAACTTATACATACATTTAAAATATGGGTAATTAATCGGAATATTTAGCTCTTAAACAATATTTTCTAGAATAATCGCTATGACTTGAAATTATATCAAACATTTTTTAATTTTAAGTAAATTGATTCTTCAAGAAATACCTTCATTACGTATTGCAGAACTTTTTTTATACAAGACATTAATACAAAAATTTTAATAGAAAATGTATATTCGTATTATTTTTAATATTAAATGAAATGATGTAAAAAGTACAATCTTCATTTGTTAACAATAATATATATTCTGTTACGTTAGATAAAAATTTTTTTACATTAACATAACTTTAGATGCAATATTTTATATTAATATGTATGTTATTAATTAATTATTATCGTGTTAAATACAATATTTTACAGCTTACATATTGTACAAGTTTAAATAATGAACATACATTTTTTAGTGTTGTTGGTTGTTTATTATTACTTATCTAATAGAAAAGTGCAAAAAATTTAAGTACCTACCAATTTCTGCTGCAAAAATATTTCTAATAGAATTAAAATATTTATACAGTGGAATTATCACTAAATAATTATATTAACTGTTGCCAGTAATTGTATGTATAATCTGTGTGACGACATGGTATGTATTACAAACTTTATAATTCTGCTTATACATATGTATTTTCAACATGCGTGTTTACATGTATGTGTGTATAGCATATGTATACAAACATACGTATGTATGTATATCTATGCATACTTAAAACAATAATAATTTATGAATAAATTAAATGGAAAAACAACAACGTTATTTAAAAAAACATAATGCAATTTATTTCTGATTCAAATAATAAATGTGTGTAAAATAAATATAAAAACTTTTTTACTTTATACTTCGATGTTTTACTTTTTCTTTTTCTGTATCGATGGCTTTTTATTGTAAAATTCTATTCATATTTTGGCATTACGGTTTATCAATTTATGATTTTTTAAAAATAAAACATTTAATATTTTTTTTACGTTTTTATCAAACTTTGACGTTTTTCTACAATACTTCGATGTTTTACTTAATCTTTTTCTGTATCGATGATTGGCTTTTTAATAAAAATTTTCGTTAATATTTTTGGCGGAAGGCTGAGTGTGAGACTCTTTCGACAATTTTCGGAGGCTATTTTTATTTTTGCAAATCGAAAGTTCGGGCGGCAGGTACAGCGCGGGGCCGGGGCGCCTGCTTGAAAATCATTCGTGAGTTAAGCGTCGTAGGGGAAGGTTCGACGGAGTCGCGGTGGCAAGACTGAGCGCGGGACTTATTTTAAAAGGCTTATTTCGGGAGCCATTTTTATTTTTCGCACATCAGGAGTTCGGGTAGGTAGGTGGCGACCACCTAGAGGAGTCATTCGCAAGTTAACCGTCGGAAGGGATCATTCGGGGAATAGCGAGACTTATGTTTGGACGCTAGCGAGGGCTTATTTGCGTCTTGGCCGCTGGACAGAGAACATCTAAGAAGGGATTTCATCTCGGATACAAAGTAAAAGTAAAGTTTGAAAAAAAATAATTTGACCTTGAAATGACCTTGTAGGACTGGCTCAAATTCGAGGTCACAATTCCCCCCCCCCCCCCCCTATATAACAACTTTGGTCTCTACCACTTTTTTTTAATTTGGCGTTGCTAGAGGAATTACGTAGGCGGGGTTTCATTCTGGCTGCATGACCTTGCGATGACCTTCAGTGCCGCAACCGAACATACCATTCTGAACGTAAAATTTACCGCTCTTTCCATTCCCGTAATAAAAGAATGGGGTTCCTATTTAAAAATCCAAAGTTGACCTTCAAATGACCTTGAAAAACGCGTTCATAGTCAAATCCAAGGTCACCATCGGGTTGCCCCTTCGATATCCTACAACTTTGGTCTCTACCATTTTTTCGATTGTGGCTGTCCCTGACGAGTTATGAGCGGTGCCCGTTTAAATTGGGTCACCCTGTATATAAATTATGATAGTGTTAATATATCGCTATAAAATGAACTTAACGATTACTTATCTAATATTTATACAATTTATTATTAATGGGATGTCGTCTTAAAAGCTTCGCAAATCCGCCACGGGGTATTTTGTATTACCAAACTTCTAGAAAAACAGAATGTCTGATGAATTTTTCTCTCGGTAGAACGATTTATTAAACTCAACACTATGGCGCTACATACTCAGTTTTTCATTTGCAAACTTTATTCAAAAAGTTGTATGTAATAGAAAAATAGTGTTAATTGGGACGATATGCTCTTAGGTATATAACATCTAACATTTAGATTTTTAATATAGTTTCTGTGGCGATTATTTACCAATATTTTACATTTTTAATTTCAATATAATTATGTTGGATTCATATTTTATTTACATTTATCAATATGACATGATATTTAGTTTTAAGTGATAACTTCAGTTAATTAAGTTGTAGTACTAAGTAAATTACTTAAGTTACTTACTAAGTTAAGACTTCAGTAAATTAAGTTAAATTAAGTTAAATTTTAGTAATGTACTATTAGTGGAGATAATTTAGGTGAGATTATTTTCTTTGTTGTACAAATGTAACAGTGAAAATGCACAATAATTTTACCAACCTCTTGCAAAATGATATAGCCTTAGACTAACGATGTGGGTAAGGTATTCTTCCACATCATAGCTATGACAGAAAAAAATAATAATTATTACAATTATTCCTTACAAAAAATAAACAATTAATTTGTTTGTTAATTAGGCATTATTTAATTTATTAGGTTTTGTTTCTATGTACTAAAGCCCCTGTTGATACTAAAATTTGATGTTGCCAACGCAAGAATGTTTCAGCGTTTATGGGCAAAATCGTTGAATGCTACGTAATATTAATAGTATAACTATGGTACAAAATTAACCATTTCAGTTGGTTAACGTGTTAATCAAATGAAGCCCTTTTTTTCCAAAATAAATGTCTGCATTTCTTATAAATGATCTAACTGTATGGTAATTAGCTAAAGCATCTACATTATAACATGTTTACGTGGAAATTTTGTTATATTTATCCAATGGTACACAAATAACCATAGATATTAATAGTCATTTAAAAAAAGTTTACAAAAATTCGTATTTTACGCTAAATTAAAATGTACTCGTCGTAAAATATACTAATACTCCAAAATCAAATTATGAGGCTTCGCAAATAATATTTATATTAATACAATAAAACTTTAATAGGTGTAATCCTCAAAAAAAATCGCGTCAATCAGCATTCACGGTAACCCTAAATTATTACAGTATCAAACGCCGATGCTTCATTAAAGTGAGGCAATAGTACATTGTGCAATTAGGAGAGATGACGATATATTTTTATACTTGCACCAAACGTATACTATTGCGTACATGTAAAGCGGGCGTAATGCAAAGCGTATATGTAGCTCTTGATCGCTCGGGGACGAATAATATAACTTTACATTTCTTTCTATTTTACACGAACTCTACAACAAACTTCTGAATAAACATTTCTTTTTTTTTATAAGACACTGTTTTTTTGTAGACCGACAGAACGTTAGCAAGTAGTAGCCAAAACCTTCTTAGGTAAGCTGCAAAGTCTAGCAACTTTCGCAGTACAGCTGGATCAATAACATTTCCTATTGGCCAAGTTATCAACAAGGCTAGTGATATGCATAAACCCATCGGGAATTTTTTCTGGAGGCAAATGTGCTACTGCATAAGCCCTTTCCTGAATATATTCAAATTCCATAGGAATATCCTTGTAATCCCAACTTTTTGATAAGGCCTTTATAAATCATAATCATTTAGACGTTATTTGTTTTTTATTATTACCAGAAGAAATTTACAAGGTATGTATTTCATACCTGGAAACCTGCAGAGGTAAATAAAATTACCTGTTCGCAGTCTGGTTATAAAGGAAAAGAAAGATATAAACAAAACTTAAAATTAAAACTTAAAACTAACAAGGAAAGGTACCCAACCCAAACTCACCGATTTTGATGATTTTCATATATGTTGTAGAACATAAAAAAACAAGAGACACGTATTTTTTTTATCGGCTAATTTTCACTTTTAAGGGGTAAAAACCTCCCCTAAAGTTAACCCCCAAAAAGCGTTTTTTTTAAATATCTCGGCTTAAAATTAATATTTTTCAATGAAACAAATTGGAGGTTATTTCTTACAAAAAGAGCAAGTATTTCATGGTGATTTGAAGAGTAAGGGTAGCAGCCCCTATTTTTTAGGGGTTGAAAACATATATTTTTTGGCATAATTTTATAATAAAAATGTTTAAACCGACTAAAAAAAATTGGAAAAAATTTGTAAACATCTATAATAAACAAATTAAGTTTTTCGGTTTTTTCATAGATACTTCCCCTTAGGGGGGTAAACCACCCCTAACACAAAATAACTATAAGTATACTTCAATCCATAATATTTTGTAGAAGGTTTGTATATAGAGGTTTTCGAGGTCGCTGATTACAAATCTGTTATCAGATTTTGAAAATTCAAACTGGCGGATCCAATATGGTGGACGGAAATATCGAAAAAAAATTTTAACTTTCAAAAAAACTTGTTTACAAATGTGTGATCTTTGTAGCCTGTACATGTGAACTAAAGAGCCTTAAACCCTAAACCCCTAAAGAACAAATAGGCTAAATGGTTGTGCATTTTAACCAAACGACTCCAAACCCCTAACCTCCAGACAAGCCGAAGGCCTATGCTATACCGTAGACACGAGTATAGACATATTACCGATATTTTATTCTATCATTTTGTATGTAACAAATAACGTCTCGTTTTGTTTCAATCAAAGATTATTTATTTTTCTGCTTTTATAAATTAGCATAATTTCAAAAGTAATTTCATAAATTATAAAGTATTTCATAAATTGCATAATTATATAATTTTATAAATTCAAAAAGTCCACACTTTTTTGCAAATGAAAAAACATAGGTTAATAAAATTAGTTTATCAAACTCTTTTGCGTTTTGTAATAAAATTTAATGTTGTCAAACTTGGGAGTTTTTCATTGTTACAATTATTTCGTAAGCCGAAAGTTTTTTAGATGAATTCTCGAAGTAATGATTATTGTATCTATAGTAAAATATTTACAGTCTGGAATTCCATAATAATACTATTTGCAACGATTTAATGAATTTATCAAAAAATCTAAATTTAATAATAAATAATATTCTAATTATTATTATTATTTTTCATTATCATTGCTATTATCAGTATTACTGTTATTATTGCTATTGCAATTATGCTTATTCTTCTTCTTCTTATTATTATTATTATATTACTATGATAATTTTTGTTATTGGTAAAAATACATAAAAGAATATTAATACTCGAACTTCATTTGCAATTAAAGAACACGTTGTTATTGAAAGGGAATTTTATATGCATTCATTAGTTTAATGAATGTTATCGTACATTCAATGATAATTCCACAGATAAATGTCTTTCACTCATAAAAGTTGTTGACAATATGTGCGAATTAGTATGTTCTTTTTTTAGATTGTTTTCATCGAGTGTTTACCTCAGCTGCCTGTGTTATTTTTTAGGCAGTGAGTGAGTTTTGTGGGTATTCTAGTTCGATGCCGGAAAGCACGAATAGTACGTCTTTTTGTTTGTCAGTGGTATCATACAGTTGTAGAAAATTTTCTTTAGTGATTTTATATAGATTTACATTATTCAATTTCAAAGTGATAAAAGTTGAATAAAACCAAAAATAGAGTTTTCCGAACATCACAAAGTGGAACGAGAATTCTTCTCCAATGCATAAATTAATGATTTGATTCAATTTACATTCACTCGTTTTATTCTGGTAGAAATGTAGCAGTCGTGCCTTACATGCAAAAACACAGCTTGTATAAATTTTACCGCTTGTTTTCATTTTAGATTGAAAAATGAAAATTAATCCGTTAAACGTTCTAAACTTATTATTAGCATACTTTCAAGCGTTAAACATACCAGATAGTGTCACGAATTATCACGAAACAGAGTTGGCCGAAAAAATAAAAGAAATTTTAATAGATGCAACACATGATTTCAACGATGTAGAAATGATTACTGATGACTCTTTGGATTTTCAAGAAGAGTATAAAGACCATAATGCGGAAATAATTGAAGATGAAGTGCAACATCATTTTCCTGATCCGGATATAGCACCAACAAATCAATGTACAGCAGATAATGAAGAACTAGATTTTGAATACAAAAAAAGAGCTGTAGAATTTTGGAGAAGTAGCAAAACGAAGCAAAATTTAAGTCTCAAAACAGTGCAAAACAGATTCAAAAAAGTATCATCTATTAGTCAGCTACGTCGTTGGGCTCATTCAATTAATAAAGGTGGCACGTATAGAGAAAAAGTAGCACAAATTTGTCAGTATACCCTGGATAATTTTCAAGCAGCTCTCGACAGTGGTTCAATTATCCATGATGAAGATATAATTCGATGGGCCTTACAAGCTAAAAAAGAAATTGGTTTTGATGATATTAGATTCAAAGCTTCTAAACATTGGTTACTCAAATTTAAGCGAGCACACCGAATAGTTTCTAGGAAAATAAATAAGTTCATAACAAGAAAAACACTAGAAAGTAGTGCAGAACTTACGGCTAAAGCTGAAGCATTTATCGATGACGTTAAATCGTGTATACCAAGGATTGGACTCGAAAATTTGTATAATACAGATCAGAGCGGATTTCAGCTAGAAATGCATTCTGGAAGAACATTAGCAGTAGAAGGAGAAAAGCAAGTGCAATGTCTGGTACAGTCAATTTCAGCAACAACGCATAGTTATACTATACAGCCACTAATATCAGCTACTGGACAACTGTTGTCACCGCTATTTCTTGTTTATAGGAACCAAGTGGCAAGTTTGGCCCTATTGTAGAACAAAACATATTTAGACCAGAAAACGTGTACGTGGAAGCATCCAAATCTGGAAAATTAACAACAAGTAAGGGAACTAATAACAATTTTTACATTGTAATATCGTTGATCAGTTAATTAGTAAGTCGTTTAATTGCAGATCACTTCAAAATCTGGTTGGAAAAAATATTTTATCCCTATGTAGGCCATCACTCAATACTATTACTTGATTCTTGGAGTGGTCATTGTGACAAAGTTATAGAAGAAACAATGCCACAAAATAAAATTATTAACATAAAAAAATTCCAACTGGAACCACAGGAAAGATACAACCACTTGATGTCTATGGATTCCGTATTTGGAAAAACTTTGTCCGAACATTTTCTGATAATGTAATGTTAATGGATCATGATATGAATTTACATGTGAGAAATAATATAATTAAACTTCAATCATTGGTTCACAACCAACTGTCTTCACCGAGATATATAGATTTGTTTAAATATTCCTGGTATAAAAGCGGTTACGTCAATGAAAAACCAGATAAATTTGATAATCCTATAGATTTCAGTTTTGGAAAGTCTTGTGCAACACATTGTGAAATAGAAGGGTGCACAAACATTGCAATTGTACGATGTGGTTGGTGCAAAAAAGCATTGTGCTTTAAACACTTTTATGAGGACTACCATTATTGTAAAAACATCGTAAAATAATATATTTTATGCTCAATACAAAAAATGCACTATGGCAAAAGATAAAAGATTGTAGATTATTATTATACTCTAATATTATAAACAAAAATACATTATAAGTTGAATTTACAATAAAGGAATTTCAATAACATTCTGATAACAATTTCTACGGAAATTATAAAACTGCTTCACACACAGAATTTTCTTGTTTACAAATTTAGGAATTTGAGGTGGTTTGGTTAAAAAGCACAACCATTTAGCCTATTTGTTCTTTAGGGGTTTAGGGTTTAAGGCTCTTTAGTTCACATGTACAGGCTACAAAGATAACACATTTAAAACAAGTTAAAATTTTTTTTCGACATTTTCGTCCACCACATTGGTTCCGCCATTTTGAATTTTCAAAATCTGATATCAGATTTGCAAAGAGCGATCTCGAAAACCCTTATATACAAACCTTCTACAAAATATTATGGATTGAAGTATACTTATAGTCATTTTGTGTTAGGGGTGGTTTACCCCCTAAAAGGTAGTATCTATGAAAAAATCGAAAAACTTAATTTGTTTATTATAGATGTTTACAAATTTTTTCCAATTTTTTTAGTCGTTTAAAACTTTTTTATTATATAAAATTTTTTTTCGATATTTCCGTCCTATTGGTTCCGCCATTTTGAATTTTCAAAATCTGATAACAGATTTGTAATCAGCGACCTCGAAAACCTCTATATACAAACTTTCTACGAAATATTATGTATTGAATTACATATTTACAGTTATTTTGTGTTAGGGGTGGTTTACCCCCTTAGGGATAATATTTATGAAAACACCGAAAGACGTCAACTAAATTTTGTTATTAAGGATGTTTAAACATTTTTTCCAATTTTTTTAGTCGGTTTAAACATTTTTATTATAAAATTATGCCAAAAAATATATGTTTTCAACCCCTAAAAAATAGGGGATGCTACTCTTACTCTTCAAATCACCATGAAATACTTGCTCTTTTTGTAAGAAATAACCTCCAATTTGTTTCATTGAAAAATATTAATTTTAAGCCGAGATATTTAAAAAAAACGCTTTTTGGGGGTTAACTTTAGGGGAGGTTTTTACCCCTTAAAAGTGAAAATTAGCCGATAAAAAAAAATACGTGTCTCTTATTTTTTTATGTTCTACAACATATATGAAAATCATCAAAATCGGTGAGTTCGGGTTGGGTACCTTTCCTTGTAAGATATATACATTTGGCATAGCTTCTAATAACAAATTTGTGTATTGCATACAGAAACAATTTTTTTCTTTTATTATTTTTCTAACAGTTGTATCGTATCCAGTCTTTTATGATTTTCTTTTGAGGGTATTTATTTATATTTAATACTTTTAGTCGATTAGGAAGCTCATTATATACATTAATTGCTTTCATATAGCTGTTCTTATTGCTGATTCTCTTATTTGTTTTTGGTATAATAATACTTCTATTCCTAGTAACACTATCTGATGCTAAGAATTTTTCTTTGCGATCATAGTAGTGTAGTTTAAGAGCTTCGAAAGCAAACAGTTGACCTATATTTAATGGATTGTCTTGTAACAAAAAGTTATTTTTATTGATGATTTTTAAAATTTTGTTTTGTAATTTTTGAACTTGGTCTCGGCTATTCCTATATGCACCACCCCAAGCAATGATGCCATAAGTTATAATACTATGAAAAAATGCGTAGTAAATCATTCTGAGAGTCTCTATGGGCATTGATTTAGAGATTTTATAAAAAATATAGACTAGGTATTTAGTTTTTCCTACTATATATTGCATGCGGTTATCCCACTTTAGATTACTATCAAAGACAACTCCTAAATATTTAAAGTTCTCCACCCTAGTTATACTTTTATCAAGAATTTTAACATTTATCTGAGCTGGTACGCTTCCAATATTACTTCCAAAAGTCATGCACACTGTTTTTCCTATATTTAAGGACAACTTGTTTACTGCCAGCCACTCGGCAATTACACTTAAGAAATTGTTCATATTTACTTGAGCTTCTATCCAGTCTTTACCTGTAGCTATAATAGCAGTATCATCTGCATAAGAAATTATGGACTCGGGGGGAATCTCCTTTAAGACATCATTAATATACAGAATAAATAGTAGCGGTCCTAATATCGTTCCTTGCGGGACTCCTGTGTTAACTAAAGTTCTATCACTTTCATTACCGTCTATTTTGACTACTTGATATCTATCATTTAGATAGCTGGAAAGGAGATCCAACGCTTGACCCCTGATTCCAATACGATATAATTTGGCCAGTAGTATACTGTGGTCAACAGTATCAAAAGCCTTCGCCAGGTCAAGAAAGGCTATTATCGTAGGCTTACTCTTATCGATATTATTATATAATACATTGGTTAGGTAGTTCAGAGCATCCTTCGTACCAATCCCTCTCATAAAACCAAATTGTTGCTTAGAAATTATATTACTCTTTTCTACAAAATCATTTATTCTATTATACATAATTCGCTCAAGAATTTTTGCAACATTAGATATAAGAGAGATAGGTCGATAATTCGTGATCTTATGTTTTTCGCCTGATTTATAAATCGGCACTACTTCAGCACTCTTTAGAGCATCAGGCCATACCGCTTTTTCAATACACTTATTGAAAATATGGGTCAGAGGACCTGCTATATGATTACATAGCAATTTTAAAGTCTTGGCATTTATCTTATCAAATCCCCCATTTTTCAGTTTTAGCGTATTGATTATACTTATTATTTCAGCCATACTGGTTGGCTTTAAGAAAATCGACATAGGATTCATGTCAGGTAGCCTAAGTTCTGCGTTGACAGGTTTCACGATATTTGCACTTAATTTTCTCCCAATTTCGCAGAAGAAAGTATTCATGTTTTGAGCTATTTCGACTTTGTCTGTAATTTTCCTATCATTAACCTTTATATAATTTATGGTATCATTAGATTTTTTAACTTTACCGATTTTTGTATTTATTATTTCCCATAGTTTTTTTGGGTTGTTGTAATTATTCTGCACTAGATTCAATTCATATTTCATTTTGGCATCGGTAATTACCTTATCCAAGATTTTAGAGTAGGTTTTATACTGTATTTTAAGCTGTTTATTCTGCACATCTAGTTGCCACAAATTATACAAAAATTCTTTGGTTTCACATGATCTTATTATTGCGTTGGTAATCCAGTTTTTTCTACCATTTTGTCTATTAGCCTTTTTTGTTGTTTTTGACAATTCTACGCATTGCTTGATTTCATTTAACAATTTTTCTACAGCCAAGTTTGGATCAGGTATCGAACTAATTTCATCCCAGTTTCTTGAATTAGCGTTATTTATTATTTTTTTGTAGTTTACGAAAACATACGGTTCTTTAGTTACTGTCTTTAGCTTATTTACAGCTATGATAATCGGGTAATGATCCGTTAGATCATGCTTAAGCTTGTATGTGGCTGTGTTAATGTTGTGAGATTTAATGAAAATGTTGTCGATACATGATCCTTTAGCTCTACCGATAGCTGGCTTTGTAATACCAACAAAACCCTGAATAAATCCCTTATCAAGGAAGTTACATAGAAAATCTTGGCTATAATGATCACAGTCTAGCAGGTCAATATTAAAATCACCTATGACTAAGTGATTCTTTACATTTTTTTTATAAATTAAGTACTTATTAAGATCTAGTATAAATTCTGTTTTCGGTATCCCATGTGACCTATACATGACTGATATTTCAAGACCGCTTTTATCATTTAAGGTTATTCTAGTATTTATTATTTTAATTCTCCCTGCTTCAATGACTTTGGTATTTTGGACTAGATTGCTATTGATAAAAACAAAGACTCCATCATTCCTGTTTATCCTACTTTCGTTATAATAAGTTTTATATTCATAATCTGAACCATTCAGTTGATAGAAATTATAATTAACTTGATCAAAAGCTTCTGAACATATCACAATCACTGGTTTGATAGCTAAACTTTCTATTAAAATTTTCAGCTTATCAAAATTTGCATTCATACTACGAATGTTTACATGCATGATAAAGTCCTTCTTATTGTTTATAGCTTTGTTAAAATTTTCAATATTACCACATGTCCGTTCTTTTTGCATCGATTCATTTTGAAACCTATCCAAATAATCAAAAATATCCATTTTTACCTATTTCTTGATCTTGTTTTTATCACTCTTATTGGCTGGTGACAATGCAGAGGATTGCGGTTTTAGATGGTTCAGTGGAATTTGTGGATCACGTCTTGTGATTGGTCTTCTGTTGTGTTCAGTTTCTGGCTTTGTTTTGTTGCGTGGAGTGTCATTTTCCTGTTGTTCACTATCTACGACATTATTAGCCTCTGTGGATACTTTACGCCTGTTTGCCAATTCTATGCTGTGATAGATCGATTCAGTTTCAGGTAGAGTAGGTTTTATCGGGTAATCAATAGAGTCAATATATCTGTCAATTTTCTTTTTCAAGATGCTGCACAAGTTAGAGTCATAAGTATGATGTTTTGTGTCTAACTTTGACTTGTATTTTGTGTTACTATAATGACAGTTAATGCACTTAGCATAATCTTTATCACAATTACACGTATTATGCTTCCCGGAACATTTCAAACACAGAAACTCATTTTGGCATTTCCTGGCACTGTGTCCAAATCTACCGCACTTGAAACACGGGCAAACGTTAACCAAATCATAGGCTTTGCATTGCTGATATCCAACAAAAACTTTGTTATTTTTTCTCTTATATGCTTGTAGATGTCAGCTGGGACTTCCATTATGACCGTACTCAAGCTATTATAATTATTCTTATACATGTGTAGGACTTGTCCTCCCTTTTCAAAATAACTGAAGTTCCTTTCGTTTATGTCCTTTTCAATATCCTTGATGTCCATATTTGCGTGATTATCTATACCTACTATCTTAATTTTCGGGTTGTTGAGTTCATTTTTCATGACATCACATTTGTCCTCTAGTTTTTCCTTTAGTACTGTCTCTGTCAATACCGCACTATTCTCATTAAGACAGCTTATAATGACTTCTTCATTTTTATTTACGTAGATGTTCTTTGTTTGGATGTTTTTTTCAGCTGTTAGACATTCAATAACTGACTTCATAACATCTATATTACTGTGGTTGTTTTTTCTTACGGATATTTTAGGAATTTTTTTATGGATTGGTCTAGAGTACTTCATGGCATCTGAGTATGTAAGGACATTGTTGTCAGTTTTACTTCTGGTGTTTTGTAATTTTTCTTTTAGGAGGTCATTTTTATCAGTTAATTCACTAACTAATCTCCTTAACAGCATGTTTTCCGTTTTCAGCAGTTCAAGATCACTTTCATCTATGGAATCAGTTTCTTGCAAGTCTTGAGTCTTGTTACTAGTTTCTGCCAGAAGGTCATTCCTCACATCTTCTGATTTTTTTAGTTTAATCTGTGCAATTAAAAGTGATACCGACTCACTCAGGACATCCTCATCAATTTTTGAGGTTATGTTCCGATCACTGTGTTCAGAGCATACTATAAGGTTATTACCAATGAATTTAAAGTTTTCATTCTTGTTCTTAAGGCTTATTGTAATATTTTTAATAGAACGAGTAATTGGCTTAAATTGGCTTAAACTTAAAGTGATAAAGTTGCATTCTGTCTTTTAATGATATACAAATATACAATTTTTTTTCTATTTCTTTGTAGTACAAAACATTTTTAGTATGTTTTTATTTTGAATCTATTTTTCTTTTTTTGTGACAGAAGAAAATGTAAATAGTTAATGTGTGTGTGTATATACACACACATAATACGTTAAAAATTAAAAGTCGACATAATATAGCTGTACGTAAAATACAAAAATCAGATAATTCATTTAATTTGAAATTTTAGGACGAGAATTTGAGAACGATGTTCCTGTGCTTCGACGACGAAGACTACATTTCGGTAATATTTTTTTTTAAGTAACAATATATTTATTATTAGATTTTATCCAAGCTGCTACAAAGATTATATTTTGACTCATGCAGTGAGAGATGCAGAGCAGATACTCGAACCGTTAGCTCAGCCAATTCTCCCAGTTCGAAGACGAGGCAGGCCTCGTCAAAATGCGAATGCTGCTGCTGAAGAACAGCCAGCTGTACGTAGACGAGGAAGACCTCGAAGAAACGAAAATATACCTGACAACGCAGTAGTTGATGAACCAGCCCCACGTAGACGAGACAGGCCTCAACGAAACGTACCCGCCGAAGAAGTAGTGGACGAACCCGCCCCACGCCGACGAGGCAGGTCTCGACGCAATCGAAATGTGCCAGTCGAAGAAAATATAGAAGAAGTTATTGCAAGTCTTGAGTCTTGTTACTAGTTTCTGCCAGAAGGTCATTCCTCACATCTTCTGATTTTTTTAGTTTAATCTGTGCAATTAAAAGTGATACCGACTCACTCAGGACATCCTCATCAATTTTTGAGGTTATGTTCCGATCACTGTGTTCAGAGCATACTATAAGGTTATTACCAATGAATTTAAAGTTTTCATTCTTGTTCTTAAGGCTTATTGTAATATTTTTAATAGAACGAGTACAGCCTGGTAGAAAATGAACGAGTTTAACAGTTCGACTTGGTAGCGTACCGCAAGCGCTAAAGCCGAAATCTTCGCTATTATCGCACAAGAAATTTTTAGACAACTTCTAAAGACTGGCAACATATTGATTTACATTGACTGTACTGAATGAAGTATCGGTGTACGCAAGTTCCACCCGGGTAAGAGTAAGGCTATTCACTCAATTCATATGTTCATTGTTCATTTTATTAAATAATGAATACGAAAGTAACGATTTTCCTTTTTTTTTATTTTAATCGTCGCCTCTTCCTCGCGTTGTAGTTATTATTGTTTGCAGAACGTATGCTTAATTACACAAATACGAAAGTTATCTAGTATGAATTATTGTGATAATTGTCATACCAACGCCGGAACAGTGTATTTTCGTGCTATAAGCAAGTGTATTTACTTATTATTTATGATCATAACAATTTTTGAGGTTAGCTAAGCTACAACATTCGAATCAACCACCATAGCTCCAACAACCCCTTAATGTACGCATACATCTGGTATTTATGTTTAAAAATGTTATCGGTAGGGATTTCCTGCCATTTTTGTTCTGGCTAGTTCAAGAACCACAGTTATGTACAACGCTATATGGGATAAGGTTTTTAAAATCGTTCCCAACCCAAGACAAAATGTCCTAAGTCTAATGGGCGATTTTGAAAGATCTCTGATAAACAGTGGCCGTAAAAATTTTCCAAATGCAACAATTTCTGGTTGCTTGTTTCACTATAAGCAGGTGATGATTTTTTCTAATTATTTCTCTGGTAGAAAATTGAATAATTTTTTTCTATTAACTTCAAATGTGATCCAAAATTTTACATTTTACTAAATAAATTTACAACGAATTTCCAATTATCGTAACCTATTATGATAAAGGTACACATTTTAATATTATTTGCCCATTTTTGGTCACAAGTTACATTACTTGAAACAGTTTCTACATAGTTCATTCTTAGCAACAAAATAATATTGTAAGTTTAAAGACTAAATAATCAAATGTAGTGCTAATAAATATGAGGCAATAAGGACGCAAGTTCAAACCCGATTACTTGAAGACGATTTTTCCCCTAGAAAATAATTTAGTTCAATGAACATATGAATTGAGTGAATAGCCTTACTCTTACCCGGGTGGAACTTGCGTACACCGATACTTCATTCAGTACAGTCAATGTAAATCAATATGTTGCCAGTCTTTAGAAGTTGTCTAAAAATTTCTTGGGCGATAATAGCGAAGATTTCGGCTTTAGCGCTTGCGGTACGCTACTAAGTCGAACTGTTAAACTCGTTCATTTTCTACCAGGCTGTACTCGTTCTATTAAAAATATTACAATAACGTCTAAATGATTATGATTTATAAAGGCCTTATCAAAAAGTTGGGATGACAAGGATATTCCTATGGAATTTGAATATATTCAGGAAAGAGCTTATGCAGTAGCACATTTGCCTCCAGAAAAAATTCCCGATGGGTTTATGCATATCACTAGCCTTGTTGATAACTTGGCCAATAGGAAATGTTATTGATCCAGCTGTACTGCGAAAGTTGCTAGACTTTGCAGCTTACCTAAGAAGGTTTTGGCTAGTACTTGCTAACGTTCTGTCGGTCTACAAAAAAACAGTGTCTTATAAAAAAAAAAAGAAATGTTTATTCAGATAGATGTTTATTCAGAAGTTTGTTGTAGAGTTCGTGTAAAATAGAAAGAAATGTAAAGTTATATTATTCGTCCCCGAGCGATCAAGAGCTACATATACGCTTTGCATTACGCCCGCTTTACATGTACGCAATAGTATACGTTTGGTGCAAGTATAAAAATATATCGTCATCTCTCCTAATTGCACAATGTACTATTGCCTCACTTTAATGAAGCATCGGCGTTTGATACTGTAATAATTTAGGGTTACCGTGAATGCTGATTGACGCGATTTTTTTTTGAGGATTACACCTATTAAAGTTTTATTGTATTAATATAAATATTATTTGCGAAGCCTCGTAATTTGATTTTGGAATATTAGTAGATTTTACGACGAGTACATTTTAATTTAGCGTAAAATACGAATTTTTGTAAACTTTTTTTAAATGACTATTAATATCTATGGTTATTTGTGTACCATTGAATAAATATAACAAAATTTCCACGTAAACATGTTATAATGTAGATGCTTTAGCTAATTACCATACAGTTAGATCATTTATAAGAAATGCAGACATTTATTTTGGAAAAAAAGGGCTTCATTTGATTAACACGTTAACCAACTGAAATGGTTAATTTTGTACCATAGTTATACTATTAATATTACGTAGCATTCAACGATTTTGCCCATAAACGCTGAAACATTCTTGCGTTGGCAACATCAAATTTTAGTATCAACAGGGGCTTTAGTACATAGAAACAAAACCTAATAAATTAAATAATGCCTAATTAACAAACAAATTAATTGTTTATTTTTTGTAAGGAATAATTGTAATAATTATTATTTTTTTCTGTCATAGCTATGATGTGGAAGAATACCTTACCCACATCGCTAGTCTAAGGCGATATCATTTTGCAAGAGGTTCGTAAAATTATTGTGCATTTTCACTGTTACATTTTTACAACAAAGAAAATAATCCCTGGTAAAAATGTTAACAAGTTGGAGTATAATTTAGAACTACAGTTGTGTTTTAAATCTTGTGTACAATATAATTGAAATCTTAAAGAAGTCGTAAATTGACTGTATTATCCTTCTGACAGATTTATGTACACTTGATTTAAAAGTGTAATAAACATCCATACTACCATATTTGCTTATAATATAATCAATTAAATTATACGAACTAGTCAATTTTGTACCAGGGTGTTTTTTCATTTTTAATAAATCTTTAAATAAAAATGTAGACAGATAGATAATTATCAAAATGCAAAATACAAAAAATACTAAAAGTTAAGCTATTATTCAGAATCAACTTATAATGGATATAACAATTTCTCCCAGTTTATTTTATTACTTTGCAAAATGATTATACTTTGAACCAATGATTAATATCGTATATAAAGTTCTTTAAAAATATTCTTTTTCATTGTATCTCAAATTTTTTATAATTTAAAATATGGATAGTAATTAGTTATATAAAAGTAAAATTATGTCACAATAAGTTGTATGAACTCTGTCAGAAATAGCTATTAATATAGTATTACAATAAACATTTCTTGAAATCAAATTATTCATATTTGTTAGTGCACGAATATAATGAGTGTGTGCAACGGACTCTACGATACGCAGCTGAGGAAGAAGAAGTGGAAGAAAATGACGAAGACATCAATGTGGAGGAAGAACAAAATGTACACTTTGGTATAAATGACGTAGATTTTCTAAGAAACGAATTAAATCCTTACGCTGGTCCAGGTATATAACAAAGCATTAACAATTTTTTATTGTTTTTCTTAGCATTATATTTTTGACATTGATTTAAAAAAAAAAAAACAAAAAAATAATAATTACTTAAAGTGATAAAGTTGCATTCTGTCTTTTAATGATATACAAATATACAATTTTTTTTCTATTTCTTTGTAGTACAAAACATTTTTAGTATGTTTTTATTTTGAATCTATTTTTCTTTTTTTGTGACAGAAGAAAATGTAAATAGTTAATGTGTGTGTGTATATACACACACATAATACGTTAAAAATTAAAAGTCGACATAATATAGCTGTACGTAAAATACAAAAATCAGATAATTCATTTAATTTGAAATTTTAGGACGAGAATTTGAGAACGATGTTCCTGTGCTTCGACGACGAAGACTACATTTCGGTAATATTTTTTTTTAAGTAACAATATATTTATTATTAGATTTTATCCAAGCTGCTACAAAGATTATATTTTGACTCATGCAGTGAGAGATGCAGAGCAGATACTCGAACCGTTAGCTCAGCCAATTCTCCCAGTTCGAAGACGAGGCAGGCCTCGTCAAAATGCGAATGCTGCTGCTGAAGAACAGCCAGCTGTACGTAGACGAGGAAGACCTCGAAGAAACGAAAATATACCTGACAACGCAGTAGTTGATGAACCAGCCCCACGTAGACGAGACAGGCCTCAACGAAACGTACCCGCCGAAGAAGTAGTGGACGAACCCGCCCCACGCCGACGAGGCAGGTCTCGACGCAATCGAAATGTGCCAGTCGAAGAAAATATAGAAGAAGTTATTGAAGGAGGCATTAGAGAATACGCTAATGTAGAACCAGCAGGCATCCAAGCAGGCATCGGAGAACACAATGCAGAACCCATTAGAGAGGCCGACGAAGCAGCCAACGAAGAAGGCCAACTCATCAACGAAGAAGGCATCAGAGAACACGTTGGAAGTGGCTGAGGAACCTGCCGCAGCAGTTGGAGGACTGGCCGGAGAAGTTGAAGAACCTGCCGGGGCAGTCATAGAAAATGTTGCTGAACCAGACATCGAGGATATTGTCGAACCGTTGGTCGATAATCCCGTACCAAAGAACAAGAGAAACGTTCGCTGAGGTAGCAAGAATGTGTGTAAGTAAAATGTCATAAGTTACATACTATTGGAATGCGTTACTGTTCATTTAGTACACAATCTTTCAATTTACATACTTATCAATAGTTACCCCTTTCTTTAACAACCATATACTTTGGACGTATTTTACGCGTTCTATATTTTTTAATTTACACTTTTAATGGTTAGAATTTCAAACATGCACAGAAATCGCGTGCGAACCTAACAAAGAAAGAATAATATTGCCATATTCTTTGTCAAGTAGGATATGAATAAAAATTAAAATCGTTTGAATAATAATTAGAATTTTTTTATATTGTTGAAAATTAATTATTCTACAACGTCATTGCAAGTTAATAAAATAGAAACTCCTGCTTTTATTTGGCTGGCAAACAATACTATAAGTTATAATCTCAATTAGCAACTTAAAATCCCCAGACGTTTCTAGAAGCCGTGTTTTCCGAGCAAAATAAAAAAAGAAAGTTTAATTTATACGTTGTATGTTCTTCCACTTCTGTAATAGTTCTTATTAAGTATAAGATAGATATAAACTATTACGTAAACTATTTTTATTTATGTATATAATAATTTCTTTCTATTGTATTACTTTTTATAGAAAATCTACAAGCAGGTATTCGAATCTAAAATTTTATTTTATTTTACCAATTTATGTTACTAATTTGACAAAACATTACTATTACTATTTACAAATTTAAAATAGAACGTTTGCTAGTAATTGGAATCATTATGCTGTTTTTTAATTTGTTAATTTCATACTAAAATAGTATAACATGCAATAACTGTACAAAATAGGTGATTCTCTCATCAGTTAAATTTGTTGCAAACATATATGAAACACATGCGTATAAATGTTTCCTGCAATTGTCTTTAAACAAAAAATTTATGACAAAAGGACAAGTGTGGGTTACTCTTATGCGTCTGTATTGCAAATACTACTCTGTCTAATAAGGTGCTCTAACAGAGTTCTCTTTCTAAAAACGATTTAAAATGAACTATGAATGTAAATTAATTGAAAATGAATTGAACAAAAATCAAAATATAAAAAACGAAATAAAAGCAAATTTTAAACAAATTTAAACAAAAATTAAACACGAAAAATTAAATCAAAAATTGAGAGAAATGAAAGAAGGATTTAAAAAGTTGAATAACTAAAAAATTTAATAAAAATTAAAATAAAAAATTAATTAAAATTATAATATTAAACTCTAACTATAAAAAACATGCTTTTTTGAAGATTAAATAATTAAAAAAAAACTTAGATTTATACATTGAAAGAATGTACTATTTTGTTCTTAAATGTAAGAATCAACTAGTTTGTGCACACATTTGTATTTTTTTCAAATTTGATTATACGAAGTAATAATGTTGATATCCCTTCATTACGTAAACAGCATTATAAGTTACGCTATAAGAATACATGTCAATAATCTTTACATGCTTACCGTTAAAACCTTCACGTAAGATTTTATAGCTACTAGGAAATCTAAGTGCGCTTCACGCACGCCTTATCATGTCATCAATTATATCTTTCCAGAAAGATTTTTAATTTTGCCGCCTGCTGAGTACTAATAGTTTGAAGCGTTTATAGGTTATGTCATGAAATTCGCGATCCTTAGTTCTTGTACTAGACGAACAATCATTGATTAAATGCTTCATAACAAAGTCCATCACTTTAAGAGAGGATACGGTCGCGAATATAGTTATATTTGCGTACATTGTTTAAGTTACAACTTTACTAAATATCAATTTATCTACGGATACGAACATAATTATAGAACATATTCGTATAGAAGAGTGCCGACTGGCACCAACTTTACTGATGGTCACGATACTTGAAAGAATGTCTGTGAATCCGTTGCTTGGTTAAATTAGTGTGCCGATCGGCACCTTCTTGTGCCAATCTACGCATTTTAAGACTAATGAGAACATTCTGTGCAAAAAAAAAAACATTTTTTGGAACCAAATTTATGTAGAAATACAATACGTCGAAATCGTTTTTTGTAATTAAAACAGCAGTTTCGGATATTTCTAACAGACAGAAAATGTTAATGTAAACTTAGTAAATTTGAGTAGAGACACTCGTACCGCAGTTCTCATAGGAACCTTAATATTTTTCTTAACGTGACGTATACATTCTAAATTGCACAAAATGTACAATGTTCACGCATACATCTATTGTTCATACGAGAATGCTGATCTCTGCATATTTCGATGAAATATTAGACTAATAATTAAATAAATTTATAAAGTTTCTATTTGCGTACATTGTTGAAATAAGAAGTATATTGAATAACCATTTACAGTGTACAAGTAAGTTTTTTGAATAGTTTTTATCTTCTTGTAATCGCGATCATTCGTATAGAAGAGTGCCGACTGGCACCAACTTTACTGATGTTCACGATACTTGAAAGAATCTCTGTTAATTCATTGCTTGGTTAAATTAGTGTGCCGACTGGCACCTTCTTTTGTCCAATCGACGAATCTATGGCTTGACTCAATTTTCAGTGGTTACAAATGACCACGGATATTTTTTTTATTTCTTCATTTTTTTTATTGAAAAGTAAACATCAATCATTTAAATAGCGTAAAAACAGATTATGATACAATAGATGTATGTTATCAAAACGTTCGTAACTGATTTGTGATCATAATTTTGTAAAAGCTAGAGCAAGTACAAAGGTGGCAAAAAGTAAGCAGGTAATGGTTATGAAACTTAAAGATTGCATATTTAAGTTTATCAATCTTGGAGATGAATGTAAAATTAATTAAAAGTTTTTTTCCTTAATGTTTTACTAGACAATGCTCGGAAAGGTCGATGATCTCGTCTTCTAAGTATGCATTGAACGTAAATAACGGCGTTCAAAAGAAAATTTCTAAAAAAAATCCTCTAATTGAATCATAAATTAAAATCACAGAATAATATTAACTTGCTGTGACTTTAATATCATATATTAAAGTCACAGCATAATATTAATATAATATTAACTTAATAATATAATAAAATTAACAAATTAACATTATCTATGCAATATAATTAATATTATATATTTTATTTTTATTAAGTTTGCGCCGTATGCTACACGAGGGAGCATCTCCACAAATTGCCAGGCTGCTGTCATCGTATCTGCAAGGTCCGCGTCAAAAAGCTGATTAAGAAGGAATGCCCGAGCTGTAGACAACCTATAACAACCTATTTGCCGGAGCATATGATGGAAGACGAGGCGTGGAATGAAAATATACCAGCACAACTCGAGCGTGACTTCCATTACCAGTTATTTAAAGATTTTTTGAGGGAGGTTGAACAAGAGATTGACCATGACGTTGACTATGACAGCAATTAGACAATGTAAGTAGATTATGTGAATAGCTTTATAAATACTTTATAAATACTACACAGATATCTAAGGGAATTCAAAATATCCATGACATCAAGGATATCGACCAACATCAAGGACAAAGTTGAAAAGCACACGAACACACAGACGCCGGACAAACTCTACACAAAAATATCCCTACATCCTACACAAAAAATTTTAAACAGATATTTACTGCATGGGAATTCCCTACATACATTTTCGATAATTTTACTATACCGTAAAACTCTACACAATTGTATAATTTATTGTTATACATTGTTGATAACAATAGGTTACACAATTGTGTAGAGTTTTGCGGTTTAGTAAAATTATCGAAAATGTGTGTAGGGAATTCCCCTGCAGTAAATATTTGTGTAGAATTTTTTCGTACAGTTATTTCTTGTGTAGAATTATTTTGTGTAGGGTGTAGGGTTATTTTTGTGTAGAGTTTGTCCGGCGTCCAACCACACACACACACACACACACGCGCGCGCGCACACAGTGGATTATGCCTATACTTTGTTAAAATGTAATTTTATATTTGAAATACTTCAGTTAATTACATAAATTTTAATTATATATATATATATATATATATATATATATATATATATACATATATAGATATAATTAAAATAAATAAGAGAAATAAGAATAAAAGAATATATATGGGACGTTTCACGTCAACCGGACCGTCAGTGCACCCAAAATTTGGGTTAACCTAACAAGACGTTTGAGGGCTCAAAATGATCGTCTGGTCAAGGGCTTTTGAAAAAGTTCTGGCCTTTTCAAAAATCCAATGTGGCGCATAAAATATGGAGCCTGAAACCCACGTTTTCATAGCACATTCAACAAAAACAATAGTAAAAATGTTCTAATTTGTGAAATATCCCACCAAAAAGCATGTACAACTCATGATAGGACATATTATTGACAATGCTGACGGAATTCCAAAATGAAAAATGGCGGATCCAAAATGGCGGACATTATACCACCACCAAACCCATTTTACCGCAACAAATGATTTTTGATCACTTTAAAGTATCGATATGAGGGTTTTCAGGGTCACTGAATCTTAGCTTGACCTCGAAATTTCAAAATTTAAAATGGTGGATCCAAAATGGCGGACATTATACCGCCACTAAACCAATTTTACCGCAACAAATCATTTTAGATCAATTTATAGTATCGATATGGAGGTTTGTGAGGTAAATGGTTATAAATGTATTATCGAAATCAGTATTTGTGCACATGAATCTTATATTTTTCCGGTCTATTAGATTTAGAATTATCTGTCTGCGGTTTTTACACTTACATTTTTCTATTGTTCTGTGTATATGTATATGCCTGCGTGGATGAAAAAAATATATAATTTAGCCAAATGAATCAATCTTTAATGACATTTTGTACACTCTTATCAATTCTGGCTCCTCGTTCGTAGAGTTTTTACTGGTGATAAATGGCTTTCGCCGATATCATAAATTACTCTGTTCCTAGGTTCATTGGCATTTGAGTAATGCATGACTTTCAACGTTTCATTATTTTCTGGGATAAATCTATGCCCCATTTGTATGTTTGTGACAGGTGGGCAGTTTTTAAATCTCTTTGTTAGGAATTGACGAGTTAGTTCGTGATCTTTTTTGGTGTATAAGAAAAATTTTATATTGAATGATCGCCCATTAGCCCATGAATAAAGAGCTTTAACATCTAGAATTGCTTTATTTTTTGCAGCTTGTAAGCTCGCTCTTGTAGCTTCTCTCTTTACTATCGCTCCAACTCCATCGCAACTACCTTTTCCGTGTGCTGTTGCAAAACAGTGCCATTCAGCATCAACGCCAAAATCTCTCTTATGACTCATTAAACTACTCATTTGATAACGATTTTTAAAATGCTGTTTAGCACCATCAGTAGCATATATTACCTTTTTTACTGTGGGACAAACCTTGCGAATTTCAGGTATAAGTTTTTGCTGCATTATGTATACTGCAGTGGCATCATGAGTACTACAGTCGGACAGAGATACTGTACTGAAATGCTATAGCTTGCCTTCAGATTTATAATAAACAACAGCAGGAAAAAGCGTACTTTGATCATTATTAAAATGAAATGCCTGTGTAACATCTTGGGCTGTAAAAGCATAGTTCTCAGCAAAATCCAATTGAGCAAGAACCTCTTCATCTGAAAGATTATCTTTCTTCCCAGAAATAAAATTTGATTGTTCCTTAGCGATGAAGTGATGAGGTATCAACTTTTCTAGGCTAGAACATAAAGTTTCAATAAATTCTTGCGATGTTAGGCATTGTTTTATCAAAGTGTATCTATCGGTTGATTGCCACGTGCTGAAGATGACTTGATCAATATTGTGCACATCCATATTATTCTCAACGTAATTAGAAAACTTTTGAATGTCCGGACAAAATTTGCATTCATTCAAATAACAGCTTGGTTTGGGATCCTCACATAGAACGAAATTCAAACAATCTTTATAATTCTTCAGAATATTGTTTGAGGTTTTTTCTATATTTACTGCGTCAATCGTCGCCTTGAAATTTTGGTGTATCGTACATACACATACATTGTGTGTACCAGAGGATCCTGCAAAGACACAACATTTTGATCTCAGTTCCGCAAACTTGGTAAGCCCAATCGGATGTTCAGGAAACTGTTCTTTAAATTGATTATGAAGGTTCTTAATATCAGTAAGTAATAATATTTTTTGCACTTTTATTTTTTCACCATATAAATAAATACTGACGGTATCTTTTTTATTTGTCATAATTCTGCTGTTAAGATCATTTTCGTAAAAATCTTCAACTTTCTGAGTAGTTTCTGCAGGTAATATTTTTCCACGTTTTGCAACAGGAGAAGCCAAAACTCCATCTGATTCTCTTAACTGTTTTGCTTTACGAGCCATTCTGTGAGACACACCACATTGGTTCATAATTTTACGTATTGCCCAGTGTTCGGGCAAAATAGTAAGAATACTGACACGTAATGGATCGTTCTCCGACAGGGATTGGAATTTGTTTTTAAGTCCAGTTAAAATATCTGTAAGATCATCTTGCATAGGTGCATCCGTGTTTGAAACCGAAGGTGAGTCAGTCTCTGATTCAAAATCAACACTCATACTGACGTTTGGAGATGACAAATCATGTAGTTTGTAAAAGGATTTTCTACATGTATCACAAATCAGTGAAGATGTTGGATAATCAGGATAGACATCTTGAAATTCTTTGGAGATCTTCCTAAGAGATTTGCTGTGTCCTGTATTAATATAATATGGATTAACGCATCTATCGATACGATATTTTTTCGCAGGAGAAGACATTGTTGTAGAATATGAGAAAGCACAACCAAAACAAAAAAAAATGTTAGAAATAACAAAATTACGGCTAGTACAGTTGAACAAGGAGTTGCCGATAAAGTAAGACTTACTCAACAACTGCCTTAAAAAAGATGTTGAAGAAGAAGTCGCCAATGTATCTATTAATGTACCTATTAACTATCCTAAAAAGGACTGTTGGAGAAAAAGTCGCCTATGAATAGAGCCACTGATGGACTTGCTCACCAACTATCCTGAAAAAGACTGTTGGAGAAAAAGTCGCCGATGAAGAAAGCATTCCTTGAAGAAAATATTCCTTTCTATGGGTTGCTAAACGTGGGAAGGGGTTGAGGGTGTAGGTAAAAAAGAGGGATGAAATAAATCACTTGAAAGCAATAAATTCCTTTGCCACAAAACAGTTTTATTTGCTGAAGTCTTTGCACAAGTTGTCATTGGAGACGAGCCGTGTACTTGCAGCATTAGGCTGTTGGAAGAGGGGCGAGGTACAGCGCTGGACCCGGCCTCCTTATGTGCCCTCCGCGACGCTACTTCACTTGTGGGTAATGCGCAGCCGCCTAGCGGCGCGCCACGGTACTAGCGCCGCGGTGATAAGCGCTGCAGCGTGCGTGGCGTGTTCGGCGAGTTGCGCGTTAGCAGGGGCTTTTCGCGAGAGAGCCTGCGGGTGGGTTATGACAAATATCCGCCAGTTTATATTGGCCATATTGAATTTAAAAATTTCGAGGTTAAAATAAGGTGTAGTGGCCCCAAAAACCCTCATATCGATACTTTAAAGTGATCTAAAATCATTTGTTGCGGTAAAATTGGTTTGGTGGTGGTATAATGTCCGCCATTTTGGATCCGCCATTTTTGATTTTGGAATTCCGTCAGCATTGTCAATAATATGTCCTATCATGAGTTGTACATGCTTTTTGGTGGGATATTTCACAAATTAGAACATTTTTACTATTGTTTTTGTTGAATGTGCTATGAAAACGTGGGTTTCAGGCTCCATATTTTATGCGCCACATTGGATTTTTGAAAAGGCCAGAACTTTTTCAAAGGCCCTTGACCAGACGATCATTTTGAGCCCTCAAACGTCTTGTTAGGTTAACCCAAATTTTGGGTGCACTGATGGTCCGGTTGACGTGAAACGTCCCATACATATATGGGGAATTCTTTGTCAAAAAAGCCACCCCCCCTGCCCATTTCAATTGTGGGGAAACAAATTTTTTGAGCATATGAAAAAATTTGTCAAGAAGTGTAGTTTTTTATGCCATAAGGTGTTTTTTGAAAAAAATAAATTTAATCTCAAAAAAACTGTCTAAAGTGAGGCATCTCGCAAAAAAGTGCCATTTTTTAGTCAAAAATAATCGAAAAAAATATAATTCCTCAATAATTTTGACCAAATTACTCATTAAAAGTATTTTGGGAGTCGCTGAACAAGAATCCGATGTCAAATTTCAAATTCAAAATGGCGGATCCAAGATGGCGGACATTTTTTTTCTTACTGTTGACCCATTTCTACTAAATTCTGTATGTTGGGGTTTTTGGGATCGCTGATTAAGATTCCGAATTCGAATTTCAAATTCAAGATATTTGATCCAAGATAGAGGATCTTAATTTCGAATTGCTGAATGCAGATCCAAAATGACGGACAGATAATTTCTTATTATTGGCTGTATTCTACAAAATTTTGTAAACGGAAGTTTTTCAGGTCTCTGATAACGAATTTGAGCTCAGGTTTCAAATTCAAGGTGGCGGATTCAAGATGGCGGACATTGCTTTTTTATTATAGATCTGAGATTAAATTAACGACATATTTTTATTTCCCTCCAATGTATAGAATTATTAAATTGATTCAATTCAAATTTTTGTGGCGCTTTATTCTCAAATCAGTATCGACAGTCCTTGTCAGGATAGTCGGCTTATTGAGATATTCGGTGCTCTTCAACATCGGCGTACTCTCAATAGCTGTCCTTCTTAGGATAGTTATTGAGATTTTTTTTCAGGTTCAATAACAAAATTTGTGGTTTATATTCAACAGTCCTTTTTAGGATAGTTGATCAATTTTCCATAAATTTTTGTGACCCTTTATTCTCACATCAGTATCGACAGTCCTTTTCAGGATAGTCAGTTTTTTGAGATATTGGGCGCTTTTTCTTTGGATATTTATGAATATATTGATCAAGATGGGTGATAAGTTGAGAACAGACAGATGCGTGGATTTGTTTAGGAAACCCGGTGAAAAGGGTCATTATGGAAAAGATCTCCGTAGGGTTTCTGGTGCTCTAATAAAACAATTCCCTAGTTTACATCCCGACTCTAGAATTTGTGCGGCTTGTCGAAAAAAGGCTTCTGATTTAAATTCAAACGAAATGGGTGAATCTATTCCAGCCAATACAAGTGCTTCTGATGAATCGTATAATGCTAATTCTCGTATGTCCAAGGATGAAGAAAACCTTGATTCTAGAGTGTCACCGGAACCAGAAGTTCGATCCCAAAGAGAAATTGATCTAGAGAAAATGCTAGATGGGCTTAAAACTAAATTTTCATCTTTGTACAGGAACGATCCTCTAAGAGTCAGGATTCTTACTATTGCTCCAAGTTCATAGAGCACGAGAAAGATTGCTAATGAGTTTAATGCTTCAAGATATTTGGTTCAAAAGTCTAAAAGGCTGAAGAGTATGAATGGGGTTTTAAGTGAAACTGTTGCGAAAGCGGGTCGTAGTTTGTCCCAGGAAACTGTGAAAAATATTGAAGAATTTTACAATAACGATATGTATAGTCGAATCATGCCATCAAAGAAAGACGTTGTTTCCGTAAAAAATAAAGATGGCGCAAGAGAAGAAAAACGTAAACGTTTATTATTATTGAATATGAAAGAACTCTATTCTTGTTTTAAAGAAACTCATCCGAAAATCGAAATTTCTTTTAGTAAATTTGCATTTCTAAGACCAAAATACTGTATTCTTCCCGGAGCATCTGGAACGCATTCGGTATGCGTATGCACTATCCATCAAAATATGAAACTAATGTTAGATGCAATAAACCTGAAGCAATTGACTGAAAATACAAGTACTCCTCTTTCTAATTATAAAGATTGCATAGAAAAAATGGTTTGTTCTAATCCAACTTCCGATTGTTACATCAACAAGTGTAATAAATGTCCAGGAACTGAAAAAATTATATCTGTAATAAGTAAACAATTAGAAGATTCCTGTATTTCTGATATAAAATATTCATCGTGGACTGACACTGATAGAGCAACATTAACCGAACAGACATCGAGTGTTGAAGATTATTTATTGGATCTAGACAATAAGCTAAATACTCTGAAAGTTCATTCTTACATTGCTAAGCAGCAGACTCAGTTTATAAATGAAAAAAAAGAAAATCTTAGCCCTCATGAAGTACTTGTAATGTTTGATTTCTCAGAGAATTATGCTTACGTGTGTCAGGATGCTTCCCACGCTTTCCATTTCAACAATAATCAATGTACAGTGGTACCTGTGATTTTCTATTACAAAGAAAATAATGACGTTATCCATCAGAGTATGGTTTTTTTGTCTGATAGCCTGAAACATGACACTGCCGCTGTATATGCTATTCAAACGCTATTGATACCAGAAATTAAAAAAAAAGTTAAAAGAGTTCAAAAAATTTATTATTCGACTGATGGCGCTAGGCAACATTTTAAAAATAAATTTCAAATAAACAACTTGATTAATCATAAAAAAGATTTTAATATTCAAGCAGAATGGCATTACACAGCAACTGCACATGGAAAAAGTATGTATGATGGAATAGGTGCGCGCTACTTTCAAAAGGTCAGCCTACAAGGCAAGCCTTACGGCAAAACCATCTGAAGCAATATTAACTCCCCAAGCCCTATTCAATTGGGCAAAAAAACATTTTGATAACATATCTATTTTCTACTTTGATAAAGTATTACATGACAAGGTGAGGCGAAAATTGAATCAAAGATATCTTAATTGTGAGAGTGTTCCTGAGATTTCGAAAAACCACGGTTTTATAATACGAAACAATGGAATTGTTTTGATTAAAAAATTTTCTAATGATACGGAAACAAATGCAAATCACTGGTCACCACAATAATCAAAGAATTAAAAAATTATTTTGAATTTTGTTAACCTAACCTCAGTTTTGTATTAAGTGAACATTAATATTTTTTGACCATCAATATTTTTTAATATCGAATTTTGAATATATTATTCGATGATAAATAAGGAATGTCCGCCATCTTGAATCCGCCACCTTGAATTTGAAACCTGAGCTCAAATTCGTTATCAGAGACCCGAAAAACTTCCGTTCACAAAATTTTGTAGAATACAGCCAATAATAAGAAATTATCTGTCCGTCATTTTGGATCTGCATTCAGCAATTCGAAATTAAGATCCTCTATCTTGGATCAAATATCTTGATTTGAAATTCGAATTCGGAATCTTAATCAGCGATCCCAAAAACCCCAACATACAGAATTTAGTAGAAATGGGTCAACAGTAAGAAAAAAAATGTCCGCCATCTTGGATCCGCCATTTTGAATTTGAAATTTGACATCGGATTCTTGTTCAGCGACTCCCAAAATACTTTTAATGAGTAATTTGGTCAAAATTATTGAGGAATTATATTTTTTTCGATTATTTTTGACTAAAAAATGGCACTTTTTTGCGAGATGCCTCACTTTAGACAGTTTTTTTGAGGTTAAATTTATTTTTTTCAAAAAACACCTAATGGCATAAAAAACTACACTTCTTGACAAATTTTTTCATATGCTCAAAAAATTTGTTTCCCCACAATTGAAATGGGCAGGGGGGGTGGCTTTTTTGACAAAGAATTCCCCATATATATATATATATATATATATATATATATATATATATATATATATATATATATGTATATATATATATTCTCAATAACAGCAAAAATTCTTTTATTCTTAGTTTAGCAAAGGAAGGGATACCAACTAAAAAAACGCGCCTATCTATTTACCTCACGGGTGGCGTGGAAAAAAATAGAATTACTATTTTGAAGATCAGTTTGTATAGTAGTCCTCTTTTAATTTAATTTTTATTACATTGTTTAACCTTCAACTACTGTCAGTTATGTATTGGAGCTATTATATATATATATATATATATATATATATATATATATATATATATATATATATATATATATATATATATATATATATATATATATAAGCGGGCAAAAAAAAAATGAAAACGATCCCTAAAATTTTTTAAATAAAATGGTTAGTAGTTCACATCAAATATACGTGTATGATTGTGTATGTATATGATTATGTATATATGTGTGTGTACATGTGCGTAAACGCGGATATTAGTACATGCGTTATAAAAAATATGGTGTACACCAAGGACTAAGTGGGCTTTTCGGCCTTGTCTGGTTGCAGTACGCCTTGACTCGTACTGCAAACTTCACACTTGGCTTAAAAAAGCCCACTTTACGCCCTTGGTACACAAGATACTATTTCATACATAATTTAAAAAGTATGTGCCCAATAATTTAAGTATGTGCACAACGACTTAATTTATTGTGCACAAAAAACACGCACGTGCGCTAACTTCACGATACAAAAATGAACTGCTTTAGTACAATACACACTTGGAATGAGTCGTTCTTCATGGTGCGGTGTTTAAACGCAATCGCTGTGCTCGGGCATGCCCGAGTATACATGCCGTACCTTAAAATAGTATTCAAGGTAACCATTACGCCATCTATGAGCATTAATATAAATTACAGTGTGCACATCTCTGTGATTTCGGTGTTCACAATCACCTGTTACATGGTATATCTAAGAATCGAATTAGTGCACAATACGTTTGTGCACAATAATATTTGTGCGCGATTTATGTTGCGTGCACAAAAAATTGACGTATACAGAAAAGTGTGCACAACTTTTCGTTGTAAAATAATAAATAACATTTACTGTGCACAAAGATCTTGAGCCAAATTATTTACTTTAATAATTTATTCTGTGCACGATATTTTGTGTACAATCAATAAGCTTACAATGTCTGTAATTAATATTATGTGTACAATCAATTGGTTTGTACTTTGTGCACAAAAGTAAATCTGAGTAATTGTCGCTGTGTACGATCTTTTGTGTACAATGAAACTCATTGAAAGTTTAGTGTTCAACTTGTGCAGAATCAATCTGTGCACAATAATTATTTTCTGGTTTTTTAATTTTACTAAAAGTGATGTGCAAAATCAAATAGGTGTTGTGTATAAAATTTAAATAATAATTTTCTGTGTACAATCATTAAGTGCACTAGCGTTTAGTGAAGTAAAGTCCTAATAACTTCGAACAATCATGTTTTTTTCTAGAAAGATTCAACATTTAGTTTTCGGATTAAAACAATTTAAAAAAATTGCGGTTTATAGTGTATAATAAAAGAACGATGAACGATAATATAAATAAATAAATCACGGAAGAGGCGCAAATATAAATGATTAATCATAGTCAACAATCTATTCCCTAACTATTTAAATTTTGCTTCGATTGAGAATTAATAAATAGAGATCGGTGTGTACTCTATAAGTACAAACTTATAGTTCCTAAAATTTTTCCATCTTTTAATATTCACTAACATAATTTTATGTGAAAATATTTGTAATTATTAATGTAAATTGATGTAAGAATTACCTTCGAAATCTCCCTCTTTAATCACTGAGATACGATTTTCTTGCATTTCCAGTTTTTTTAACATATCAAGAGACGACAGCGAGGAAGTAGGTATATGTAGTAGTTCGTTTCCTCCTAAATTGAGCCTTTTCAACTTTCTTCTAAGAAAATAATATTATATTGAAGTACATGTATTGTTTGTTGTTTAAAAAAGAGGTACATAAAATTTAAATAGTATAAATATTTTCTGCAATGCCATTACTTCATAATATTTTCATCCTCTTTGGATGAAAAATAAAATAAATAAATGAATGAATAACGTTTAAGGGAAGGTCGGAGCCACGTTAATTGGTTCAAATATCACCTAACCTCGAAAACTGTTTATATCATAAATAATAAATAGAAACACTTGGTTATAGCGTGCAAATGCAGTGTTCCACGGATACTTTTGTAATAATTTATACCGTATAAGTATCATTTATGTGTAATTTTGCACAATTTCTGAAAATCACAAGAACTAAAACGAGAAGTGCAAGTGGCGATATTAGTAAAATGGCCATTACCTTCATACACAAAATTCCTATAATACACATAATTCCCTGCGATGTGGAGTTGAATGTGTTTTAGCGTCGATCTGACAAAATGCTCAATGAGCACCTTGTGACATATTGATTACGTAGGCTCTCAATTGTTTAAATGTACCGTTAATAAAACAGAATTTACAAAATAATATCACTTAAAAAATATTGAAGTAAAAATCGTAACTCATGTACTTTGGTGTAAGATTTAACCTCAAGTTTTCAAAAAAATATTGACGAAAAATAAATTAAATACGGCTAATAAGCAGCTACAAGTAAAGATTTAAGAAGTGTATTTAACTTGCAGAGATCGATAAATTTTTATAAAAATAAGAATTAAGATATGAAAAAAATCCGTCTAGTTCCAAATTTTTGATATGATTGATGCCTTCTTTCTTTAATTAACTTGGTCTGTAAAATTCAAAGCTTCCATAGGTAGGAAACAAAAACTTTATTCTTTAATAATGGAAAGTATTATTTATAACAATCATAATTTTGTAGAACTTATACAGTGTAGTGATCGAGTTATAACGGTTTAAACAAATTTCACTTCTAGTGCATAACAAAAGAACAATAAACGATAATCTAAATTATCCGCGGTAAAAAGATAGAAAATATTATTCACTCTTAGGTACACATTTACTATTTTATATATATACTAGTGGGGCTTCGCCTCCCTGCTCGCTTCGCTTGCCAACCCCCCATTTCAGTTTCTGTGTGATGTTTATTTTGAAAATGTTATCTTTATGATTTGATGATTACGTTCTAGTTGGTTAAGAACGATCTTATTGTATTATATAAAATTTGTAGATCATAAAAAAGTCAAGAATTTATTGTTTGTCAAAATTGAGAAAATCAAAAGAAATAAAGTAAAAGTACTTAATTAACGTTGAACTTCTACTGCTAATGGAATTTAAAATATATAGTTTTTTTCCATTTTTTCGGAATTTTTTTTTAAATTAATTTTGATTCTCCTTATTTTTGATTATATGTTACAATTATAAATAAATATGGTCCGCCACTCTTTCTTATAATAACCATTGCGGCTTTGTTGAATGACCTGTGGCCTCTAATATATGTTGATGATCGATCTTTTTGTTTTTACGTAGCATAATGAGGAAAAAAATCTGTTTTTCATTTTATTAATGTGTTTTGGTTTCATAGCGATTCTTTGATTTACTTTTTTGTGATAATTTTATCAAAAGAGTTAATAAAAATAGTGGCGTCCGTGGCGCGACGACAGAACTTCTGCCTTCCAAGCCAGAGGATCTCGGTTCAAGCCCGGGGTCCGTCACTTTTCGTTGCACTTTTGACTAGTAACAAAAGTAATTTATTTTTAATCTTCGAGTTCACGCCCTCCTGCTTATCCAGGGTTTCGGTCATTTCCCTGGCCATTTCTCTTACCTCCCGTATCTTGTCATGCAAGCTGGCATGAGCTTGTAGCCATTCCCTTGTGGTCTGGCTCTCTTTGCCTACCGTTCCACTCTCATATCGGTATTCTGCAGCACTCATGGCACTACATATACTGGTACTGCTGCTTGATTTATGGATTGGATATCCACCAATTCTCTTGTGTTGTTGGCACCCTTAAGGTCTCCACTTTCAGGTTCTCCTGTGAGTTTCTCCCGAGTTCGTTCGTGGTTCCCATGTTATAAGAATTTTCTTCATTCTGGCATGTGTCCAACCCCCTGGAGCCTTTCTACAATAGGTTCAGTTCAGCTGTTTAGCTGTTCAGTCGTGTCTTGTTCAAAACGTAGCAAAGAGGCGGTCCACTATCTGTATATTAGACATTCATGACTGTAAAACGGCTTATTAAATTAATTGAATTTTTTAATAAAATATGGCGTTTTTTTGATACGTTTATATTATAGTTCGATTAGAGCTTAAAATATACTATATTAATGCGAAATTCGATTAATTTAATAGACAAATTAACAATCACGAATGGTAATCATATAGATAGTGGACCTCTTCTTTGCTACGTTTTGAATAAGACACGACTGAACTGAACGAGTGGAACAGCTGAACTGAACCTATTGTATAAAGGCTCCTGAATTCCCCCGTCTATGGGGGCCGCTGACATGGACCTAACACATTACTGTAGACGGTGCCAGACTTGGTACATCATGCCAGGGTATAGCACGCGCTATCGCACTAGCCCACCTTTACTCTTTCGAGCCTCCTACTCCGTACAAAGGTGCTCGGCTTTCTGGAGAGTTTCCGGCGGATGTCACACGATATCACGCACTTGCTCAAGCCGGTTGACCGAAACCAGCTAAGTAACCAGCCTCCCGTCTTGCTGTCAGCGGGAGCCAAAGATGGTTCGGGTCACTTCGGCACGCAACCGTAGGTTTCAGAAAGAGACCGTTAGATCGCCTCTCTATCCAGGATCTCCTTTTGGCAGCTCACAGGTCGCACCACGCGGTAAACGCGACGGCCTGATTTGGTCCACGGAGCCTATTTTCACATACGGGGTGTTAGCTTGCCCACGCGGAATGAATATGTTTAACATGTATTTTATTAGAACTATTTTCTCCGTAAAGAATAAAAACCAGGATCCATTCCTTCAGTATTATAATATAAAACACTCTATAAAGAATAAATCCTTTGGTAAAGAATAAAACTCGTCATTAATTATTTGAAAATGGCAGAGCGAAATTTTATTCTTCACAAAAAATTAAACTTTGAGATTTATTCTTTACAAAAGAAAAAATTGTGCTATTTATTCTTTTGAAATGGTGAACCAAAATTTAATTCTTTGGAAAAGATTAAATTGTGCGATTTATTCTTTTAAAATGGCGGAGTAAAAATTTATTCTTTTTTAAAAGTAAATCTCGCAGTTTAATCTTTTGTAAATAATAAATCTCGCAGTTTAAACTTTCATAAAGATTAATCTGTACGTTTTATTCTTTACAGCAGAATAAATTATACCTTTTATTATTTCTGTACTCGTAAAAAGTATAAAAGTAATGATTTATACTTTCCTAAAGAAGTAAACAAAACATGTATTCTTTCTAGCGCCTGTTTTCGTTCTTTAGTCTTCAGAGTACAGGGTAACGTTAAAAAAAATTTAACAATTTTACTTTTAAAAAATTCAAGTTTCGAGGATAAAAGTTAAAATAATAATGATTCAAACAAGATATATACGAAAAATATCGTATATAATGAAATATTAAATTAATAATATACTAATAAAATATGTCAGTTATTGAGGAATGATGTGAATGGATTCACTGCACACAGATACTTTAAGTATACTTTAATATAATAGTTGAAGTAGATATATAAAAAAATTAACTTTTGAAAAAGTAAAAGGTTAGGCGAGTTTGATATATTCCGCAACGAAATTACAGATGGAAAAGAACTGAGATCAATCAAAGTCAAGTTTATCATATTTAATCGTAATGAAGCGAGAAGCAACTCTCAAGATAATTAATATTTAACTTGCCATGCCCGTTTCATTGTACTTATGGTGTTTGTATAACGTTTTAATACATAAAAAGAAAATTTCAGTTGTCCAACAATAAACAAAGTGAAACGGGCATGGCAAGTTAAATATTAATTATCTTGAGAGTTGCTTCTCGCTTCATTACGATTAAATATGATAAACTTGACTTTGATTGATCTCAGTTCTTTTCCATCTGTAATTTCGTTGCGGAATATATCAAACTCGCCTAACCTTTAACTTTTTCAAAAGTTAATTTTTTTTTAAAGATTTTAATCCTTTTTTTAATTTTTTTGAGTATTTCATATTCGACATCGTAAAAATAAAATATAAGTATCTTTAACCCGTTGACCACAGCTTTTTTGTAACATTTTTATCACTAACATGAAATCACTAATTGTTCTGATATACACCCCTTTTGAATTATTTCTACACCTAGACACCAAAAACCACGGTGAAGACCTCATCATCGGCCACCCTGTACACCTAGACACCGCGTTCAAATGATTTTTACACCTAGACACCAAAAACCACAGGGCGAACTACCTAGACGTCGTCATCGGCCACCCTGTACACCTAGACACTACTCTTGAATGACTTTCACATCTAGACACCAAAAACCACGGAGCGCTTCACCTGGCCCTCGTCATCGGCTACCCTGTACACTTGGACACCGCCCTTGAATGTTTTTTATACCTGAACACCAAAAACCACGGAGCGCACTACCTAGACCTCGCCATCGGTCACTCTGTACACCTAGACACCGCGTTCAAATGATTTTTACACCTAGACACCAAAAACCACAGGGCGAACTACCTAGACGTCGTCATCGGCCACCCTGTACACCTAGACACTACTCTTGAATGACTTTCACATCTAGACACCAAAAACCACGGAGCGCTTCACCTGGCCCTCGTCATCGGCTACCCTGTACACTTGGACACCGCCCTTGAATGTTTTTTATACCTGAACACCAAAAACCACGGAGCGCACTACCTAGACCTCGCCATCGGTCACTCTGTACACCTGGACACCGCGTTCAAATGATTTTTACACCTAGACACCAAAAACCACGGGGCGAACTACCTAGACCTCGTCACCGGTAACCTTGTACACCTAGACACCGCTCTTGAATAATTTTTATACCTATAATATAAACTCTTAATTTAATAGGACGCCGCAGTAATATTTTTTTGTATGTAACCCCGCAATGATATGAGGAGTGTGAGGATATATAAAAAAGGTGGAAAAGCAATTCCCTATCATTTTTGATGCGCAGCTAACTTCACCGCCCTTTCACACTGGAGGCGGATAACTTCACCGTCCTTTCACATTGGAGAAAAAGATAATGATTTGAGCAAATCATATACAACATTGTTTATATTATATAAATGACAGCGTTTTTTTTTTTGACAACTTCTATTAAAAATCACTGATTAGCACATGAATGTAATAATATATAAAAATTACTTAGTAATAATTATGGAAAGTATCGTTTTTCTTAAAAGTAAAATCTCGGATACCAATATAGAAGTAAATAGTGTCGCGGGCGCAAAAGCTTCGTCTGCTTCTCAAACTCGCCTTCGTGGCGCTACCGCGCCACTTGATAAATTAATAATAAACAAATAAATCATCTCTTATTTTAGATATATATGGGTAGCATGTAAATAATGTGCTATGAATTATAAATAATAATAAAAAAATAAAATATGTCAGTTATTGAGAAAAGATGTGAATGGTATCAGAAAATTTAAATAACCCAAAAATTTTGAGGCCCTAAATTTTCAAGACCTAAAAATTATAATTCCCAATAATTTTAAGGTCCAAAATTATATCCGCCTTATAGATGATGTTCAGACGTCAGGGTAACTCCTAGATGTTAAGTTATTGAGAAAAGATGTGAATGGCTTCACGGCACACAGGTACATTGAGCACTCTAATATAATAGTAGATTGTTTGGAAATGGCTTACAGAAAGTCTGAGGGGGCATGTTTAAGGTATATCTTAAGCCTGGGTAGAGTAAAGAAGACGGTCCGGATCTTTCACAAAGCCGTAGCAAGTGACTAAAAACACTTATTTATATAGTAAAATGTCATGAATTTTGGTGAGTGATTTTGTATGGTATATATATGATATTTTTTAGTAGAAATAGAGTATATTGTAAATATTTTCAGTAGGTATTTTTTGTTTTCTAATTTACGTGAAGAAAAAAAAATTTTATTAAACAAATATTTTTTCTTTGTTTTTCTTTACAGGGTTTAACCCAGGCTGGACTCCTTAACTCGGCTTACAAAGAAATCAACCTGCTATAATAAGGGCGGGGAGCGACAATGTCCTGCATTGGCTGAATTTTTTCGAAAACTTCTGCATACAGTGCGATGCCTCAGGCACTGTTACGTCATAGGTTAAATAAAAAAATAATAAAAATTTAAATAAAATAAAATAACGACGCAGCTGCGTGACAAAAAAACATTATATATTTCGTAGAGATTAAGAACAGGTGAGCGTCCGGACAGCGCAATTAGGAGCGCGCAGGTACAGCGATCATGATCCGTGTACGGCAGGCAGCGGTCCTATCTTAGAATTTGTGCGCAGCCGGGAAAAACCAAAGTATCTGGAGAAATTGCCAGCGACAATCTGGCGCCTCGAACTTTGTTTGTGCTGCGCCGCAGAATGCAAAGCTGCGCAAAGCAAATTTTAAATTTAAAAAGTAGACTATTTATAATAAATAAAATAAAAATTAAGATTCATATAAAGTATGGACAGTTGAAAAGTATTAAGTTGCAATTGTGCATATTTTATTTATTTTAAAGATGCAGAACTCGTATTCGTGGCGTAGAAAGAAATGTATACTCGCACAAGTTTTACGATATGTTTTCAGTTTAATTAGATAGTTTATAAAACAAAACTAGTTAGAAATAGCAGTTAAGTTATAATAATAATATTAAGTTTAAATAATAATAAAATACTGTAATGAAGATTTGAAATTTTAAAATATTAAGTTATAATAGATTTGAAATCGATCGCGATAGTAAATTAAAATCATAGTTGATAATTGTTATTATATATAAGCAAATATTGTAAAATTTAGAAATAATTAGAATTAAACTTTAAGAAAATTAGAAATAGTACAGGGAGAGCCATCTAGCGGAAAATCGGCAGGGCTAGGAAAATAGCGTGGGCGGGACCGAAGGTGGAGCGGAAGAAGATCGGAAGAGGCACCAAGCGGAAAGCAGCGATGCTCTATGTCGATATAGAGGGCGCAGATGCGGACCCAAAGGGATGGGCCTATGAAAAAGATGCGACGCGTGGGCGAAGGGAAGAAAAACGTGTAGAGAAAAGTTCAGTCTGATATGAGAGGCTCGTCGAGGAGTTCAGCCGAGGTGGCTGCTCCCAAGCATAATTCGAAGTTTTAAATTTTGTATTTTTTCAAGCCGTGGTGGCTAAAGTGTGGACAACAATTTTCAAAGATTTCAAAAGATACATTACTAAAACATACTTGTAGTAAAGTTTAATTTAATTATTTTCCGGACATATATCAATCACTAAAAACTTTATTATTTATCAAAAACAAGAAGAAAGGAGTTTACAATCCAGTAAACTCAGAATTGGCTACAATCTTCTAAAAGAAAAATAAGTGAAAATTATATAAGATAATTAATGAATAACTGCCGCTTATTTTACAAATATATTTTGGGAGGACTTGTCGAGTTGCCTGAAGGGTTGACTGGACTTCGCTTGTCGGAGGCCTTTTGACCTACAGTTCAACGAGACCTGTTCATTAGTTTGGGAAGGGTTTTGAATAAATTCACGCGGAATATTAAAATAAATAAGGGAGCGACTCTATCCCGAGTTTAGCGAAAGCTGACTTAAAACGGAGAATATTACATTGTGCGCCGACGTTCGGACGTAACAGCACCGGGTTAAGTATTATCCTGACGTCAATAATCGAAGGTGTGGAAAGAGTAATTGCATTCGCTGGTCGAACTATGACTGCGGCCTACCGCAATTTTACCGCTAGCGAACGGGAGTATTTAGCAGTTATATGAGCCATACGCAAGTACCGCCCGTATATTGAAGGCTATCTGCAAACGTAAACGCACAAAAAACGCAAAAACGTCAGGCGAAGTATTTCAACGCAAGACTTATAAATATTGAATTCTCAGTAGGCTATAAAGTGATAAAAAAAAATTATGTACTATTCAAAGAAACTTAAGAGTCAACGGCTGAAGATCCAGAAAAACATGCGAGCAATGCCACTGAATCAAAAAGGCCGAAAAAACGCGGTAGACCGAAAAAATATCAAATCTTTACAAGTCGTGCAAGTAGAGCAATTGGTACGAATCGCGCCCGCGATCAATTTATCCCCTTGTCGGACCCAAGCTCAAACAGCAGCAGACCAATAGCGTTAAAAACTTTCTAAATACTTCCTATTTCTACTTACCTTGTATTCCTTACATTTCTACCTTCTGTAAATTTACCCTGGCTCCTCTTTTCTAGTTTAATATCCAATATTGACCTCTCTACTCCGTAGCGGCTGATCAATAACGAAGAAGATAGACTCCAAGAACATCGACAAAGCAAGCAGCTTGGGAGATCTTCCTCCCTGGGAAACCGCACCGACGACCAAGACTCCGAGCCAGGCCGACTTAATCTGAACCTTGAGTTAGGCCAACCGGCCGAAATTCCAGCGCTCGAATGCCAAGAGCTTCCACCGGCCGAAGTTCCATCAATTGACCGCTAAGAGCTTTCACCAGCCTAGCCAACATCCGGCATCGAGCTCCGCAACGGCCGATACCGAGGATGGGGCAACAGAGTCAGATGAGTACTCAGACACGGATCAGTGCAACCGTTCGCTCTTCGTAGTTCCCGATACTCCGATGGGAGAAAAGCAGCAAGTAAGAAAACTGCAGGTGAAACTCAAGAAAATTGAGGACGCCCGCATGAGCGGAGATTGAGAGCAAGCACCTAGCGCAAACAGCAGTCGAAGTCCGGGTGCAGCTCATCGTCGCCCTCGAGGAAGCTCTCGAAACTGGCAAGGAACTCCGGGGAGATTATGAACATCGTCCGGGTATAACTTACTCTAAGACTCGAGAAAAGAAGGTAGCAGAAGACTTGGCGATATGAAAAGCCATGGCCAACTGACCGAGAACTACGCTAACTCCTCAGCAAAACCCTCTGGCAGCAGAGAAGCCTATTCAGCCGACGAAGACCGCGCAATCGGCCGAAAAGTCTCTGCTGACGGGCAAAGGAGCCAACCGCAAATAGCAGAGAGGCCCGAGTCGCAAAGAATTAAAAGCGGCCAAGAAAGCACGTAAGACCAGAGAAGAAGCGGCCGCTACAGCAGCAAGAACAAACCATAAGGCGGTAGCTGCATTAGCCTAAGCAGAATAAGCAAAAAGAAAGGAAAAAGAGGAAAACATCAAGGCATTAAACGTAGAATTCGAAGAGCGCCGCCTGCGCAAGAAGACGGCAAAAGCTACTCTCCCAGCATTCACCGAGCCAGGAGCCCAATGTTCAATCTGATTTAAGGAACTGTCCCAACATCGAGATCCACGAAACAGATCTCTTGTACGACTTCCACAACAGAAGAAATTAAAGGACAACGTCCGACATTCTTTCCTTATCTTTCCTTTCCTTGAACGCTACTGTCTGCTCAGCAACTAGGCCTACGGCCGATATGATATTTTTTATTTTAGTTAAATTATTATTGTAAAAATAGAAGGAGGTATCCCCTCAAAAAAGTGATTTTTTTCTTGTGTGCCTTATTACTCTAAGTAGTGTTCATTTATGAATAAAGATTTTTTTATTAAGCTTATCTAACTTCAATTAAAGGACTTACAGCATTAGAGTAGCACAATTCAATCAAACAAGTAACAATATTTTTATTTGAATTTCGTTGTACTTAGACAACCGCAGGTTATTCATATTTTTATATCACATTCTTCAAAGATATTACAAATAATATTTAAGACCCTTACGTCAAGGGTAAACAAAAATGACTTAATTGTTAACGGTGGGTATTGATTTAACTTTTTTAGTTTCGTGATTAACTTTTGTCTTTGCAATTCGTATTTAGGACAATTACACAGTGTGTGGTTAAGGTCCTGTTGCTCGTATTCACAGTCAGATTTTGAATCTATTACAATATGTATACGGTACAAGGATGCTGCAAAGTTATAATGATTAGATCTGCATCTATTAATTGTGACGATATCTTTTCTGGAGAGGTTTTTGTTATAAAACCAAGGTTTACTTTTTTCTATATTATAAATTGTAAAGTACTCAACTCCCTTTTTTTGCCCTTGTTTTTTTTTAGCAAGATTAGACATACTCACTAACGCTGTTTTTTTACTGTTTCAAAGAGATTAGTTTACGGTATACTTTGGTGATTTACATAACTTTTATTTGTAGCTTTTTTGGTTGCGAGATCAGCAGATTCGTTTCCCTCGATTCCCGCATGCGCAGAAATCCAGTAAAGTTTTAACTTATTATTTGTATTTTGTTCAGTGATAGAATTAAATTTACTCTTAATTTGTAGAATGAAAGGATTAGTACGGATACTACTGTTAGGACTATTAAGGGTTCCCGGCGTACTATAGAATCGAAGAAAATAATTATGTAACTATCCATGTGTGTCATATTCATGCGATGTCCATTGCCTGGTTAATCGCAATACATTTGGCCGTTAAAACGGAGGTGGCGCCGTGTCTACTTTTACATACATCAATTTTTAAATTCGGAGCTATACATGCTGACCCAACATGTGGGTTTCCTAGGATCTTTCTACCGTCTCTATAAATATCCAGAACCTTGTGTTTTTCAAGGAATGCTTTCAGTGTTACATTTGGATTTTTTCCTTGGCTAATTTTTGTCCTAAGCTTTTATGATAGGGTATAGAGGTAATAATTGTATTAAAGTCATGAGTATAGATAACGAAATTGTCATGAGTGTCAATTAGGTCTTTATACTCTGTCATATTTTCGATATAACGGTTAAGAATTTTTTAGTTAGTTGTGCATAAGGTTGTTTTTATTCGATAAGGTTTTTAGGATATATTTATTACCTAGAAATTTATATTGATGGGTGTGCTCTTTCTGTAGCCTAAAGCGCATCCTATTGCTGCGTACTGTATTTGTTCTAATTTTTTAGCGTATTTTTCTTTGTTGGGGAAATACAAAAAGCAGCCATATTCCAATAAAGATCGAAGGTTACTTTTATACAGTATGAGGGGAGTCTCTGGGTCTGAACCATGCCACGTACCGCATAAGAATTTTATCATATTCATTGCTTTGTTGCACCTTGTTTGAATCATAATAATGTGTGCAGAGAAAGTTAGCTTGTAATCGAACATGATACCCAAAAAAAGCGTGCATTCTTTAGATTTTATTTTGTGGTTTTGAATACGAATTTTTGTAGTTCCTGGTTGAATATTGTTGTTGTTGAAATATATTACGCTGTTTTTTAAGGAGCTAGTTTGAGTCCTTAATTTGCTAAATTATATTGGATGATGGTAATTGATTTTTCGATGACCTTTACACATTCATCAAGGGAAGTAGCGTTTCAGTAAATAGCAGTGTCATCTGCAAATTGTGAAATAGTCACACTTTTAGGTAAATTTTTTTAATGGCGGCTACATATACAAGGTAGAAGAGAGGGCTCAGTACGTCTCCCTGTAGGACCCCTTTACAAACTTCAGTGATTTCTTGCCCCTCGATGTTTGTGTGTAGGTATCATTCGTAGGTCAGAAATTCAGTAAATTTGATTACTTGGTCTGAGAATTTAATACTAGCTAATTTATTCAACAGTAAGTCGCTTAAGACATTGCTAAAGGCGCCAGAAACATCGCGAAAGTACGTCATTTTTTTTTACTTAATGCTTTATCGACATAGAGAATTAGTTTGGCTAAGTTGTCTTTGCACGATCTGCCTCTGCGAAAGCCAGACTGCTGAACTGAAATTAGATTGTTCGTTTTAATCCAGTATTCCAGCCTAGCTTTGAGCATCCTTTCGAACGTTTTGCATAGACATGAGGTCAAGGCGATTGGTTTCACTCTACTGACATCCGGTTTGTCAATAAAATAAATTGCCGGGTCCTTCCAGGCATTTGGAAAATCACTCTTTTCATACATTTCGTTAAAAATGTCGAGAAGCAGTAGTTTATAAGTGTCAAGGAGATTTTGTAGGCACTCGTAATCTATTTCATCTAAACCCGGGGATGCTTTTATTTTGCCTGAATTAAAGCTTATATCAAGTTTGACAAAAGAAAAGTATATCTATAAGATCTATTAAGTTATTTGTGAATTCCCATTTTCCATTTTCTGAAAGAAGCCCGACGTAGTCTTTTGATTCTGTTGCAGTCATCATCTCACCAGGGAACAGAATTTCGCGTTTGTTTTTTCTTATTATAATTTTTTCGGTGCCTAGAAGCAACAATTAAGTCGGAGATAATATTTATAAAATGTTCGCATTTTTTAGATGGCAGCATAGAGTTATATTCGGAAGAGAAGAAGGAAGAGTACATAATATCTAGATTGGTTTCTACCTTTTTCCAGTCCGTTCTGATAGATTTAAGTCTATAGGAGCGGTTAAAGTATAAATGTCTTTGCGTTTCTACTTCTAGGATAATAGGAAAGTGGTCTGAACCGAATGTTTCGTCCTGTACATTTACAGATATATTATCGGCGATTTCATGTTTGAAATGACTAAATCAATATTAGAGTTATTGTTGTTATTTTGAACATTTGAGTGTGTAATAGTATTGCAATTATGCAAAAATAAGTTTTTTGTATAACGCTATTATGAAGCCTATCGCTGGTAATGGCCGTCTTCTTGTAGTTTCACTTACTGTTATGTGAGTTGAAGTCTCCGACTAAAATCGCGTCAATATTCTTGTTGATATTATTTAAGACTGAATTCCATTTCGTTTGTGTCAAACTGCTTCCCGGAATTTTATAGTAGGCTAGTAAGTCCAGGTTCGGTGTAGTATTTGTTATACGTATGCCTGCTATTTTCACGTCTGAAATTTGTGTCGAGATTTCAGCTATAATACCAATAATTTAAATGTGTTGTAACTAAAAACAGAAGACCACCTCCTCGTGAATTATCTCTGTCTTTTCTGTACGTATTAAAACATTTTTAAATGCTTCTTGCAACTCGTTTTTCGTGATTTTACGCTTCGAATATCCCAAAACAATATTTTTAGTGTCAGAGTAAAATTGTAATTAGCCATTTATGAAATTCTTACACTCTCAAACTCAACAACACTCTCACTGCCGGACTCACTAACAGATAGATGCATTTCACTCTTTGTTAGATGTTTTGGTGATGCGCGATTTCATGTGTCGATTGTCAATTAGGCTTTATATTTGTGTTAAACAGACATCTAGGCTTGAGAGATCACTTGTTTATTTACCGGCAACATATCGAATGTCTGACAAACCGTATGTTTCCCAAATGAAACTTGCCATCTCGTTGGTATCCATTTTTAATTTCTCTTTCTTAGAGTTTAAGAAGTCGAGAGCTGGTGAAGTTTTATGGTGATTTCTGTTAGCGTATTCGACGGTTTCATTTTTTTTTTTGAAGATGTTTTTATTTTTTGTTCTTTTTTCGGATCAAGTTTGTCACTGACAGAAGAAGTAGTATTAGAGTGGGTTCTTTTATTCTGGGTTGCAGGAATTACGATTCTATGATTGTGGTAGAGTCATTCTGACCTTTAGTTTGCTTTTCGATTAGTTTTGGAAATTCATCGATAGGATGAGAGAGAATTTCCAGTAGAGGTGATCGTAGTTCATGCAGAGTATTTGTTTGGTTTCGACAGAATTTCTGTGTATGACCTTCTTCTTTGCACGTAAAACTTATAAGTTTGTCTGTAGAAAAAAAGATCCAACTAGCCATGTCGTCGTAGCTTATTTTCAGTGCTTCGGGCAGTTTCGAAAGGTCTTCTGGTTGAATATACATTTATCGGCGAAAGCTCATAAGATGAGAAAATCCTGTAGTTCTGATAGATGATGCTTTTATGTGCGTTATCTTGGACGTTGGCGTGATACCATGAGTTGCAAGTTCGTTTTCAATAACAGAAAATGGAATAAACAGTTGTACGTTAGAAATTAAGATACGTTTCGTCTTTGAATACAGTGGACGAATCGTTAGTTGATGCTCTTTGATTTTTATTTGTTTGATTTCGAGAACAAGATTATTTGCTAGTTCAACTGTACTGAGGTATAGACAGACGCGTCTTTGTGAGATCCTTGAGACAAATTTTACGTTTATGGGTTAGACCAATTTTCCGATTTCAATACAATAATCTTCTATAGTGAGACAATCAATTACATCCATAATAACAGCTTGTTCTTTCGTAGGACATTTCTCTTGTTGGACTGCAGTTGCGTAAGTTGCAGCAGACTGCAACTGTGCTATTTGAGCCATTTTTTGTGCCTTAAAGTTACTTTTTTATGAGCAGGTTATCTGAGGTCAGAGATAACCTGCAGTGCACTTTTTACGGAACTACACTACCGCACTTAACTGAAATATATTTGTCGGTTATGTTGTATATTAAATAGATTTGTACATTCGTGTCACCGAATGCAGCAAAGCCAAGTGTTTACTTAGCGGGAGGAGGACAAATGTCTTTTCTGTGTAGCGGTTAGCGCAAGACTGATTGACTAAAGATAATATAAAAATAATACACTTGATCTTCCTTATAGTCATTTATTAGAAATTGCAAATGCATAAAATAAATTGACCCTAAACGTCCGGATAGCTGTAGAGAGATAGAGCTGGTACGCTTATTAAGCAACACAGCGTCAGAGGGGGGAGGGGTATATGACGGTGTGCCATGACGCCTTCCAGAACTATATCTGATTCATGTATATAACAGCTATCCATTATAGCTACCAGCGGCGCACAGTAAGTCGTAAGAGCGAGAGGGCGAAGCAGCGACACTTATGAGGTAAGAGAGAGAGAGAGAGAGAGAGAGAGAGAGAGAGAGAGAGAGAGAGAGCCGCGTGCGTGTGTGCATGTCTCGCCAAGTGTGAGAGTAAGAGAGAGTGGGAGAAAGCTTGTGCTTCCCATGCTACTGCGTTCAGCGCTGTCATGACAATTAACTTTCTACCACCAAGCCGAATAGTCGAATTTTAAAATCGCTTAGCTTTGTCCACTGCGTGCCTATCCTGGAGGATTATTGCTGCTTCAGAAGCGTGTCCCTGGTTTGTCGCAAGGTGGAGTAACTCCGTTAACAAGTCCGCTAATTGTACCGGCAACGAGCAGCTCCAGTCGAGGCTACGTGGCATCCTTTGCGAGTCTGCACGAGTGCGAATATAAGTACCTTCTTGATCGCTATTCTCTCTCTCTGCATTATTAGCCCTGATTCGTCTCTCTCTTGCCTTGCGCCTCTGTACATTGCTTTTGCGTTACATAAAGCTAACTCTTGATTTAATTCACTTTTGTTATTTCATCCCTGACTACCTTTTCCCGCGCTTCTCTCATATTTGTCTCTCGCGACTAAGGTACGCAGCATAAAACTGACGAAGCCTGCGCGGGCTCACGTGTTAGAGGACGAGTACGTGTAGCAAACTGCGCTACGGGTAAGACTTCGTACAGAGGTACCCTTAATCCGCATATATGTGCGGGATTGAGCTTAAAATAGAACCACAAAGTTTTAGTGATAAGGGGAGTTTACACACAAATGTTTAGGTCAATTAAAATGTTTTAGCAATTTAACATCGAAATTTCTGCCCATTAAATACAGGACAAAATTTTCGCGACATCCACGTTAGCTCAATTTTAGATCATAAGAATGCCCATGTGCAACGAGGCGCAAAGCATCTGCAGATGTATGAGGCCAGATGATGATTATTATAAAATATATAAAAGAACAAATAAAAAATATAAAATTCTCTGTTCATCAGTCGACAAGTATAGTAAAAAATAAGTATATAATATATAATGACATCGAATTACTCATTTCCCAATTAAAAAACAAACTTTTAATACAGAAAATAAGTGTTATCCCATAGTTAAATTAAATGATTGAAAAGATAAAATTTCTTCAGAAAAATACATTAAAAAAAAATTAGCTTTATACAGAAAATCGTGAGATCAACAAATAAGTGTAGAAAAAAATCTGCAATAAACAAAAAAAGACGTGAAAAACGATCAAAAGCAAATAAGACCAAAAATAATAAAAGAGTAAATTTAAAAAGGGTATTAGATTATGACAAGAAAAGAGCAGTAGAAAAAGCTGAAATTAATTAAAAACGAAAAGATAAAAGCGTGTTAAAAAAATATTGATTCTGCACGACATAATAGTATATTCCAATACTATTGCGGTAAAGTAGTTTCAGCCTCGTGGGGACAATATCGCTCGAGTGAAACGAGGGTGGTAAGTCCCCACGAGGGTAAAATCCCTTTACCCGCCTTGTATTTTACAATATTTTATAAAACAACGTGCATAAACCGAGATTTAGCGAGTGTATTTTTACACGAGCGTGACTAAATCGAAGTTTATGCCACGGCGTGTCATAAATGATGTTTCATGAGATGCAATATTAATTACTGAGAATTATTCAGTTAAAATAGACGCAATCTGTAAATTTTATAATGCAAAGCATTTTGAATATGTATAAAATGTTAAAGATACAAATTTTCAAAATTGTTGTCATAAAGGTAAAGTTATACTACCAGAAGATCTATTATATAATCTTGATCTTGATTGATGCGCGTTGAAGTCTTCTCAACCGTCTGAAGGGTAGAGCATAAAGAAAATATGCTCCACGAATCAAACAGGCTAGGGGAAAAAACCCCGAATATTAATCAAACATGGATAGTGAGTTAATAACATTACTACTCCAAACGGGTCAAGCCACACAGCGCAGTCCCGCTGCCGATTCAAATCGGGTAAAAGCCCCGGCGGTCGGCGGTGGCCCCATGGTGATGGGGGGGGGGGGCAAACTCACTTAGATGCCTCAGAGTTTAGTCACTTTGCGACAGTACACGATACACTCCCTCACACATACGCACAGACAACACTCCCAACCACGCGCGATGAAACGATAATCGAGGCAACAGGAGCCGCACGTAAAGCATAAAGATAAAGTTAGGCTCATAGAAAGAGAGAAAGAGAGAGAATTGAGAAAGTAGCGTGACAAGAGATAGCTCTCTGACCACCGCAGCGCCTATAGAGACGCTATAAGAAAGACAGAGACGGGCGACGCGATGGAGCCCAAGAAAAAGAGAAAGAGACAAAGAAGTTCGAAGCAGAGAGAATAGAAAGACTCTCTCCGATTCTAGCTGCGCTAGTGAGCGAACGTGGTTAAAGCCACTAGCTAATTTACAAACTGATGGACACGTCCTGTCCAGCAGCGTGGTTCCACGGATATTGAGACTAACCAGGGCGAAGCCAGCCCGACTATCAAGACGCAGCGGCAGGGCGAAGCCAGCCCGACTATCAAGGCGCAGCGGCAGGGCGAAGCCAGCCCGACTATCAAGGCGCAGCGACAGGGCGAAGCCAGCCCGATTATCAAGGCGCAGCGGCAGGGCGAAGCCAGCCCGACTATCAACGCGCAGCGGCAGGGCGAAGCCAATGCGACCAGCATAGGTGCACAATCGAGGGCGAAAAGAGAGCGTCGGCCATCAACCCGACCGAGCACCGACGGATAGCACGACGACCGAAGCATCACCTCCAGCGTCAGTGCATCGAAAGCATAATGGTGGGAACAATTGCTTTATAAAAGCGACGGCCAATTTCGGCGATCGTCTTATCGCTAAACACGCGGATAACATACGCGGCGTGCAATGCGCAGTTCGAAGCATTATTGTCATTTCCAATTAAATAAACGCTCAGAAGGCAGAATCAGCCCTCCTGAAATTGTAGCGTAGTAAACCCGTATTATTTATCCGCATATGCATGTCTTGATTCCTACAAACATTTCTAGCCAAGCACAAAAGGACTCCGCCACTCTCCGCGGTCCGTCAAAATTGAGACGCTGAGCAGCCGAGGTAAGACCTTCGTTGTCACCGAGACGTCATTACGTTGACTGGGATCGATCTACGCGACAGCCAAACGCTTAGCCGGGTTAAAATAAATAATACGCACAGGTAGATCGCATACCCTTGTTACAACTTAATCCCTGCTGCACGTAGAAACGCAGGTGATATGGAAATGGAGGTTGAAGACAATGATAAAAGAGCTGTTTGTGTAACACAAAGGAATTGACTATGTCAAGGATAGGCACAATGTGCACAAACGAATTGAAGATCTTGCCTGAAGCATAACAGCAAGCTATAGGAATCTCTGTATGGAAGATAATAACTTACAGCGATGACGCCAGGGAACTCAGGAGAGGGTAAAACACAGACAACCCTAAGTCTTAGATCTTGGAAGGCGGGTACAACAAAGGGAGCTCCAACTACTTCACAGGATAAATTAAAGGAAATAAAGAAAAGGATAACCATCCTAAAAAGGCAGCGTGGCCAGAAGTCGTCACAAGAAAATCAAAGAAAAAGGAGAAGAAAGCAAGCAAAGGGGATAAAAGTGTCCCTGGCTTTACCAACCAGAATAGGACCAGCAAAGATGGGCCGAAGCAAGCAAGACCCCCCAGACTAAATGCATTAATCATCAAGGCTAAAGAAGGAAAGATCTATGCAGACATTTGGTCAAAAATGAAAGCGGCTCCGTCACTTAACAAGCTGAAAAATAGCGTAAATAAAATACACAGAACAGTGGCAGGAGATCTTTTTATAGAGCTTAAACGCACAAGAGAAGTCAAAACATCGGATTTTCAAAAAGCAGTTAGAGCGGTACTAGTAGAAGGTGCCACAAGAAAAGCACTACAGCAAGAAGAAGCCATTGAAGTAAGAGATCTGGACATGCTTACCTCCAAAGATGAGGTACTAGAAGCACTACAGAAGAAAATTGGCGAAGAGAATATCATAGAAGACTCTACGATAAGATCTCTGCGAAATACGTACGGTAACACACAGATTGCAGTGATAAGATTATTAGATAGTGGCTCAGATCACTAAGCAACAGAAGATTATAATAGGATGAGCCAACTAAGGATCCGGGTAGCTAACCGCAAAAACGAGCCGCTTAGTTATTATAATTGCCTAGGTTTCGGCCATATCGGCAGATAGAAGATAGAAGTAAGCTTTGCTTAAAATGTAGAAAAGATAAGCACAACGCGAAGGAGCGTAAGAACCAACCTAACTGTGTACCCTGCAAAGAAGGCACAGGTGGGAAAAGTGATCACGCAGCTAGTAGCTACGCATGCCCAGTTTACCGAGCTGCAGTAGAAGCCACTGACAGACAAAGAAAATGAAAATAGTGAGATTAAAAATAAACCACACCGCGACTACACACGACCTACTGAGCCAGTATGTCCATGAGACAGAGATGATACATAGAGACAGATCAACATGGGCATCGTCTGTGAACAATACAGAGACCTGGATAAATCATCTTGGGATATGGAAAGTACTGGTAATGCGGCGATATGGGCATGCGGAAACGCCGCTTTCCAGGAAAAAATGACAAGACGTAATGAAGGATTCGTACGTGCTAAGGTCGTAGGCGTACACATTTACAGCTGCTATGCTTTTTCTAACGTGCCGATAAAACAATTCAGACAACTGTTAGACCGGCTAGTACAGAATGCTGTAGAAAGAAAACCAGTACCGATAGCAATCGATTTCAACGTCTGGGCAGTAAAAAGAGGCAGCCAAAAGACGAACGAAAGAAGACGAGCGCTATTGGAAGCATTCGGCCTTCTTGACTTGGTCTTAATTAACGAGGGATGTTCTTACACATTTCAAAGAGGCGACGCAGGGTTCATCATAGATCAAGACAGAGATATAACGAGAGTACAACGACGTAGAGAGTTAGTTGGAAAACGGAGAATTATGATAAGGAGACATCTCTACTGGCCTTAGAAGAAATACAGCTGTTTGGATCTGCGAATGATAAGGTCAGGCAGGTAATATAAAACACCACCCGAGCCTGCGACGCAACGATGCCCAGGAGGGCTTCTAATAATAGACGACCACCAGTATACTAGTGGGATAAAATAATTGACGCTGCTCGCAGCGAGTGTCATCAAACCAGAAGACGGGAACAGTGGGCCAGGAAGTAATACTACAAGACGGGTCAAAGTCAAGAAGTAATCGATGTCCGAAACAGAAAAATGAAGGATGCTAAACGGATACTCAAGAAAAAAATCCAAGAAAATGAACGGTTTTCCCTTCAACTGGAAGTAACAGCTATTCCCGAAGCGGAAGCAAACGACGAAATCCTTCCAACAATTACCACAGAGGAATTACTGGCTACATGCAAAATAATTGGGAACAACAAGGCTCCAGGCCTAGAAAGCATACCCAATATTACATTGAAAGAAGCTATACAGGCACGCCCTGATGTCTTTGTGGACCTGTACAATTCATGTCTCGAAGAAGGGAAGTTTCTTAAGAACTGAAAGCAGCATTGCCTGGTACAACGACCAAAAGGAGATAAGCAACCTGGAGAAGCTGCCTCAAACAGACCACTCTACATTTTGGACACCCCGGGCAAGATTTTAGAGCGCATAATCAGCGTTAGAAAAGACCAAGTCATTGAAGAACCAGGTAGACTAGCAAAATATCAATACGGCCTTAGGAAAAGACGCTCCACTCTTGCCACCGAAAGTTTAGTAGTCGACACCGCTAGAACTGCAATGGAAGGGAATAGATGAAAATAAAAAGCCAAAAAGTACTGTGCTATTGATACACTGGATGTTAAAAATGCGTTTAACTCAGCCAGTTAGGGCAAGATACACGAGGCGCTACAGAAAAAGAGGTACCCGTATATATAAGAAAGATTATGTCCGACTACCTGAAAGACAGAACCCTTTTATATGACACAGAGAACAACACGAAAACCAATAAAGTAACCGGAGGAGCCCCACAAGGGTCAGTGCTTGGCCCATTATTGTGGAACATAATGTAAGATTAAGTACTTATACTAGAGCTACCCGAAGGGGCAACGGTTGTAGGATTTGTAGATGACATTGCAATAGTGGTAGTAGCGAAGCTAAAGGAAAATGTGACGAAAATCGCTAACAAGGCAGTAGGTGTAATACGCGATTAGCTAATGCAGACTGGACTTGAGCTTGCTAGCCATAAATCGGAGGCTATCCTTATATCTAGTCGGAAAAAACTGGATACAATAACACTGACAGTAGACGGACACGAAATAGACTCTTAGCCGACCATCAAGTACCTAAAAATCACCATGGACTCCAGACTAACGTTCAAGCAGCATCTCGAGAGGGCGAGAAATTTGGCAGCAAAAGTTGGTGCTGCACTATCGCAATTAATGCTAAATGTAGGTTGACCACCGCAGGGTCGAAGGTTACTTCTAGCCAGTGTTACTACATCAACTATGTTATACGGTGCCCCAATATGGGCGGACGCTATGTTGGTTGAAGTCCTACGCACGAAATCTGTCAACAGTTTATAGAAAAAGTGAATTGCAGGTCGCTTCTGCCTAATAAACAATATCAGAAGATGCAGTGTGCGTTATCTGAGGTATGCCGCCTATAAACCTTCTAGCAATAAAACGAAATAATATATACAAAGAAAGACGGCGTGGTGACAATACTCAAGAAGTTTGGAAATCTACAAAGGAATAAACCCTAGCTGAGTGACAAAGACGATGGGACTCCAGTGAAAAGGAGCGATTGATGCACCGCCTCATACCACGTATTGTTTACTGGACCTAAAGACGACACTGGAAAGTAAATTACTACTTTACGCAGTTTTTGAGCGGACATGGGTGCTTTTGAGCCTACCTACACCGCTTCGAGATAAAAAATATTCAAATTGCCTTGTATGTTTGGAAGCAAACGAAGATGCGGAGCATGTCTTCTGTGACTGTTTGCAATACGAAATGAAACAAGAAGAACTCGAGTGTTACCTTCAGACTAGAGTGACACCTGAGTCAATGATGACAGCTATGCTGACGTTAAAGGATGGTTAATGAGCAGTAAGCAACTACGTGAGGACCATTCTCAAGAAGGTTAGAAATGACGAAGAGAATAGACGGGAAGGACAAGGCGAAACAGCTAAATAAACCTGTCGCTAGACGAAGGCCACTAAGTAATTGATATGAAACGCTCCTCGGACTGATGCAGAGGAACGTAGGTTACAGAGTTAAGCCTATACTCCCTCACCTAATACAGAGGAACGTAGGTGTCGGAGTTGAGTCTGTCCAGAAGATTACCATTCGATGCTGCTCGAAGTAGACGACTGGATGAAGCTGCAGGGAGCAGACGGTTGGACGATGCAGGATGAAGAATACAAGTTTGATTCCGAACCCCTAAGCATCTTGGTGGATGAGGGATGTATGAAAAAGTCAAACTTCAAAGGAGAAGCCAACTAGGCTAGTTAACGGGCCCCACGAAAGTATTGTTTAACGATATTACTTGGGGGGAAAAATATCAAAAATTTCAAAAAATATCAAAATTTTTCAAAAAATATCAAAATTTTACAAAAAATATCAAAATTTTTCAAAAAATATCAAAAATTTTCAAAAAATATCAAAATTTTTCAAAAAATTAAAAAAATTTGTTTATTTTTGAGTGTTTAATAGTAGCGGGAGGGAATACCCATTCCCTCCCGCACGCTCGAAATGAACAGCTTGTCATTCACTTTAGAGGCATGGAAACGGGTCTTTTTCATGGACGTGTTAAGAAAAGTCTATACCTTGACTTGTCGAGTAGATTTTGAACTTGTTTTGGAAGAATACTTCGATTATCAACAGAAAAACATAAATTTTCTTACTTACATTTTTATAAATTATAATTGTCTGTATAATTTAATATATACATGTTTGAAATACAAAAATAAATCTTTGCTTACTTGTCAAGTCCTCTAAATGCATCCGACTCAATTACTGAAATTTTGTTTTCATAAAGTGTGAGGATTTCAAGTGTATCCAAACCTTCAAATGCTTTCTTATGTATAGTAGTAATCTTGTTATGATTTATATTTAGAATAAGAAGCTGGTGGAGAGTCTTGAGGGCTGCAGATGGTACAGAGGCTAACGAATTTTGTGAAATATCCAGCTGTGTTAAAGCTTTACCTATAATATAAATATTCATTGACACACACACACACATATATATATATATATATATATATATATATATATATATATATATATCGATTTATTTATTTATTTATATTAATCTCTCTATATTATATAGTTGTGAATGTAATCATGTTTCTGCATCTACGCAATATTCTACATAATATTAAAATACTATATTTTCATTATTTTTGCAAAAATCATTTAGTGCTCGTGAATTAAATTTATATTATATATCTCTTGTGATCAGCGTTGTGCCTAGAACCATTTTAATATGGCGTCAATGGCCAAAACTGACGTACTAACTTTCACTAAATTACTACGCATGCAGAACAGCCGTATCGGTGTGAGCGCCTGGTCGAGCAATGGCTGAGCATAAGCAGTAAGTTCAGCTAAGTTGCAAATAAAAATGTTTGATTTTTGTAGGTTATATGTAATTATAGTTGCAAAACTTGCCGAAAGCAAGTCTTTCTGTCTATTTTGCAGTCTGTTTTCTTTCTTTAACATAAAATGTGATAATTTTCTTACTTAAAATTTAAACCTGAACGGTTTTAGAAAGTGTAATATAAAAAAATCTTTTAACCAAAGTAAACAAATTAGGCGAGTTTGATGTATTGCGTATTTACCATACATGTCAATGATTTTATTTTCAATAAAATCAAACTAAAAACAACTGAGATCAATCAAAAAGTCAAGTTCATAACCATATTATTTTGTTCATAATATGGCAAACAAAAAATCATTGTATTTACTTAATAGCTAAATCAAATCTTTGGTAATTCAAAATAAAGTAATGTATTAATACATTATAAACATGCCAACATGGCGCAAGGATGAAAAAAGCCTTTTGATTGGAATTCGAATCATATGTTTTTAGAAAATGTTCGTGCGGATATCTGCGCGCGCGCATGTGTATGTGTGCGTGTGTGTATGAGTATGAGTATGCATCGTAACGGTCTCGACTTGTGCGAGCGTCGGAAAAAGACTCGCGCATAAAAAATATTTTGTAACGGGGGTGTATCAAAAAGAAGATTAGCGCCGAACCAATCAGCAAGCAGCAGCAGCATACTGGAATGAAAAGTGACAGCAGTAGCAACAGCGGCGGACTTGAGGGGGAAGCGGTGGCTGTGGCTCGGCGCAGTAGTACCTTACAGGATAAATATCGCCTTGCTCAGCTCCTCAACCTCATTCGCTCGATTAAGCTCAAATATAAAGGAGCATGAAGACTCCTACTTCTAGTAGACTTCGGTCAGAGCATATTTTTGTGCGCAAGCTAAGGCGCTGGCACTACGTCCAGTCCCTTACGCTTGCGGTTTAAATTAAATCAATTACAGCTGTTAACGTAGTGAACAATAAACTATTTGAATATTAATATATAAAATTTTCTTGTATCTTTACCTTTAGCTTTCGTATAGTTCGACTTCAAAGGCATTAAGTCCTCTAAAGGTCAACTATACAAGTTTGCGTTACTTTCGCGTGAGAAAATCTTGTTTTTTAAACTGAATTACGGGATTCAGTTACGCTACATTGACACGTCGACGAGTGTATGTGTGCGAGTAAACAGGCTGTAATTTCGTAGCTTACGTTGGAGCAACGAAAATACAACCTAGGAGCTATCTCTAGTGTGTGTATAAGTGTTACAGTTTCGCGAGCTGCCACGACGTTGTTAGCGATATCGCGTGCAAGATACGCGGCGATAAAAAGCACGGACGGCTAAGAATGAAGATTACGGCAGATTTGGAAAAAGTCACCGAGCAATGGTGCATAAGCCGGAACAGCGTTGAACGCAAGATAACGCTAGAGTCGTTAGAGTTGCGTCAGGACGGCAGACGTTTAAATCAAGCTAGGCGACTACAGAGATGGTTACTAGGCGAGTACGTGCCAACAGACTTTGTGCCATCCCCTAATATGTCAGCAGAGGAAGCGCGCACCAAGCGAGAAGGGTTGCGCGTGGCGTTCATCGAGCATACGTCCGAAGAGACCTCAGGACGCTCAAAGTGTTCAGTGTTTGGAGTCAATGATGACGCCGGCAGGCACATCCAATAGTACAGTTGAGTCGTGCAATGCAGGCAAACTGCTAAGTGGAAGCGCACATTAAGTTCAGCACACCGCAGTTTATGGTAGAGACTGAAGTCGACAAATGGTTGCTGAAGCTTTCAAAAGAGGAAGTAAATCGCGTCCTGAAAATGCTGATATTGATTCTAATAGTATGTATGTATATGTATATATCAATATAGATACACATATATATATATAAAATATATGATGAAGTTGGCCAATGCACGAAAATCATGCAGAATCTTTGATAGTTCATTGAGAAAAGTGCATATATATGTATACATAATATGTATGAATACGTATATGTATATACGTATACATATATATCTTATATATAAAATATATGATGGAATATATATTGCGTTTGTAAACGTTGTTTTATTATTATAAAAGAATTTCGTTAAGATCATTTATAATAACAGTTTTTCAAGTTGACTAGTCTTCTTGAGTTGATTCATTTCCACTGCCTGAATCAGTATTTTCCTCGTCATTATTTTCAATAATAATGAGTTTTTTCATTTCATCTGTCAATTTACTCATTTTTTTATTTGCTTTGTACGGTCGATTTAGTAAGGATAAATATGGATCAGAATATAATAATAATCTCTGGTACATATCCGTATTAGTCGCGATTCTGAAAATGGAATGTAATTTATTCGAGTGCTTTAAAGAAGACTAAACAATTATATTCAATAGTTTTAGAAAAGAAACTGTAATCTACCTTGAAATTTTTCTTGAGAATCTATCCCTAAATCTTTTTACATTTTTGTTGTTACTTTCCTGGGCTTCTTCGGACAGCATTCCTATTGGTAAAAGTAACTGATCCATTATTTAATGGCCATGTATTACATGCATTGAAGGTGGCATATAGTACCAATTGTAAAGATTGGTATACATTCTTGCGGTACATTCACAAAATTCTTTGAAAGCTATTATCTTCATTTTATAGACTGAAGATATAATAGATAATATAATTTTGAATCTTTTCAGCGATTTTTCGCCAAACCCTAATTTTATTTTATTAGTTTATATGTAATTATTATTGTTTTGTATAATTATTATAATAATAAACCAGGTCAATCCTTAAGCACTTAGCTTCCTTCAATTTAATGTATTACTTCAATAAACTAATGCATATAGATTTCTCATAGAGGAAGCTTTGCAATATTAAAATTTTCAACTTCATTAAAATCGTGTTAGAAAGTATTTTTTTACTAGCAATTAACGTCTAGTATTTTTAAAGAAAAATTCATCTTTTTTAATTTTGATGTAAAATGTATACAAGTAATTGAAACACATCTCGATAAATAAGCTATTTTATCACCTGTAACTCTGGCGACAACATCCACGTTATTAAAAAATCTTCGCGATGTATTACCATCGTTGGTATTTCCAGACCCTTGTATCGGTGCATCAACCAATATTCCAAGGGTATCGTGAAGACTCTTGAATTTGCTTTTTTCGATCACAAACAATATTTTCTTTTTTTTGAAACCTTAAAATAATAAATTGAAATAATAAAAGGATTAAGAATTATTATTACTAAATTTGATTAGAAACCGATTAGTTTTACGTTAAAACAAATGAAAAATCTTTTAAAAGGAGCACCTGTATTTTTATCACGTTTTGAAGTAATTTATTTATTAATTTAAAACATTTAATAGTTTCATAAATATCTATGTAGGGTGTTCATTAAGGATAATTTACAATTTTAACTTAGATATCGTAATCATCAAATATCATAAAAACAGAAACATTTAAGGCTTAATAATTAAAAAGAATTTTTAAAATTAAAATGTCCGGGTAAAAATAATTAAAAAAAAAACAAATAAGATATTTTATATTACAGCAAAGTAATCGCGTAAACAATAATGATATATCTCATAATTCAAAATCAACAAAAACAACTCTTCCACAAATACGAAATACTTACTCTCCACATTTTAATTTCTATCCGATAAGAAATATGAAGTACAAGTTCCATAAACCGTATATGGACATGAAGAACTGAAAAGCCATATTTTAAAGCTGACTCTTGAATAGGCCTATTCAGTAAATAGTCAATTTTGTTTAATTGTGATATTGTCGTATCACAAACAAAACATCTTTGCGATGAAGTGTCATTTAGCGCATTACAAACCTGAAAATTTATTGAATTCAAGCACGATTAATAAAATTATTTAATGTTCTCGATACTGTTCATTAATTATATGAACAAATAGTTGTAAGAGAACATTTTTTATTATTTAGATAATATTAATAGATTAAACCTTAGTCAAAATCGAAATATTTAAAATGGCTAGAAAACTAAGAAATGGCCATGAGAAATGGCTAGAAATTAGCTGGTGATAAAATGGTTTTTCTTACATTTTTTGAGCATTTGATAGAATAAACATAACCTCAAAATTATCATTTTTTCTATTTTGTAATCGAGCACATTTTACATAACCATTTTCCAGCCATTAAATAGCTATGATTTCTATATTCATTAGACAATCCTAATCAATGTTTACAATTTTGAAAATGACTTTTATAGCACTGTGTGACTTAAACCCGCTATATAGCCACACTTTTTCGTGGCTAAAATAGTTCTTTTTTACACCGCTTCCAGCGCCACAAAAGCCATTAGAAAAGAGAAGTGACTTTTTTACACTCTATCAGAGAACGGAAATAAACACTACTTAACCTAAAAATTATTCCCTTATGAAGTGCTTTGACATTTAAAATACATCAAAAAACTAAATAATAATTAAATAACTGGACACAAATAGGTAAGTTCATTAAATGATAAACATTAAAAGTAGGATTCAATTTAAATATATTTAATTCTTGGTCACAGCTCGGTCACAACAATATATTAAAATTTTGATATAAAACTCTGACTATAAATATTATGAATACAACTAAAAATTATTCTAAAATATAAACTACAATTTACAGTTTTTCTGTTTGGACGGCTTTGTCTAACTTAATGCAATTTACATCTATAACAGGACTATTGACACTATTTATGGTAACATTACAGTTATTAAAAATATAAGTTGACCTAGTTTCATCTGATGAACCTAAAACGTACAACCCAATGTCAGGATTGCAATGAACTGGCAAATTTAATTCCTGTCTTTCATTGAAAACTTTCTTCGTTGTAGGTCGTTGACAAGGCAGGTTATTAAATGAAGCATTTATGTTTTCAATGGACCTAAGAACACCCGCTGATGGAATTTTCTTTGATGTAGATGGTGCAACAACAATCTTGGTATCTAATTCTTGAATGTTCTTGATTGTTGGACCAGAATGAGAAACTGCAACTAGTTTTTTCCTTTGATGATACAGGTACAGCTGTAGTTATAGAAGTTGATGGTGCGCAGTGGATCTCTGTCTCTGTATCAGGAACGATATCAATGGTTTCAGCTTGCTTTGATTCTTTTGGTAATGTAGCACTTGTGGAATTTGATGCAAAATTCTCTTCGACTGACACAGGAACAGTATCATCTACCTTAGCTCGCTTATTGGTTACAATTTCTGATCCTATCTGATTACTAATCTTCTTCTTATTGTTCAAGGAATCTGCTATGTAACCAGAAGCAACAGTGCTGGACTTCCATCCATCATGTCGTTTTAGCGTAGTCAGGTCAGCACCCGCATCGACTAACAGAGTTGTTGAGGTTCTCCGGAAGCAGTGTCCAGTATAATTATCAGGCAAATTTAAAAAAGTTGCTATTTCTTTTGGAACTTGCTGGAATATATTACCAAGAAATATCAAATAGTGGACCAGCGATAGTAAACGATCTTGGAACGTAATTTTTTGTTTTGTTGATCTTGATTAGCAGTACATCTTCGTTTTCCAATCTCTTCACATCATCTTGGAGAATATTAGTGAATTCTTCTCTTCGTAGAGCTCCATAGATTCCAAAAATAAGAACACACTGTAAGGTTTATTTAAATTAGATATTTTAAGATAATTATTGATATATAATTTGAATAAATATTGAAGTTGTATAATTACTTTATCAAGCAAATATAAATGATCAGGTGCATCGTTAAGAAATGTGGAAGTATGGTTTGACGTAAAGATAAGTGACTTCTTTGGTCGATATCCTACAGATTTCTTTTTCAAAAAAGCCATTAACTTTATGTAGTCAGCAATATCAATGATATTGTAAGCTTTCATCGTAGCCTTCAACATTGAATAAGAAGACCACAGGGAAGGTGGTACGTACTTAGTTGAGAGATGTGCAAAATATGTTAGTAGCACATCCTCACAAAATGAGTTAGACCCATTTTCCTTGCGCCACATTTTAAAGGTGTTATATGCTGCTGTGTAAATCATTTTTGATTTGGTAGGCAGCAAATCTAATGTTACATTCGAGCAACTTCTTTCATCGCATATGGCACAAAATCACCATTTTCACCTTCACTTTCTGAACTACTCATGTTAGATATTTAACTGATATTTAGATATTATAAACTTATTAAACGAAATATAAATAATAATTTATAAACTAACAGAAGTTCAACAAATAAAAATAACCTTAAAAACTACAATGTAAACTTATGCTATGAACTCTAAAACACAATATCAATCAATAAAAATAATTCAATGAATTTCAGCTTCAAAAGAGACCACTTTTACCGCGAATATCAGTTACAGAGCTTTCGATTTAACTTCCAATGATGAGTTACATGAGAGGGCGCTAACCAGAAAATGATGCCGTCGTAGGGCAATGTACCTACTTTACGTTATGCCAATATAACTAACCTAAACTAAAATGATACCGTAGGTAGGGCCAAAACGAGATATGCGTTCAAGATAGTATATGAGATACGAAAATGTGATGATTATTCTTAAATAATTAATTTTTATAAGGGCGGGGGGGGGGGGTGCTCCCCCCCGAACCCTCCGTTCCCCCTGCCTGACTGCCCACCGCCGTACTGATACTCAGTGCACGAAATCGGTTTTGCAAAAAATTGAGAATAATCAAGTTGCTGGCGGGTTTAAGTCGATCGGGTGCTAACTGCGCCGTGTAAAAAAGAACCATTTAAGTCACACGTATCGTAATGTACTATTGAGCCAGTCAAATGATTTGCTAGTAATTAAATGAAATCAATTGCAACAAGAGAATTATATATCGCACAAAAAATAAAAAAATTGAAGTTGAAATTTTTTATGTCAGTAATGCTTTACCTTGCCATCAATCATTGTCAATATCATTTCAAATTCTATTTTACACCCAGCAACTTCAACATCATTCAAATTTTGTATTTGCTGTTTAAAATCTGACTCTTCCGCTTTACATAATTCATCAGTTTCTTTGCGATAAAAAATTTTAATAGGTCGACAAAGTCGAGTTGATGATGGAGCTGGATTTTCCCAATAAATTTGATTATTACTCTTGTCAACTAGTTTTAGTGGAACTAGTGATGAACAAAACAAGTAATCAAGAGCACTGCCTTTTTCACCGGATATTTGTTTATGTCTGTTTGCATTAGTTCCATCAAACCCATATTTAGCATACAGAACTAAACGTGTATTTGTTTCTTTATCAAATGTTAATTTTAACGAAGAACATAATCTCTTGACAGTATACGTTATAAACGTTAAAAAATGATATATCCATTTATTACTTAAATTCTAGCTTTATATTTATGATAATTTGCCGATAATTGATTATATGAAATGGTTTGAATTTCTTAATTATTTTCATAATTTTTTTATTAAATATAGACAAACTTTTAAATATATATGTGGATTAGTGATTAGTAAGAACTCTTATGTATATTGCAAGAACATAAACCATTAGTCCTTAAAACTAAATTACGGAAATTTCGCCTACTACAAATATATATTTTATAAAAAAAAGTAATACTTTTTTGTAAGGGTATAAATCGTGGTTATGCTGCCGAGCTCGATTTCTAATTTCGTTATATGTGTCTCTTGTCATGTTATTCGCTATCATGAGTTCCAAAGCTTCTTCTGCAGACATTTTTGTCATTTTCGAGTAGCTTTTTGCATCTTGTACAGCGTTTGCTAAGTCGTTTGCAGAGTTACTTTCAAAAATGTCATTAATTAATTGAACCCCTTCTTATTTCCATCTATTTTAAGTTTTTTCTTTGCAATTTCACAAAGCTCATCAGTACTTAGAGTACTGGCTGAGGCATTACATCTTTTGTTTTTTGTTTTTTTTTACAGCTTGCACTGTATAGAACTATCGGTCGACCTTGCTTACGTACTGAAAAAATGTACATTAATTTTAAGGGGACTAATACACCTTAATTTGGAAAATTATACTATTAAATTTAATTTTTCATATTTTTACAATTGGTGTATCTGTTCTCTTAAGGAACATGAAATGAGAGTTTACTTTTGTAAACGTATACTAGTAAAAGGGTTAATAATGATTTTTAAAATAACAAGTTCTACACTTTTTTTTTCTTTTTTACATGGCATTTGGGCTCGAAAGTTCATCGCCTCATCTACGCAAGCCTTCCACGCTGCCCTATCTTGTGTCAACCCCACCCAAGATGCACCTCTCCGATCGACACCCACCCATCCTATTTCTACTAGATCCGCTTTTACGTTGTCCTCCCATCTACGTCCAGGTCTACCTAGAGGTCGCGTTACCATCGGCCTGCCCTTCATGACACGCGCTGCCATACGGTCGTCTCCCATTCTCGCTACGTGCCCTGCCCATCCCAATCTGCGCGATTTTATTATTCTGTTAATATTTGGTGACGCGTACAGATTGTGTACACACAACAGCCTCGACTTAAGTAAATTACTCACGGCGTAGAAGCAAGCATTACCCGAATGGAGTCTCTTATTTATTTCGACATTAATCTCGTTTCTATCATTTATGGTCGTACCCAGATACCTGAATTCGCTAACCTTTTCAAAAGTAAAATTCCCAACTCTGAGATCTTCCTCCCCACTGCAGATGCCTAGCTTATCCACAATCATGTACTTTGTTTTTGATTCACTCACTTCTAACCCTGTATACTCCACCGCTTTTATGAGAATTTCTGCGTTTCTTGCTACCGTTTCCCTACAATCCCCCAGTATATCCAAATCATCTGCGTAGCCTAGTATCTGCGTTGTTCCATTAAGTGTTGCGCCCAGCTGGCTAACCTGCATTTTTCTAACGGCATACTCTAACGTTAAGTTCAACAGCACCGTAGAGAGCCCATCCCCTTGTTTTAAACCATCGCGTATCATGAAGGGTTCTGATACATTACCGCCTACTCGGACCTTACCCGTGCTTCCGTTCAGACATATTTGAATTAATCTCACGAGTTTTTTCGGTACACCGAGAAGTACTAGAATTTGATACATTTTGCTTCGCTTAATAGAGTAGTACGCTTTTTTAAAATATATAAATAGTTGGTGTATGGTTTCGCAAAATTCCCACTTTTTCTCTAACAACTGTCTTATGGTAAACATTTGATCGCTCGTCGATCTGTTGCGCCGAAATCCGCACTGATAATCTCCTACTATATCTTCCGCGAATGGAGTGAGTCTAGCTTGTATTACGTTTGACAGAACTTTGTAGCACGTTGCTAAAAGTGAAATACCCCTATAGTTATTGCACTCTGTCTTATCCCCCTTTTTAAAAATCGGTATAATGATAGATTCCTTCCAATTTTCGGGTATTGTTTCATTTTTCCAGATGGCACATACTAGTTTATAGATTTTGAAAGTGAGCTCGACGCCCCCATATTTGAGTAACTCAGCTGGTATAGAGTCATTTCCCGCGGCTTTATTGTTTTTTAGTTTTTTAATCACGGCCTCTACTTCTTGGTAGCTCGGTTCCTCCACGTGGGGTTCAGCAGTGTGAATTTCGTCCCCTAATTCTTCGCTATTTTTGTGCACGTTTAATAATTTATCGAAATAATTTTTCCACAGCGACAGTAATTCGTTGTCATTTGTTACGAGGTCCCCGTTTTCGTCCTTCATCAATTGCGCTCTACTCCTAAAACCCTTTCTGATGGCGTTAATCCCTCTGTACATTTCGCGGGGGTTATTTTCCTTACTGTTAGTTTCTATTCTCCTAGTAAGATTCTTTTGATACTCACGCTTCTTATTTCTGTAGATCGCGCTCGTCTGTTTCCTTACGTTAGAATACTCTTCTACGGTCCTATCGCTTCTATTTTGTAAGCTATCTAATTTAGCCTTTTGGCGCCTTTCAAACCAGAGTTCGCACTCTTCGTCAAACCATGGTTTGCTCTTTGGCTTTTTCTTTTTAACCAGTACTTTGTTCGCGGCCTCTTTTACCGTTTTTTCGATGTCCCCCCATAAGCTATTCGGTTCGTCATTCCCCTCCGGCGATGTGTTTGCTTCTTCAAGTGCCTGAAACCTGTTATTAATTTCTATCTGGTACCTAATTCGCTCTGTTCTATCTCGTAGTTTCTCAATATCGAAGCTTTCTACCTTGTTTGCTCGTTTACTATTTTGATTCGCTACTAGTCTAGCTCTTAATTTGGCTACTACTAGGAAGTGGCCCGAGTCGCTATCTGCCCCTCTGTAAGCCCTTACGTCAAGAACATTAGTATGACGTCTTTTTTCAATGAGGAAATGATCAATTTGGTTCTGTGTGGCCCCGTCCGGCGATGTCCACGTTGCCTTGTGTATGTTCTTGTGCTTAAAACACGTAGTTTTGATTATAAGATCTTTTGCCGCCGCGAAGTTTATGACCCTAATACCGTTATCATTGCTGGCTTCGTGCAGGCTTTCCTTACCTATAGTAGGCCTAAAAATTTCCTCCCTACCTATTTTAGCATTGAAATCGCCTAATACTATTCTTGTGTCGTAAGACGCGAACTGGTCGATTACCTGCTCTAAAGTTTCGTAATAGAGATCCTTAGCTTCTTCTTCTTTGTCCTCCGTAGGACAGTGTACATTAATGAATACATATCTATACCATTCACCTTCGATAATGATGTACGAGAGCCTATCATTGACGGATTTTAAACTTTTAACCGAATGTATGATGCTTTTGCTTACGAGAAATCCGGTGCCTAGAGATCCCCCACTCCCGGCCCCATACAGGTACGTGAAGTTACCCGATGCTAGTACTCCGCCATCTGGCCACCGCGATTCCTGTATTGCTACCAAATCTAGATTGTACCTATCAGCTTCTTTTACGAGTTCTTTAAACGCACCTGCTCTGTATAGACTGCAAACATTCCAAGTTCCAACCCTTAAGTCCCTTTTGGTTCGGATTTGATTTTTTTGAGCCATGATGTTATGTTAAAACCCGCGCGCTTCGGATCCTGTTCCGATCGCAGGTGAGTCCACCGTTCTAGAGGTGATAACCCCCATACCTCTCTAGAACTAAGTATGAGAGCTTTCCGACTTTGACGAGGACAGTGTCAATTCGTCGTCAGACACACTACGGTTTCATTCTCGCATCCTAACGCCCCCCTGCAAGGCAGCGCGCCTTCGCTGGCATCGTTACCGCGTAAGACCAGGTGACAAATCATTCTACACATCCCCTTTCGGGGCAGTTGTCATCGCTCCCGCATCCTCCTCGGCAGCAGGATTTTTGCCCATTTTTGTAATGTGTGATGAAAGAGATAGATTGAGAGATAAGAGATAATGTGAAGTGTTTTTGTTGTTGTGGTGCTTGCGTAGTGTTTCTAGATGAATGCGTTCGACAGTGTGGGCTCATCACACCCACGCCTGTTCCTATCGGCTGTCCACGGCTGCTTATTCAATTTATTTGCAGCTAACCTCTTTCTCAGGGGCTGTTCCTCTATCCGCAACCTAAGGACGCGCTGTGTAGTGGTGATAGGCACCCACCCGTCCGATCTGGACGACAACGCCCAAGACCCGCTTAGGGTAGCGGCATTGTAACAGACAAGTTCCACACTACATCTCAAAAACTAATGAACTTGAATATAAAGATATTATGTATTCTATTTATGTTAACAATAATAATCTACAGTTTTTAGACTTTAATTTATAAGTTTCAATCAGTATTTTGAAAAAAGTATATTAAAATCTACCATACAAAATACATACTCTATAATAAAGGAAATAATTACCAGGGTTTGGAGCGCAATCGTGTTCAGTTGCATGTAGTATAAAATGAAAATCCTTTTCTAGCCAGTCTGCATACACACTCTCAAACTGTGAAAAATATTTTTGTTTTTTTTTTGGGAGTTTATCAATTTTTTTGTTGTAATGGTTAAAAAAACTCTTGCTGAGGCTTTGTTTTAAAGCAGCCTGAATTTCTTCAATTGATTGCAAATGAAATTTACCCACAACGTGTTTCACTATAGCCTCTTTTTGTTCAGCAACACTTCCACTATTATTATTCCTCCAAAAAGATATAATCACTTTGTTTTTTATAAAGTAGTCACCCATTATAAAACAAAATTACAACTATCAATAATCAAAACGTTAATGCGTTTGATGCGCAATATTCTTCTAGCTAGTCAGTCATGCACAGTTTTCCCAACTAGTAGCTACTGTTACAACGACAGAATTATCAGAACGTTCACGTGTTTAATGCGCAATATTCTGCTAACTAGTTGTTAAAGTCACGCTTAGGTGAAATACACAACACGCATGTATATATGCCGGGAAGGAAACGTAAACATTGCAGGATTATTGAATACATATCAATTGTAGTGTTATGGAATGGATATGGGGGAAATCACTTTAAATAATACACACACGCCCACTCACACACACACACACACATGCTATTTACTCAAAGAACTATCGAAGATTCTGGATGATTTCCGTGCATAGGCCAACTCCATCATATAGTTTATATATACGATCTATATATATATATATATATATATATATATATATATATATATATATATATATATATATATATATATATATATATATATATATATATATATATATATATCTTCCTATATTATATAATTATTACCACCAAATAACGTAAAATTCTTTCATTTTTACGTGATTATTGAAAATGCATATACCCCCCCCCCCCCCACCAACCCTCCACTAGGCCCCCCCCACCACCCCCCCACCATACTCCTTCATGTTTTTAATGTATTTCAAATACTAATTAACAGTGAAATGAGTTTAAAAACTAAAATCTATAAAAATCTAAATTAGTAGAAAATTAAAATTAGAAAAAAATAAATACAGATAAAGTATAGAAATAATTTAAACAACAATATTTCTACTATTTCCACACCACCTATGAGGTAAATAGAATGGCGTTTTTTTTTGTTATGTGGTATCCCCAGTAGGCCTAATCCACATATTGTTTTAAGATTGATTATTTAAAAATTTTTTCTTTGTATTTTATGTATTCAGTCTTTCATATAAATTTAAATATGCTTACGTATTTTATTCGTAAATGTATAATACTTTAAGCAAACATACTTTAAATTAATATGAATATCTTAATAAAATTAATTCAAGTTACGAAGAAGTTCAAGTTAATTCAATTCAAGAAGTTCTAGAAAATAAGAAAACTTAAAATAAATTTAGTTATAATATTAATGTGTTAAACACAAAATTGAAAAAAAAGAATACGTATACTAATAATATTCATAAAAAAGCTATTTTTGTTCATGTATTATTTGTGTTGAAAATGACCAAAAAAATGACAAAAAAAGTGTACTAATAATTTGTGTACTATCTATTTTATATTCTTCTATCTAAATCTTTTTTTTACATTTGATGTGAATTTTTTATTATGGGTAAACAAAAAATTTAATAAAAAAATCGTTGTTTACTAATAATTTATCTATTAATGTTTATTTATCATTTATTATTTATTATTAATTTAAAAAAAAATTAATGTTCAGTGTGTTCATTCTCACGAATATGATTGATAATATTGCCAATATTTAGAATATATTTTACATAAGCGACATTATCATTCTTTAATGATGATGGCAATTTTTTTTACGAAAATCTAATATTTGTTTTGTAGTAATAGTAATATCAGTAGGCATTTCATCTAAATAAGTAAAATAAGATTTTATGATTTTATTATTATCAAAACATTCGTAGAATTTAATGAGTGAATTTAAATTGTGTAATTGTTCTATATCATATTCATCCATCATGCTTTGTAAATAAATTTCATAATTTACTTGATCAATTACATATTGTTCTACTTGATTATTTAATGCACGTAAATACTGTCTATGTTCATTATTTTCTACTATAACAAAAGAATTTTGAACTATATCCCATTCCATTTCTGTAAAATAACAAAATAAATTACATAAAACAACAATAATTAATCTTTTAATCAAAAATTTCATTCCAAACTATATTTTCGATTTCTGAATTATTATCACTTTCTATTTGTATAAACAATCGATTAGGATTTTTGCATCTAGATAATGATACATATAATTGACCATGAGAAAAAAGAGGTTTTTTAAAATATAATCCTACATTATCGAAACTTTGACCCTGAGAGTACAACGATAGTACAACATTTATTAAAAGATAAAGTAGAAAATTACAACAAAATATAGTTAAAAGAAATATTAAACCTGAACAAAAATAAGTGTATAAGACTTAACATAAGAATTTTCGCAAATTAAATAAAATAAATAACATTGTAAAACAAATTATTATATTAAAAATAATTGATTACCCACTAAATACATTAGTAGGTAAATTAATTTATTTATAATAAACTATATTAATACGTAACGTTAATCGATTATCATAAAAAGATAATTGGGTTTATTTATATTAAAATCAGCTTATAAACTTTTATAAATATCAAATTGGGGGGTTGGCGAGCGAAGCGAGCAAGGGGGCGAAGCCCCACTAGTATACATATATATATATATATATAATTTTATGATACTATATGTATGGGTGGTTCTCTGTGATATCGGAGATTTAAATTTAAATTTTTGCCCAAAGTGTACATATATGCTGTACCTGACTCACGAAAAAAATTTCAGCGCGATTTCTTCATTTGACTTCGGTTCTAGCTGGTCAAGGTTGAGATTTCAAGCAATTTTTGCAATTTTTGCATTTTTTGCCTATTTTCAATGATTTGTAGCTTATAAGGGATGCATTTTTAACTAAAACTATCTGGATACTTTTCGTGTGAAATTTTCTGAATTTTTTCATAAAAATACTTTCAAAGCCCTATATGTATTTTAAGGCTACCTTATTTGCATTTTAAACCCTTAAATATGAAAATATGAATGTTTTACCCGGACTTCAACAACCTCAATACAGTAAAAAGATACCTTATTATAGTAAATAAGTAGCTGTAAAGTTTTAGAATGTGCCTGACCTTCTACTAGAAGTTATGTAGAAAACGAACATGATATAATGTCTAATAAGTGGTTTTACATTCAAATTTTACACTTATAACCTAGTACATTTCATGACTACCGCTATCAACATGTGTTTGTATCGGTAGACATAAAATTGCATCAAAGTCCTTATCTATGAACTTGTACGTTTTAGAGAATAATGCCAATCGCATTTCATTGGTCAACTTTATCTGTTTTGATCCATACATTCGGCATACGAATTCTTCCAAAACTAACATCGTTGATTCGTCGCAGTTTGGATAATTGCCTATGTCGGCGCACACTTTGATATATTGTTCAGAACGTCAAAGTATACCAAAAGGGTGGTTTTTCCCTTCTGATAAAAAGCAGGATTATAACCACACCCAGTGAGGGCGTGATAAGCCGGCAGAGCTAAGCAGCGCACAACACTGCACGCATGTGTTTGCTTTTCAACGGCTGCCAGACCGATTTATCATTACTCGAACTTTGCCAGACCAAATTTTTGTAACATTCTATATTATACAAAAAAAGTTTACAAAATATGTTTTAGTAGGGATGATTTCAGTCAAACTACTTCATTTTTCCGACAAGGTTTTCCGACTGCCAGACCCATTTAAAACCGCTTACAATCTGCCAGACTAACTTTTTTATGCAATTTGGTATGTCAACAATGTATACTAAAAATTTCAGTAGTAATGATTTTGGCTAAAAATCAAAATATTATAATACGCCCTAGTAAAGCGTTGCACCACTAAATTCATGCCAGACCAAGCATTCCTAAATTAGAGAGATATGTAATCTTCGGAAAACAGTTTCCCATGTGTAAAGAAATGTCACGCATTGCTGTCACAAGCTCTCGGACTAACAGGACCGGCTTTAAAATTTTAGAATAAAATAAAAATGCTAAGACTCTTTGAATAAAATTAAAAAACTCTTTGTAATTATTTGATGACAGTATTAATTATATTAACAAAATCTAACAAAAAAATAATATTAATTAAACATTATTTTGATTTACATGTATAAAATAATGTAAATTGTAAGATTATAACAATCATGACTTTTATATTCTGTACTAAAATGTAATACATAATACGATATTTACTTTTATATTAAATTGAAAAAAAACGTTATGAACTGCAGATGATAATAGAAAAATGTCTAATCATAATAAAGCAACAACATTTTGTTTGGTCAATAAAGCGCTTATCTAACTTAAGGTTAAATTATATACTGACCAATTAAGAACAACTTTCAAAATACTTACTACGTAACTTGCCATAACCATTTCATTGTACTTATGGTATTTTAATGACGTTCTAATACACAAAGAGAAAATTTTAGTTATTCCCCTAGCGAAAAAATCACGTGATTCATCACACGATTAATCACGTAATAGATTACTTGACTTCTCACGTGATTCATCACTTGACTATTTAGCATGATAAATCACGTTTAAAATCACGTAAAAAATCTCTCATAAAATTAAGGTATTTGTTTTCATCGCGTGATAAATCACTACAAATAGTCACATGATAAATGACGTGATTTATCATGTAAGAATTCAAGTGATCTATCACGCAATGAATCGTGTGATAAATCACGTGATTTTTTTCGCCAGGATCACCATAAACAAAATGAAACGATCATGGCAAGTTACGTAGTAAGTATCTTGAGAGTTTTTCTAATTGATCAGTATATAACTTAAGTTAAGTAAGCCCTTTATTGACCAACAAAATTGTGTTGCTTCATTATGATTAAATACAATAAACTGGGCTTTGGTTGATTGATCTCAGTTCTTGTCTATCTGTTATTTCGTTGCGGAATATATCAAACTTGACTAAACTTTTACTTTTTAAAAGTTAATTTTTCAAGATTTTAGTCCTTTCTAGTAAATTTTTTTAGGTATTTCATATTTCTTCTAAAAATAAAATATAAGCATCTTCCGTACCTTTTGACCATAGTTTTATTGTAACATTTTTATCACTAACATAAAATCACTGATTGTTCTGATACACTACCCTCCAATGATTTCTACACCTAGACAGCAAAATTAAGTGCAAACTACCTAGACCTCCTCATCGGCCACCCGGTACACCAAGACGCCGTCCTCGTATGATGTATGTGCCTAGAAATAAAAAACCAGGGAGCGCACCACCTAGACTTTGTCATCGGCCACCCTGTACACCTAGACGTCGTTCTCGTATGATTTATTTAACTAGACACCAAATACCACAGAGCGCACCACCTAGACTTCGTAATCGACCATACTATATATATATATATATATATATATATATATATATGACAGTACAGCATTGTGTACTAACAGCCTTTGTATTATTTAAGTATAATTACTGTGTAAAAAGTGTCATCAATGTGCTTAAAGTCACCGATGATGAGGTTCGCATAGATATTTCAATCTTATCAGTATGCGAGTCAGTTACTCTCAACCACCAAATCTCTCAAAATCATGGTACATCCATGATATTAAAGGTGGATGTCTGTTATTTTGCGTTAAGACTTGTTTAATTGTTTAGAAACAGATTGCTATATCAGTTTTTACTTAACAGTCTTGGTATGGCTTTTCACCCTGAACCTTATGGGTTCGGCGTCAAAAAATACAGGTAGCTTTGTACATGAAAGTCGTATTCATATCAGCTAGAATGAATTCAACTTGATATACTGTTTCAACATGCCAATACAAATTAAGTTGGAAAATTTCAGCTCTCTAAGTATGATAGTTTTCAAATGAGAGTGAGAATAAAATTGTGAAACAAGTAATCGAAACCAATAAAATTAGATTATGCTCTTATTTGAAAATTATCATACCTAGAGGGCTGGAATTTTGCAAATTAATTTATGTTTGCATGTTGTAACAATATATTGAGTTAAATTCATTCTAGCTGATATGAATTCGACTTTCATGTATAGACCCACCTGTATTTTTGCCGCCAAAGCCACAGGGTTCAGGGTGCAAAGCCGAACCAAGACTGTTAAGTGAAACCTGAGATAGCAGGCTGTTTCTAAATAATTTAACAAGACTTAATGCAAAAGAACAGACATCAAACTTCAATATCATGGATTTAGCATGATTATGAAAGATTTGGTGGTTGACAGTGACGGCACTCGTATACTAATGAGATTGAAATACCTGTGCAAACCTGATTATTAGTGACTTTGAGCATCGATGACACTTTCCACACAGTAATTGCACTTGAACAACACTAAGTCAGTCAGTACAGCATGCTTGTACATACTGTCATATATGACAGTATGAATGTGTAGGGTTAGCTTTTTACTTTTAATGGGCACTTTAAAAGTCATATTTTCTCTTCAAAATCATTGTAGATGAATTAATAGGCTAAATATTCATCATTCAACATTGACTGAAACTGTGAAAACTGTAGTTCTGTCTGCTATGCTAAGCTGCTGTATAACATAGCAGACAGCCTCTACAATACGCGTCATATACTTCTCGTATGCCTGTCCCTGGTCTGAACCGTACGCACATGCGTAAAATATTTCTCGACGGATTCTGGGTTTCATTTCTACCGAGTCGCTAAGGAACGGGCCATAACTTATCGGCCATTTGCTACCAGGGATATATAATACATTAATGAAAGTATATAATTTATGGTGATGTTTGTTTAAAACATCTATTTGATTATAAGTTACGGTTTATTTGAATAAATATATATTGTTTAATATTAATTTCTCTTTCTATACTGATAAACTCGTGTAAGTACTCTTCATATAAAGAAAATAATTACATAACGATTTTTGTCATTTCATATTCACAAACACATAGCTTTAAAAAAAGGATCATATCTGCAGAAATAACACAGCCCCACAATAAAAAAAATTGTAAGTCCCAAAAACTTGACCACGGTACTTATATGTTTTTGGGATCGCTGAATCCGAATCCAGGGTCATTTTAACCCCATCAGATATTAAGTCAAGGTCAAATAGGGGTCAAATTATCAAAATACATTAAGAAAAGAGTAAACTATGGTATCTTGGGGTTTTTGGGGTTGCTGAATGCGAATCCGGGGTCAGTTTAACCCCATCAGAACTTTCTCAATGTCAGTTGAAGGTCAAATTATCGAAATACAGGAAAAATACACTAAAACCATGGTATCTTGGGGTTTTTGGGGTCGCTGAATGCGAATCCGGGCTTATTACAACCCTATCAGGTCATGGTCAAGGTCAGTTGAAGGTCTAATCATAAAGATTCATAAAAAGTAAAATCAAACCATGACATTTAGGTGTTTTTGGGGTCGCTGAATCCGAATCCAGGGTCAGTATAGTCCCATAAGGTTATATTTATGGTCAGTTCAAGGTTAGTTCAAGGTCATGGACGTAAAGAGAGTGAAAAAAATTGTTATAAACTGAAACAATGCAAAAGGTAATGTAAACCATAAAGCAAAGAACAATATATATGCAAGTACAATCGTATCTTTTAAAACTATATCATAGTTTGCTGCTCCTTCATTTACTTTAAATTTGTTAGAAGTATATGCAAGTCAATAAAATACCCGTAAAAATATTAAGCCCATTACTCTTTTTTATGGTAACGAACTATTTTATTGTCAAATGATCTACGAAGTGGATTATACTTCCGCTTCTCCGATGTTGATGGTAGATCTCTTTTTAACGACCAACAGTAATCTGCTAACATATTTACGTACCATCTTCCTTGGTACCTGCGCTCCATTTCCTTGATATCTTGGTGAAATCTCTCTCCCTGCTCTTCGCTGTAATCACCTAGGTTTTCTGGAAACTCATCAACATGCGAATATAAAAAGTGTAATTTTAGATTCATTAGGCAGTCTTCATTATCGGGTGTCTCTCTCAGTGTAAGTCCCAAGACGATTGATGTTGACTATCTTGGGTTTGTGTTAAGGTCTTCTTTCCCAAAAGGTTTCCAAAGTCATGTTGCAGTAATCTTCATCTCACTTGTATCACTTGTATTTCCTACTTGATACGAACGGATATGAATATGCTGTTTGTTTGCCCCCAGGGTACCTCCACGTGGTGACGGTGGGAAACGACCGATTCTTTTTTTCGGTCGGCTAAACCCCTGGGTGAAGGCTTTACAGCCGTCATGGCAGACAAACAGCAAAAAATTACGATGCAGGGATTCGGAACCCCAGTATCGGCGGCTGATCAGGGTGAGCAAGCGGGCCCGCAGGCGTCGTCATCGAGCGACCGCAGCTCTTTGTTAGTGGGAAACTTGGCTTTCGAAGAGTATAATACTACAAGAATTTATCACTTGAGGTCTGGTGACCAAGAAAGCCTTATAGCAAAACGGGATAGTTTTTGTTACATTTGTGGCAAGTATGAGACCCCAAAAAATAGAAGAAAAATCAATCAAAATATTAAAGAGCAGTACAAGAACATGTTTGACTTAGACATGAAAATTGACGAATTTGATTGGGTTCCTAAAATCATATGCGGAATATGTAGGAAAATGCTACAGAAAGGCATAAATGGTAAAACTGAAGTAAAAATGAAAGTGCCTATGATATGGAAGGAACCTTTAAGGAAAGAAGACTGTTATTTTTGTAATACGAATTTGCATGGAGTTAATAGTAAAATCAAGTCGCACATTAATTACGCTAACGTTGAAAGTGTCACGAAACCTCTATATGAATCGTCAATTGATAAAAGAGAAGATCCACTGGGTACGTACGTAAGTGGAAGTATGGATCTTGAGGAAGATTTAGAAAGTCATGATAAAGATGAAATGATAGAAGAAGAAATGGAGGAAGGAGATGTTATTGCGGAAGAAGAAAAATCGCCTGATGAAGACAATGACGTTGCTAGTACAAGTGATACAAGTGACGAGGAATACATCTCCTATAATGCTAAGAAGGAGAAAGGTCCACTTACACAAGAAAAAGTGAATGATCTCATACGCGATTTGGGCCTACCAAAGGATGGGGCGGAGTACTTGGCTTCATGGCTAAAAGAAAATACTAATAAAGCTGGAAAAATTCAAGTTTCTTACTACCGAGACAGAGATAAGAAATATCGTGATTATTTCGCTAAAGATGAAGAATTTTCCTTAGTTTACTGCAAAGATATAGTTGGGTTGATGAATTGCTTTAAACATGGATGTTACAACCCCAACGAGTAGAGATTGTTCATCGATTCGTCGACGAGAAGTTTAAAAGCCGTTCTGTTAGACAATACAAATGTTTATGCAGCCATTCCCATAGGATATTCGGTAATACTGAATGAAGAGTACTGTAACATGAAAGTAATATTAGACCGAATAAAATACAATGATCAGAAATGGCAAATATGTGGGGATCTTAAAATCATAACAATACTTCTGGGGCAACAATCGGGATTCACAAAATATCCTTACTATTTATGTGAATGGGATAGTAGGGATAGAAAGAATCGTTACATAAAGAGTGTCTGGCCCCTTAGAAAAAAGTTCGAACCGGCTTCTAAGAATATAAAAGAAAAGCCACTTGTTGATCCATCAAAAATTCGTATACCACCTCTGCACATTAAATTGGGACTTATAAAACAATGGGTAAAATCTTTAGACAAAGATGGTAGCTGCTTTAAGTATCTGCGAAATCAGTTTCCCAAATTAAGTGATGCTAAAGTAAATGAAGGAATTTTCGATGGCCCTCAGATTCGTAAGATGATAAATGATGAAATTTTTGTTACGAAAATGAATCATACAGAGAGAGAAGCATGGTTATGTTTAGAGGACGTAATTAAAAATTTTCTTGGAAATCATAAGAGCCCAAATTACGAACAAATAGTTTTAAATTTAGTAAATAGTTACAAAAATCAAGACTGCCTAATGAATCTAAAATTACACTTTTTATATTCGCATGTTGATGAGTTTGCAGAAAACCTAGGTGATTCGGATTCAGCGATCCCAAAAACATATAAGTACAGTGGTCAAGCTTTTGGGACTTACAATTTTTTTTATTGTGGGGCTGTGTAATTGTAAACTTTCTATCATTAATCAATAAACATTAATAATGCAATGATTATTTTTATTTTATAAATATACCAATTTCGCACAATTATTAAGCACAAAAAGATAGTATACTACAAATCTACAAAGTATTACACGTGTAATACACATATAATCGTATTATATATCGTACGCATTAACATGTTGTTATAACATTAACGAACCATGCTTAAATCAAACATGTATTTTAGTATGTCAATTATGATTACTTTAATCCGTAAACCTTTTCAGACAAATTAAACATTTGTACTTTTATTGATACTATGCACTCGCGTGTGAGTCGTCAAATATTGTTTATATTTATATTTTTTTGAGCAGATTTCACATTCATAAATTCGCCATTTATATGCACATTTATATGATCAACACTTTTGCAAATAATTTTTTTTTACAAAAATCATACATAAATTTTGTATGTCCTGTAGTAAGTAAAAAGGATATAAATTAAATGAATTATATAAACTTTATAATTCTTGCTATATATCTTCCTATATATTATATAACAACGAACTTCTGTTTTTAAATGTCCTTTGCGCCGTTTATCACGACGGTTCTGACGTCAAAGGAGAGTATTGAAATGTCTGGTTTCTTCCCGCGTTCCGCGTCCGGGAATATAAGGTCGGTTCGTTTCGTCTTTAGAACTTATAGTTCGATTTCAAGCGCGCGATTATGATTTTACAATTATTAACAACACGTTCTCTCTGCGTTTTCTTCGGGCTTGAGACCGACAATAGGCCGCATTAAAAGTGTGTACGGGAAATAGTACGGGATAAGGTAGATCATTCCAGGTGGAAGCTTAGATGTAGACTGAGATCCAAGCAGGTTCATCCACGGCTGCACGCCGAGTAGTTTTTGGGAGAGAGAGGGAAAGAGACAGAGAAAGATTTTTAGATTTAGATTTAATTGTTTTTTTATTGTTGTACATTGTGTTGTACATATACAATTATAGTATATTATAAAAAGAATAAAAATTTTGTGTAGGGTGCTAGTGCGTGTGAAATGGAATGAAGTGAAATGAGATGAATGAGAATGTGTGTGTATGTTTGTGTGATGTTTATGTGTTTTCCAGATTGATGAAGTAATTTGTAGCTGGTTGTTTGAAGTGTGATATGGATAGTGTGTTGCGAAGATGAGATGGAAGGCTATTCCAGAGGTAGGAGGCGCTGATGAAAAATAAATTCTTCAGCGTCTCCGTCTTGAAGGACGGGATGTCCAGTGGAGTCATCTCACCCCTCACACGACGTGGAAATCAAAATAGGCTAATAGATAAATAGGTATTGAACATTTTTCTTAGAAAACAGGCCATGAAGTATTTCCTACGTCCGGCGGTGTTAAGCCATTGCAGCTCACGCCTGTAAGGGGAGATGTGCTCGTCCCTCCTCACACCGTAGATATAACGGATCCCCGTATTGACAAGCCTCTGCAGTTTTAAGTCAAGTTCCTGAGCCAGGTCGCAGTAAGCAAGTGAGCAATAGTCAATTAGGGGAAACAGGAGTGCTTGCACTAAATGTTGGCGCAATCTAAGGCTAGTGCTTTTCCGAAAAAAATAGAGATGGTACATTAAAGAGTGAGCACGTTTACAAATTTGTGTAACGTGCTCTTTCCACGTAAGTTTGGAGTCGAGCACTAGCCCCAGGTTGCGCACCGATGATTCATAGTTGACCTGGGCTCCCCCTATATTTATATAGGTGTTAGCAGTAGAAGGTAGAGCGTTTATATAGTAGGGGGAACCCAGGACGATAGCCTTAGTTTTAGTTACATTTAGTTTAAGTTTATTCAGCGCAGCCTAGCCTATTATCCTCTCGGCGTTAGCGCTCATCCTGACAGAATAGGAGTCAAGCTCCTCGAGGTAGCATTGGCTGTAGATCTGCAGGTCATCCGCGGAGATTAGATGGGACACATCTGAATCTAGGCAAAAACCAATATCATTGATGTACAACGAGAACAACAAGGGGCCTAAAACTGACCCCTGTGGGACACCGGTGTTTAGTGGTAGAAAGGTAGAGATCTCATTGTTGTCACCAATGACGGCCTGTTCTCTTTCCGGGAGGTAAGATGCAAGCCAGCGGATAACCTGCTTGGAGAAGCCGAAGGAGGATAGCTTTCCGAGTAGCCTGACGTAACACACCGTATCAAACGCCTTGCTAAAATCAAATAGAAGTAGAAGAGTGACCTTCTTCCTGTCTATCCCAAGCCTGACATCATCAGTCAGCTTAATTAAGCCGGACTACGTGCTATGGCCAGTGTGAAAACCAGTTTGGAAGTTGTCAAGATAAAGTCTTGTTTCAAGGTATTCAGAGATTTGATTGTGCACCAGCCACTCCAGCGCCTTGGATAGGAAACAAAGTAGAGAGATCGGACCGGTAGTCTGTTACAGCTGTTGGAGAGTTGATCTTGTTTAATGCTCTTACGAGCGATGACTTCCAGGCGGAAGGAAAACGTGCCTCGCTCAAAGACAGGTTGAAAATTTGACAAAGTAAAGGAGCGAGTATTGGCAATGCTTTAGAGATTACAACCTGTGGGATGCCATCGCTTCCCCTGGCCTGGGTATTGAAGTGTGATACTGCAGCCAGCACGTCCGACTCTGTGATAGCCCTGAAGATGAAATGTTCAGGAAGGTCTAGACTCTCAAGGGTTCGTAGATACTTCTCAACAGATGGAGCTTGAGGATCATTTTTAGATGGAACTAAAGTGTTTGTTGAGAGCATCTGGAGAGAACCGAGCAGGTGGAGAAGATTTAGAGGTAGTAATACCAAGATTTTCAAGTTCTCTCCATATCTCTGCAACGTCGGTCAGAGTAGACAAGCGTGAATAATAGTAATTCAGCCTGGCCTCCTGGACCTGTCTTTGAGCGTCGTCCCTTGCGATTCTATAAAAGTATAGATCCCTAGGTAGTCGACTTCTGCGAAAGCGCCTGTAGAGTCTATTCCTTTTAGTTAAAAGGTCACGAAGAGCCGCGGTGAACCACGGGTGTCGTTTACGTCCAGGTGTCACAGTCTTTAATGGGGCGAGATGATTTATGGCTTTCGTGATGTTGTCGTAAAGGATGGTAATGCATTCGTCAAGTGATGGCGTGGTGAAAGACGACCAGTCACATGCGCTAAGGAAGTCCCTTAGCTTCTCAGCACAAATTCTTTTGTAGTTTCTGTAGGTGTATGTAGCAGGTACGTGGCATGGAATCTGTACGTCGAGTGTGGCTGTGATAAGGTCATGTCCGTTGATGAAAGGAGTGTCTGTCTTCCAATATGAGAGCAGGCGATCCTGCTCATCGATTAAGCATAGGTCGAGCCAGGTGTCAGAGTCCTGTCTGTGATGGGTTGCACCATATGGCACAGAAGTAAGGGAGTTTTCGTCGATGAAAGCCTTGATGAAGTTGGCGTCTTCAGACGAGGAAAGCTGGTCTGCATTAAAGTCTCCCATGATGACCTTCGTGGAGTAATTGTGCATATGTGTTGTTAGTTGTTCAATGAAATTAGATCCCTGGATAAAGGGAGAATGAGGAGGGCGATACACATCCCTACGAAGATGGGCGATATTCCCTTAGCTGTGATTTCACAGAAAAGATACTCCGGCTTACCTGGTTTGCCCGACCATTCACCGTCAGATGACTAAATAATACTAGCTGTCAATGAGTGATGAATGTAGAGGGCCACACCTTCACCGTTCCTGTTTCTGTCCCGTCTGTACAGAGTGTAGTCGTCCAGTGAAGGGGTGGACGATATCTTATCGCTTTGCCAGGTCCCAGTTACAGCTATTACGTGGAAAGGGGAACGAGTGGACAAGAAGAACCGGATCATCTCAATGTAACCCGTAAGGGAATTCGCATTGAAATGACAGACCCTTAGGCCCCCAGACAGAGACGTTTTAGAAGTAGATGTGGATGAGTTTAATATTTTAGATGGTGGTTTTGGTGGGATGATGTGTATGTGTTTTAGTGTATGGTGTCCGTGTTAGCTGTTGGCGGCGTGCGGGCTAAAAAAGCTTCAAGATCCGCATCTGTAGTGATGATGGTGGCCCGTTCATTGTCCTCGCCAGAACGGATGAAGATCCTGCTATCCCTCACGAAAGAGCGGCATCCCCTTCTCTTCTTTGCCTCCAGCCTGGCCTTGACTCGCAGCTTGTGGATGTCTGGAGGAAGCAGCTCATTGATGTTGATGAGTCCCTGGTGGTCTGGGCAGAGGAAGCTCTCGCTTCCTCCAGTAGTGCACCATCCAATTCACTAGTGTGAAGCTTGCGTTTCCTGGCTTTGGCCACTATGGTGGAGCGGGCCAGCGCACTGGAAGAGAGAGTGACAGCTAGAGGTGGGAGTCTGCTGTCACCTTGCGCATTGATGTTCTTTGCGTCAAGTCTCCCCTTGATCCTGACGGCTGCCACGTCCCGCTTCAGTACCGTGGGATCCAGTGCAGCCAGGACGGAGAAAGCCAGGAGTTGCAGTGACATCTCCTGGATATAGGCCAGGCCGGTGATCACCACCACATTGCCCGCAGAACGCTCCTGCCTCCTCTTGATCTCAGCCAGCTCGCTGCGGAGGTTGTTGATCTCCTCCGAGGCTGGAGCAATGCTGTTGTTCTACTGCTCTGCGGAGCTCCTTCACGACAGTTCTTGGTATTGTGCTTGCAGCTCAGAGATGGAGGACTCGACATTGCTTAGCCGAGTCTTGAGCGCAGGCAAGTCGTCAAGGGCTTTGAGGCGTTTTTCTAGGAGGCCAAGTCTCTTCTCGATTCGTGAGACCCTTTCAGACACGGTGTTTTGTGCCTGAAGGGCCTCATTTTGGACCCTCCTGATGTCGTCCAGTGCCGCGAAGATGTCCTCGAGGGACCCCTCGATGGACGTCGCCTGTGTTCTTGCAGGCGACTGGATTCTGGAGCCGGCAAGAGATGAGGGCGCAGACTTATTCTTCTTGGGCACACCTGTTACAGGCATGCCCTTGGCGGATATGTTTGCTGTCGCTGCCGCCGATTTCGCCCTCGTCTGCGTGATCTTGGGCGTGACGACGGCGTATTCACCTGCACAGGCAGCACAGGAGAGTGTGGGAGCATCTCCCACCATTATTGACCGTAGAGCGACGCAAATGGTGTGGAAATGCTCGTTGCACAACTCACAGGTCCTCATTTTTCCCCTGGCTGCTTTGTTGCAGTGAGCACACGTAACTGGCGTTTCGGCATTTTTCCCACCAATTCCGCTCATTTTAGACGATGTTATGTCTCTGTCGATAACTTACTGTGTTTGATGGTGGTGATCCGTCTGTCCAACAGGTGGCTCCACGTGTATCACTTAGAGGGAAAAAGAGACGCCGTGCAGCGAGGAGAGAAGCCGTGCGTGTTTGCAGGTTATGTGTCAGCGACAGATGTTGAAACAGGAAAAAAGCGTTGTAGGAAGTTGCAGCCTCCAGTGAATATTATATCACGTTGAAGGTTGCAGAATAGCGCATGCAACAAACTACAAAAGAATAGGCCCGAAGTCAGCATGCGGCAGTAAGAGTGCAGAGAAAAATAAGCAAAGCAGAGCAGGACTTTGTGTACTCACGTGAAGTTGGCAGAGATAGAGAGAGAAAGCAGGGGGGGGGGGTAAGGACCCAGATGAGCTGCAGGCAGAGGGCTCGGGTTCTGAGGTCCTAAGGATTAGTGCGCTTGGGAAAATCTCTGCGCACGTTTTATGACGGGTGGCAAAAAAGATCGTAAAGGGGGTAAAAGTGCCTCTCGGATTCGTGCGGAAAAACATCGAGGAAAGATTGTCAGTTATATTAGAAACTAGATTTTATTCTTTTATTTTGAATATTCGCGCTTCTAGTATGGCGGACGGTATATTTACGTAACAGTATATAGTGGACTGCGAGTAGGTAAGCAAGGCTGGTTCTGCCTCCCCCCACCACTCAACTTTTACATGTGAATACAGCGTCCCCACTTTTTCAATTAACTCACCTGTACAGGTGAGAATGCGTGCTAGAAGCTTCTAGAATATTCTAGAAGCCTCTAGATGTTTGGTGGTGGGGGGGAAATTCACGCGGTCCAAGGATGTGTATACTCCCGACAGCATGATGCCTGGGGTATACTCCCAGCAGTCTGAGGTATACTCCTGGAAGCGTGCTGTTCAAGGTTAAGTCCTGGCAGCGTGCTGTTCAATGTGAACTCCTGGCAGCGTGTTGTCTCCAGGAGGCCGTTCGAGGTCAGAGGGTCTACAGATTTTAGAAGCGTGTGATGCTTGCGTCAGTGAAACGTCAATCGATGAGCATGTAGATGATGACTCGCGCGGCGAGATAAAGCGATCAAGTTGCATCCACTGTTTTTTCGCGAGCATCTTTATACTTTAAACATCCTGTTGCTTTATTATTGACTGCTCACTTCAGTGCGTATGCTGTCCAACACAAGGACCCATCCATTCAGTGGGAATACGTAAATGTGGCGTCATGAACGTGTACTCGTCTTTGTCATTCATTTTACTATAACAGATAAAATAGTGCAATGTGAACTCTTGACAGCGTGCTGTCAGGAGGGTCTACAGATTTTAGAATGGTATTTAACAGTATGCATAAGGATTAGGGATAAAGGATTAAAATGCAATAGTCACAATTAAAATTAATACATTTATTCAACATTACTTTATACACAACTCATTTAGTTTTCTCTCAAGTACTGGTACCATAATTTTGCCCATTCTTTCGATTCTTAATTTGAAACGCTCTTGATCTCGGGCTACTTGCTCCCACTCTCCACATCGTGCATTTTTATGTGCATATGTCCATCCACACATTAAATGATCTGTTGGCTTTTCTTGAAAATGCACTCGCTTCTTCATGCTGTTATTTATTTTGAGCATTCAGTTTACACTGCACGCAATCTCTTCTTAATGGTGGGGTTCCATTCACAATGCAATTGTGCTCTCGGCAGAAGATGGCGTATTGTCGTGAACTTATGGTGTGGGCACAGTGGCTCCAAAATATCATATTTCAGCCTCTGTAACGAGGGAAAGTCCATTTCACTCATATCAACTACGTGAAAATTGAACTTCTCGAGCCATTGCTTCTAGAACAGTTTTCAAGACATTTTCCAGCTCCTCGTAGGCCAGATCTTCCGAACTCCATGATAATCCGTGATAATTGCGTTCCAGCCAGAGATTTTCAGACTTGTACTTGGCTGTGAGTCTGCGCCACGGTGTAGGCGGCTTGAAAAAAAACACCACCATCTTGTGTTGAGCGTTGAGTGGAACTAGGACAAGTTCCTTGACAACAAATTCGTTTACAGGCTTTCTGAATCCTTGCACATCGAGCACGTACTCCATTTTGACTGACTGCCTACCACAAGCTGCTTCTCAATTTATACCATCTTCTCCCACCACCCTTTAAACAATTTTTTTACATCTCCACTCATAGGGTTGTATTCGACTATACGATCGTGTAGGATGAGACAATATGCAGAGGTGCCAACTGGAATATTTGCCCTAGCCTTAAATTCGAGACGTACATCAACTGATGCTTGTTTAAGTGACTCATTTTGTTTTGAGCAGTCAATGATAACGAGAGGAGCATACGACAGATAGTCGACCTTTTTCAGCATTGGTTCTACCTCTTTATTGTAGTAAGCATTTTGAAAGTTGGCATACATATCGTAGAGTAGAGCATACTGATTATTAGTAATATTGAGATTGAGATTTCCATAGGGATAGTGTTGAGAGTTGAGAAAAAGTGTAACGTTGCTTATATTACAATGATCAAAGCGAATAGCATTGGCTGTTTTTCGTTCTTTTCGAAGTTTTTTTTTTCCTCAAGCCTTGTCCACGTCTCAGATACATATCGTAGCCCTCTTTGTAAGGTTTAAGATAGAGACCTCGGCCACCGAGCGCAATAGCTTCCATTGTTTTGTTATGTCTTTCGCTTTCGTCAAGCTGTCGTTTAGCGGCGCTAGCATCTGTGACGGGTGGTGACGGGGTCCTGCCCCAAAGACAACGACTGACCTTGCTCTAGTAAACTTTATTGCAGGTTGTGAGCTCCGCTCGCGAGCTCTGCCGCCAATCAACTGCCCGCTTTGCCATCGACGCGGCTCGTCGACGGTTAGCGGTCGCACGCGCGAAGGTGCAACCCGATGCACCTTTGCTCGTGCGAACTCTCCGAGTCCGCCGTTCTCTGCTGACGGAGCATTGCATGCGCCGTCGGCAGCGGCGACCCGAGCCGTCACCGGAGAGCCTGGGGCTCGTCCGTGACACATCGTTCACTGCTTTAGCGATACCAGCATCGCCACCTGCTAATACACCTGTTGCACTCAAACCGGCAAATATCGGAATGAGAAATGGTAGGAATCCTCCGATTTTGGATGGGACTGGCAGCACACGTGGAATACGTACATTTTTCTTGTCCCCAGCCTTGTTTACAGCCTGACGAGCAGCCTTAAGAGCGCTGCGAATGACTGCGTGAGAGTTATTGCTTGGAACAGCAGAAGTAGAAGCAGCTTTGATCACTTTAGCCAGCGAAATAGATGGCTTCTTCTTTTTAATTCGTTTGAGACCCATTCCAAACTTGGATTTTGCCTTCATGGTGCCTGCTATGGCGAGGGCAGCTGCTTTTTCGCCAACTCCCGCGTCTACCGCCCGGACTCGCTCCCAGGCTTTTGCGGCCAAAATCTTATCTGCAGCGTTTCTTGCTTCGACGTTTTCTCGATTCTGTGAGTAGGCAATATCGTGCTCTTTGCAAGCTCTATCAAGATTATTGATTCCAGGATCTCCACGTGCTAGTCGTTTCGCTAGTTTAGTGCCGGGACCGCAGTACTGATATCCCGGAATATGCAGCTCTACTGGAAGCTTGTTGATGAGTGTATTCTTTTACAACATTACATTTTTATTATTTTAATTAATAAATTCAATCATTCATACTTTTTAGAACTATAAGAAACACCAATATATTTATATTCTTTTGCTACTACAGCTGTTACTGCTAACCTCAACGTCGTGTTTATTTTGTAAAAGTGAGTAAGTTTTACTTATAATATTATTTTATGTATGTATTCATAGTGTAACGATTCGAAAGCTAATAAAAATGCAATCAATATATAATAGATTATTGGTATGTAGTATACATGGGTTCAGAATTAGCACTTTGAAAAATAGTAATAGAAGCACTATTATAGCAGAAACTATAAAATCATCATACCTTTGGTCAAATTTCCATATTTTTAAGTTAAATATAAACATGCGTTCATGTTATAAAGAATTTTCAAAATTGTTACTGAAAATTGGAGAAGGAATTATTACAAAATTTAAAATTCCAAATGAATGGAAAACAAATGATGTATGTTCAAAAATTTTTGGTAAAAAATTTCACTTTTAGTTGAATAGTGTAATACTCACTTCGCATAATGAATACACGTATTTCTTAAAAATAAAAAAATTTTATGACAGATGGATGGCGAGGAAAAAACATATTATAGCATAGATACTGCAACATACAAAGGTGTTGACAAATCTGATGATAATATTTATATAAATTTTCCGATAGAAGTATAATATTCGTGAAGGATTACTACATGAACTTAATTTGAAAATTGGTGCAATTGTTATGTTAATAAGAAACTTAAGTATAACAGAAGGTTTATGTAATGGCACACGATTAAAAATTACGAAATTATTTAAGTACAACATAGAAGCTGAAATTATAACTGGAGTAAAAATTGGAAATAAAGTTTTTGGAAATTGGAAATTGGAAATAAAGTTTTTGGAAATTGGAAATTGGAAATTGGAAATAAAGTTTCTGGAAATTGGAAATAAATTTTTTGGAAATTGGAAATAAAGTTTTTGGAAATTGGAAATTGGAAATAAAGTTTCTGGAAATTGGAAATAAATTTTTTGGAAATTGGAAATAAAGTTTTTGGAAATTGGAAATTGGAAATAAAGTTTCTGGAAATTGGAAATAAATTTTTTGGAAATTGGAAATAAAGTTTTTGGAAATTGGAAATTGGAAATTGGAAATAAAGTTTTTGGAAATTGGAAATAAAGTTTTTATACCGAGAGTTACTTTAAATACTGGAAATTCACCTTCATCTTCGTTACCACTTATTATACATATATAGAAAACAATTTCCCTTAGCATTTGCAATGACTATTAATAAATCCCAAGGTCAAATTTTCGATAATGTAAGATCCCTAGCCCCGATAACATCGCGTGCCGGGCATTTTGGGGTCACGCATGCTGGCTGCTCGTGCCGTCATTGTGACGTCCCCAAGACATCTTTCGTTGGAATTTTCAACAATTTTTTTTTTCCTGCCATTCGGGAAGTCATAATGTTGACATTTTGGCGGCACAGCGTGCCAGCACGCGTGCTCACATTGCGGCAGCACGAAACTTTGTCAGAATGACGGCCATGAGTGCCGGCTGTATGACACCGACACGAACGAAGGCAATATGTCGGCATTTTGCTGTTACGCCGTGTTGGCACTCATGGCAGCATTATGACGACATTTTGAGGAGTTACATGACGGCATTGTGCCTTCGACCTGTGTTCAAAATTTATTAACATTTGGCGCTGTCAGAGTGCTAGCAGAATGCCTGCTGGGAGTGCTGCTCGCCATGACAGCATTCTGTCGGAACGAAATACCCGCAGCATGCTGGCTTTGTTGGCTGCGAAACTTTTCAGCCGCGCAAAATTTTGTTGTTATTCGTTTATAAATGAATATATAACGAAATAAATAACAAAATTACGTGAATTGATGGTAATTATATCTACAAGTATTATATGTAGCATAATGTTGACAATTGTTAGTTTTATTAGAAAATAAAGTTTAATAATTAAGTTATTAACGTATTTATAAGAGGGATATAACCCGCTTCTGTTAATTTATAATAAACATTTAAGATATATTTTGAATTATCAATAGATGTATAGAAATATGTTTTTATGACGAATGAACAATTACAATAGTTGTAAATTCATCGTGAAATTAATTAATAATTTTTATTGTTAAATTAACAATTCCCTTACCTACACATAGATTATTAATAAGTAGGAATTTTTATTGTTAATAAATTTTGTCTTTATCGTTAGATAATTCGAAAAATCAAAAATTCAATTGGAATTTCGCGCCGTTCATGTGATTCCGGCATTTTTATACTCGCCGGAAAATTGGTCGATTTCGCTCTTTTGTTTTTGACGTTTTGCGCGTGAAAAGCAAAATTCTCTGTTCACTCCATAATAATTGAATTTCAATATAATTATTGAGTGTTTAAGCAGCTACAGCAATACATTATCTTTGGTAAGCATAACAATATTTATATTCAACGTTTTTTCATAATGAATGTTTATAATCAGTGTTTTATTGTATGTTATATTAATGTTAACAAAAGGTTGCGGTAATGATATTGATAAAAGTTTCTGTCACTTTCACGTTAATATATGTCAAATATTAACGTACTTCATAATAAATTATAAACTTAAAGTTCGAAATAATTGTTGCTACAAACTTTTATCAATCAATATATTTTATTATACTCGCTCGACAAAGTTTATGAAAAATGAGGTTAAGTGCAACAATTTTCTATTGTCCTCACAGTTTCAGATATCGTTTCAAACAATAACTCTTGGTGTACGAACTGTCCTTGCCTACATCCACCAGCAGAGGCTGATATAGGAAGCGGATCCAGGAAGCTGCACCTGCAGCATCATCGCAGATCCTTCTTTCATCTTTCTTTTCTTTCCCTTTTCTTAATTATTTACTTTCCTTTTTCACCTATTATAACAATAGATGCAAACTGTCTTCTCTTATTTCTGAAAAAGAAAATTCAATTTCTGAAATACTTTCTCTTTGTCGAGGTACCATCATCTTCTTGGGGATTGCTGAACGAAGCTGCTCTTCTTCTGGAATATCTAGCTGTCCACATAACTTCAAAAAAACAAGTTGAAAGTTACACCAACAAAAAAGGTATACAACATGTATAGATATTTAAATTTATATCCTATTTCATGATTTAATTGATTACTTTGATTTGTATTTAATGAATTTTTTCTTCATCAGGCATATTATTATTTTTTTTTTCAGGGATGTGCTTTTATATTGCACTTTCCTGATTAATTATGCAAGTGCGTAAACTAATCTAGTTGTATTTACAGGTTAAAAACTTAGAAGTTCAACGGAAAACCAAGGCCATCAAGGTACTCTGCACTTCTGGTCTGGAAAACTGCAGTTAACAGGATATTCGCAGTCAATCTCTTCGTTAGCAGTTCCTCGATAAGGATATAACATTCTGCCCAAGTGTCTACAAGTTGTTTACTTGGTACTTTTTGTTAAGCTTGATCCTGTTACCAAGTTTATCTGAAAGCTTGCATGCGCTTAGCCAGTTTACACATGTATCATAAGTGATGTATCTGTAAGCCAAAGTGACACATGTTTTATAGTTTTTGACTGTTTTTGTACGTACAGACACTTGTAATAACTCTGTCTGTTACTCAGTACATGAACAGAATTTTGCACTTTTAAGAGTGCCAGTATGTGTCAGGTATAATGTGAATTCAACCTTATTGTTCATATACTGATTTAACAGACAGAGTTATTATGAGTTTGTGTACTCGAAAAAACTGTCAAAAAACATAATCTTAATAAATACAACTATTAGGTACCTTTACAACAAAAGATTTTAACGAATACACCTTGGAATCTGGCTTAGCGGGTGTTTTCTTACAGGTCAACTTGCTAACCAATGAAGCTACATGAAAAGTGTCAAAGTAATTAGTTTTGCAATGACTAACAAAACCTGTATGCCAAATTTCAGAGCTCTACTTCAAAAACTGCATGAATGACAGGAAAATATCATGAGACTGACTTTTATGTTTTACGAGTGATGAGTTTCAATCTTTGTTGGACATGCTATTTATACAGTTTTTGAAGTAGAGCTCTGAAATTTCGCATGGACATTTTAAAATTGATTGTGAAATAAACTTCTATCGTTTTTTTTATTTAACTTTTGTTTGTTTTAATTTTCAGCAGTAGACCTTGACCCGGAGTTTTATTTTTTGTGTGTGACTTTGCTGACATTCTAACAGAGGATTTCTTATATCAGTAATAAGTGGCACTACTGTTTTCTACTACATTTTTAAGTATATAAAAATAATTTCTTCACCTCAGTATATAATAGTTCACTGGCATGTATACCAAATAAAATAATGACTGACACTATTATTCGACACAATCGACACACCTATTGAAGTAATTGCAAAAGTAATTATTATTTTTATGTTCTTCAAAATAGAGTAGAAAAGGGATCCTCTGTCACAATGTTTGTACAAAATCACACACAAAAATTTAAAAGCTGTATCAAGGTCTACAGCTAAAGATTAGACTAACGAAATAAAGTTAAATAACTTCTAGGGTAGTTCTCTGCTTGGAAAAAATTATAAATAAAATGTTCAAAAAAAAAGACTGTTTATCAGTCGTACAAGAAAATGCCTGTCTAATTATATATTCTCCTACCATTCGGACGGTTTTTTAAGTCGAGCTCTGAAATGTTGCGCATTTGTTTTAAAAGTGTTTCAAAAATAACCACCTTCAGAAATTTTATACGATCATATCATTAGCATGCATATAATAATACGTTACGTATCTTTTATAGGTTTGCTCATCAACCGGAAAATCAACGGCTGCAGTGAAATTAACAGTCACTACAATAATTTTGGCCAAATCATCTCTCAGGCATTGTAAGGGTATTGTCGTCTCTTGAGAGCAACACATTTTGGTTTTATTTTTTACATTCATTTATATCTTTAAATTGTTCTTTTTATTGGTATTTTACTTGCTTCGTTTTTTGTAATTTCATCGTACGTTATCGGATAAGTAGCTCTTCTCGAACATCGCGTCGAAATGTATAGGCTTCAAAGTTTACGGTCTAGGAAACCCTTGAATAATTGCAGTGCTGATCACAGAGCTCGCAGAAGAAGATTGTTCGAAAGAGCGCGGGATGATTATCTATCAGAAACTGCTTCAAATCATTCAGCTGACTCTCATGACTCTCTTGCCGACGTTCGTTCTTTAGCTTCAGTTTATCGCTTTGATGAACACGTAGCTTCTCCTCCTCTTCATGATAGCACAATCGATACAAATCGTCCTTTTGAAGTTGGTTCCAGTAACAGCGTTTCGAATGAATTAGAATCGAATGATGGCGATTGTGTTGGTTTGCGCGAAAACGTAGACATTTTTGAAGAAAAATTAGGCACGGTTTTCGCTGAACAAAACATGACTCACCAGCAAATAAAAGCTGTTTTGCAAGTCATCAAAAGTCATGATTGTTTCTCAAGCATGCATGTCGATCCGAGGACAATCATGAAAACACCTGCTTACTGTAATCTTCCCATTATAGAAGTTGGCGGAGGCGAGTATCTGCATGTGGGTGTCAGAAATGCTTTGGTCAAATGTCTTTCATCGACTCCTGTAAACATGCATACCGATACCCTGCTTCAATTAGATTTCAGCACTGACGAGGCTTCTCTGGACAAAGTTGGTAAAATCTTGATGTGGCCTATGCAGATTAGAGTAGTCAATATTTTTAACAGTAGCCCATACATTGTCGGTGTATTTAAAGGCTCGAGAAAACCAAACTCCGCATTGACATTCTTCCAGCCGTTTAAAGAGGAGATGCAGGAATTATATGACAATGGGCTTGATTTTCAGATCAAAAATTTTGTCGTTCGTTCAAGGTGCTTTGTTGCCGATGCACCTGCTCGTACTTTTTCTTTGGGTCATCGCGGGCACAATTCTCGTGCTCCTTGTTCAAGATGCTGGGTTAGAGGGGAGTGTGTTCGAGTTGGAGTTATGGTGTATAAAGGAACGGATCATAGGCTTCGTACAGAGAATGAATATTCTTTAATGGTAGATACGGATCACCACAATTGTATAGAATGCCCACTTGCTTCGCTTCATTTCAATATAGTTTCCGGTACGGTATTTGATTATATGCACTTAGTGTGTCTTGGCGTAATGGAAAAAATCTTGCAAGGAGTAATAGATGGCAGGTTCATAAAATCATCGAAAATATCAAATAAGAGTCATCTACAAGCTCTAGATCGTCGGCTTGAAATAGTTAAAATGTACTGTCCAAGAGATTTTGCTCGGAAGCCTACCAATATTGCGAAGCATGGCAAGTTTAAAGCCACTGAGCAAAGACAGATAATTCTGTACAGTGGGCCGGTTATTTTTTACGGATTAGTAAACGATGCTGTGTTCTGTTCGGTCAGTCATTTTCTCCTTCTTCACACTGCGATCAGAATTCTAGTAGATCCTGGACACACGATCCAATCTATTGATTTTGCAGACAATTGCATCAAACTCTTTAACGAAACTTCTTCCGATGTTTATGGCGTAGAATTTCTATCGTATAACGTTCATGCTCTTTTACATCTCCCCGACGATGTTAGATCCTTTGGTCCGTTAGATTTGTTTTCAGCATTTCCCTACGAAAACAATATGACGTATTGTCGCAAAATGTGTAGGAAACCGAGTCAGCATTTGTAACAGGTTGCTAATAGGAATGCGGAAAATTGCCATACGCAGAGTAAAGTACTCGTCGATCCATCCAGACTAAAGTTCACTGCAAAGCACGTAAGAGGTCCTACTCCACCAGTCGACGATTACAATTATTGTCAATATAGTAAAGTCCTTACAGGGTCGATTTATTTGTCAATACTTCGATATGATAGCGCAATTGTTCTTCGAAACGGTTCCATAGCTATTATTCAAAATATTATAGAACGTAATAATGGATGCTATTTTCTTTTAAAACAATTTACAAAAATTGACGATTTCTTTGATCTTCCGTGTCGCTCATCTGCCATTGGTGTTTATCTTTGTTTGTTATTAAGCCCAGAATTGATTTACGTTAGTCTCAATCAAATCGCAGGGAAATGTTTTTTAATGCCGTACTGGTCGAAAGAAGATCCAACTAAAGAATGTAGCACCGAACGTTTCGTCGTTGTTAAAATTATTTCTACGCAGATCGCAAATTAATTTTATAGCATTGCGTGGCATACTCCCTGCTATAAAATAATCTACTTTACACGTGTAATAATGTACGACTGTACTATTTTATAGCTAATTTTACACACTAGTACAAACATACATTATCATCGTAGATGAACGGCAAGGCCAAAAAGAACACCGGAGGACTTTCTGTAGCTGCTGCTGCAGAAAATCTTAGCAGAAAGATGACCCTCTTGGAAGGCTCTCAGTCGCTGTTGGCCCCTTCCTTAACAAAGAAGAAAATAAAGAAGCGGCCACAACCTCTGGCTCATTCGACGCCAATACCTGGGGCATATCAGCAGCTGCTGGAAACACCGCCGCCAAAGAGGCCAATGCAAAAATATTCGGCTCATTCGCAGCCAAAAGCTGGGACATCCCAGCAACTTCAGGAAGCACCGCCACCGAAGAGACCAAAGATTAATCTCACAGCTCCGAGATCAACACCAGTCTCAGTTGTTAAAAAGATTAAGAAGCCTGCAACTGCATTGACCAACATTGCTTTGCAGCGGAGAAGTATGAGTAAAAATTACTATTGTTAAATAAAATATTATTTATATTATTCTGCTACGCTACCACTAATTTATTCTTTTGTTACATTTCAGTGCAACCCGATACAATTTCTCAATTGGGCGCATCGTCGTCGACCATCGAATTGACGGAGAAGATTAAGTAAGTAACAAATTTAATGATCCGCAGTTCAAACTTGTGTTTTTAATAATTCAATTCTTTTATTCGACATTTCAGTTCGCTCAACAGAAAAATCATCAACGTTGAAGAAACAAATACGTAATATACTTTGCATAATTTTATTTCTTGCTATAAATTTATTTTATTCGTTTATTTTTTGTTACAGCACCATCAACAACCGACTCACATCCCTTGAGAATTCGGTCAAGTAAAATCTACGTTTATATTAATTTAAACTTAAGTATAATATATTTTATTTTACATTAATACGTTTGATTTTAGATCATTGGACGATAGAACAAAGCGGATGGAGGAAATGCAAGAGTAAGTTGACATTTATGGTTGAATTTTGCAATCGAAACGATAATTGCAAATTATCGACTAATTTTACTTTTTAGATCCATGTTGAAGATGCACAAGGACATGACGAAAAGAAACTCCCCTAAGGCTAGAAGAAGACCTGCCTGCTTCCCTTTTAAGTCGATTGCAGATCTGCTTGAATTTAACAATTCGAATGAGGAGCTGTATGACGATGTCGTGAGTATCCGTGTTCTTCTAATTAATAAATAATTAGTATTATATTGAAAAAACTTGTTGTAGGTCAACTATCTTGCCTACCTGGGAGGTGCAAATCTCTGTGACGAAGCTAACTTTTATTTTAAAAACTGCTTTGAATTCGACGCCGACCTCTTCCGTAATCTGTCCTGGCTTGGCTCCAGAATCGACGATGTCAAGGTGTCTCTAATGTCGACTCGTTTAGCGCATGCTTGCGAAGGTACGCATACTTCGAATTACTTGCGATTCATATAATTCCTATTACCTTTTTATTTTACAGCTGCAATGAATCTCAACAAGGACGCTTTAGAGAAGCCCACAAAAGACAAATTCGCCACTGCCATGACGAAGTCAATTAAGGCAATTAAGAATGCCAAGGAAGCGTATCGTCGAAAGAGAGCTGCTGCACAAAATGGTAGAAACGGTCCTGCAAACGCTCAGCAGCCACGGCAGCCTCCACAACGACGCGGTGTTCGTGTCCATTTGCCGATCAACAATCGTGTCCTCAATGAACCGCAAGACGAGCTGAACAACCGGCTGCAGAGCAACGAGAACTACAGAGATCCCCTCCCACCCAGGCAATTGGAACCTGCCAATAATGATGAGGAGGACGAGGACCAGTACGCTGACGAGATCGAGGACGAGGCAGAAGAATCGGAAGAGGAACAGGGGGAGAACGAGGAGGAAGAAGAAGAGGAAGACGAAGAGGAAGAAGAAGAGGAAGAAGAAGGGGAAAATAACAAAGACGAGTACGAAGAAAAATCTCAGAAGAGATTGAAGAAAGAAGAAAAGCACCAAAACGAGGACGAGGAAAATTATTGGAATGGATTCATCGAAAATCAAGAAGATGAATGCAACAATGACGACGACGACCCATTAAGCTGCGACTTGTTTGCCGAGCCGTAATGAAGAGGATTTGAGGGATGAGTTAATCATTTGTTTTTCTTATACATTTCTTTTATTTTAAATAATTCTTCTCCTTACAGCATGATAAAATAATACACATAAGTTTTTATCTTTTTGATTATTTATTTATTGAACAGTAGTGTTTTATGTGAATTTTTTTATCTAAACGCTCTTTTACATTTTTTTTTATTTTTTAACGTAGCTTTTAATTTATTTTTTGAAATTCAAAATTAAATATTAGATTTATAAATTCATTCATTTCAGTTCATTACTTTTTAGAAATGTAAGAGAGCGTTGGAGGGGCTGATCGCTGTTCGCTGGGCCTCACAGAGTTGGGCGAGGTCGGGGCCTTTCTCACTCTAAACCATAAAAAAATTCTTTGCAGATACTGGAACAAAAATTTGCCTGTAAGCAGACTGCTTAACAATCCTTGTTAAAAATTATCCTTTGCAAACTAAAAAGCCGGTGCTGCTAATACAGGTAAACTTGCTAAGAGAATCAAGTTAACTGGCAGGGTATGTACTTTTCAATCTATTAAAATTGCATGATAAACTTGCTCATAGCAATGTTCGCCAGTTGAAGACAAAACAATGTTCATCATGCCATTTTAATAGGTCTGAAATTTCGAATACAAGTGTCATTTTCACCACAAAACTATTTACCGTGTCAGTTTTAGGTAACTTGATCCTTGTCAAAAGTTTACATGTACCTTCACCTCCGGCTTTTGAGGTTGCGACTCTGATTTTTCATAAGGGTTGTCAAGCAGTCTCAGCAGAAATTACAATATTTTCTAGTCTTATTTACCTATACCTATTTTTTTGTGCAGATGACTATGGCTGTGCATGTGGTATGTACGCGCCATGTCTCTCTTGATGCGCAACACAGAAGTAAAGTGTCTACTAAAAGCTAGTGCAAGTCTTGTGCGGGGAAGGAACATTATTAGGGATTAGCATGTGAGGGAGTAGGCTAGTTAATCTAAGATCTCTTCGAGCCTGAACATCCACACGCGTTTAGCCAGAAAAAGCCTATGATTCTTACAATGAATGATAAAGTGATCTTTTAAGTTTTATTTAAGTTTGCCTATTCTTTATATGCACTGACTTTTATACAAAGGCGATATATATTTTTATAGTAAAAAATCGAATAAGAATAAAAAATACAATAGTCTCTACAGCCAAGAGATTCACTTCATTAATTATTGTAAGAAATTACAGACTTATTCTGGCTAAGCGTATGCAGGTGTTAAGATGAACGTTATAACAGGTACAATTTAACAACAAAATCATAATCTGCCTAGCTTTGTTATGTTATCTAAAGTCCCTGTACAGAATTTCAGATCTCTAGGTTAAATAGCATTTCAATTACAAGGTCTTAAAAATATTCTTATACGTCTTTTCATCGGTCTTTTCATCGGCTTCTTTAGGATGTTCCTCTTATAATGTTTATCTAAACACTCGCACTAACAACTGTCTTATACTTAACGATTGTTATAATATACTTTGTATTATATATGGCGTGATATTAATTCACTTATTTTATTGCTCTTGCGCTTATTTATTATAATTGTATTTTTTATCTTTATTTAAATTTGTTTTACTTAATATTAATAAAAAATAATTTTATTAAAATGAATTTTCAGAGGTGTTATATATATATATATATATATATATATATATATGGGACGTTTCACGTCAACCGGACCATCAGTGCACCCAAAATTTGGGTTAACCTAACAAGACGTTTGAGGTCTCAAAATGATCGTCTGGTCAAGGGCTTTTGAAAAAGTTCTGGCCTTTTCAAAAATCCAATGTGGCGCATAAAATATGGAGCCTGAAACCCACTTTTTCATAGCACATTCAACAAAAACAATAGTAAAAATGTTCTAATTTGTGAAATATCCCACCAAAAAGCATGTACAACTCATGATAGGACATATTATTGACAATGCTGACGGAATTCCAAAATCAAAAATGGCGGAATCAAAATGGTGGACATTATACCTCCACCAAACCCATTTTACCGCAACAAATGATTTTTGATCAGTTTAAGTATCGATATGGGGGTTTTCAGGGTCACTGAATCTTATTTTAACCTCGACATTTCAAAATTCGAAATGGTGGATCCCAAATGGCGGACATTATACCACCACCAAACCAATTTTACCGCAACAAATGATTTTAGATCACTTTAAAGTATCGATATGAGGGTTTTTGGGGCCACTGCACCTTATTTTAACCTCGAAATTTTTAAATCCAAAATGGCCGATCCAAAATGGCGGACATTATACAACCACCAAAACTATTTTACCGCAATGAACGATTTTAAATCAGTTTATAATTATCCACCCTGCCAGTTCCACAGTCAGAGACATAAGTGAGACAGAGTTTAGTAACAATATCAATTCAACAAACTTATCAGACGGAACAAGTGCATTAGGCGACCTCAGCAGAGCTTGTAATGAACTCAGACGATCTATTGCCCTAAACGCAACTAATTCAAAAATAAACATAAAGAGAAATTATAAATTAACAAAAAAAGTACCACTTAACATTTGGTTAGACAATATAAATGCTGAATTAAAAGCTAATAATCTTGCAGACATACTTGACGATTCTCAACAATCAGACGTTTCAGAGACAGTAATAGAAAGACAAAACAGAAAATACCAAGTCAGAGACATTCTAATAAGTCGCGTAGATGATTATTACCATAATAAGATTTTACAAATAAAAGACCCATTAGAAATAGTCAATAAAATCAAAGAGTTCAGACGAGCAGAGGCCAATGTTACCGATTCTTCAGTCAGAGAAAAATTATATAGTCTCAAAATGAACAATAGAGAATCAGTAAACGAATTTTGCGATTGTTTTGACTCTATTCTCAGAGATTTTGAAAATTGTATTACCAAAACACCTCTGACGGAGGAAGAGATAAGATCGGCCTTCTTTCAAGCTGTTAGTATAAAATTTAAAGAAATCAGATCGGCCAATATTATCAGACTTCAAGCAACCAAATCAGAGATGAGCCTTGATTACATAAAAACTTTGATACTACAGCTGGAATCAGACAGACGCAAATCAGACGGTCAGCCTTCAGACGACAGGCAAAAATTGCAGCTAAACAGGCGATAATCACAGACAAGTGTTATCGCTGCAATAAGGTGGGACACAGAGCAGCCTTTTGTCCTCTTAAAGAGTACAATCTATGGTACTGCTTTTATTGCCAGGCTGTAGCTCCACACAAAGGGGATGATTGTCCAAATAAGGACAATCCCAAAGATGGGTATATAAAATCTTATACATATAACAACACAAACACACAACACAAACACAACAGTAATAACTTCAGAGGTAGAGGTAACAGAGGAAGGGGTGGTTATAATAATGTCAGAGGTAGAGGAAATAATGTAAGAAGGGGATCTTTCAAACGCAAGGTCGATATACAAACACCAGGCCGAAATCAGAAGAAGGGATACAAGGTCAAAGCGATGCTAACAGGTAACAACACACATATAATTAATAAAACACCTACAAAACTAGTACTTATTGCGGACTCTGGCGCAACAGAGCATATAGTAAATAAGAGCATAATTTTAAGTAACTTCAGAAAAAGTTCAGGCGAATATATCAGAAGTGCAAATAAAAATAAATCTGCAAACATCTCTATAGACGGCAAACGAGATTTAATTTTAAAATCAGAATCAAATGAGAATAACAAAATAATTTTGACAAATGTAATTTCTGCCAAAAATATTTCAGACAATCTGATCTCTCTCAGACGTTTTGCAGACGTAGGTTTGAGTATTTATTTGGATAATAAAATACTTAAAATCTACGATAAAAATTCAGACGAAGAGTATTTAGCTGGGACGTATGAAAAGCCAAACTGGATAATTTCTTTAAACGTAGCAAAACATGAACAATCAGACGAGCAACAAGAAGTATACGATAAGTATTCATGCACGGCTAACATAGTCTCGGTTGACGAGTTCTTGCAGCAATCTCAGTCAGATATCAAGGATCTTGAGGATCAAAACGAATCAGATGAAACTAACGCATCAGAGGGACCTCAGATGAATCCGACTGAGATTGGGAGGGAGAAGCAGCAAGAACGAACTGTACAAGAATCAAATTCATCTAGTCAGAGAGAAGTTTGTGATACAAACTTAGATGAACAAATTCTGAACAGGAAAATCCTAAATATAGACGACTCGTCAGAAGAAATGCTGAAATATCTACAAAATAATTTGGACAACAAATCAGATAGACAAGAAAAGAAGCTGAACGAAGGAATGCTCTGGCATATCAAATTAGGTCACGCTTCTCTGCAATATTTACTATTGCTACAAAAGTCAGAAGATAAACTCAGAAAGGTAAAATTCGACAAATCCATTACAGACTGCGAAGTTTGCGTCCTAGCAAAAATGGAAAACCTGCCGTTCTCAGAAGTCAGAGTCAGAGCAACAAGGCCATTAGAAAGGATACACACAGACACAATGGGACCACTTAAACCAGTCTCGTATCCTGGGGAAAATAAATTCATAATAGGATTTATTGATGATCACACCAGATTTGCCAAATGTATGTTCGCGAGATCATTTTAAGCTATCACTACTAACAGTTAAGTTTAATCCAACTTTCAATCTTATTATTTTACGAATGTTTTTCTATATTTACAGATTTTACTTTATTAGGAAGCGCATTAAATATCACTACGGCTTTCTTAAAGCTATTCTTATCACTAATTCTTTTATTATTTTTGGGTATAATAATACTTTTATTCCTTGTTATACTATTAGACGTAAGAAATTGATATTTAAGGTCATCATAGTGTAGTCTCAATGCCTCCAAGCAAAAATGTTGTTCTATTTTTGGGGATTGTCCTGAACTACAAAATTGTTTTTATTTACTATTTTTAGTATTTTTTTTTGTAAGTTCTGTGGAATATTTAAGTTGTTTTGATATGCTCCTCCCCAAGCTATAATGCCATAACTTATTATGCTATGAAAGAAAGCATAATTAATTATACGTAGAGTTTCAACTGTCATTGTTTTTACGATTTTATAAAATATATACAGCAGATATTTTGTAACTATGTATTGAATGTGCTTGTTCCATTTTAAATTGTAATCGATGACGATCCCGAAATATTTAACGCTTTCGACCCTGTTAATTGTTTTGTCTCTTATTTTAATATTTGTTTGCGCTGGTACACTATCGACGTAACTGCCGAAACGCCACCTTTCTTAAGTTTTAAATTATTGATTATAGTTGTTACTTCTGTCGAATTCGTTGGTTTCAGAAAAATGGAATTTGCATTCAATTTAGGTAGTTCAAGTTCAGCATTATTAGGTTTCCATTAATATCACTCAATTTACGGCCTATCTTACAGAAAAATTTGTTCATGTTATAGTTATTTTAGGCTTTTTTCGGAGTGGCTTTGGAAAACTGGTTATCTCTGAATACGACAGACTTTTTGAGGTCCTCTCGTTTGGCTTTATTTGCAGTTTTTCTTTTAAAAGAGTTGTTTTCATTTAGTTCACTTACTAATTGTTTCAGTAGAAAATTTTCGTTCTTGACAAGTTTGTATTTTTCTTCAATATAGATTTCAAGCGAATCTTGTGCTGTACTTAATACACTTGGTAAAAGTTTACTCCTTATTTCTTCTGATTTGCTCAATTTTATTTGAGCAATCAACAATCCCGCTGCGTTATTTAGACTTTCCTCATCAATTTTTGAGGTTAGGTCTCTGCTGCCATGCCCTGGACAGATTATTAGACTTGCACTAATAATTTTAAACTCAATTGATTTTTCAGCTAGATAATTACGATGATACGCTGCATCGCAAATGACACAAACTAGTGTCGTAGTTGTTTTTAGCGTGTGACAAGCAAAATTACTAGCGCACTTGTCGGGAGGCATCCGCTCTCCCGCCATGTTGGACTGTATGATATAAAACATTGAAACAGAAGAAGAAACTCTGAACGTAGGAGTTAAAATTCCTCCTTCCCGGTTTCTCCGGATCTGCTCTAATAAATTACTTAAAATTAAAGTGGTGTATAGCACTAACAACCTTCGATAATCATGAATTTTTTTAAAAATACAAGATGATAAAAAATGAAAACTTACCTCTGAAATAGCTAGTCAGTGAATCGCAGAAAACTTCTATATGTAGAAATAATAAGTTTTCCAAAACCACTGCAAAAAAGTGCCTAAGATAACCGCGAAAAAAGTAAGCAACTAAGCTGTGGACTTCAAAAAGAAAGTAATAGAATGCTTACTAACCGAAAAGATGATCCAAACAAAAAATTTGTACGTTAATAGAAAAGAAGAACTAATTATCAACTGCTGCTGCACTGATGGTCCGGTTGACGTGAAACGTCCCATATATATACATACCGGGTACCGAAAATGCGCAAATGTAGGCACAATGTTTTCATACAGCTTCGCATAATGCTGGCACAATGGCAAAATGCTGCGCAAGCTGGGATTCCTCGCGAATTAAAGTGTTTTGAAAATGCCGACATAATGAGCACATCTCATGTTGGCATATCGACAGCATCGGTGCCGTCATTGTGCTTAGCACAATGCCGTCATTACCGTGTCCCGGAGCAGGCCCCGATAACATCGCGTGCCGGGCATTTTGGGGTCACGCATGCTGGCCGCTCGTGCCGTCATTGTGACGTCCCCAAGACATCTTTCGTTGGAATTTTCAACAATTTTTTTTTCCTGCCATTCGGGAAGTCATAATGTTGACATTTTGACGGCACAGCGTGCCAGCACACGTGCTCACATTGCGACGGCACGAAACTTTGTCAGAATGACGGCCATGAGTGCCGGCTGTATGACACCGACACGAACGAAGGCAAAATGTTGGCATTTTGCGGTCACGCCGTGTTGCCACTTATGGCAGCATTATGACGACATTTTGAGGAGCTACATGACGGCATTGTACCTTCGACCCGTGTTCAAAATTTATTAACATTTGGCGCTGTCAGAGTGCTAGCAGAATACCTGCTGGGAGTACTGCTCGCCATGACAGCATTCTGTCGAAACGAAATTCCCGCAGAATGCTGGCTTTGTTGGCTGCAAAACTTAGAAAATTTTCAGCTGCGCAATTCACGAAATAATGCTTTTTAATGTATTATATTTTAAGGCTGTTGATTTTGTTAATTTGGGCTATTATGTATCCACCGGACTTTGTTCGTTGTCAATTTTCACTAATCATATTATTATGACTACTCTTTTATAACTACCGAATTTATAGCAGCCTGCCAGTTTCGCGCTTTACACGAAATAAGCGGCGAATATCAATGTTGTTAAACGCGTTAATAATAATTTTGGTGATTGTTTATTACAATAACTTGCAACTTTATTAACATCAACAGCTGCTCGCAGTATATAAGGACACAATTAGCTACGACTTGTAACAAGTGTTCGTGGTCGAGTGGTAAAGTGCCAGCCTGCTAACTGAAAGGTTCAGGATTCGATCCCCCTTAGGGTTTTAATTTTTTTGTTTTTTCGCTTAATTTAAGTGCCGGCACGATGCTTGCACCGCGTGCCGTCTTTGTGCTCAGCACAATGCCATCATTTCCGTGTCCCGGAGCAGGGGTACCTGGACGTCACGCGTGGCCCATTCCGTGAAGTCTCCGTGCCGTCATTCGGCCGACATCATGTTATCGGGGTTAGTACTTTTACAATATTAATTAACAATTGCCCGTAATTACCTTAAAGCTGCTGTCCGCCGTAAATGTTGGAAAAACATGCCTCAACAGAGGAATCCGTCGGGAATACAAGTTTTCCAGATTTCGTGCAAAAATTTTCTCAATTCAATAAGTTCTCAATTTCCGAAAAACCCATGTGTGTCAAAATTTGCCAAAGTGTTCCAGAGTGTGCCAAAGTATACCAAGGTATGCCAAAGTGTAATAAATTTCCGAATTTGAACACTTTGGAACATTATGGCACATTTTGGCACACTTTGGCACACTTTGGCACACAATCCATTTCCACTAGGGATTATATTTAAAAAAACCATTATTTTCTCATGGACAATTATATGTAGCATTATCCAGATGTAAAAACCCTAATCAATTATTTATCCAAATTGAAAATGAAAATGATACATAAATTAAAAATATAGTTTGGAAGGAAATTTTTAATTAATACAAAGTATTTGTATAAAATTTCTTGATTTTATAGTTGTTATTTTTTCTTTTGTGATATCAGTGAATATATATATTGGCTCTCAACAACTACATATTTTCACCTTATGCTCTCTGTAAAAACTGCAATCTGGCTTACGCGTTCACTAATAATGTATATACTCTAGTACAGCTCCTGCACAGTAGCTATTTCAAAATATAACATACGAAACTATACATTTCAAAACAATTTTATATAAGACATTTCATCTTTTGTCTCACATTCATTATTTTATAGATATACTAAATCTTGACAATGGAATTGAACCCACTTCAAAATTCTTTCGTTCAAGTTGACAATGATGAGCACAGAAATTATTTACGAGCATTAAATGTTCAAGTAGAAGAACACATAATTGATGAAGTAAGTTATATCAATCAGACGATACAGGAAAATGATGAAAATGACTTGAGATACTTAAATTCGAAAATTGAATTTTATGAGGAATTTAAAATATTAGAAAACACATAAAAAAATTACAGTACTCGATCAAATTCCAACAAAAATTACATTAACAATTCAAACTATTCTAAAGTTTCGTAAAAACAAAATTTATTTCCAAATGATTTAAAAGATGATACTGAGGCTTATGTTAAATACATCATCAATATAGCCAATATATTAGATCACATTTATCAAAATTAGTGAATAAATTAATTTTATAATATATTTCTTTCTTTCATAAAATTATTTTCTTTTCAAAATTAATTCATTATTTTTTCAGAAAAAATTTCCGTGGTTATAGGGCTCTCGGCGATGATTCCACGTTTTTTTTTAGATTATTGTATAAAAATGAATCAGTATTAATTATTTTTTGTTTAAATGCATTATCTTTAGAACAAAATTCATTCATTTTTAACAATAACAATAATTTAGTACAATTTGATCATGTCAGAAAATTATATGAAATTATTGGTAACACCGGCACACAAAATAAAAAAAGTTGTCTGCGCGAGAAATCAGACCTATCTATCTTTATGTTTTTTGGGTCGCTGAATTCGAATATAAGGTCAGTTAGGCCCCATTACGTCAGGGTCAAGGTCAGTAGGAGGTCAAATTAAGAAGAAAAGGTTTAAAAAAATTAAAATGCCATATATTTATGTTTTTTTAGTCGCTGAATCCAAATCCGGAATCAGTTTTACCCGATCACGTCAGGTTCAAGGTCAGTTCGAAGTCAAATTGGGAAGTAACGGTTAAAAAAATTAAAATGCTATATATTCATGTTTTTTTGGTCGCTGAATCCAAATCCGGAATCAGTTTGGCCCCATCACGTCAGGGTCAAGGTCAGTTCAAGGTCAAACTGAGAAGAAACAGTTTAAACCGATTAAAATGTCATATCAAAACTATTCAAAAATGGAAAAAGATACCGAAAAATTGTAAAAAATCTTATTTAATCACATAATATCTGAAGACCATATCATTGGTTTTGTAAATTTCAAGTTTCTTTCTGTTTTATCTCTTTCCCAGCGTGTTACCATCGTATAACATCTACTGCAAACTTTTTGTGGCACCCAGTTTACATTTTGATTGGCTACTTCAATACCAAAGCATTCACTGTAAATCAATTCTCCAACATGTCAAAATGACTGCTATTTTTGTATGACTAATACCAAAGGTTTTAATACGGCTACTAAATCTAAAATTGTATAAGCAGACGTTTCTTCAGTAGTGAAACCTGTGAGAATAGAAGTCATGGATAAAACTGTTAGTATCGAACCCATGGATGTGGACCGCTCAGGCGAAGTAGAAGAAATGCAAGTTGATGAGTCCTGTGACGAAGAAGGTTCTGAGGTTGAAGACGAATCTGACGAAGAATCCTCAAACGAAGAATACCTGCCAGCTAGTACAAGAAAAGCTCCAGAAACCTTTAACCAAGAAGAGTTAAGTGATCTTATTCGAAATTTAAGATTACCTAAAGATGGAGGAGAATATCTAGCGTCAGTTCTTAAAACGAAAAATCTGTTAGCAAAAGGAACAACGGCCTCTTTTTATCGAGATAGAGAAAAAGAATTTAGGAATTTTTGTACGAACGATGAAGAGAATTCGTTGGTATATTGTATAGATGTTAAAGGTTTAGTCGATGCAATAAAACCGAATACGTATAAAGACGAGGAATGGAGACTTTTTATTGATTCGTCAAAACGAAGTCTGAAAGCTGTTCTGCTTCATAACGGGAACAGGTTTGCATCTATTCCCATAGCTCACTCGACTAAGCTGAAAGAGACTTATGAAAATTTAGAAATTGTATTGGAAAAAATAACGTACTTGGAACATCAATGGAAAATTTGTGGTGATCTTAAAATTGCAACCATGATCTTAGGACAACAATCAGGTTTTACTAAAAATCCCTGCTTCTTGTGTTTATGGGATAGTAGAGACAGGGTAAATCACTACGTTAAGAAAGTATGGCCAACTAGAACACATTTTGAACCAGGATCGAGGAACATTATACGTACGCCATTGATTGACCCATCAAACTATCTGCTACCACCACTTCATATCAAACTTGGCCTCATGAAGCAGTTCGTCAAAGCTCTGGATAAAGATGGCGATTGTTTCCAGTATTTGGGAGATAAGTTTCCCGCAATAAGTGAAGCTAAATTAAAAGAAGGTATTTTTGATGGTCCTCAAATTCGTACTCTATTTGAAGACGAAACATTTATCACAAAAATAAACGATACAGAAAAAGCTGCATGGCAAAGTTTTAAAACTGTTCGTGAGAACTTTTTAGGAAATAAAAAGAGTGAGAACTATCAGGAACTAGTTGAACAAATGTTGGAGAATTTCAAAAATTTGGGTTGCTTGATGAGTTATAAAATGCATTTCTTACATTCCCATCTTGATTACTTCCCTCTTAATCTAGGAGATGTCAGTGAAGAACAGGGAGAACGATTTCATCAAGATATAAGTGTAATGGAGAATCGATACCAAGGAAGATGGAATGTCAACATGATGGCAGATTTTTGCTGGACACTGAAGAGAGACATTAAAACAAATAACAAAAAGAGAAAAAATAACCCATTGCATAGGTCATTTGAAGTAAAAAGAGTTCGTTACAAGAGAAAAAAGGAGTAAAGAAAGACATCGAGAGTTACTAAGCTAGTGGAATAAAAGCAAAATAAGAAAAAAATATAAACGAAAGCAACTTTTCTCTGTACACAAGGAAGATATTATGTGATTAAATAAGATTTTTTACAATTTTTCGTTATCTTTTTCCATTTTTGGAAAGTTTTGATATGACATTTTAATCGGTTTAAATTGTTTCTTCTCAGTTTGACCTTGAATTGACCTTGACCCTGACGTGGTGGGGCCAAACTGATTCCGGATTTGGATTCAGCGACAAAAAAAAAACATGAATATATAGCATTTTAATTTTTTTAACCGTTTCTTCCGAATTTGACCTCGAATTGACCTTGAACCTGACGTGATCGGGTAAAACTGACCCCAGATTCAGATTCAGCGATCAAAAAAACATAAATATATGGCATTTTAATTTTTGTAAACCGTTTCTTCTTAATTTGACCTCCTACTGACCTTGACCCTGACCTAATGGGGCCTAACTGACCTTATATTCGAATTCAGCGACCCAACACCTTTGACCTTGAACTCGATTTTCAAGGTCTTTTGAAGGTCATTGTATTTTTTTAACGGGAACCCCTATTTTTGACCTCGGAATACGGAGCAGCGGAAAAAATAACGTCGGAAATGACATTTCAAGTTTGCCTTAGTGACCTTGAGAAGGTCAATTCAAGGTCAAATAAGAAGTATCAGCCTAAGATTGTTTTCCTTTCAATTTTTTCGTAGAATTATCATTTTGTTATTGTAATAAACATTCAGAGAATAATTGACTTAAAATGTGATTATGCTTTGCTGACTTCAAAGCCATTTTGTAAGGTCAAAAGTGCAAAAATGCAATATCAAATATGTAGAGTCCATATTTATTATTATTGTATTAAAAATACAAAGACCTTCAAATGACCTTGAAAATCAAGTTCAAGGTCAAAGGTGTTGGTGTCATTAGATGGGCCCCTTTTGCTCCCTTCAACTTTTGTCAAGGTCATCTTTCGACATCAGTAAAATAAAACCAGACAAACAGCTGTTTAGCAGATTTTTTGTTATTTGACCTTCAATTGACCTCCTCAAGGTCACCAAAGCAAACTTAAAATATCCTTTGCGGCGTAATTTTTTCCGCTCTATCCGATTCCAAGGTCTAAAATAGAGGTTCCTATTTAAAAAAATCACAATTACCCTCAAATGACTTTGAAAACCGAGTTCAAGGTCCTAAGTGTTTGTGTCATTCGATGGCCCCCTTTACCTCCTTCAACTTTTGTTAAGGTCATTTTTCGTTAAAATTAGTTTTCCATGGTTTTTTGTCGTGGTCGGATTAAAATGAAACACCCTGTATATATACATATATACAGGGTGACCCAATTTAAACGGGCACCGCTCATAACTCGTCAGGGGCAGCCAAAATCGAAAAAATGGTAGAGACCAAAGTTGTAGGATATCGAAGGGGCAACCCGATGGTGACCTTGGATTTGACCTTGAACGCGTTTTTCAAGGTCATTTGAAGGTCAACTTTGGATTTTTAAATAGGAACCCCATTCTTTTATTGCGGGAATGGAAAGAGCGGTAAATTTTACGTTCAGAATGGTATGTTCGGTTGCGGCACTGAAGGTCATCTCAATGTCCTGCAGCCAGAATGAAACCCCGCCTACGTAATTCCTCTAGCAACCCCAAATTAAAAAAAAGTGGTAGAAACCAAAGTTGTTGTATAGGGGGGGGGGGGAGAATTGTGACTTCGAATTTGAGCTAGTCCTACAAGGTCATTTCAAGGTCAAATTATTTTTTTTCAAACTTTACTTTTACTTTGTATCCGAGATGAAATCCCTTCTTAGATGTTCTCTGTCCAGCGGCCAAGACGCAAATGAGCCCTCGCTAGCGTCCAAACATAAGTCTCGCTATTCCCCGAATGATCCCTTCCGACGGTTAACTTGCGAATGACTCCTCTAGGTGGTCGACACCTACCTACCCGAACTCCTGATGTGCGAAAAATAAAAATGGCTCCCGAAATAAGCCTTTTAAAATAAGTCCCGCGCTCAGACTTGCCACCGCGACTCCGTCGAACCTTCCCCTACGACGCTTAACTCACGAATGATTTTCAAGCAGGCGCCCCGGCCCCGCGCCGTACCTGCCGCCCGAACTTTCGATTTGCAAAAATAAAAATAGCCTCCGAAAATTGTCGAAAGAGTCTCACACTCGGCCTTCCGCCAAAAATATTAACGAAAATTTTTATTAAAAAGCCAATCATCGATACAGAAAAAGATTAAGTAAAACATCGAAGTATTGTAGAAAAACGTCAAAGTTTGATAAAAACGTAAAAAAAATATTAAATGTTTTATTTTTAAAATATCATAAATTGATAAACCGTAATGCCAAAATATGAATAGAATTTTACAATAAAAAGCCATCGATACAGAAAAAGAAAAAGTAAAACATCGAAGTATAAAGTAAAAAAGTTTTTATATTTATTTTACACACATTTATTATTTGAATCAGAAATAAATTGCATTATGTTTTTTTAAATAACGTTGTTGTTTTTCCATTTAATTTATTCATAAATTATTATTGTTTTAAGTATACATAGATATACATACATACGTATGTTTGTATACATATGCTATACACACATACATGTAAACACGCATGTTGAAAATACATATGTATAAGCAGAATTATAAAGTTTGTAATACATACCATGTCGTCACACAGATTATACATACAATTACTGGCAACAGTTAATATAATTATTTAGTGATAATTCCACTGTATAAATATTTTAATTCTATTAGAAATATTTTTGCAGCAGAAATTGGTAGGTACTTAAATTTTTTGCACTTTTCTATTAGATAAGTAATAATAAACAACCAACAACACTAAAAAATGTATGTTCATTATTTAAACTTGTACAATATGTAAGCTGTAAAATATTGTATTTAACACGATAATAATTAATTAATAACATACATATTAATATAAAATATTGCATCTAAAGTTATGTTAATGTAAAAAAATTTTTATCTAACGTAACAGAATATTTATTATTGTTAACAAATGAAGATTGTACTTTTTACATCATTTCATTTAATATTAAAAATAATACGAATATACATTTTCTATTAAAATTTTTGTATTAATGTCTTGTATAAAAAAAGTTCTGCAATACGTAATGAAGGTATTTCTTGAAGAATCAATTTTCTTAAAATTAAAAAATGTTTGATATAATTTCAAGTCATAGCGATTATTCTAGAAAATATTGTTTAAGAGCTAAATATTCCGATTAATTACCCATATTTTAAATGTATGTATAAGTTTGATTTCACTTCATAAAATTTAATAAGTTAAAATAAATCTTTTACTAAAATACAATTTTAACTATTTTATAAGTTATCTATTAAAATTTACTTTTAACACTTTTGGAATTACAAAATATTTATTTATTATCTATTTCATAAAAGCTTCCTAATCAATAAATTATTTTATAATAAAAAATTAATAATTACTATTTGCAATTAAATAATTGTTTAAGTAGTTTTTTATTTATTATTTTTTGCAGAAAACAGTCTAAGTTCTAGTAATGCAGTAGAATTTTTTAATTTATTTAGATATTTATCGACTTCAAATACTAATTTAATAATTGAAAATATGTGATTTGAGTCATTTTTTAATTTTTGTAATATTTATAATCTAAGTAAATATGCCGGACTATAGTCGAAGCGAAATTCTTGATATTTTATTGATTTTGGGAGAGTGTCGAAGAAATTATAATGCAGCAGCACAATTATATCGGAGGCGTTTCCCTAACAGAAATCATCATCCATCTCGAAGTACGATCCAGAGAATTGAACAGCGAGAGAGGCGAGGACCTCAAAGATCACGACAACGTCATAGAGTAATGACTATCGAGCGAAATGATCCACGAGTATTGGTGGTGCTTGCTATGATTTATTTAGATCCTCATATTTCAATTCGACAAATAGAAGTACGATCTGGCATCCCGAGAGAAACAGTGAGAAGAATAACAAGACTCCATCGTTACCATCCATATCATATTACTTTGACCCAAGAGCTAACAGAACGTGATTTTGAAAGAAGGTTACGATTTTGCCAATGGGCACAGGAAAGATTGCAAAACGATCCACATTTTTTCAGGTACGTCATGTTTTCCGATGAAGCCACTTTCCATAATACAGGTCAACTAAACCGACACAATTCCCACTATTGGTCCATTGAAAATCCTCATTGGACCCGTGCAGTCGATCACCAACATCAATGGAGTCTTGTAGTATGGTGTGGTATTGTTAATGGCTATCTAATTGGGCCTTACTTTTTTGACGGTAATGTTAACAGAGATAGATACCTCCATTTTCTGACAAATGAATTACCAAATCTGTTAGAAGATGTTAATATACAAACCAGAATGCGTATGTGGCTTCAACATGATGGTGCACCTGCGCATAGAAGTTTAGATGTTCAAGATTTTTTAAATCAAACATACCGTAATAGATGGATAGGTATTGGACGTGGTGAAGATCATGTTGAGTGGCCTCCACGATCCCCAGATCTCACGAGCCCAGATTTTTATTTATGGGGCTTTTTGAAAAACAGCGTGTATGCGGACGCCTCTACTACTAGAGAAAATATGATGCAAAGAATCATTAATACTTGCAGAGGCATACCAAGGCATGTGCTTCTGTCGACTGTTGGAAGCTTTGAGCGAAGAATTCAACTATGTATTAGACATCATGGAGGGATTTTTGAACACTTAATTAGGTAAAGCTTAAACTCTATTTATAAAGTGATTTTTTCATGGTCTTGCCTTCATCTGCCGGTGTCTTCACGTCTTGCCTTCATCGGCCGGGCTATGATTCTTGCCTTAATCGGCCGGTGTCTTCACGTCTTGCCTTCATCGGCCGGGCTATGATTCTTGCCTTAATCGGCCGGTGTCTTCACGTCTTGCCTTCATCGGCCGGATCAAAATGGGACCTGAAAATCCACCCTGCTACGTCCTCGTCGTGGGTCCTGGACATCAAGTTTTATAATGATGACAAAACGCAGGAAATGGTACGCTAAATGATTAAAATCTTTTCTTCTATTTTAAATTTACTACTTCGTTTAAAGTGCAACATTTTACACGCTTTCAGGATCCGGAGTCGAAAAAGTGGGTGCTGTTTGAAAAAAAATAATTTGACCTTGAAATGACCTTGTAGGACTGGCTCAAATTCGGGGTCACAATTCCCCCCCCCCCCCCCCCCCTATACAACAACTTTGGTCTCTACCACTTTTTTTTAATTTGGCGTTGCTAGAGGAATTACGTAGGCGGGGTTTCATTCTGGCTGCAGGACATTGAGATGACCTTCAGTGCCGCAACCGAACATACCATTCTGAACGTAAAATTTACCGCTCTTTCCATTCCCGCAATAAAAGAATGGGGTTCCTATTTAAAAATCCAAAGTTGACCTTCAAATGACCTTGAAAAACGCGTTCAAGGTCAAATCCAAGGTCACCATCGGGTTGTCCCCTCGATATCCTACAACTTTGGTCTCTACCATTTTTTCGATTGTGGCTGTCCCTGACGAGTTATGAGCGGTGCCCGTTTAAATTGGGTCACCCTGTATATAGTAACAAGGCAACATTTCGCCGTGTAACAACGATGTTCGATGCGGTCGGGGTAGAGCGTCTCAAGGCTACCTGTGTGAATGAGAGAGTGCACATTTCTAAGTGCGTCGTTTATTTTTCGAGTGATAGACGAGAGAGGAGCAGTGGCTGCGGCGGACGAAAAGGACAACGCACATCGCCGACTTATGAGTGAGAGGTGCGAGGAGACGACGAGCAACGTTGGCGAAGCAGTAGCGACCTTTCACCTCGACAGGGCGTTCAAGTCGGCCCCGCGCACCGTAAGACAGCCGATGCAGGTGGCGGAGCCTTTCGTGGTGTCTACCTACATGAGCGTCTGATGCAGCAGGACCAGCGTGATGGTAGCTCGCCTGCACGAACGCCAGGAACAAAAACTACAGCGTCTCGCGTTCGTAGTGACAGATGCCGCTCGAGTCAAGGGCCCTGACGACGGGGCATTGGGGGTCACTACGGGTTCCGCAGTCAAGAATTATCTTGGTTGTCTGCGGGTGATAGGCTGTCTGTGCGCTACGAGAATTCGAATTTCGCGGCTATCTGTTTCGACATCGTGTCCGCGGGGCTATCTGCGTTGACCAAAAAGCGCGCGCGCGGTACGGCGGCTAGGGAGAGCAGAGTGGCGGCCGCGAGCCACGAGCGCTCAAGCCGGCACTCGCCTGTCGCGACTACTCCTGAACGGACGTGCCTCAATTTCAACCTCACCCGGTGTTCCAGCTAGAAGGATTTAAGGTCAGTGAATCGTTTTCCGTTTTCTTCGGTCGTATCCGTTTCGCGGGTGAACGGCATTTCCACGTTCGGATTCGCGAACGAAAAGGTTATCTCGCGTATGCGTTAGTTACCTTCGGATCGCTGTCTTTATCTCTTTATCTCAAACGAAAACGTAGGTCAATACTTGGTGCCGACACTTGGATGCACGAGGCGTAAGGTGGTCGGGCAATTCTAGGATAAGTCGTTCGGCATTTGCGGAATTCGCGTTCGACGTAATTGTTTAAGTGACTGAGAGACGAAAAGTGCAAGCAAGTGTGTGATCTGGTTGCTTCTTGAGCGATGAGACGCGCGCGAGTCACGCGGGATATCTTTCGAGTACGGGTATTTGCTTGTCGGAGTTGCCTTTGTTGACGGGTTATCTTAGCAAATTGTACGAGTCGAGTATAAATTATAAGAATTTACTATGAATATACAGTACCATCTGATAAACCACGTGTCTCTATTATCTCGGACAGCCCGCTCTCCTTACCGTTTTTCGGGGCTGCAGCTAGCCGAGCAAACCACGTGCAAAAAAAAACCCTCGTGCCGGAAAATAAAGAGTCGCAAGACTCTGGCGTTCACGAAGAGCACCTCGCGTTACCGGGTTATTTTCCAAGCCCCGGGCGAGGGATTGCACCATAGTTACAATATATATATGGGACGTTTCACGTCAACCGGACCATCAGTGCACCCAAAATTTGGGTTAACCTAACAACACGTTTGAGGTCTCAAAATGATCGTCTGGTCAAGGGCTTTTGAAAAAGTTCTGGCATTTTCAAAAATCCAATGTGGCGCATAAAATATGGAGCCTGAAACCCACGTTTTCATAGCACATTCAACAAAAACAATAGTAAAAATGTTCTAATTTGTGAAATATCCCACCAAAAAGCATGTACAACTCATGATAGGACATATTATTGACAATGCTGACGGAATTCCAAAATCAAAAATTCCTACTAGTGGTGAATTTTTTATAATTTTTGTCCTATTATCAACATCAAGATTTGCGGCGGAAGCTGTGCGTTTATTAGATTTTGTTTCTTCCACCTGCTTCGAAACAGCTTCGTCGTACGATTCTGGATAAAAAAAATATATATATGTTTAAATATTATTAGGCTCAAAAACTAAAAATTTTAGATGTATTTTTTGGTAAATTGATCGAGCCGTATATATATCCGTATATAATCATATTCTTACCCACAGACGCAATTATGCAGGCTACTTTTCGCGTCATCCAGTTTTCTAAAAGCGTACTCCTGGCCAATATATGATGCTGTTTAGAATATTCAAAACTTTCCTGAGGCCAAACGCAATTTTTTCCGTCACAACTCAGCCAATTTCCTGGGACGATGACAGTTGCGGGGCTCTCCACAAATTGAACGACGTGGAGCATTGAAGCGAAAAGAGTAGAAGCTTTTTTGTCTGCAAAAGAAGGTACTCAAATGATCACATTATTTTTCATACAATAAAATATGGGAACAACATACGATATTTCGTACACACATCTTAAAATATGAAATATTATACGCTTTACAAACAAGTATATTTTTGTCGCGCAGCTGAAATAATTCATATCTATTACATAACTCTTATGTTAGGAGCAACGGAGCAAATGCTTGCCTTAACGGTCATCTACCCGTGTGACCAAAATTCTCTTATTTATCGCGAAATCGTTGAACATTGATTTTTCTGTTTGAAAATGCACGTTCGTCGAACCCACCGATTCGCGCTTAATTTTCTTGCCCTGAAGCTTACTTTCGTTGACCTGCGTGGAGGATTCAGAGGCTAAGCAACGAGTTGTTCCGGTTGTTCCGCCTTCTGGTCTAGCCACCGAGAGTAACGAAGAATTTGCAAATTGCAAAACGTCAAACCTTCGACACTTGCTCGCGTTTTTTTTTTTTTTTTGACATTACTTGCACCATTGGCATCGAAATTGAAACTCAGTAAAAATTATTGACACTAAAGGTCAGTTCCAACTGTGATGTGATTGTTCCGTGTGAATGTAGCGTTTATACGTATGGCAGATGTCCGGAACATAAACAGAGTTCGTCACTCATCTATATTTCATTATTCCAGTTTTAAGGCAAATAAAATCGGAGTTTGCTCGGAAAATTTCTTAAATTAAGTTTTGATTCATTCCCGATCGATAATGGGCACACAATCACATCACAGTCGTTAATATTTTGAGTGTAAAAAGTCCCTAACAGCAACGCATCGTATACTCGTTGGAGAAAAGGAGTACGTGATAACCGTAACAGAGCGAAACACACAAGTTTCTGAAGCAGCTGTAACCTTAACCTAATTTTTGTCAGATAAGTATCTTATTTCAATTTAGAGTTGATTATTGACTATTGTGCCACTTTAAAATAAGATCTTATTTCTTTGTTAAGAGAATGTTATTTATATTTCAGTATTCGAATGACAGCAGAAGCCCTGTTAGAAGTAATCAACCAGCAAAGGAAATATTCAAATTATCAGTGTATCAGCAGAAAAATTTTGTTCAAGACTTTTATAAAAACAACTTTGGCAATCCGACGATTTAAAAGTGCATAATACACATGTAGCCAAAATCAATTTCAATAGTCCAGTGATTTATTATGACTAAGTGCGTTAAGGATTTGAAAAGCTTATCAAATTGTTTCAAGTGTAGTTATGGTGTAAAATGCTAAGCTAAGAGTGAAAACATAAAAATTATTGGTGCAAGAAAAGAGATCATTAAATTTTAGTCATGATGCTCCAGTGCTTTGAATGATTGAGTTGGTATACTTAATTAGTGCATCGACAATTTTGCATTAAGAAGCAACAATCAACACATTTTTTGGTCTGTTTGCTCGTATTTTCACAAACTATTACGAGTGTACTTCTCTTACAACACTTTAACCCCGATAACATGATGTCGGCGGAATGACGGCAGCGAGACTGCTCGGAATGGGCCACTCGTGATGTCCAGGTATCCCTGCTCTGGGACACGGAAATGACGGCATTGTGCTGAGGCACGCGGTGCAAGCATCATGCCGGCACTTAAATTAACGAAAAAACAAAAAAATTAAAACCCTAACGGGGATCGAACCCTGAACCTTTCAATTAGCAGGCTGGCACTTTACCACTCGACCACGAACACTTGTTACAAGTCGTAGCTAATTGTGTCCTTATGTACTGCGAGCAGCTGTTGATGTTAATAAAGTTGCAAGTTATTGTAATAAACAATCACCAAAATTATTATTAACGCGTTTAACAACATTGATATTCGCCGCTTATTTCGTGTAAGGCGCGAAACTGGCAGGCTGCTATAAATTCGGTAGTTATAAAAGAGTAGTCATAATAATATGATTAGTGAAAATTGACAACGAACAAAGTCCGGTGGATACATAATAGCCCAAATTAACAAAATCAACAGCCTTAAAATATAATACATTAAAAAGCATTATTTCGTGAATTGCGCAGCTGAAAATTTTCTAAGTTTCGCAGCCAACAAAGCCAGCATTCTGCGGGAATTTCGTTTCGACAGAATGCTGTCATGGCGAGCAGTACTCCCAGCAGGTATTCTGCTAGCACTCTGACAGCGCCAAATGTTAATAAATTTTGAACACGGGTCGAAGGCACAATGCCGTCATGTAGCTCCTCAAAATGTCGTCATAATGCTGCCATGAGTGGCAACACGGCGTGACCGCAAAATGCCAACATTTTGCCTTCGTTCGTGTCGGTGTCATACAGCCGGCACTCATGGCCGTCATTCTGACAAAGTTTCGTGCCGTCGCAATGTGAGCACGCGTGCTGACACGCTGTGCCGCCAAAATGTCAACATTATGACTTCCCGAATGGCATGGAAAAAAATTGTTGAAAATTCCAACGAAAGATGTCTTGGGGACGTCACAATGACGGCACAAGCGGCCAGTATGCGTGACCCCAAAATGCCCGGCACGCGATGTTATCGGGCAAAATGATAAACCAGCAGTGACAATAAAATGTTATCGGTATAAGAGAAGAACAATCAATTTTAGACCAAGTCACAAGTGTTTTAAATAATTGAATGGACGTGTTGACCATTTATGTTACAAAAGTGGAGTGACACAAAGAAGCAACAATCAACTGAACTTTTGGTCTGATTGCTCGCATTTTCACATGAATTAGATTGAATAAACTGGTGAACTTTTGGTGTTGAAAATATAAAAATGATCAGTGCAAGAAAAGAGATCATTAAATTTTAGTCATGATGCTCGAGTGCTTTTCATAATTGACTTGGTATGCTCAATTAGTGCATGAACAATTTTACATTGAGAGACGCAGTCATATTAAGAAGCAACAATCAACATTTTTTATATCTCTTTGCTCGTATCACATGAATTTGTTAGGAAAAATTGTCCCTGTTGGAAGCTTATCAAACTGTTTCAAGTGTAGTTATGATGTATAAGTAGACGCGTTGACCATTTATGTTACAAAAGTGCAGTGATACAAAGAAGCAACAATCAACTGAACTTTTGGTCTGATTGCGCTTAAGCCGCTGCTAAGCCGACAGTGAAAACATACAAATAAAAAACTTTCAGTGTTTTAATATTCTGCAGTGAACTATAATAGTGTGTGTAAAATGTGATGTTGCTCAATGCAGTTGTACTAAGAAGCTTGTTTGTTACTTACGCTTTAGAAAAATTATTACCTGGAGATTCTCCAGAAGCAGCCATAATTTTTGTTTTTTCATTGTTGTCTTTGTAAGGTGCATTCATGAGTGTATCATCCAATGGCTCATGCATCGTAGGGGTATCATCTAGTGGATGTGCAATATCATCATTAGTAACTATGCAGTCATAACAATTATTAATATTTTAATTTTTTCATTATAATTAAATTATCAATGTGTCATGTTAAAAAACTTGAACCTCTTTTTCTAAACTTATCATTTTCTTCAACTCCCTTACAAAAAATAAATCACCTTTTGGTTTGGAAGTAACGGTGATTTGCTCGCTGTTTCCAAAGTTGTTGCCCTCTTGTTGCACAGGCTCATCATCTTCAGAGTTCGAAAAATCTATTGACTTGGGGGATCTGGCTGGCTGCATGATTAATTCATCATATGAAGAAGAAGCGTTGAGTTTTAAATCTGCAAAAGTAAAATCATAAGTACTTAGCTTATTAAAATATGATCCTGGAATTTCATATTATGTTTATTTTGTCTGGTATATATAAAACAAGCTTTTTGAGATATATATAGAACAGCTTCTGTCCTTTTTCTTAAATAATAATTCATGATTCGTTATCTTTCAGTAAACATGCATAAACTAAACTTTACAAATCAGCATAAAGATCAAAGTTGAAAGAATGATTACTCGGTAACTGTATTGAACTGATTTGTTGAATCCCTGACGTAGAAGGCATCTCTGGACCATTTGCTACAACCACTTCAGTTAGATTTGACTTGACGGATGATGGCAAAGTAGAAGAAGAGTCTTCAATTAGAAGTATACATTTTAAGTATATAACTTGTCTTTTCGTCCTTCATGAACCAGAAATTTGGTATTACCGCTGCGGATTCATCGTCGAATTCGAAGACCAGCCAAGGTGTCGACATGTTGTAAAAATCAGCCACGTGCTTCACACCGCGTTTTTTGTTGTTCATCTTGAGAGTTGACTCCCGACAATGCCTCCGAAAATTCTTTGCCGGTCGAGACGCGTGTGCCTGCGACACAGACCGACTGTCTAACCAATCACCCCTCTCTCTCTCTCTCCCTTCCCCTCTCTCTCTTCCCTGACCAAAGCTATATCTCCTACAGTTCTTTATACTATACACTTAAGCTTTACAGTATATACTCTAATACTATACATTTCTTTGTATTACAAATGGGTAAAACGCGTTTCCATGAGCTATTGACATCTAATAAGACGTATAGGTCATTGTAAGCACCCACGTTACACTATACGTATACATGTAGGGGAGGATGGGGCGATTTCGTAATGTGGCTGATTCATATATTTAAATATTTTCGATGCGCGAACTTTTTACCCGGTTTCGCGACGTAAATTTTGACGCCTTACATACCTCCGTACGTTTACTTATGGTTCTAGTATATCTTAAAAAGTAAAAATAGTGTTATTTCATACATTTAAGTCACAAATCACAAATCGCTACGTGCTAAGGTACGTAACTTTGATATGTACCGCAAAGATACGTGCAAAATAAACATATTTATTTTCAACAAAGTTAACTTGATGTTTCTACAATGGGGCGATTAATAATTGAAAGGCGGCAAAGATATTTACTCAGAAAAAAAAGTTGCGAAATGGCCCCATTCTCCCCTATATAACTGTTATTTTTGGGAAGTAAATATATATACGCGTTGGAAAAGTCATATTATGCTCGCAAAATATGCACGAATTACATACGCGCTTCAAGTGATGAAATATGATTGTTTTTTTTCTTCATACACTATGAATACTTTTTTCTTCATAACTACGAATCGACAGCAACCAGTGCCCTCCCGATTCTCATACAGCGGAGCCGCGAATTTTCGGCTCCAGCGGCCCGAAATCGCTGTGCTGCTGTTCAGTAAGCAACGGGAGGGGAGAAGAACTCTTCGAAGAGTAAAGCAGTGCGCGCGAAGACACGCACAACGTTGCGCGTCAAGTCTTGTAAACACAACAAACTGTGTTAAACGTTGAATCGCGACATTGAATAAAAATTCATGTATACAATAGTACAAGTAAGAAAAAACGCGTGTTGTGGTACGTACGACATTCCTTTATCCTCTGAACTGTCGCGTATAAACACAAATGAACGCGCTAGACCATTCTCATTGAATTCGATGCACATGATAAAACAACTAGTACCTAACGGAACGTAAGCAGCAGTAGATATAAATACTTAACATTTAACCGTCAAACCAATCGATAATTCATGAAATGCCTGTCTTACATTTGATTTTAACATAGTCTCCAAGAACTTGCACAGACGTTGCTATTACTGTTTACTCTGTTGCATCACGTAATAAGTTTTGATACCGGCAAGTTTTTCAACGTCCACATTCTGGCAAGATTCGTACGAGCAACAGAGACACTGCTTAGAATAATTAAATAAAATAATAATGTTAACTTACCTGCTGGGAGAAGCCGATTGATAACTAGCTATATACTTTCTTTGTTGCGATACTCCGTGTAAATACAAAATAACAAGATGCCGGTGTGATATATTTGCTAAACTGTATTCGAAATATACTGAAGTATTAGCACAATAACAGAAACTGGCCACAATAGAGCCAAAGCAGAGACTGCTGTGAGGTCGAAAATCCATTATAGTTATTACCTGTTTCTCTCCGCATCTTAGCAATAATTCTGAGAGGGCGCTAAAAGCTCACTTCAAAATCAACCGTTATAAATGTCATTATACTTTTCGTAACAAATATATAAAGTTTGTAATGAAATACGTAACGTAAGGTAAACATATCAATATTAATTCCTATGCATATGCGACATGAATATATTCTGAGAGTGCTTCGTCAGAAGTCGAGTCTGGCTCTATATGCTGCTACAAGCTACGGCCGGTCTCGACTTGTGTCTTATGACGTTGCTTTGAACCTTTGGAGTTCAAAATACATTGACGTCGGTGTACATATTTTAAACACTTAAACTTCAATTCATAATCAGTCGCGCGCAATTATGCTACGATGTTTCCTCGTGAATACATGAATGTAAATGTATGAACGAATTAGAAACGTTTCTACAACTTTTGCAGTTTTTAAGAACAAACTTTTATTTTGTTTCTAAATCATCGATCTTCTCAAAATCGTTTCTCGAATGAGACAGGCTTTTTCATGTGATTACGGCATATATTACTTCATCAGGTGCATACGCGGATATATGCATGGAAACGCGTTTTACCCATTTGTAATACAAAGAAAAATGTATAGTATTAGAGTATACTTTAATTCTTAAGGGTATAGTATAAACAACTGTAGGAGATATAGCTTTTGTCAGGGAAGAGAGAGGGAGAGAGAGAGAGAGAGAGAGAGAGAGAGAGAGAGAGAGAGAGAGAGAGAGGAGATTGTTTAGTCAGTCGGTCTGTGTCGCAGGCAGACGCGTCTCGAGTCTCGAGCGGCAAAAATTTTTCGGCGGCATTATGTATACTTCTAATTGAAGACTCTTCTTCTACTTTGCCATCATCCGTCAAGTCAAATCTAACTGAATTGGTTGTAGCAAATGGTCCAGAGATGCCTTCTACGTCAGGGATTCAACAAATCAGTTCAATACAGTTACCGAGTAATCATTCTTTCAACTTTGATCTTTATGCTGATTTGTAAAGTTTAGTTTATGCATGTTTACTGAAAGATAACGAATCATGAATTATTATTTAAGAAAAAGGACAGAAGCTGTTCTATATATATCTCAAAAAGCTTGTTTTATATATACCAGATAAAATAAACATAATATGAAATTCCAGGATCATATTTTAATAAGCTAAGTACTTATGATTTTACTTTTGCAGATTTAAAACTCAACGCTTCTTCTTCATATGATGAATTAATCATGCAGCAAGCCAGATCCCCCAAGTCAATAGATTTTTCGAACTCTGAAGATGATGAGCCTATGCAACAAGAGGGCAACAACTTTGGAAACAGCGAGCAAATCACCGTTACTTCTAAACCAAAAGGTGATTTATTTTTTGTAAGGGAGTTGAAGAAAATGATAAGTTTAGAAAAAGAGGTTCAAGTTTTTTAACATGACACATTGATAATTTAATTATAATGAAAAAATTAAAATATTAATAATTGTTATGACTGCATACTTACTAATGATGATATTGCACATCCACTAGATGATACCCCTACGATGCATGAGCCATTGGATGATACACTCATGAATGCACCTTATAAAGACAACAATGAAAAAACAAAAATTATGGCTGCTTCTGGAGAATCTCCAGGAAATAATTTTTCTAAAGCGTAAGTAACAAACAAGCTTCTTAGTACAACTGCATTGAGCAACATCACATTTTACACACACTATTATAGTTCACTGCAGAATATTAAAACACTGAAAGTTTTTTATTTGTATGTTTTCACTGTCGGCTTAGCAGCGGCTTAAGCGCAATCAGACCAAAAGTTCAGTTGATTGTTGCTTCTTTGTATCACTGCACTTTTGTAACATAAATGGTCAACGCGTCCACTTGTACATCATAACTACACTTGAAACAGTTTGATAAGCTTCCAACAGGGACAATTTTTCCTAACAAATTCATGTGATACGAGCAAAGAGATATAAAAAATGTTGATTGTTGCTTCTTAGTATGACTGCGTCTCTCAATGTAAAATTGTTCATGCACTAATTGAGCATACCAAGTCAATTATGAAAAGCACTCGAGCATCATGACTAAAATTTAATGATCTCTTTTCTTGCACTGATCATTTTTATATTTTCAACACCAAAAGTTCACCAGTTTATTCAATCTAATTCATGTGAAAATGCGAGCAATCAGACCAAAAGTTCAGTTGATTGTTGCTTCTTTGTGTCACTGCACTTTTGTAACATAAATGGTCAACACGTCCATTCAATTATTTAAAACACTTGTGACTTGGTCTAAAATTGATTGTTCTTCTCTTATACCGATAACATTTTATTGTCACTGCTGGTTTATCATTTTGCCCGATAACATCGCGTGCCGGGCATTTTGGGGTCACGCATACTGGCCGCTTGTGCCGTCATTGTGACGTCCCCAAGACATCTTTCGTTGGAATTTTCAACAATTTTTTTCCCTGCCATTCGGGAAGTCATAATGTTGACATTTTGGCGGCACAGCGTGTCAGCACGCGTGCTCACATTGCGACGGCACGAAACTTTGTCAGAATGATGGCTATGAGTGCCGGCTGTATGACACCGACACGAACGAAGGCAAAATGTCGGCTTTTTGCGGTCACGCCGTGTTGGCACTCATGGCAGCATTATGACGACATTTTGAGGAGCTACATGACGGCATTGTGCCTTCGACCCGTGTTCAAAATTTATTAACATTTGGCGCTGTCAGAGTGCTAGCAGAATGCCTGCTGGGAGTGCTGCTCGCCATGACAGCATTCTGTCCGAACGAATTTCCCGCAGAATACCGGCTTTGTTGGCTGCGAAACATAGAAAATTTTCAGCCGCACAATTCACGAAATAAGGCTTTTCAATGTATTATATTTTAAGGCTGTTGATTTTGTTAATTTGGGCTATTATTTATCCACCGGACTTTGTTCCTTGCCAATTTTTATTAATTATATTATTATGACTACTCTTTCATGACTACCGAATTTATAGCAGCCTGCCAGTTTCGCGCCTTACACGAAATAAGCGGCGAATATCAATGCTGTTAAACGCGTTAATAATGATTTTGGTGATTGTTTATTACAATAACTTGCAACTTTATTAACATCAACAGCTGCTCGCAGTACATAAGGACACAATTAGCTATGACTTGTACAAGTGTTCGTGGTCGAGTGGTAAAGTGCCAGCCTGCTAATTGAAAGGTTCAGGGTTCGATCCCCGTTAGGGTTTTAATTTTTTTGTTTTTTCGTTAATTTAAGTGCCGGCATGATGCTTGCACCGTGTGCCTCAGCACAATGCCGTCATTTCCGTGTCCCAGAGCAGGGGTACCTGGACGTCACGAGTGGCCCATTCCGAGCAGTCTCGCTGCCGTCATTCCGCCGACATCATGTTATCGGGGTTAAAGTGTTGAAAGAGAAGTACACTCGTAATAGTTTGTGAAAATACGAGCAAACAGACCAAAAAATGTGTTGATTGTTGCTTCTTA